>NC_057398.1:70697619-71897619 GCF_019320065.1 Cervus canadensis
AGAACAGCATGTATATTATCTATGGTGCAACAGATCACCAGCCCAGGTCGGATGCATGAGACAAGTGCTTGGGCCTGGTGCACTGGGAAGACCCAGAGGAATCGGGTGGAGAGGGAGGTGGGAGGGGGGATCGGGATGGGGAATACATGTAACTCCATGGCTGATTCATGTCAATGTATGACAAAACCCACAGCAATGTTGTGAAGTAATTAGCCTCCAACTAATAAAAAAAAAAAAAAAGAAAGAAAGAAAGAAATTTAGAGAGATCAAGTGACTTTCCAAGAGCACACAATGGTGAATGCCACCCCCCTCTCAAATTCTCCTGCCCCTAGTTTTCTGCGGATGAGAGCTGGATTCCCTGGAGAAGAAGACTCAGCCTAAAAAATAACTCAAATCCTCCTTCCACCATTTGTCTCTATATTTCCATTTCTGATCCAAAATTCTAGTTTCTTCTGAGGCAAAGCTCCTCAGAAGAACCATAGGATTTCACCTGTCCATCCCCCACAGATTCTTCACATGGACAACCATGAAACAACAGCCTTTTCCATGTCATTTTGCTGAGTGACGAGTGGTCTGTTTGGCTTCCGAGTTGGCTCAGAGCTCAGAATTTTCTACACCAAAAGCTACATGATGGCTCCACCAATTAGCTTCCCTTCCACTGACCAAGTCTGGATGAGGAGTTAATGTGAGTTAACTGGGAAGGTGGCCACCTGTGCTGGGCTGTGGTGTCTTAATTACGTCTCTGATGTTCAGTCTCACAGCTGATCAGAGCACTGATTTCAACAGCCTGGATGAAGCGCTAGCTAAGAATAGGCAGGAGCTCGAGTCTTCCCTCACTAAAATTCTGACTATCAACTCATCATACTCTAGACCCTGTAGTGGAAGACAGCAGAGCCCCATATTCTTTTTGAAATTCATGTCCATACTCATAGACTAGAGATCTCACCCCAAGATTCTCCTTGAGGATCGACAGACAGACCCTACTTCCCTCAGTGACCACATGTTCATCCTACTAAACCAGCAGCACTGCACCGTCTCACCAAACTCCCTGCAAAGGCAGTGACCCTGCTCACATCCACCCATGGAAATTCCACCAGCAAATCCCAGTTTTTCTCATTTTTAAAGTTTCTGGGTTTACACTGAAAGCACTTGGGATTTGGGAAGCTACATTTAGAAGAGTTGAGCCGTAATCCCCTTTTCCTGTAATATCCATTTCTGGGGAGTCATGGTTCTCCTGCTTCAGTTCTTTCCATCTATTCTCTGGTAGGGTGTGTACAAAACTGTCACTAGAAAATTGTACATTTTTCTACATTTGGGAAGATATTTAAGGCTGCCAGGTGACAGAAGAATCAAAAAGTATAAACTAAGGAATAAAGCAAAAGTATATAATACATTTATACCTCTGTAGATAAACTAGAATGATGGAAATTAAAAAAAAAAAAGATGAGGAGAAAGCTTCAGTAAAAGTTAACCAGCCCATTTGAAGAAACAGCCTTCAGACAATCAGTAGGAACGTACCTCTAAAACAACAATTCAAGTTGCCCATTTTAAAACACTCCAACAAATCACAAAGGAAAAAAAATGAAAGAAAACAAAACACTCAAGTACAGCTCTTCTCACTTGAACTTCTCAGCTCAAAGTGGCAATTGGTACAGAATGCAGAATGTGTATCATGACATTTCCATGGAGACGATTCCTCACAGAACTTTCAGAGCGAACTGGACTCTGCACAGGAGGAGTCCAAAGGCTGCTATATAGAAAGTGTGCTTCTATGGGCAAATTTAGCTTTTCAGAGTGAACATTTTATGTCAACACTGAATCCCAGGCTTAAAGATTCTGCCCTGATTCAGAAAATAAGTTATATGAGAGAAAATGGCCTGTCCCCCAAATATAGATGTTTGTGAACATCTCAGGGTGAAGAGGGACAAGGCTAACACGTTGAGAATAAAATGAATTATATCCATATATATATATAACACACACATATATATAAACACATATATACATATATCATCTCCAATCATTTCTAGTATTTCTAAGTCACCAGAAATTTCCAGATCAAGTAATTTAAAATATGTTCCAGTTGATATAAAAAGCAACATTATCAAAATTCAATTGCAAAATGTCATATTCTCTAACCATATCCTTATCAAATTCCTTAAACCCTTTTCTCATTCTCTACACATATCACTTCCTTTCCTCTGTATGCACCTAAATGTACAGACTTAACTTACCTCTCAATCTCTGCCAATTCATTTAACAGTTTATCTTTATTGTATGTTAATCCTGGCTATTCACTGAACAAATAACAAAAAACAAATCACTATGTTTTCACCTGTAGGTTGGGTGAAAGTGTAGTTACTCTTTTTCTAAATGAGGAACTTTAGACAACCCAAAACTTCAGGACTAAATGTGTGTTCTGGGTCATAATTGAAAACCTAATCACACCCAGTGTTCGTGATGGTCATGAACACTGGTTATAAGATGGTAAGTGACCGGCCCCCTAAACACAGAAGTGAAAACTCGAGGAGAAAGATGAGAAGCTGCCCTATTAAAACAAAGTAGGTGCCCTTACAAGGTACGGAATGGTGTAGTGTGTGTGTGCGCCTGTGTGTTCAGTCGCGTCTGACTCTTTGCGACCCCGTGAATTATAGCCTGCCGGGCTCCTCTGTCCATGGAATTTTCAAGGCAAGAATACTGGAGTAGGTTGCCATTTCCTTTCCAGGGGATCTTCCCAACCCAAGGATGGAACTCTTGTCTACTTGTCTCCTGCATTGGCAGGTGGATTCTTTACCACTGAGCCATCTGCAAAGCCCAGGTTTAGTACAAATCCTTATCACTGATGAAAAAACAAGAAAGTATGAAAGTGTTAGCCACCCAGTCATGTCCAAATCTTTCCATCTCAATGACTGTAGCCAGCCAGTCTCTTCTATCCATGGGATTCTCTGGGCAAGAACACTGGAGTGGGTGGCCATTCCCTTCTCCAGGGGATTTGCCTGACCCAGGGATCGAACCCGCGTCTCCTGCACTGCAAGCAGGCTCTTTACTGTGTGAGCCAGCCGGGAAGCCCTTCACTGCTGACCCACCTCACCCCCAAGGATCTGAACTAACAGAGTAAGTGGGGCCCTGATGAAGTAAGACAGTAATTAAGATGGTGTCATATTTTTTTCCAAGGATTACCCAACTGAGATATCACTGAGGGTGGAAAATAACAAAGAATATTAATTACATTACTCTACATGAAAAATTTTAGTGCTTCCCAGCTTGATGGAAAATGTGTGTGTGTGTGTGTAAATAAGGAAGTTGAGGAATAAAATTTTAAAAAGAACTAAGGAATGTATTTCTTCTTTAATAGGATTTTTTAATGTATTCAATATGTTACAATATTGCTTCAGTTGTTTTTTATGCTTTCAGATTTTTGGCTTCCAGGCATTTGGAAGGCGAAGTCCTAACCACTAGACTGCCGGCAAGTTCCTAGGGAATATATTTCCAAATATATTGGAGGAAGATCATTCAAAAGGGAGTAAAGCACAGCAGTTCAGACACCCCGTTTGGGAAGGAAATCAGAATGACTCAGAGGACTCCCCTTCAGGCTACCACCTGAGAATCTATGGTGAACAAAGAGTAATGAGTGAATGTAGGTAAAGCTCTTAGAAAAGTCCTTCTCAGAGTGTCAGTGCTATCTGATCATTCCATTAATAAATCTGGAAAGACGACCAAAACTTAACAGTTGCTACTTCCAGAAACTGAATCTAGAAGGCTACAGAAGAGGGAAGGAAGGACACACAGATCTTCATTTATCTTCCTTGGTAACCTGTGAATTTTCCACAGGTGTGTTTTTCTCGTTGCTTTTAACATAAAATGTTTTTTATAAACTACCCCCCAGTGACATTGTATGAGGCACCCTCTTTGTTTTGCTCATGGTCCCAAGGTGAGGAATTCAAACAGGGTGCATTGGGGATGGCTCTTTCTGCTCTAGGATGCTGGGGTCTCAGGAGAGGAGACTCACCAGTTGGGGTTGACATTAACACTAGAAGCTGGACTCCTGTGGAGGTGACATCACTGCCACGTCTGCAGCTGAAGCTGGGTTTGATGGAGGAGCTTCAGAAAGCCTCCCCACGAGGCTTGGGCTTCATCCCAGCAGGCAGGACTGCAGAGCTCATTCTTAGTGGTGGAGGGCTCCAATAGGAGACTGACCTGAGTGGCTTATGGCTTTTTCATGCTTAACTGTGGACATTACCCAGTGCTATTTCCAGGACATCTGTGAGTGATAAGTAATCCCTCGTCACCCTGTATCAACTCTAGTTAGAGGAAAGGGCCTAGACCCACATCTAAGTGGGAGAAACATAAAAGAAATTAGACAGATGTTATGATTTATACTTGTATTTATCAGTTTAAAAATACTCAATAGCAGCACACGGAAAGGTGCTCGGCATCACTAATCATCAGAGAAACGCAGATTTAAAAACTAAAAAACAAAACACAGTGAGGTATGCAAATAACGAATTTTGATGAGGATATGGAGAAAAGGGAACCCTCCCCCATTGTTGGTGGAAATGTAATTCGCAACAGACACTACAGGAAACAGTATAAATATTCCTCAAAAAACTAAAAATACAGCTACCATATGATCCAGCAGTTCTACTCCTGAGTATATATCTGAAAAACAAAAAAAAAAACAACAAAAAAAAACAATATCTCTATTAAAAAAAAAATACATGGACCCCACAGTTCATAGCAGCATTATTTACAATTGCCAAGATATGGAAGTAACCTAAGTGTCCATCAGCAGACGAATGGATAAAGAAAATGTGATATATGTGTGCATATGTATATATGTGTGTGTGTGTGTGGAGAGTGTATTTGGAAGGTATTGTGCTCAGTGAAATAAATCAGAAAAAGACAAATACTGAATAATATCACTTATATGTGGAATCTCAGTAACACAACAAACTAGTGAATCTAACAAAAAAGAAGCAGATTCACAGATATAGAGAACAAACTAGTGGTTGCCAGTGGGGAGAGGAAAGGGGCAAAGAATAATGATGGGCGATTAAGAGATAAAGATACCATGTGTAAAATAAATAAGCTACAAAAAATAATTGTACTACATGGGGAATATAGTCAGTATTAAAGGATAACTCTAAGTGGGGTAAAACCTCTAAAACTTATGAGTCACTATGTTGCACACTGACCACGGCCTTGTCTAACTCAATGAAACTATGAGCCATGCTGTGTGGGGCCACCCAAGATGGATGGGTCATGGTGGAGAGTTCTGGGGAAACATGGTCCACTGGAGAAGGCAATGGAAAACCACTTCAGTATTCTTGCCTTGAGAACCCCATGAACAGTATGAAAAGGCTAAAAGATATGACACTGAAAGAACTCCCCAGGTTGGGAGGTGCCCAAAATGCTACTGGAGAAGAGTGGAAAAATAAGACCAGAAAGAATGAAGAGATGGAGCAACAGCGAAAACAATGCCCAGTTGTGGATGTGACTGGTGATGGAACTAAAATCTGATGCTGTAAAGAGCAATACTGCTTAGGAACCTGGAATGTTAGGTCCATGAATGAAGGTAAATTGGAAGTGGTCAAACAGGAGATGGCAAGAGTGAAGGTCGACATTCTAGGAATCTAGACTGTATCTAGGAATCTAGGAATCTAGATCTGACTGTAGCTCAGATCATGAACTCCTTATTGCTGAATTTTCCCTACTTTTAGTAGGGAAATTGAAGAAAGTACGCAAAACCACTAGACCATTCATGTATGACCAAAGTCAAATTGCTTACAATTATACAGTGGAAGTGACAAATAGATTTAAGGGATTAAATCTGATTGACAGAGTGCCTGAAGAACTGTGGACTGAGGTTTGTGACATTATATGGAGGCAGTGATCAAGACCATCCCCAAGAAAAAGAAATGCAAAATGGCAAGATGGTTATCTGAGGAATCCTTATAAATAGCTGAGAAAAAAAGAGAATCTAAAGGCAAATGAGAAAAGGGAAGATATACACATTTGAACGCAGAGTTCCAAGGAATAACATGGAGAGATAAGAAAACTTTCCTCAGTGAACAATGCAAAGAAATAGAGGAAAGCAGTAGAGTAGAAAAGACTAGAGATCTCTTCAAGAAAATTTATAATACCAAGGGAACATTTCATGCAAACATGGGCAAAATAAAGGACAGAAATGGTGTGGATGTTAGAGAAGCAGAAGATATTAAGAAGAGGTGGCAAGAATACACAGGTGAACTATACAAAAAAGACCTTGATGACCCAGAAAACCACAGTGGTGTGATCACTCACCTAGAGCCAGACATCCTGGAATGCAAAGTCAAGTGGTGCTTAGGAAATACCACTACAAACAAAGCTAGTGGAGACAATGGAATTCCAGTTGAGCTATTTCAAATCCTGAACAATGATGCTATGAAAGTGCTGCACTCAATACGTCGGCAAATTTGGAAAACTCAGCAGTGGCCACAGGACTGGAAAAGGTCAGTTGTCATCCCAATCCTAAGGAAAGGCAATGCCAAAGAATGTTCAAACTAACTCACAGTTGCACTTATCTCACACTCTAGCAAAGTAATGCACAAAATTCTTTAAGGCAGGCTTCAACAGTACGTGAACCATGAAATTCCACATGTTCAAGCTGGATTTAGAAAAGGCACAGGATCCAGAGATCAAATTGACAATATCCACTGGCTCATCAAAAAAGCAAGAGAGTTCCAGAAAAATATCTACTTCTGCTTTACTGACTATGGTAAGGCATTTGATTCTGTGGATCACAGCAAACTGTGAAAATTATTCAATAGATGGGAATACCAGACCACCTTACCTACCTCCTGAGAAATCTGTTTGGAGGTCGAGAAGCAACAGCTAGAATTGAACATGGAACAATAGACTGGTTCCAAATTGGTAAAGGAATATGTCAAGGCTATATACTGTCACCCTACTTATTTAACTTACAACCAGAATACATCATGCAAAATGTTAGGCTGGATGAAGCACAAGCTGGAATCAAGATTTCCAGGGAGAAGTATTAATAACCTCAGATACACAGATCACAGCAACCTTATGGAAGAAAGAGAAGAAAAACTAAAGAGACTCTTTATGTTTGGCACTGAAATGCAGGAAACTTGACCTGACTGAATAAAATACATTTATACTTTTTTTTTTCTCTCCTCAGACTTTCATTTCTATATTCTAATGTGTAGTGGTGTCTCACTGTAGGTTTAAATTGTATTTCCTAACAATGAACTGTACTGAATACATTTCTGTATGCTTACATTTCTTCTTTGGAGAAATGTTTACTCAAATATTTTGCCATTTCTACATGTGTCTAATTTTTAATTTCTAAGATTTCACTATATACTCTGGATATCAGTCTGCTATCGGACACATGATTTGCAAATATGTTCTTCCTGTCGGTAGGCTTGTCTTTTTTTCTTTTTTAATGTACCCTAGACACAACTGTAAGAGCTTACATTATTTTTAAGAGCATAAAATATAGGATAAAGTCTTTATGAGTTTGAACTATGAATAGAGTTCATAGATATGATATCAAAAAATGAGTAATGAAACAAAATTTGGTAAACTGGACATTAAAATGAGTTTTTCATTTCAACAAACATTGTGATAGAAATATTTTAAAACTGGATTGTGCTGCTGATTAATCAACTCAATAATATATAAAGTTATGAAGTGTATACTTATAGTGGGTGAATATATGATACATAAATTATATATAAATACAACTGATAATAAGCAACCACAATCGGATGAGTGTGTCTGTGTATGTTCTAAGTCACTCAGTCAATTCCAACTCTTTGCAAGTTGGACTATAGCCCAACAGATTCCTCTCTCCATGGCATTCTCTGGGCAAGAATACTAGAATGGGTTGCCATTTCCTACTCCACGTGATCTTCCTGACCCAGGGATTGAAGCCATGTTCCTGCATTGGTAGGAGAATTTTTTACCACTGTACCACCTGGGAAACCCTCATCAGATCAGTAGTTGCCCAGAAAAATAAAGTGAAGGATCTCAATGAAACTAACGGCTAGTGAACAAACTAACGATATAGACAAATCTTACACAAGACAGGAAGGAGAGCCTCGTTTAAAAAAACAAAACAAAGCTGGGCACAAAGAGGGCTATAACGAGGGATGAGTTTGCTTTTATTGTATGAGAGTGATGAAAGTCACTTTTCCAGTGAACTTGGAACTACTGATGGAATTGTTGATATCTCCTAAAACGCAAATTATTAAATTGATTCAGAGCCCAGTTTTAGCACGGGGTCATTGAAGGTTTAAAGGAGACCACAGTCAAGGTTTAAAGGAGACCACAGGCTGGCTGCCACTTGGACCAGGAGCTGGTCGCACTGGTGAGGGAGGAGCCTGATGGTCTTGAAGTGCAGCTAGGAAGGCAGAGAGGCATTAGGAATGTGAAGGCAGCTGGAGAAGAGAAAGCGGGATGAGGGTCAGACCGGGCAGGCAGGTGTGGAGGTAAAATGATGAAAGGCAAGCCCCTGCGGCAGGAGGGGTCAGAGGTCAAGGCCTTCCTCACTGCAGAGTGCACAGACAGGTGACAAGCGCCCTGCTGAGGGGGCGAGGCAGTGGGGGCCTCTCTGAGGCGCCACTGGCCCCACCTGTCAACACGGAACCTTCCCACTCCTGTGGGCTCCGTGACTTCACTTCTAGGGTGTTTCCTGTAGTTACCTTGGCCCAGGAGGTCTAAAACCTAGTTTCTTTGCACCATTTTCTGAAAGGGAAATGTTGGAAAAGATCCTAAATGTCTCTCAATAAGGATCTCCAAGTGGAAATCCATGAACATATCAGGATTCCCTGGAGAGGATGGGGAGGTGGTCCACCATGTCTTTCGAAGTGAACAGACTAAGTTCTGGGGGAGAATCTCCAGCAGCGCTTGAAACTGCAGATTAAATGTGTGCACTGAGCACAGAACGTGGACGCAGCGAGGGCAGAGCATGCGCTGCTGAGACTGCGGGGTGTTAAAGAAAGCAGCTTTTTGGTAGTCGAGAACAAAAAATTCAAGTGACGTACACTACCCAAAAATTAGAGTTTCATCAACCCTTTTGTAATAATTTGTACACGAAAAAAAAATGGAGTATTACATTTATAAAAAGAGCAGTGAGCAAAGAGCTTTTATACTCAGGAAAAGAAAAATGCACTGATCCACATCCAAAGACATGAAAAGTCTTCAGAAAATAAAATACCTAGGAAGACACTGGCCTAAGGACATGTAGTAAGGTCCAACTTGCATTCATTTTTCAGTTACGACATAGGGTTGAAAAGAAACATGCACTCCAATGTTCACTGAAGCACTATTTACAACAGCCAGGACGTCGAGCACCGACACATCTTATATGTAATATTTAGCAATAAGGAAAGCAGTGCAGTTAAATGTATTAATTAAATATATGGCATTCAATCTTAATTAATTAAATATATACCAATTAAAATGTAATGGATGAAGTCTACCTCACTATTACTGAAGGCCTGAAACTACTCTTGAGGTATTGGTGTTTTAATTTTTTAATTTCCTTTTTCTACTACCTTTTTCCTTCTTACTCTCAGCCATCATTTTAATTTCTCATGATTGTTTAATTTTGTGGAAGTTTCTTGTTTTTTTCTTGTGTTTAGTTGTGATTTATAGAGTCAGAAATGTTCTCTTATGACACATGTCATAAAATGGTTAGAAATCCCTGATGATTTTGGAAACATCCCTGAATATTTCTAAGGGTAAGGAGATTAACTTGAAGCCCCCATAATGTGTGGTTATAGAGATAACACAGAAGGGTAAGAAGTAATTACATCAAAATAAAATGAAAAGAAATGGGAAAAAGTTGAAAGACAAAATTTCGTTAAAAGCATTGGTATGCCTTATGAAAGAAGGAAGAGCCAAGATTAAAGTATGCTTTAAGAGAGAAATGATGGGGCAGCAGATTACCAGTCTACGGAAGTATGGATGGATTTGAGAGAGATTGATTGGAAGATGATTTTTTCTCTAGGTAACCTAGACACTAGCGAGAATCACTATATCCTCCTCTCACCATGACCCCTGCATTTTGTTCACATTTACACATACTACATCATCCTTAAAGTATTATTTATGGGGCTACCATAGCCCCTTTATCTAATGTAGTAATTCCCATCACATTTCCCCCCTTACTGTGGCTTTTTTTTTTATATAGTCTTTTTTCATATGAAGACTTCACTCATTTGATAATATGTGTTTATTTGCTTATCTTTGTCAGTATTTCCTGCAATTGCTTTGAAAGCAAGATTTGACCCATTTGTTCACTGCTAGATCCCAGGTAGAACAGTGCTGCTACACATGGCTTAACAACGTCTCAAACGGTGCCATCGCAGGCTGCATCTCGAAACAAGGGTGTAAAGAGATACTGAAGGATGATAACTCATCACCACCAGTGGCTCGTAGATGCAGCTGCACCGCCTACAAGGCTTCACTCCCTCTCCTGCCTGGAAGAGGTCTTCATGGTCATCAGCGCTGGTGGAAGCTGACTCTGGATTTCTGACCACTTGTGATGTGCCCTTACCTCCCGCTAAGACGGCATCATTTTGGTTCACTGGAAACTCTGGTGACAAAAGCACACGAAAGCCATTCACTGAAATTGCTTTTCATTCCTAGTACTCTGTAGGTAGAGTGAGCATGGAAGGAACCCAGGGATGGTTAGTGAGCAGGCCCTCTCTGCTCAGAGCACCAGTTCCTCCCTGGGCAAGAGGCAGATGTGGGGACACCCAGCAGCCCTTCACTGCAGCCCAGAGACTGGCAACTAACCAACTGCAGTGTTTGGCATCTTGAAAACAAGGTAATGACATCTTTTGCCATTATTTCATATGGAAAATCGCTTTTGAAATGCTTTTCTAAGATCAGCACGTTTCCAGAAAGACCTCCCTCAGTTGTCAAGTGTACCTGCCTTTCATACTAAGCTCCCTCTTCCTTTCTAGCCTTCAGGATAGTCATTATGGACCTTTATTTCAATCCCTAACATTGCTGTTTCAGAGGCAAGATGCATTTATGGTTAGACTGGAAGTATTAGAAGCTAAGCCAAATCGTATCAAAATATGAGTTTTCAGAGTATTTTTGAGACTTTTTCCTAAATGAATAATTGATATTTTTATTTTATGTTCCTCAAGGAAGCTGCCTCTTTCCTCTCTTGCATCAATAATTGTTTATTATCAGAACTTGTTTTATGAGTTCTATGCCTTGACAATCGTATGATTCTTACTGTTAAATGTTAAAACATACTGTCTCAGAGCAAAAAATTGGTCATTCATCATGAATATTGTGACTTTTAACACTTTGAGTATCAATTGCCCCTATGATGGTGAGTTTCACTCATTTTGAATAGGGTGTTTAACCAACATTCACTTATATACTTACTAGAGCATGTTAAAATACTCACCATGAATGGTGGTCTCTACATTTCTTAACCCTCAGCATTTTAAGAGTTTCTCAGAATTGTGTGTTTCAATGTTCCAAGATACTTTACTTTTATTAAAAAATTCTAATAGCATTGCCAAGTTTAATTTGACTCAAATAATATTTTATTTTTAAAATTCCATCCTCTGTCTTATCCACTCTTTATTATCAAATTAAAATATTATCTTATCAAATCTTCCAACAAAATATATGTAATTTCCTTTCATAATTATTGCAAATTACGTCATCAGGGAAATATCCTGCTAAGGAAAAAAAAATCATGTTTAAGGTTTCAACTATTCAAATATAAAACCCAATATGGTGAAATATATCAGGGCTAAACTGAATTACTTTTAGTGTTATAGACTTTGACATTAATACCACAAACTTTTTATAAGTTTTGCTGCAATAACATTCCATTGTACATTTTTAACAGATTGTATGCTTTAACTACTTTAATCAGAATCAATTGTAATGTTCTTAATGAATTGACAATGCTCTTCAGGATTATAAAACAAGAATGTACTCTGACTGTTTTCTTATGCATTTTTGCATTAATACATTAAGAAAGATTTATATATGCTGAAAAGTAATGCCCTCCTTCTTTGATACCAGGTCTTTTTCAAATATTCTAGCACCTTATATTGAACTTCACCATAAATAACACCTTTAGGTTAGCGATTCACATCAAAGAATACTGAATCGGTTGAAATAAATCACATTACATAGAAAAAATGTGGCAGTCCACAGTCTCAGGAGAAGCATTTGACCTGCATTTGGATGAAGTGTTGCCTCAGACATGTATGCCATGGGGTGAGGTATGATCATACCCATTTTAGGGGATTATGCAAGCAGATATGGATAGTGTACTTCATAATACACACATGAATAATGGCTAGAATTTCCAAGTCCTAATGAAGTGTGTGATATTATTTTTACAAGTATTAACTCTCTGACTTCAATTCCCAACAGCATTCACAAGATTTTTGACGTTCATATCACACAAAATGGAATATTACACAGCTATACAAAAGAATGCATTTGAGTCAGTCCTAATAAGGTGGATGAATCTAGAGCCTATTATACAGAGTGAAGTAAGTCAGAAAGAGAAAGACAAATACTGTACATTTACATATGCATGTGGAATCTAGAAGCAACAGTTAGAACCCTGTATTGAACAACTGACTGTTTCAAGATTGAGAAAGGGATAAGACAGGGCTGTCTGCTGTCACCCTATTTGTTTAACCTATACACTGAGCACATCATGAGAAATGCCGGGCCAGATGAGTTACATGCTGGAATCAAGATAGGTGGGAGAAACAACCAACAATCTCAGATATGCAGATGATACCACTCTAATGGCAGAAAGTGAAGAGGAACTAAAGAACCTCTTGATGAGGGTGAAGGAGGTGAGTGGAAGAGCTGGCATAAAATTAAATATTAAAATAAATTAAGATCATGGCACCCAGTCATATTACTTCATGGCACATAGGGGGAAAGGTGGAAATAAGTGACAGATTTCCTCTTCTTGGGCTCTAAAATCACTGTGGACGGTAACCACAGCCTTGAAACCAGAAGATGATTGCTTCTTGAAAGGAAAGCTATGACAAACTTAGACAGTGTGTTGAAAAGCAGAGACATTACTCTTCTGACAAAGGTCCATTATACTCAAGGCTATGGTCTTCCCAGTGGTCACATATGACTGTGAGAACTGGACCATAAAGAAGGCAGAACACCAAAGAATTGATGCCTGCAAACTCCTGAAAGTTCCTTGAACATCAAGCAGGTCAAACCAATCAATCTTAAGGGAAATCAACGCTGAATACTCATTGGAAGAACTAATGCTAAAGCTGAAGCTCTAGTATTTTGGTCATCGGATGCGAACAGATGGCTCATTGGAAAAGTCCCTGATGCTGGGAAAGTTCGAGGGTAGAAGGAGAAGAGGACATCAGAGGATGAGACGGCTAGATGGTATCACTGATGCAGCGGACATGAACTTGGACAATCTTCAGGAGATGGTGAGGGACAGAGAGGCCTGGCATGCTGTGGCCCATGGGGTCACAAAGAGTCAGACTTGACTCAGTGACTGAACAAAAACATGGAATCTAGAAAGATAGTACGATGAACCTACTTGCAGAACAACAGTGGAAACACAGACATAGAGAACAGACTTGTGGCCACAGTTGGGGAAGGAGAGGGTGGGACTAACTGACAGAATAGCATGGAAACGTATGCACTACCATATGTAAAAATAGACAGCAAGTGGGAATCTTTTTGTGTGACCAAGGGAGTTCAACCCAGTGCTCTGTGACAACCCAGAGGGGTGGGGTGGGGAGGGAGATGGGATTGGGATTCAGGAGGAAGGGGGAAAACGTATACCTGTAGGTGATTCATGTTGATGGATGACAGAAACCAACACAATATTGTAAAGCAGTTATCCTCCAATTAAAAAAATCTAGAAGAAATGCATTTGATTCATGACAGCTTTAGATGTGTGTGTGTGTGTATGTGTGCATGCGTGTGTGTTTTAAAATTTATTTAATCATTTGGCTGTGCTGGATCTTAGTTGCAGCTTGTGGGATCTAGTTCCCTGACCAAGGATCGAACCCCGGGCCCCCTGCATTGGAGCACAGAGTTTAGTCACTAGACCACAAAAATGTCCAGAGAAGTGACAGCTTTCATCTTTCTGTTCTATCTCTTGAGGATGCCTGATTCTACTGGACCTTAAGATGTGATAAGAACAGAAACTCAGGATTATGTGGGCTCTATGTTTTGTCAATGACCCAGGTTCTTCTAGTTTCATTGATGGTGGCCTGGTCTACGTCCGTGTATACTCTGTCAGCTACCTGTGGCTTCACTGCTATGACACGTGCCTGGATCCATCCTCTTCCTGGGATGCTCGTCTTTTCCACACTTCAGCTCTTCCCTCGCCCTTTCAAGACAAAACTCATCTCTCACTGTCATGAATTATGGTTTGTATCACTTATCTTCACCTTAGACAAGATGTCTTCCTTTCTTTATTCCTCTGTGGTTGCTAACAAATTTATTAGAAAGTATTGAACCAATTTCATATTGGAACTCCAACTTCATCTCTGTGTGGCTACCTCATAGTGTCTTTACATTCCTATTAGCAGATGCTGTGGCTTCTTTAGCTTTGAGACTTATTCCCTCCCCTCTCATTCCCAACAAATGTTAAACATCTAACACCATCTCTGGTTTTTACAGATCATTAAGTAACCATTTGTATTTGTCAGGTATATACATATGAAATAATGTTGAGCTTCATCAAGGAAATAAGGCTAATGGGAAGCAGTAGAATGCAGAAATTCATTTCAAAAATGTTTCTACTTGCATATCATTTTACTGTAACTTGATAGGATAATGTTTAAAAAAATCTGCAACAAGTTGAATTCTTCCAAAAAACACATGTGGAGGAGGACCTTGGAGGAGGACCTCAAGTTCCAAAGCAGAATGTTGCTGGGATGACACTTTGATTTTGGATTTTGGAGACACTGAGTAGAGAATTCAGCAATGGACTGTCTCAACTTCCGATCTGCACAGTCCTGAAAAGAGTACTTGGGAGTTGCTGTAAATCATCAAGTGTGTGGAGGTTTGTTACTCAGCAATAAAAAACTATTACACCACACATGTACAGAGGGGGGCAGTAAACAAAGGGAAAGGAGAGGAAGAAAGGGAGAAGGAAAAAGAGAAGGAGGGAAAAGGAGAAAGAGAGAGGTTTAATTAATATGAAAGGGCCTCCAATTCCTTCCTCTTCTACTCAGGACAACTCTCCCTCAGAGTGAGCGTGTGGTGGAAGACACAACTGATTTCCTTCCCATGTCCTAGTTTGTCCACAACTTTCACAGAATGAACTTCACACATCACTAACAATGATCTTTTCTTCCAGAAAAGCCATTTCCTATTAAATATATAATGATATAAACTATATTGCTAACATTTAATAATACATAATATATATAATAATAAAGGTTATATTATATATCATATATTTAATAAAAATAAATACTAATATATTCAACATTGACATATATAATATAAATAATTATATTATATATGATATATTATAACATGATAATATATCATATATAATATATTGTATTATATATGATATACTATAATATAATACATTATATTATATACAATTCATATAATAAAATATAATTTTTTCCATACTATTATGTATAAATCATTATCTATTATATATAAATATATCATTTATATAATATAATATAAAATATATTATTAAATATTATTGTTACATGTATTATTCTATATTATATATAGAATATAATTATGTATTATATATTCATATATTATATATGATATTTAATTCTAATAAAGTATATATTATAAATATGTTATATATGTATATATATACCTATATATATTTATATATAAGCATTATATTTTTATTATTATATATTATAATATTTAATATATTACATTAAATTATACACATCATTTTTAATTATATTGTAAATTATATATTTATTATATATATTTATTATATAGTATAATTAATATATAAATGTGTATAAATATATTTATATAGTATTTAAATATATATATATAATATATATGAATAATATGTGTAATAATGTAATCATTATATATTATATAAGCATATAATTATGTATATAAATATATCTAAAGCATATTTTATAATATATATAATATATATATAGATAAGTAATATATATGAATAATATATATAATATATAATCATATAGTTATATCATATATATAGATATATATAGAACTTAGGCAAAACACTCTCCAACATAAATCACAGCAGGATCCTCTATGACACACCTCCCAGAATATTGGAAATAAAAGCAAATATAAATAACGGGATCTAATTAAACTTAAAAGCTTTTGCACAACAAAGGAAACTATAGGCAAGGTGAAAAGACAGCCCTCAGAATGGGAAAAAATAATAGGAAACAAAGCAACAGACAAAGGATTAATCTCAGAAGTATACAAGCAACTCCTACAGCTCAATTCCAGAAAAATAAAAGAACCAATCAAAAAATGGGCCAAAGAACTAAACAGACATTTCTCCAAAGAACACATACAGATGGCTAACAAACACATGAAAAGATGCTCATCACTCATTATCAGAGAAATGCAAATCAAAACCACAATGAGGTACCATTACATGCCAGTCCGGATGGCTGCCATCCAAAAGTCTACAAGCAATAAATGCTAGAGAGGGTGTGGAGAAAAGGGAACCCTCTTACACTGTCGGTGGGAATGCAAACTAATACAGCCGCTATGGAGAACAGTGTGGACATTCCTTAAAAAACTGGAAATAGAACTGCCATATGACCCAGTAATCCCTCTTCTGGGCATACACACTGAGGAAACCAGATCTGAAAGAGACACATGCACCCCAAAGTTCATCACAGCACTGTTTATAATAGCCAGGACATGGAAGCAACCTAGATGCCCATCAGCAGACGAATGGACAAGGAGGCTATGGTACATATACACCATGGAATATTACTCAGTCATTAAAAAGAATTCATTTGAATCAGTTCTAATGAGATGGGTGAAACTGGAGCCCATTATATAGAGTGAAGTAAGCCAGAAAGATAAACACCAATACAGTATACTAACACATATATATGGAATTTAGAAAGATGGTAATGATAACCCTATATGCAAAACAGAAAAAGAGACACAGATGTACAAAACAGACTTTTGGACTCTGTGGGAGAAGGCGAGGGTGAGATGTTTCGAGAGAACAGCATCAAAACATGTATATTTCAAGGGTGAAACAGATCACCAGTCCAGGTGGGATGCATGAGACAAGTGCTCGGACCTGGTGCACTGGGAAGACCCAGAGGAATCGGGTGGAGCGGGAGGTGGGAAGGGCGATCGGGATGGGGAATACATGTAAATCCATGGCTGATTCATGTCAATGTATGACAAAAACCACTACAATATTGTAAAGTAATTAGCCTCCAAAAAATAAAAATAAATGAAAAAAAATATGTATATAAATATATCTAAAGCATATTATATAATATACAGAAAACATATATCGATAAGTAATATATATGAATAATATATATAATATATAATCATATAATTATATATCATATATGCCATATAATTACGATTATAGAGTAATTTATGCATATATACATATATTACATAAAAGGGATAAAAGGTGAAAACTTCCCCCAGATGGGGGAAATAGTGACTCAAGTCCAAGAAACCCAGAGAGTCCCAAACAGGATAAACCCAAGGTGAAACACCCCAAGACACATATTAGTCAAATTAACAAAGATCAAACACAAAGAACAAACATTAAAAGCAGCAAGGGAGAAACAACAAATAACACACAAGGGGATTCCCATAAGGATAACAGCTGATCTTTCAATAGAAACTCTTCAGGCCAGAAGGGAATGGCAGGACATACTGAAAGTAATGAAAGAGAATAACCTCCAACCCAGATTACTGTACCCAGCAAGGATCTCATTCAGATATGAAGGAGAATTCAAAAGCTTTACAGACAAGCAAAAGTTGAGAGAATTCAGCACCACCAAACCAGCTCTTCAACAAAAGATAAAGGATCTTATCTAGACAGGAAATGCAGAAAGGTTGCATGAACGTGAATCCAAAACAACAAAGCAAATGGCAACGGGACCATTCTTATCGATAATTACCTTAAATGCAAATAGGTTGAATGCCCCAAGCAAAAGACAAAGACTGGCTGAATGGATACAAAAGCAAGACCCCTATATATGCTGTCTACAAGAGACACACCTCAAAGCAAGGGACACATACAGGCTGAAAGTGAAGGGCTGGAAAAAAATATTTCACCAAATGGAGACCAAAAGAAAGTGGGAGTCGCAATACTTATATCAGATAAAATAGACTTCAAAATAAAGGCTGTGAAAAGAGACAAAGAAGGACACTACATAATGATCAAAGGATCAATCCAAGAAGAAGACATAACAATTATAAATATATATGCATCCAACATAGGAGCATCGCAGTATGTAAGGCAAATGCTAACAAGAATGAAGGGGGAAACTAACAATAACACAATAATAGTGGGAGACTTTAATACCCCACTCTCACCTATGGACAGATCAACTAAACAGAAAATTAACATGGAAACACAAACTTTAAATGGCACAATGGTCCAGGTAGACCTAATTGATATCTATAGGACATTTCACCCCAAAACAATCAATTTCACCTTTTTCTCAAGTGCACATGGAACCTTCTCCAGAATAGATCACATCCTAGGCCATAAATCTAGCCTTGGTAAATTCAAAAAACTTGAAATCATTCCAGTCATCTTTTCTGACCACAATGCAGTTAGATTAGATCTCAATTACAGGGGGGAAAACAAAGTATTAAAAATTCAAAGATATGGAGGCTAAATAACACGCTTCTGAATAACCAACAAATCATAGAAGAAATAAAAATATGCATAGAAATGAATGAAAATGAAAACACAACAACCCAAAACCTATGGGACAGTGTAAAAGCACTGCTAAGGGGAAGGTTCATAGAAATACAGGCTTCCCTCAAGATACAAGAAAAAAGTCAAATAAATAACCTAACTCTACACCTAAAGCAACTAGAGAAAGAAGAAATGAAGAACCCTAGGGTTAGTAGAAGGATAGAAATCTTAAAAACTCAGGCAGAAATAAATGCAAAAGAAACTAAAGAGACCATAGCAAAAACCAACAAAGCTAAAAGTTGTTTTTTTGAAAAGGTAAATAAAGTTGACACATCATTAGCCAAACTCATCAAGAAACAAAGAACCAAATCAACAAAATTAGAAATGAAAATGGAGAGATCACAACAGAGAACTCTGAAATACAAAGGATCCTAAGAGACTACTACCAGCAGCTCTATGCCAATAAAATGGACAACTTGGAAGAAATGGACAAATTCTCAGAAAAGTATAACTTTCCACAACTGAACCAGGAAGAAATAGAAGAACTTAACAGATCCATCACAAGCACGGAAATCAAAACTGTAATAAGAAATCTTCCAGCAAACAAAAGCCCAGGGCCAGATGGCTTCACAGCTGAATTCTACCAAAAATTTAGAGAACAGTTAACACCTATCTTACTCAAACTCTTCCAGAAAATTGCAGAAGGTAAACTTCCAAACTCATTCTATGAGGCCACCATCACCCTAATTCCAAAACCAGACAAAGATGCCACAAAAAAAAGAAAACTACAGGCCAATATCACTGATGAACATAGATACAAAAATCCTTAACAAAATTCTAGCAAACAGAATCCAACAACATATTAAAAAGATCATACATCATGACCAAGTGGGCTTTATCCCAGGAATGCAAGGATTCTTTAATATCCGCAAATCAATCAATGTAATACACCACATTAACAAACTGAAAGATAAAAACCATATGATTATCTCAATAGATGCAGAAAAAGCCTTTGACAAAATTCAACATTCATTTATGATAAAAATTCTCCAGAAAGCAGGTAGAGAAGGAACATTCAGTTTAGTTCAGTTCAGTTCAGTCGCTCAGGCATATCCGACTCTTTGTGACCCCATGAATTGCAGCATGCCAGGCCTCCCTGTCCATCACAAACTCCCGGAGTTTACTCTAACTCATGCCCATCGAGTCGGTGATGCCATCCAGCCATCTTATCCCCTGTCGTCCCCTTCTCCTCCTGCCGCCAATCCCTCCCAGCATCAGGGTCTTTTTCAATGTGTCAACTCTTTGCATGAGGTAGCCAAAGTATTGGAGTTTCAGCTTCAGCATCAGTCCTTCCAATGAACACCCAGGACTGATCTCCTTCAGGATGGACTCGTTGGATCTCCTTGCAGTCCAAGGGACTCTCAAGAGTCTTCTCAAACACCACAGTTCAAAAGCATCAATTTTTCGGCGCTCAGCTTTCTTCACAGTCCAACTCTCACATCCATACATGACCACTGGAAAAATCATAGCCTTGGCTAGATGCACCTTTCTTGGCAAAGTAATGTCTCTGCTTTTTAATATGCTATCTAGATTGGTCATAACTTTCCTTCCAAGGAGTAAGCATCGTTTAGTTTCATGGCTGCAGTCACCATCTGCAGTGATTTTGGAGCCCAAAAAATATAGTCTGACACTGTTTCCACTGTCTCCCCATCTGTTTCCTATGAGGTGATGGGATCAGATGCCATGATCTTAGTTTTCTGAATGTTCAGCTTTAAGCCAACTTTTTCACTCTCTTCTTTCTCTTTCATCAAGAGGCTCTTTAGTTCCTCTTCACTTTCTGCCATAAGGGTGGTGTCATCTGCATATCTGAGGTTATTGATATTTTTCCTGGCAATCTTAATTCCAGCTTGTGCTTCCAGTCCAGGGTTTCTCATTGTGAGGCGAGCAGAAGTAACGCAACTTAGATTAGGAGTAGGCCTTCCTACTTGGTAAGATTATCAGGTAGCTTTTGCTAACAATGACCACTGTTTGCCAATTAGGACCAATTAGCATTCACTTAACACTGACCGATGTTTGCCAATTAGGAAATTAGGAACGGGGCGGAAACCCCCAGGAAAGTCCCGCCCGCGCGAAAGTATTGACCAATGAAATTGTTTAACCAATCCGCTTCTCACCCTATAAAACTGTGTAACAGCTTGGGCTCGGGGCTCTCTGACTCGCACCACTGCGTTGGTTGTGGGTGGAGAGTCCTGGCTCGAGTCAGTAATAAACTTCCCTTCCTGCGAGTTGCATTGTCTTGGAGGCCTTCTCTCTTCCCGCTCAGGGATTCGGACATCAGGCATAACACTCATGATATACTCTGCATATAAGTTAAATAAGCAGGGTGACAGTATAAAGCCTTGATGTATTCCTTTTCCTATTTGGAACCAGTCTGTTGTTCCATGTTCAGTTCTAACTGTTCCTTCCTGACCTGCATACAGGTTTCTCAAGGGGCAGGTCAGGTGGTCTGGTATTCCCATCTCCTTCAGAATTTTCTACAGTTTATTGTGATCCACACAGTCGAAGGCTTTTTCATAGTCAATAAAGCAGAAATAGATGGTTTTTTTTGGATCTCTCTTGCTTTTTTGATGATCCAGCGGATATTGGCAATTTGATCTCTGGTTCCTCTGCCTTTTTTAAAACCAACTTGAACATCTGGAAGTTTTTGGTTCATGTATTGCTGAAGCTTGGCTTGGAGAATTTTGAGCATTACTTTACTAGCATGTGAGATGAGTGCAATTGTGCAGTAGTTTGAGCATTCTTTGGAATTGCCTTTCTTAGGGATTGGAATGAAAACTGACCTTTTCCAGTCCTGTGGTCACTGCGGAGTTTTCCAAATTTGCTGACATATTGAGTGCAACACTTTCACAGCATCATCTTTCAGGATTTGAAATAGCTCAACTGGAATTCCATCACATCCACTAGCTTTGCTTATAGTGATGCTTCCTAAGGCCCACTTGACTTCACATTCCAGGATGTCTGGCTCTAGGTGAGTGATCACACCATTGTGATCATCTGGGTCATGAAGATATTTATTGTAGAGTTCTTCTGTGTATTCTTGCCACCTCTTCTTAATATCTTCTGCTTCTGTTAGGTCCATACCATTTCTGTCCTTTATTGAGCCTATCTTTGCATGAAATGTTCCCTTGGTATCTCTAATTTTCCATACCTCAACATAATAAAACTATATATGACAAACCCACAGAAAACATTATCCTCAATGGTGTAAAATTGAACGCATTTATTTCCCTTGAAGTCAGGAAAAAGATAAGGGTGCCCACTCTCACCACTACTATTCAACATAGTTTTGGAAGTGTTGGGCACAGCAATTAGAGCAGAGAAAGAAATTAAAGGAATCCAGATAGGAAAAGAAGAAGTAAATCTCTCACTGTTTGCAGATGACATGATCCTCTACATAGAAAACCCTAAAGACTTTACCAGAAAATTACTAGAGCTAATCGATGAATACAGTAATGTTGCAGGATGTAAAATTAACACACAGAAATCCCTTGCATTCCTATACACTAACAATGAGAAAACAAAGAGAAATTAAGGAAACAATATCATTCACCATTGCAACAAAAAGAATAAAATACTTAGGAGTATATCTACCTGAAGAAAACAAAGACCTATGTATATAAAACAATAAAACACTGATGAAAGAAATCAAAGAGGACACAAATAGATGGAGAAATATACCTTGTTCATGGACTGGAAGAATCAATATTGTCAAAATGACTATACAACCCAAAGCAGTCTACAGATGCAATGCAATCCCTATCAAGCCACCAACAGTATTTTTCACAGAACTAGAACAAATAATTTCACAATTTGTATGGAAATTCAAAAAACCTTGAATAGCCAAAGCAATCTTGAGAAAGAAGAATGGAACTAGAGGAATCAACCTGCCTGACTTCAGACTCTACTACAAAGCCACAGTCATCAAGACAGTATGGTATTGGCACAAAGACAGAAACATAGATCAATGGAGCAGAATAGAAAGCCCAGAGATAAATCCAGGTACCTATGGACACCTTATCTTCAACAAAGGAGGCAAGGATATACAATGGAAAATAGACAACCTCTTTAACAAGTGGTGCTGGGAAAATTGGTCAACCACTTGTAAAAGAATGAAACTAGAACACTTTTGAACACCATACACAAAAATAAACTCAAAATTTATGAAAGATCTAAATGTAAGACCAGAAACTACAAAACTCTAGAGGAGAACATAGGCAAAACACTCTCCAACATGAATCACAGCAGGATCCTCTATGACCCACCTCCCAGAATATTGGAAATAAAAGCAAAAATAAATAACAGGATCTAATTAAACTTAAAAGCTTTTGCACAACAAAGGAAACTATAGGCAAGGTGAAAAGACAGCCCTCAGAATGGGAGAAAATAATAGGAAACAAAGCAACAGACAAAGGATTAATCTCAGAAGTATACAAGCAACTCCTACAGCTCAATTCCAGAAATATAAATGAACCAATCAAAAAATGGGCCAAAGAACTAAACAGACATTTCTCCAAAGAAGACATACAGATGGCTAACAAACACATGAAAAGATGCTCAACATCACTCATTATCAGAGAAATGCAAATCAAAACCACAATGATGTACCATTACATGCCAGTCCGGATGGCTGCCATCCAAAAGTCTACAAGCAATAAACGCTGGAGAGGGTGTGGAGAAAAGGGAACCCTCTTAACTGTTCATGGGAATGCAAACTAATACAGCCACTATGGAGAACAGTGTGGAGATTCCTTAAAAAACTGGAAATAGAACTGCCATATGACCCAGCAACCCCACTCCTGGGCCCACACACTGAGGAAACCAGATCTGAAAGAGACACGTGTACCCCAAGGTTCATCACAGCACTGTTTATAATAGCCAGGACATGGAAGCAACCTAGATGCCCATCAGCAGACTAATGGATAAGGAACCTATGGCACATATATACAATGGGATATTACTCAGCCATTAAAAAGAATTCATTTGAATCAGTTCTAATGAGATGGATGAAACTGGAGCCCATTATATAGAGTGAAGTAAGCCAGAAAGATAAAGACCAACACAGTAAACTAACGCATATATACGGAATTTAAAAAGATGGTAATGATAACTCTATATGCAAAACAGAAAAAGAGACACAGATGTACAGAACAGACTTTGGGATTCTGTGGGAGAAGTCGAGGGTAGGATGGTCTGAGAGAATAGCATTGAAACAAGTATACTATCAAGGGTGAAACAGATCACCAGCCCAGGTTGGATCCATGAGACAAGTGCTCAGGGCTGGTGCACTGGGAAGACCCAGAAGGATGGGATGGGGAGGGAGGGGGTAGGGAGGATCGGATGGGAACACATGTAAATCCATGGCTGATTTATGTCAATGTATGGCAAAAACCACTACAATATTGTATAGTAATTAGCCTCCAACTAATAAAATAAATAAATAAATGAATAAAAAAATAAATGAATATATTCATAAATATAATATTTAAATATATATATTATATATAATATATATGAATAATATATGTAATAATATAATCATTATATATTGTATATTATATAAGCACATAATTATGTATAAAGTATATGTATATAAATATATCTATAACATATTTTATAATATATATAAAATATATAAGTAATAGATGTGAATAATATATAATATATAATCATATAATTATATTTCATATATATCATACAATTATGATTATATATAGTAATTTATGGATATATACATATATTACATATGTATATATTCATATTATATATATAATGTATGTATACGTGTTTATATAATAATATACGTAAGTATATATGGTAATATATGTATATACATATATGTATATATGCATGTATGTATATATGCATATATATTAGTTATATTATATATATTATATTAATATATAACATTAAATATATAATACTTTAATAGATTTATTATAATAAATATGTATATTTAATAAATTACACATGATTAATTAATGTATTAATATTTATTTCTATTAAATATATAATATATAATTATTATATATAAATATATACATAATATATAATATTAAATATAGCTGTTAAAACAAGCCAGTAACCTCATTTCATGTTCAAACAAAGACAAATTTATAGGTTTCAAAACTGCAGGAAAATAGGACTGAGCTGGTTTGATTAAGAAATAAATATAATTAACACATGAAAGTGCCAGTTGCTCATTTGTGTCTGACTCTTTGGGACCATGGTCTGCATCATCCATGGAATTCTCCAGGCCAGAATATTGGAGTGGGTAATCTTTCCCTTCTCCACGGATCTTCCCAACCCAGGGATCAAACCCAGGCCTCCCACACTGCAGACGGATTCTTTACCAGCTGATCCACAAGGAAAGTGAGGTAGAGGAGTATAAACATGTAAGCAGTTTAGGTGATTTAATAAACTCTCAAGATAATTTTATTTAAACATATTCAGTGCTTTATAAACTGAACGTTTATCTATATCTTGAATGAGAACTAACTTCACTGTGGTCCCAAGTCTTATTACTGCTATGAATTCTATAGAGAAAGGAGGTTCTAGTTAACTAAAATGATTTATTTTTACAGGACTTATGAAGTAGGAAAAATACGTTGTCATTTTTTGTGTGCAGAAACACTCATAAAACAAACTTCTGGGGGACTTCCCTGGTGGTCCACTGGTTAAGACTCCACATTTCCAATGAAGGGGGCATGGATTCCATCCTGGTCTGGGGACTAAGATTGCACATGCTCATGGCAAAAAAAGAAGAGAAGAGAAAAACATTGTGATTTAAGTTAGTTTAAAAGGAGATAACTGGAGAGGGAAATGGGAACCCACTCCAATGTTCTTGCCTAGAAAAGCCCATGAACAGAGGAGGCTTGTAGGCTACAGTCCATGGGGTAACAGTCAGACGTGACTGAGCAGCTATGCATGCATTCATGTTTCCCTCAGTAATATATTTAAAATACAGTGTGTGGATTCCTTTGTGACTATTATTTTTAATGTGTTATCTTTGAGAGGAAATCATGCTATTTTTTGTTTTGCTTTTATTTTTTATTGGAGTATAGTTGATTTATGATGCTGCATTAGTTTCTGCTGTACACGGAAGTGAATCAGGTATATGTGTGTATATATATATATATATCCCCTCCCTGTAAGACCTCCCTCCCACCCCTACCATCCTACTTCTCTAGGTCATTACAGAGCACCAAAATGAGTTTCCTGTGCTTTATATCATGTTGCTACTAGCTGTCTGTTTTACATGTGGTAGTATATATGTGTGTGTGTGTGTGTCTATCCTAATCTCTCAATTTGTCCCACCCTCCCTTACACCCACCACTGTATCCACATGCCCACTTTCTATGTCTGTGTCTTTGTTTCTGCCCTGTACATGGAATCATCTGTACCATTTTTCTAGATTCCACATATATTGATTAATATATAATATTCTGAGTTACTTCACTCTATGACAGATTCTAGGTCTCCCCACATCTATTTCCTTTCTTTTTATGGCTGAGTATTATAATATCCCATTGTATACATGCACCACTCTTCTTTACCCATTCAGGTGTCAGGGAACATTTACTGATTCTGTGTTTTAGCTATTGTAAATAGTGTTGCTAGAAACATTGGGGTATATATATCTTTTCAAATTGGTGTTTTCTCCAGATACATGGGCAGTAATAGAACTGCTGAATCATATAACAATTTTCTCAGATTTCCCTGGTAGCTCAGATTTACCATTTACCAAAAATAAAGAATTTTTTTGCAGTGTAGGAGATCTGGGTTTGATCCCTTGGTTGGGAAGAGCCCCTGGAGAATGGAATCACTACCCACACCAGATTTCTTGCCTGGAGAATCTCATGGACAGAGGAGCCTGGCGGGCTACAGTTTATAGAGTCAAAAAGTCAGACATGTGGGGAAGGATCCATTAGAAGCAATGGAGTAGCCCTCGTAGTAAACAAAAGAATCTGAAATGCATTACTTGGGTACAATTTCAAAAGTGACAGAATCATCTCTGTTTGTTTCCAAGGCAAACCATTCAATACCACAGAAATCCAAATTCATGCCCCCAACTACTAACTCTGAAACAGATGAAATTGGATGGTTCTATGAAGACCTACAAGATGTTCTAGGATTAGCACCAAAAAAAAAAAAGATAAGCTTTTCACCATAGGGGCTTGAAATGCAGAAGGAAATAGAGATACCTGGAGTAACAGGCAAGTTTGGTCTTGGAGTACAAAATGAAGCAGGACAAAGGCTGAGAGAGTTTTGCCAAGAGAACACACTGGTCATAGCAAACATCTTCTTCCAACAATACAAGAGATAACTCTACACATGGACATCACCAGATGGTCAAAACCAAAATCAGATTGATTATACTCTTTGCAGCTGAACACGGAGTTCTATACAGGCAGCAAAATTAAGACTGGGAGCTCACTGTGGATCAGACCATGAATTCCTCATCACAAACTTCAGGCTTAAATTGAAGAAAGGGGGGAAAACCACTAAACCATTCAGTTCAGTTCAATTCAGGCGCTCAGTTGTGTCTGACTCTTTATGACCTCATGAATCGCAGCAAGCCAGGCCTCCCTGTCCATCACAAACTCCCGCAGTTTATTCAAACTCATGTCCATCGAGTCGGTGATGCCATCCAGCCATCTCATCCTCTGTCGTCCCCTTCTCCTCCTGCCCCAAATCACTCCCAGCATCAGGGTCTTTTCCAATGAGTCAACTCTTCCCATGAGGTGCCCAAAGTATTGGAGCTTCAGCTTCAGCATCAGTCCTTCCAGTGAACACCCAGGACTGATCTCCTTCAAGATTGACTGGTTGGATCTCCTTGCAGTCCAAGGGACTCTCAAGAGTCTTCTCCAACACCACAGTTCAAAAGCATCAAATTTTCGGCGCTCAGCTTTCTTCACAGTCCAACTCTCACGTCCATACATGACCACTGGAAAAACCATAGCCTTGACTAGACGGACCTTTGTTGGCAAAGTTATGTGTCTGCTTTTTAATATGCTATCTAGGCTGGTCATTACTTTCCTTCAAAGGAGTAAGCTTTACTTCCATTGTCATGTCATTTTTATTTAATTATGTTTTAATTGAAGGATAATTGCTTTACAGATTCTGTTGTTTTCTGTCAAACCTCAGCAGCCATAGGCATGCATATGTCCTCTTGCTCTTGAACCTCCCTCCCATTTCTCTCCCCACCCCACCCCTGCAGGTTGATACAGAGCCCCTGTTTGAATTCTCTGAGACATACTGCAAATTCCCACTGGTATCTATTTTGCATATGGTAATGTAAGTTTCCACGTTACACCCTCCATAAATCTCATTATTTCGACCCATCAACCTCCCTCTTATTGTATAGGGCCATCATGGATAATGCAGGATAATCTTTATATTTCAAAATTCTTAATTCAAGTACTTCTGCAATCTCTTTTGCCATGTAAAGTAACTTATTAATGGATTCTGGAGGTTAAGACATGAACACCTTTTGGGAATGTTATATCTAGAGTACCACAATGTGGTATGCTGCTTTTATTTCACTTTGAATTAATTGAGTTCATGGGGCTGTAAATCAATGTTTTAAACTAATCTGGGAATTTTTAGCCATTATTATTTTGAGTTTTATTTCTACCTCCCCGCCACAACTTTTGAAACTATGACTTCACACAAACTTTGGAACACTTGATATAGTCTAACAGATTTGTGAAGTTCCATTGATTTTTTCACCTTTATTTCTTTGTTCTTCAAAGTGATAACTGATCTATAATTAAGTTTACTACTTCTTTCTCCCACAAACTCAGATTTCCTTTTGATTCTAACTTGTGAAATTTTCATTACTATTATTATAACTTTTGTCTCTAGAATTTCCATGTGGTTCTTTCTTAAAGTTTTATGTTAATTTTTTATTTATTAATTCAATAATGGAATAATTGTCTTTCCTTCCTTGAACACAATTGTAATGTTTTCTTTGAGGAAATTTCTTCACTAAATTATTATCTGGACACATTCAGAATTAGTTTCTGGTCATTGCTTTTCTTCCATTTATGAGTTTCATATTTCAGTTTTATTTGAGAAATGCAAATCAAAACTACAGTGAGTAACCACATTAAACAGGTCAGAATGCCATCATTAAAACATCCACAAATAACAAATGCAGAAGAGGGTATGGAGAGAAGGGAACCCCCCTACACTGTAGGTGGGAATGTAAGTCGGTACAGCTACTATGGAAAACAGTATGGAGATTTTCCCGAAAACTAAAAACAGAATTACCATATGATACAGCAATCCCACTTCTGGGAGATAAACAAACATAACTATAATTCAAAAAGACACAAGCACACCTATCTTCATAGCAGCACTATCGACAATAGCCGACACATGGAAACAACCTAAATTCCATTGACAGATAAGTGGATAAAGTAGATGTGGTACAAATATACAATGGAATACTGCTCAGCCATAAAAAAGAATGAAATAATGCCATTTATTGCAATATGAATGGACCTAGAGATTGTCATACTGAGTGAAATAAGTCAGAAAGAGAAAGACAAGTTTTACACAATATTGCTTATATGTGGAATCTAAAATATGATGCAAATGAACTTATCTGCAAAACAGAAATAGATTCATAGACATACAGAACAGAATTGTGGTTGCCAAGGGTAGGGGGAGAGGGAGAGGGATGGACTGGGAGTTTGGTATCGGGAGTAGATGTGAACTATTACATTTAGAATGGACAAAGAGCAAAGTCCTAATGTGTACAGCTATATTCTCTATCCTGTGATAAACTATAATGGAAAAAAAATAGTTAAAAAATTGTATATATGTGTATAACTGAAGCACTTTCCTATATAGTACAGGAAAATGTACAATGCTGTAACTTATCTATACTTCAATAAAAAAAGAAAAATAATAGAGTACAATTTTCTTCCTACGTTAACAGGTAAATAATAAGAATATTATGAAATGAAATGTATAAATGAACATTTGGAGTAATGGAAAATTTGAATGCAGATAAATCATCATGGGAATTGAGGTAAGTTATTACAGATAAATATTATTGTTGGCTTATTATCACCTTATATTATTTAAGGAAATGATAATAGTATTATCTTGATTTGTATTTTATTTTTATTAGGCCATTCACTGGGCATTTGTATAGTAAGTTTAATAAAGCTCTGATAATTAGTGGTCATTTGCTCTAGTAACAATAATTTACACACAGGGCGTCTCTTAAGTAATGAAATAAAACAAATTAGACACAAAAAGAAGGAAAAAATAACATTTATAGTGAAATAGTTAGCTTAGAATATCTCAACCTAAACATTACCAGAACACTATTAGCTTACCTTATTTATTTATTTATTTATTTTGGAATTCCTTTGTTTGTGACACTGGGAAGTGCTGTGACAGCCACAAGTAGGTTTATTATTAAGGACACATGAAAACCAAACAGTGTTCAGGAATAGGTTCTCAGACAAAATCCAGGGGATATCATTTCTAATCATGGCTCCATCACTGACAAGTTCATCTATTTGACTATGAACAGGTCTGTTTCTCCCCCAATGTTTTCTTTTGAAAAATTATACATCAGAAGTAATGGTAAACTATAAATAATCACTCCAAAAAAAATCACAAATACTGTTCAATTTGTTTCTACAATTTTTATTTAAACAAATATATTTAAATTGCACAATTAAAACTCACCACAGAATTTGAATCAATGAGAAAAATGGTAACTATATAGTATATAAAATATAAAGAGTATAATCTCTTTCATTTGATTCTCCATGGACATTTTATACACTAATAGAAGAAATCTCATGATCTATTTTATGCAGCGCCACCAAAGATTTAATTTTAAATTCTCTAAACAGTGAGTACTCAGGGCCTTTTGGAGAGTGTAATTCTTTGAGGGACTATATCTGAGATAATTCTCCTTGCTCCATTTTACCTCTACAATGAAGAGAAACAAGTACCAGTAAGTATTGCACCTCCCTCTGTGGGATGGCAGATAAAATGGTAAGAAAATAAATTGCTTTCACTGTGCTGTCTGTTGATGTGCTGCTTAATAGTAGGTGGCTGTCCTCTGATCACTGGTTAGCCGCCTTTAGAAACAGTTCACTGCAGTTCTGAAGTGGGACTCTAGGAATGTTATAATTGGAGCAGAATACACGGATTCTACTTAATGTGATAGCTTGAGAAAACCCAAGAAGATTAGAGTATCTATTATAGGAAAACAGCAACAACAAAAAGCAGCCCAAATTTATCATTTTCTAATACATTTTCCCCTCAGGTATATCATGGGTGCAAATGAACTTCAACAGCAGTTTTGTTTTTTTTTTATAATCAGGCTATTATGATTTTCATTTTATTATTCATTTATTTTACATGGAAAGCTGCAAACAAGTTTAGTCATGGTTTCTGCATACCCATTAGGCACTGATGAATGATACTGTATTCTTTCCTCACTTTAACCTCAGATCATTTTTCCTCCATAATCAAATCAACCCTGTCAATCAAAAATTTGAGAAAAATAATCAGAAAATGATTTTTAAATGTACAGGGTAAACACTTTTACTCTTAGTTAATAAAATAATTGATAACAAATTTTTTTTTGCTAGGCTCCTGCTGGGATTTTGAATATACTATTTTTCTCACTTTAAACCTCATTTTCTAGTTTGAGAAAATTATAGCACAAGCAAGTATGACCAGCTATAATTGCCAAATTCAGGTTTTAAATCTCAATAAGTCTGACTATAAGATTCATTTAATTGTAACATTAAACAAGTGACTAACAGGATGAAATATTTTATCATGTACCATGATATCATGATGGAATGACTAAAAATTAGGACCTATCTATGGATCTTTTTATATCTATCTGTACCTCTATAATTTGGAGATACATATATATATGTATCTCCAAATTATTATATATATATTATATATATATATAAAACTTGAAATCTATCTATATTTATAAGTTATAGTTACTATAGTTTAAAAAAAAATAAGGCTTCCCTGGTGGCTCAGTCAGTAAAGAATCCACCTGGAAATTAAGAAAAAAAGAAAATAATAATACTGGAGTGGGTTGCCATGCCCTCCTCCAGGGGATCTTCCCAACCCAGGAGTCATACCCAGGTCTCCCACATTGCAGGCAGATGCTTTTTCATCTGAACCAAGAGAGAAGGCCCTACCTCATTTTAGAAAAAGCATATAGAAGTAACACTGGGATCTAGGGAAGGCATAGATCCTTTTTTTTTAAATTTATTTTTATTAGTTGGAGGCTAATTACTTTACAATATTGTAGTGGTTTTAGCCATACATTGACATGAATCAGCCATGGATTTACATGTGTTCCCATTCCGATCCCCCCTCCTGCCTCCCTCCCCATCTGATCTCTCTGGGTCTTCCCAGTGCACCAGCCCTGAGCACTTGTCTCATGCATCCAACCTGGGCTGGTGATCTGTTTCACCCTTTTGAATCAGTTCTAATGAGATGGATGAAACTGGAGCCCATTATACAGAGTGAAGTAAGCCAGAAAGATAAAGACCAATACAGTATACTAACACATATATATGGAATTTAAAAAGATGGTAACGATAACCCTATATGCAAAACAGAAAAAGAGACACAGATGTACAGAACAGACTTTTGGACTCTGTGGGAGAGGGCGAGGGTGGGATGTTCTGAGAATGGCATAGATCCTGTTAATCCTCACATTAAACTTGACACTAGAAGTATAATTTATAAAAGTACTGTCATACTGTTCAGTTCAGTTCAGTTGCTTAGGCGTGTCTGACTCTATGTGACCCCATGGACTGCAGCATGCCAAGGCTTCCCTGTCCATCACCAACTCCTGGAGCTTTCTCAAACTCATGGTCACTGAGTTGGTGATGCCATCCAACCATCTTATCTTCTGTCTTCCCCTTCTCCTCCTGCCTTCAATCTTACCCAACATCAGGGTCTTTTCCAATGAGTCAGTTCTTCACATCAGGTCTCCAAAGTATTGGAGCTTCCTTCAGTTTCAGCATCAGTCCTTCCTTTCGGATGGACTGGTTGGATCTCCTTGAAGTCCAAGGGACTCTCAAGAGTCTTCTTGAACACCACAGTTCAAAAGCATCAATTCTTTGGCACTCAGCTTTCTTAATGTTTAAACTCTCACATCCATATGACTATTGGAAAAACCATAGCTTTCACTAGACAGACTTTTGTTGGTAAAGCAATGTCTCTGCCTTTTAATATGCTGTGTAGGTTGGTCATAGCTTTTCTTCCGAGGGAACCGTCTTTTAATTTCATGGTTGCAGTCACATCTGCAGTGATTTTGGAGCCCAAAATTTTATAATTTATATGAGCACTGACAAACTGTACTTCCAACGTAAAAGCATTTGGTCTGTGAAAGTACAGTTAAGAGAATGAAAATATATACAAGCTACTCTAGTAGAAAATATATGCAAGCTACACATATAACAGAGATAGTATCTATCCTTTGTTAGATTGTATAAAGTGTTGTCAAAACTCAAGAGGTAAAAATGATCCAATTAGAAAATGAGCAAAGGATAAAAAGGGACATTTCCCCACAGATGATATACAGATGGCAAATGAGTACATGAAAACATGTTCAACTTAGTTAGACTTTAGGAAAATGCAAATTAAAACCACAACGGACATCACATCTATCTGTGTAGCTTTTAAAAAAACTAGCGACAATACCAAATGTTGGTAAGAATGGACAGCAACTCAAACATTGCTGATAGGAATATGAAACAAGCAGCTTCTAGAAAACAGTTTAGTTTTTTAAATAACTCAGCATGCAACTACCATGCAATCCAATAATTGCACTCTTAGACATTATTCCTAGAGAAATAAAAATATGTATCAACATAAAAGCTTGAACATAAATGTTTATAAAAGCTTTATTCATAAGTCAAAAACTGGAAACAACCTAGATCTCTCTCAAAGGATAAATAGTTAAGTAAAGTGTCCTACACTGAGTGATGTCAGCATCGAGGCAGTATGAGAGTCCCTCCTATCTGCCCCACCATTTCAGAATGAAAATGTAGCATCCATCTATGATCAAAGGTATCTCTATGGAAGATACTGAATCCAACACCATCTGCCAAGGGATCTGGGAGGAGTAAGGGCCTGGGAAGAGTATCACCCACCCGTGCACCAGGCAGACAGGACTCAGATAAGCAGCAAAACCAGTAGGAATCTGTGAACCTGCTCAATCTTTCCTGGCCACAGTCATGGAAAACTAGAGAGTGCTAACTTGGTCAGATACCCGCAGATAAAGGAAACTTTGTAGAAGTCCAAGTTACTAAGGACAGCTTCCAGCACTTCACCGAATAAAAAAAGATATATACAAGTTTGGAGACATTGGAGAGGGCAAGAAGAACTTTGCCATCATCACCCTTCCCCCAGGAGGTGCAGTGTGCTGTTGAACTAGTCAATGGTGACTTTTCCCCTAAGAGATGGGAGAGCATGTGTGAGCTCCTGACTTCCCTAGTTTGCAGGACACTGCTATAAAAACTCATTTCTCTCCCACAGCACCAAGTATGGAGGTGGGACCCCCAGGACTAGGAGGAGGAAGGGGTTCCTGAGAGAGGCAGATAAGAATACTGTCATTTGCCAAATGGATGCGGTCCCCCTTGTGTTCTGACCTCTAGCAGGAAACCCATCCAGGAGTCACTGGAAAATCCTCATACAAGGATGACCCTTAGCAGGCCCTCATGGCAACAGTGATGTGCTAACTGCCAACCCAAACCACCTCCCACTCTGAGACCAGCTCCTTGTGTGTGCTTCTGTGGGCTGCAGGGAGAACGAGTTTTGATAAAAAGGGAGTACACACAGAAAAAAGGCCAGGATGTGTGGTCAAAGGAGAAACCACAAGTGAACTGAAGTGCTGCCTTTAGGAAAACAAAAGATAGGTTTTCAGCAGCTGGTCTGGTAAGTAGTAAGATCTAGAGAAAATATAAAAGCTTAAGAATTCTGTCACAAGAGGGAGCACGAAGCATGGAGTAGGTGTATCCAAACAAGGAAGGAGAAAGACCTAGATATAAATTGGACCAATGGCAAGTATTATCTCCCACCTGAAGACAACTACTAAAGATCAGAGATGGTGACAGAGAAGACTCAATGATATGATGCTTATAAAAGGCCCACTTCAACTTTAAAGAAAACAGAGGAACAAACCATGCAGACAGAAAAACTTATTCAGTGCACTTCAACTCATCAAAAATATAACAATTGTAAATATATACACACCCAACATTAGAACACCTGTTTATAGTAAGTAAATATTAACAGAACTGAAAGGATAGGTGATGATACATGAATAGTATGGGATTTGAATACCTCCCTTTCAACAATCAATAGATCATCCATACAGGAAATCAACAAGGAAATGCTGGACTTGAACTATACGTTTAGACTAAGTGGATCATACATACATCATATATACATTACACATATGTGCATAGTCATCCAACAGCAGCAGAACACACATTATTCTCAAGTGCACATGGAATAGTCTCCATGACAGATCCTGAGATTGGGCAAAAAAGTCATAGCAAGTTTAGAACTATTAAAATCAAACCAAGTGTCTTCTCTGATTACAATGGTATGAAACTAGAAATCAACATTAAGAGGAAAAGGTGGAAAATGTACAGACATGTTGAAACTAAACAACACACATTGAAACTAAACAACACATTCCTGAAAATCCAGTGGGTCAAAGAAGAAATCAAAAAGGGAACTCAAATAACACTGAGAAAGAAATGAAAATGGACATACCACATGCCAAAACCTAAGAGACACTGAAAAAGCAGTTCTTAGCAAAAGTTTAGAGCAATAAATGCATATATTTAGAAAACAGAAATAACTCAAACCACCTAGGTAAGTTGCTGATTGCTGGCCTCCATCCTCATAGGACACTGCCTGTGACATTACCGTGACTAAATATCCTGAATACCGTTCCTGCCCAAACTTTATAACAGAAAGTCCGGGTGAATATCCGTAAAGTCTTGTCGTTGTCATGGGCCAACTTGACTCACAAAAATACCATAGGTTGTGTGGCTTGTAAACAACAAACTTTGTTTCTCATAGTTCTGGAGTCTGGCAGTCCAGGATCAGAGCCCAGTATGGTCAGATTCTGGTGAGAACTGAATTCCCAGTTTGTACAAAGTGCCTTCTAGTGGTAACCTCACAGGGTGGAAGGGAGGAAGGAGATCTTTCAGAACTTACCTACACGGGTACTAATCCTGCTCATGAGGGCGTCCCACTCACACCCTCATCAAATCCCAAAGACTTCACTTCCTTTAGCATCATGTTGAGGGTTAGGATATCAACACAGGAATTTTGGGAAGACACAAATACTTCAGCATGTAGACATGTCCAAGGTTAATTATGGTAGTTTTTAGAAAAGGTAATAGCAAACACTGGAAACAAAGAATTATTTATAAAATAACAGATTAATTATTATGAATTTATATACTGTTATACTATATGAAAGAAATAAGTCACAGAAAAAAAAAGTAGTGTGATATTTATATGAAAGGCCTTAACATGGAATGCATTCCATAGAGTATGAAATGGCCACCCACTCCAGTATTCTTGTCTGAGAAATCCAGTGGACAGAGGAGCCTGGCAGGCTACAGTCAGTGAAGTCACAAAGAGTCGGACACAGCTGAGCGACTGAGCACACAACACGGAATGCAGTCTGATACATTTAAAATTCTACCATGGGTGCCAGTGTCTTCCATGATATGATACTTTTTTCTAAATTAAGAACAACTCTTGATAAAGATTCAGGTCAATGCACAAACATTTCAGTGTAAATGCCTCCTGGAAAATTCAGTGTCTATTAAGGCTGTGCAAAAAAATGTCTTTATAGGTTATATTCCGCTATGATTTATTGTTGTTTAGTCACTTCAGTTGTGTCAGACTCTTTTCAACCCCATGGACTGTAGCCCTCCAGGCTCCCCTGTACATGGGATTTTCAAGCCAAGAATTCTGGAGTGGGTTGCCATTTCCTACTCTAGGGGATCTTCCTGATCCAGGGATCAAACCTGAGTGTCTTGCCTCTCCTGCACCGGCAGGGGGATTCTTACACACTGAGACACCAGGGAAGCCCAAGTTAGGATTTAGGATCAGATAACTATAAACCATTTTTCAGAAAATATTCATATTTTCTACACAAGTGAATATATGACTCTCCTGATCATTTCAGGAAGACTAGAGTTAGAACTCCTGGTCCTTGACAACTGAATATCAATAAGGATCCCCGATCATTATAACCACCAAAGGACACCTAACTTTTCCAACATGACCTCAGGTGATTATCAGCCCCCAAAGAGGACCACTTCAGTAGTTACCAAGTAAAATCCAGGTGATTTAGGTTTTTTTAATGGAGAGAATGTGGCAAATAATGACACAGCTAGAGTGAAACATTGATAGACAAGTAAAGACCTATGGACAGGCTAAATGTTCATCTTTCCTTGGGCAATTTTTATTTTGGGATTGCCATGGGAATACCATTGGAGAAAATATTTTATAGTTAACAAAATAACTGGGTAAGCTTGGCTCTCTGAGACTAATTTGTTCTGGGCATTGCTTGACATCCATGGTTTGGTAGCTTGGAATGTAGGCAATAATACATCCTGAAGCTTTTCCAACCAAATCATGTCTCTCTACTCTATACTATCCTGAGACATGGAGTTGCCAGGGTTAATGTCAGGATGTCTTCTGGCAACAGCGGGGGTTTCCATCCCCTGGGATCCAGTAAATCTGGTTTAAGAAATGGTATGCAGAAGAGGAAATGAGGTCACAAATCGTCAGACACGATTGAGCGAGTGAACAACAACAGTCTACATTAGAAATGCTACACTTAAATAAAAATCTATGGCATTAACTTAGTAGGCATCAAAGACTTAAATTTGCACGTGGACAAAGCAATAATCTTTACTGCACTGTAGGAAAATATTTGATCAAAACTTTAGTAAACAGCACCATAGTGCTTTGGTCTTGATGTTGGTTGCTTCTATTCTAGTTTTGGAAATCGTAGAAATAGCTTGTACACAGAAATGAAAGGAACATGTCTGCTCAGGGTGATCTCTTTTCTACGATCTGAGTAAGGTTTGCTGTTTTAAAACCACCTATATCACAAAAAGAAACAATGATAAAGAGGTGCTCATAGTGGTGTCATTAACATAAGAGTTTCCCAAGCATTTTTTTAAACACCTCCACATAGAGTCCAATACCAAGCATCAGGGCCAACACAGCAGAGATTTGAATAGAAGTGTTATTTGCCTCAGATGGCCTCAGAAGAGCTATCAGTCAGCTGGTGGTGGTGGTGGCCATAATACCGAGTCCAGTGAATAAAAGACCAGGGTCTTGAGGCTTTATGTATGTACAGCATTTGCTATGGTTGCCTATTTGCACAACTGCCCAGAAGCCAAGAAGCTGGTCTATTAATTTTGGGGAATTTATTGCCACAGAGATAAAAAGTCTAACCTGAAATATTCTCTGGCCATTCAATCCCTAAAGAAACTCTTCGGCCCTCAAAGATACCACAACAGTATAAAGACTGTAAAAGCTTTGTAGCCACCAAGACAGGTAGGTGTATACTCAAATCCTGCTTCTGTTTCTGCTGTAGAGGTGACTGAGCTATATAGATCATTGCAAAAGCAGAATCAAGGTCTCTGGAGGAAGTCAGTGAAGAGATTTCTTCCCCAAAAGGAAGCAAGCAGTACCAAATGGGCTAAAAGAGGAACTATGTCTCCTGCACAGAAAAGGATCTCTACTATTTCAGCTCGGTGGAATTTGATCAGGGCTTTGGAGCACTGACTGCTGTTTCCCATAGCAGTCTCCTCCAAATAGGTCTTTTCAGGTGCAATTTTTATTCTTTTTTAATTTTGTTTATAAGTGTTATAGTGATGGGATATGGAACTCAAGATCATGAAACCATACTTTTAAACTAAACTACACTTAATAAAAATAAAAAGTCAGACAATTTTCAGTAGCAAATTCCTTGAGAGAATGGAAATCTCAATGTTTTTAATGCAGGTGAATAGATGCCTTGTAGAAACTTCTATTTATGTTTTCAATAAAAATTTATTTTTAATTTACTCATTAACCCTGAGGGCTCAAATGGTAAAGAATCCGCCTGCAATGCTGGAGACCTGGGTTCGATCCCTGGGTCAAAAGATCCTCTGGAAAGGGAAACAGCAACCCACTCCAGAATTATTACCTGGAATATTCTCAGGACAAAGAAGCCTGGTGGGATATAATCCATGGAACTGCAAAGAGGTGGACATGACTGAGCAACTTTTATACACATTAAACTTGCAATTTTCAACAAGGCTAAAAATTGATTGGTTGAAAATTATAACAATAACTTGTAATAACTGTACCAACCAACAAAATATTGCTTATATTATTTTGGTATTGGAAAAAGTTCTTACTGCCATTCTACCAAGGACCTATTGTAGTGAAAGCTTAAAGTTTTTCACTACAGCAAATGCATTTTTAAAACACCATACAGACCTTCCAGTTTTGCTTCATAAATGGAGACATAGGACCCATCACTTCATGGCAAATAGATGGGGGAACAGTGGAAAACTTTATTTGAGGGGGCTCCAAAATCACTGCAGATAGTGACTGCAGCCATGAAATTAAAAGACAGTTACTCCTTGGAAGGAAAGTTATGACCAACCTAGATAGCATATTAAAAAGCAGAGACATTACTTTGCCAACACAGGTCCATCTCGTCAAGGCTATGGTTTTTCCAGTAGTCATGTATGGATGTGAGAGTTGGACTGTGAAGAAAGCTGAGCGCTGAAGAATTGATGTTTTTGAACTGTGGTGTTGGAGAAGACTCTTGAGAGTCCCTTGGACTGCAAGGAGATCCAACCAGTCCATCCTAAAGAGATCGTCCTGAGTGCTCATTGGAAGGACTGATGCTGAAACTGAAACTCCAATACTTTGGCCACCTGATGCGAAAAACTGACTCATTTGAAAAGGCACTGATGCTCAGAAAGATTGAAGGAAGGAGGAGAAGGGGACGGCAAGAATTATATGGTTGGATGGCATCACCGACTCAACGGACATGTATTTGGGTAAACTCTGGGAGTTAATGATGGACAGGGAGGCCTGGTGTGCTGCAGTGTGTGTGGTCACAAAGAGTCGGACACAACTGAGCAACTGAACTGAACTGGAGACTCCCTGGAATTGCAGGCTCTCTTTGAAGGAATATAGTAGCATTTCTTAATCTTTAAGTTGAGAACATAAAAAATGAATATTCTCTGGCAAGAACCATACTAACCAACTGAAATTTTTATTCCATAGACTCAAAATCTGCATTTGTACAAGCTCTTAAGGTTATCATGAGGTCCACTGAAGTTAGAGAATAATCCTATTAAAATCTAAAGTCATCTTTTGTTGCTGTTGCTTTTTGTCTCTGTCATTTCATTCTCTGAAGTTAAAATTAAGCATTAAAATATTAATATGAATACATTTTATAAATGAAAGGAGCCATATACCCCATTGTTCACTGAAGCACTATTTATGATAGCCATAAGATGGAAGTAACCTAAATGTCCATCTACAGAGTAATGGATAAAGATGTGGAATATTACTAGAATGTTACTCAGTCACAAAAAGGAATGAAATCATGCCATTTGCAGTAACATGAATGGATCTAGAGGTTATCACACTAACTGAAGCAAGCAAGACAGGAAAAGACAAATATCATATGATACCTTTATATCAGTGCAGTTCAGTCGCTCAGTCGTGTCCAACTATTTGTGACCCCCTGAATCACAGCACGCCAGGCCTCCCTGTCCATCACCAACTCCCAGAGATTACTCAAACTCATGTCCATTGAGTAGGTGATGCCAACCAGCCATCTCATCCTCTGTCATCCCCTTCTCCTCCTGCCCCCAATCCCTCACAGCATCAGGGTCTTTTCCAATAAGTCAACTCTTCACATGAGGTGGCCAAAGTATTGGAGTTTCAGTTTCAGCATCAGTTCTTCCAGTGAACATCCAGGACTGATCTCCTTTAGGATGGACTGGTTGGATCTCCTTGCTGTCCAAGGGACTCTCAAGAGTCTTCTCCAACACCACAGTTCAAAAGCATCAATTCTTCGGGAATTGAGCTGCAGGAGTTGCTTGTATACTTCTGAGATTAATCCTTTGTCTGTTGCTTCATTTGCTATTATTTTCTCCCAATCTGAGGGCTGTCTTTTCACCTTGCTTATAGGTTCCTTTGTTGTGTAAAAGCTTTTAAGTTCACTAGGTTCCATTTGTTTAGTTTTGCTTTTATTTCCAATATTCTGGGAGGTGGGTCATAGAGGATCCTGCTGTGATTCATGTCGGAGAGTGTTTTGCCTATGTTCTCCTCTAGGAGTTTTATATTTTCTGTTCTTACATTTAGATCTTTAATCCATATTGAGTTTATTTTTGTGTATGGTGTTATAAAGTGTTCTAGTTTCATTCTTTTATAAGTGGTTGACCAGTTTTCCCAGCACCACTTGTTAAAGAGGTTGTCTATTTTCCGTTGTATATCCTTGCCTCCTTTGTCGAAGATAAGGTGTCCATAGGTTTGTGGGTTTATCTCCGGGCTTTCTATTCTGTTCCATTGATCTATATTTCTGTCTTTGTGCCAGTACCATACTGTCTTGATGACTGTAGCTTTGACATTTCCACCAACAGTGTAAGACTTAAAAAAATGACCCAGTCAAAAAATGGGCCAAAGAACTAAACAGACATTTCTCCAAAGAAGACATACAGATGGCTAACAAACACATGAAAAGATGCTCAACATCACTCATTATCAGAGAAATGCAAATCAAAACCACAATGAGGTACCACTACACGCCAGTCAGGATGGCTGTCATCCAAAAGTCTACAAGCAATAAATGCTGGAGAGGCTGTGGAGAAAAGGGAACCCTCTTACACTATTGGAGGGAAAGCAAACTAGTACAGCCACTCTGGAGAACAGTGTGGAGATTCCTTAAAAAACTGGAAATAGAACTGCCATATGACCCAGCAATACCACTTCTGTGCACACACACTGAGGAAACCAGATCTGAAAGAGACACATGCACCCCAATGTTCATCGCAGCACTGTTTATAATAGCCAGGACATGGAAGCAACCTAGATGCCCATCAGCAGACGACTGGATAAGGAAGCTGTGGTACATATACACCATGGAATATTATTCAGCCCTTAAAAAGAATTCATTTGAATCAGTTCTAATGAGATGGATGAAACTGGAGCCCATTATACAGACTGAAGTAAGCCAGAAAGATAAAGAACATTACAGCATACTAACACATATATATGGAATTTAGAAAGATGGTAACGATAACCCTATATGCAAAACAGAAAAAGAGACACAGATGTACAAAACAGACTTTTGGACTCTGTGGGAGAAGGCGAGGGTGGGATGTTTCAAAAGAACAGCATTGAAACATGTATATTATCTATAGTGAAACAGATCACCAGCCCAGGTGGGATGCATGAGACAAGTGCTCCGGCCTGGTGCACTGGGAAGACCCAGAGGAATCGGGTGGAGAGGGAGGTGGGAGGGGGGATCGGGATGGGGAATACATGTAAGTCCATGGCTGATTCATGTCAATGTATGACAAAACCCACTTCAATATTGTAAAGTAATTAGCCTCCAACTAATAAAAATAAATGAAAAAAAAAAAAAGAATTACACTAAAAAAAAAAAAAAAAGCATCAATTCTTCTGCACCTAGCTTTCTTCATAGTCCAACTCTCACATCCATACATGACCACTGGAAAAACCATAGCCTTGACTAGTCGAGCCTATGTTGGCAAAGTAATGTCTCTGCTTTTTAATATGCTGTCTAGATTGGTCATAACTTTCCTTTAAAGGAGTAAGTGACTTTAAATTTCATGGCTGCAGTCACCATCTGCAGTGATTTTGGTGCCCCCCAAAATAAAGTCAGCCCCTGTTTCCACTGTTTCCCCATCTATTTGCCACGAAGTGATGGGGCCAGATACCATGATCTTAGTTTTCTGAATGTTCAGCTTTAAGCCAACTGTTTCACCTCTCCTCTTTCACTTTCATCAAGAGGCTCTTTAGTTCTTCTTCACTTTCTGCCATAAGGGTGGTGTCATCTGCATATCTGACGTTATTGATATTTCTCCCAGCAATCTTGACTCCAGCTCGTGCTTCCTCAAGCCCAGCATTTCTCATGATGTACTCTGCATATAAGTTCAATAAGCAGGGTGACAATATACAGCCTTGAGGTACTCCTTTTCCTATTTGGAACCAGACTGTTGTTCCATGTCCAGTTCTAACTGTTGCTTCCTGACCTGCATATAGGTTTCTCAAGAGGCAGGCCAGGTGGCCTGGTATTCCCACCTCTTTCAGAATTTTCCACAGTTTATTGTGATCCACAGAGTCAAAGGCTTTGGCATACCAATAAAGCAGAAGTAGATGTTTTTCTGGAACTCTCTTGCTTTTTCAGTGATCCAGCAGATATTGGCAATTTGATCTCTGGTTCCTCTGCCTTTTCTAAAACCAGCTTGAACATCTGGAAGTTCACGGTTCACGTATTGCTGAAGCCTGGCTTGGAGACTTTTGAGCATTACTTTACTAGCATGTGAGATGAGTGCAATTGTGCAGTAGTTTGAGCATTCTTTGGCATTTCCTTTCTTTGGGATTAGAATGAAAACTGACTGTTTCCAGTCCTGTGGCCACTGCTGAGTTTTGCAAATGTGCTGGCATATTGAGTGCAGCACTTTCACAGCATCATTTTTAGGATTGGAAATAGCTCAACTGGAATTCCATCACCTCCACTAGCTCTGTTTGTATTGATGCTTCTTCCTAAGGCCCACTTGACTTCACATTCCAGGATATCTGGCACTAGGTGAGTGATCACACCACCTTGATTAATGTGGTTGTGAAGATCTTTTTTGTATAGTTCTTCTGTGTATTCTTGCCACCTCTTCTTAATATCTTCTGCTTCTGTCAGGTCCATACCATTTCTGTTCTTTATTGAGCCTATCTTTGCATGAAATGTTCCCTTGTTATCTCTAATTTTCTTGAAGAAATCTCTAGTCTTTCCCATTCTGTTGTTTTGCTCTATTTCTTTGCATTGATCACTGAGAAAGGCTTTTTTTATCTCTCCTTGCTATTCTTTGGAACTCTGCATTCAAATGGGCATATCTTTCCTTTTATTCTTTGCTTTTTGCTTCTCTTCTACTTACAGTTATTTGTAAGGCCTCCTCAGACAGCCATTTTGCTTTTTTGTATTTCTTATTCCTGGGGATGGCCTCGGTCCCTATCTCTTGTACCGTTTCACGAACTTCTGTCCATAGTTCATCAGGGACTCTGTCTATCAGGTCTAGTCCCTTAAATCTATTTCTCACTTTCACTGCCTAATCATAAGGGATTTGATTTAGGTCATACCTGAATGGTTTAGTGGTTTTCCCCACTTTCTTCAATTTAAGTCTAAATTTGGCAACAAGGAGTTCAGGATCTGAGCCACAGTCAGTTCCTGGTCTTGTTTTTGATGACTGTATAGAGCTTCTCCATCTTTGGCTGCAAAGAAGATAATCAATCTGATTTTGGTGTTGGCCAACTGGTGATGTCCATGTGTAGAGTCTTCTCTTGTGTTGTTGGAAGAGGGTGTTTGCTATGACCAGTGCATTCTCTTGGCAGAACGCTACTAGCCTTTGCCCTGCTTCCTTCCGTACTCCAAGGCCAAATGTGCCTGTTATTCCAGCTGTTTCCTGACTTCCTACTTTTGCATTCCAGTCCCCTATAATGAAAAGGATATCTTTTTGGGGCATTAGTTTTAAAAATGGTCTTGTAGGTCTTCATAGACCTTCAGCTTGTTAAGCATTACTGATCAGGGCATAGACGTGGATTACCATGATATTGGATGATTTGCCTTGGAAATGTACAGAGATCACTCTGTAGTTTTTGAGATTGTACCTAAGTACTGCACTTTGGACTCTATTGTTGACTATGATGGCTACTCCGTTTCTTCTAAGGGATTCCTGCCCACAGTAGTAGATAAAATGGTCATCTGAGTTAAATTCACCCATTCCAGTCCATTTTAGTTCGCTGACTCCTAGAATGTTGGCATTCACTCTTGCCATCTCCTGTTTGACCACTTCCAATTTGCCTTGATTCATGGACCTAACATTCCAGTTTCCTATGCAATATTGCTCTTTACAGCATTGGACCTTGCTTCTCTCACTGGTCACATCCACAACCAGGTGTTGTTTTCGTTTTGGCTCCATCCCTTCATTCTTTCTTAAGTTATTTCTCTACTGAACACTGAGGTGATTGGCTTACAACAATTCATTAAGTTTTACCTCTGTTGAGGGTGCTATTCTATACATGTGAGTATTCACCAAATAAAAAAAAATAAATAGAGAGGGAGGTGGGAGGAGGGATCGGGATGGGGAATACATGTAACTCCATGGCTGATTCATGTCAATGTATGACAAAACGCACTGAAATTTGTGAAGTAATTAGCCTCCAACTAATAAAAAAAAATTTAATGAAGAAACTTACATATAAATATGGAACATATAGATACAGAGTTTATATATAAAACAGTAGGTGAAACTAATACTAAATGTATACAACCAAACAACACTCTGGGGTCCAGGATGACATCCAGGTACAGGTCTTCAAGGATTCAGAGCAGAGCCTGCAACACCAGCACAGGTGAAGCAGTCCCTGGGAGGTGCAGAGTCAGACAGAAGAGGGCTCCCTGGGGAAGGAGTGCAGGACCCAGAGGACTTCCCAGGATCTAGACTTGGCTTTGGGGCTCAGATCTACAGAGCACAGGGCCTGTTTGCTGCTCTTTGCTAAGGGCATTGTCTGTTAGTGGGAACTGTTTGGAAACGTCCCACAGAAGCAAGTACACCTGTGCATCTGGCTGGCAACCCTCAATTGATGGGTTCCCTGGAAAGTGAGACTCAGGCAGAAGAACAGGGGACTCTGGGATCCAGGACTAAAAGCTTTCCCCCTCCCTCCCTTCCCTCTAGGCCCTGGGAAGAGCAGGAGGTCAGATGACACAGTGGGTAGGAGAATATGCTCACCCATCCTACATTCAGTACAACTGCTTCTGAGACCTGAACATTGGGAAATGGACAGATATCTGGAGTCTCAGTATTCCCTAATAATTGCTTCTAACCTACAGTCAAACACTCCTGAGATTTATGATTTAAACTGCTATTATGTTGTTGTAATAAAAAAAAAGGACATTTTAACTGTGTATTATAACATTGAAATCTGAGAGAACACACTACTTTTTAAACTGCAATATATCAAAATATGTTATTAATGACCGAATGGGAAAAAAAATAAAAAGAACATGAGTAACTTGAATCCTGCCACTCATCCCAAGTGTGCTGGTCATTTGCTGCAGTCATGTCTGACTCTGTGCAACCCTATGGATGACAGCCCACCAGGGTCCAAAGTCGCAGGGATTCTCCAGGCAAGAATACTGGAGTGGGTTGCCATTTACTTCTCCAGGGGATCATCCTTATCCAGGGATCAAAGCTGAGTCTCTCGTGTCTCTTGCATTGGCAGGCAGGTTCTTCACCACTAGCAGCACCCTCCCAAGTGCACACGGCACTAAATTGCATTCTGGTATTCTTTAGTTAGAGTTGTACACATACAGAGAAGAATCTGCAGAACCTCCAACTTCAGCTTGAGGGATGGTGCCCTGAGGTGACCCAGGACCCCAGGGTTCCAGAACCTGAGGGACCCCAGACTCGGGCACCCCCCAGGCTGGCTGGGACCCTCAAGACGAGGGAGAACCCACAGGGATATGGAGATGCCATGTGACCCCCTGTCTGCACAAGCTCTGGGAGCCTGTCTCCTTCAATCTGTTCCCAGGAGCCCAGGACTGGGGAGGGCGGGGCCTCAGCTGGTGATGAAGTAGGGGTGCCCCCTGCTGCCTTTGCGGGGTTTGGAGGGCAGAGCTGGCACCTTCAGAGGGAGATGAGGAAGCCCCCTGTGGGGATCTTCAAAGAGAACACACTGGAAGCGCAGCTCTGCTCCTGCACACTGTGGCCCCACAGTGCACCCAGCCTCTGGAGCAGCCAGCCCAGCAACCTCGGGGGCGTCTGTGGACGGGACCTGTGCCCTGGGAAGACGTGCTCAGGGCATCCTCCACTTATTGTATGGATTATTACCACCTCTTGTCTGTACTATTTTGGTCACATTCAACAGGAGATCCCAGGGGTTTTGCTGGTGACTCTGAAGCACCAGCAAGTGAGTTCAGGACATGATGGGGACATGCGCCCTCTTTGGCCTCACCTTTTCATCTCATGCCCTTCATTCACACTTGCTCTTCCAGGTCTTCATCATCACCAAAGACATCCCACAAAGCATTCCTCAAAAAGATGAGCAGAGAGTTTTCTGACATCTGGAAGGAAGAGATCAGTCAGGCAGCTCCAATCCCTCCCAGGGCAGGAAAGCAACCATATGGGGTAGCCCAGGGCAGTGCAGACTTCATGGGGCCTGTTGAGATGTGTGGGTCCAGACTTACTGACTCCAGCCTCAACTCCTGCTCATGCCACTCATGGTGACAAAGCCAGGTTCAAGGGTGCAGACATGAGGTCAGGAGTGAGGACAATGCTAAGAAAGTGGAGGAAGAGGGCTGCAGACAGATTTCATAGATTTTATATAAGGTCCCAGGAACCCAACTGCCTGTAAGAGAACTGGTCCTCCAGAATGGTAATCATTAAAAGATGGAAAGAGTAGATGGGAAAGGGTTACAAGGAAGAGTCTATGGATCAGAAAAAGAGAAAAAAAATTAAAGGATATGAAAGAAGATATAAATGGTCAGTCACTAATATAGACCAGAACCTGGTGGATTGGAGTTGAGGAAAAGAAAGAGAGAGAGAGAGAGAGAGAGCAGTATCTCTCGGGTTACATGGAATACCAATATGGCCCTTTCACAGGACTTGTACCACTCATGAAGGCACAGGGCATCCTCTCAAGGAGGTCTTGAAAGCCCGGGCAAGAAAGTGAGCTCAGTAGGTTTCCACGCTCTGCCGAGAATGAAGACAGAAAGAAGGCCACAGGGGACCCAGGTCTTGAGTGGAGCAAGGGTAATTTATTGGCAGAAATATAGGCTTATATATCTTTAGTAAAATGATTACTTAGCCATTACAAAGAATGAAATTCCATCAGTTGCAAAAAAATGGATAATCTAATACATTTAAGTCTGCTGACATTGAAAAGAGTCACTGAAGGGAGTTACTGGAAGGAATCCAAGCAGGTACCCCTTCCCGTGATCTCAGTGATGAGAACTGTGTGCAGCTCCACTCGTTCCCCTAATAGGAACTGATAAGGAACAGAGAATCCTTGAGAAATGGCACACAAAGGAAAAAAAAAATGCAACTTACTGGATTCCGTAAAGTTGAACGTCCCCTGACAGTAAATGACTTCCATATTCTTGCTCTTCTGCTCCAATTCTTCATTATCTTCCATTCAGTTTTCTGGTGTTGCCAGGCAGCACTCCTGTGGAATGGCTGTGGGAAAGCAAAGGGGAGATTTAGAGTCAGGATGTGACCAGGGGACCCTGGTGCCCTTGTCTCCAGGGAACTCCTAGGGCCTTGGTGTTTCACCTCTTCAGTGAAAAAGTGGGTCTCTGACCTCCAACATCCTGTTGCCACCTTCAACTTGTGTATGTGTGACCAGGAATGCGGCTGTGCCAACCTGTTCCTCCTCCAGGCAGTCACTGTCTCCATGCACCTCTGCCCACGACCTTCCTTGCCTCCTTCTCCTGTTGCTTCTCTAATTGCTTCCTTATGTCTCTCCTCTAGTCACTGTTACTTTACTTCCTTCCTCAACCTCTAGCAACCCTAGAGTTTGCAATGTGGACACATTAGAAGGAGGAACATCGGGTATGGCCACTGTCTCCAATCAGTCCATTACTCAATTGACCAATACATTTCTCCAAGGGAGGAGCTGCATGGACCTGAGAGCGTGCTGAGCCCTGGGGGAGGGAAGGACACAAACCCCACGTAACGGAGATGCTCCCATTGCCCGGGGAGACCTGAGTCATCTGGGAGATGCTTAATTCTCACAGCAACACCTCAAGTTTCACAGACCCTTAGAGAGGACAGACGAAAACACTTCCAATTTCATTTAGCCAGAGTTATGTGACAAGGGTCCTCCATGAACATGTGGTAGCTACGGGGTTTGCACTGAGACTTGGAAAATCGGAGGGGTGAGACCTGGGAAGATGTAAGGAAAGAGAGAGGATGGGGCAGGCCTGGGTTGGGGAGAAGGGGCAGGACTGTCTGGATGGAGCAGTGGGTTCTGAGAGTAGCAGTGATCCCAGGACCTGCTGCCCTGGGAATGCTCAATCCCAGGAGACCAGGTCAGCAGGGCTGTAAAAGCAAGTGTGTGAAGAAGCCCAGTGGCCCCTTCACAGACTCTAGAATCTGCAGATATGGAGGGTCTCTAGGAGCAGCAGGACATGGACCTCTCACATGGAAGTATCTTCAGCACATCAGCCTTGGGTGCTGCAGAGGCTGTGATGAGTCCCAGGAGACCGAGCCCAGGCAGGGACCAAGAGCCTGTGTGCTGTGACTCATCCACCTCTGGGAGTGCCCTTTACACGAGGAATTAACAGTGAGGACAAACACGAGGAGAAGTCACAAGTCCTGAAAGCGCAGGAGGAGAGCGTTCACGTCTCACCCACCACCTCACAGGCACTGCAAGGACGTGGTCTCCAGTGTCAAGTGACAATGAGAGTTTTGTGCCCACTAGGATATGGCCATCATAGTTCAGCATGCAATAGAAAACAGAGTCTGCGGAGCACAATACCCGAGACGTGCTGACCAGAGAGCAGGCTTCCATATTAGTGGAAGAGCAGAAAGGAGCAGCTCTTATAGGAAAAATAATTTTTGAAGAGTGAAGCAACAAAAGCTGATTATAAATAGAGCACAATGCAAGTCCAGGACACAATTTCTCTATCATATCATTTCATATGTAAAGAATAAGTCAGAATTCTATACACATTTCCTTCTTCTTAATTTCATGTTCACTTTTCTTAGCCACCAAACAGAGAGTTTAACTCTGGGGTTAACAGAGGGTTTAACTTCCAGAACCCTCTCCCATCAGATCCCAACGGAATCTTGTTAGCTACCTGTCTCCCCTTTCTCATCACTGCACTAAACGCCCTCCACAGTGCATTCCATGAGCAAAAAGGTGATTAGAATGAGCAACCCACCCACATATCCTCCAGTTGAGGCCTGCTGGATCTCACAGCATCACCTTGACCTTTTCCCAAGGTCCTGAAGAGACACCCCACTGTGGACAGCAGATGGCAGTCATCTGTGCTCTGTGCAGTCAGAGTCCTTCAGTAAGACACTGATCTCAGTTGCAAACCTAAAGACAGAGATGCTGAAAAAGTCAATTCTCAACCTCTCACTTCTACATGTCCATTAGAGCTCTCACCTTCATGCTAACCAACCTGAAATCACAAGTGTTTTGACACATGTATAACATGCCTTTAAGCAAATTATAGCAGTCACATCTCGCTAGTTGCCTACCAACTATAATACACAAAAGCCACTATATATGTTTATATATATTTGCGGATAACTCATGCAGTCGATTTCAGCAATTTGTGAGCCCATGGACTAGCCTGCCAGGGCCGTCTGTCATGGAATTCTCCAGGCAAGAATACTGGAGTGGTTAGTCATTTCCTTCTTCAGGGGATCCTCCTGACTCAGGGTTCTAACCCAGGTCTTCTGGATTGCAGGTGAATTCTTTATTGTCTGAGTCACCAGGGAAGACTGAATGAATCTTCAGATCATCACCACTAGTTCTGCCAATTCTGACAGATTATGGTAGAACAGGAACTTTGGTACAAGAAAAGATGTTTCCCAGGTGGCTTAGTGGTAAAGAATTTGCCTGCCAATGCAGGAGACGTGGGTTCAATCGCTGGGTTGGGAAGATACTTTGGAGGAGGAAATGACAATCCAGTTCAATATTCTTGCCTGGAAAATAGCATGGGCAGAGGAGCCTGGTGGGATATAGTCCATGGGGACACAAACAGTGGGGTCATAACTAAGTGACTGAGTATGCATGGATATATACAGGGTGTTAACACCCCTCTCTTTTTATTTCCTTGGTGTTTTCTGGCCATTTCAAGATGACTGTTTGCTGTTAACAAAGAAAAGACCTCTGACCCGTGAGAGTATTTAGCCTGAGGGGCTAAGAAGGATGTGGCCCTTTTCTGGCTTCCACGGTAATCAATGAGCCAATCTGCTGTTCATTCCCACTGTAACTGGTAGACTCCTTATCCCCTCAGAGTAAAGAAAACTATAGCTGCTGTCTTCTGCCTGTCCCCTGCTATCCACAGTGGGTGTCTTTCTGAGAGGGTAACAGGCAGGAAGGCTAGGGGTCTCCAAACAGAGGAAATAGGCTTCAAGTGTCAGACATTTTTATCTCTCTCTTAAGCGGCAGGAATGATACTCCACCCGCCCCCTCCCCCTTTTTCTATACAAATTTAAAAGGAGATTTCTCTTAAAATACTGTGTTGCCATAATGACACCTGGTTTCACCTGAAGTTAACTATTCTCAAACCTTGAGTTAACCAATGCATTCTTATGGAAATGTTTGTCTTAAGCTAAGTTAATATACAATGCTTTTACCCCAAACTCTGTCTTGAAGTCCATTCTGCCTAATGCTTCAGAACCTACTTGACAAACCATTATGTTATACTCAGACATTGTTCCCCTAATCTATGTAAATGAAACTACTTGTATGGTAATCTTCCTGTCTACAGGATTCAAGTCAATCATTTTATGGCCTGGGATGACTCTTCTGGTACCAAGATTATCCCAAAGTATATCTTATGGATGAGGGGCCTGGTGCCAGTCTGTTTTAAGACATTCCTTTCTTTCTTAACAAACTGCTAGTGACTATATAACATCCAGCTAAAGACTAGCAGGGGGACACTCTTTATGCCCCCTTCTGATGCCTATGTCAGAAGCTTTCTCTATCTTCTTTATACTTTAATTAAACTTTATTACACAAAAGCTCTGAGGGATCAAGCCTCGTCTCTGGCCCTGGATTGAATTCTTCTCCTCCGGAGGCCAAGAATCGCGGAGTCTTTTTGTGGTTCAGCAACAACCTTTCATCTCCAGGACCCATTTACTTCAGATATGTAAGATGTCCCATCTATTAACCCTTTGATATCTCTGTCAACTCTGGAATCTTCTTTTGGTCTCAAGTCCAGGCAAAGTACAGCACTTGCAGGCCTGCAAAATGTAGCCCAATAGCTTCTGCAGAGTATTTGGCTGGCCTGATTTGATGATTCATTTGTAGGTATTTCCTGGGCTTGTGAATACAACCCACGTACTCAGGAGCCTTTGGGACACTGAAACAGCAATGTCAATACCTAAATCTTAGAGGATTTCCCAGCAGGTGTTCCACTTGAGGGGACAGGTGTGGACACAGGGCCCAGGGCAATTGTGCTGAACATCATCAGAGAAGAGGTGAGGAGCGAGGGAGGGACACTGCATCTCCTCACCAGCCCATACCTCCACCACTGACTCTGAGATCAGGGAGGGAGGGACACAGGGCCTTCAGAGAGACACGACCAGCTCACTGAACACTATGCACCACAGTGAGAGAGTGAAACTGAGATGACAGATCATGCTCATAGACTGGAGACTTAGCACTGTTGACATTTCTATAGTACCCAAAGCTAAGTAAAAATTCATTACAACACCAATCAAAATATTAACATCATTTTCATAGAAATGGGAAAAACAAATCCAAAAATATATATGGAACCCCTAAGGACTCCACATAGACAAAATAACCTTGAAAACAAAGATCAAAGTACCTCACCTCCTGATTTCAAAACATGTTACAAAGATATAGGAATCAAAGCCGTATGATACTGACATAGAAATAGATACATAGCCCTGAAGACCAGAATACAGAGCCCCAAGGAAAGTCATGGATACATGGTCAAATGAAATTCACCAAGGTTCTAAGACAATGGAATAGGAAAAGCGTAGTTTCTTCAATAAATCAGTAGGATGAAAAGATAACCTACAGAAAAATTACAAGCCGTGTATCAGATAAGGAACTCATCCTCAAAGTTCATAAGAAAATACCACAGCTCAAATGCAAAACAAATAAAATATTAAAAAGAGTAAATAAGGGAGTTGAGGAATGTGCAAAGATTTAAACAGATATTTCAGGAACAAGACAGACAAATGACTAGCATACAAAGGAAAAGGTTTTCAACCTCACTAATCATCAGGGCAAAGTAAATCAACACCTCATGCCTGTTAGTTTGTATATTATAAAGGCAAAGAATTAACAGGTTAAGGCCATGATGTGGGGAGCTGGAACCTTTGTACACTGCTGGTGGGAATGTAAATTGTGTGGCTATATTGTGGAAAACAGTAAAAGTTTCCTTATAAATGTATAAAAAGAATAGCATATGATTCAGCAAGCACAGTTCTGGATATATATACAAAGGAAATTAAATCAGTATCACAAAGAGATATCTGCAGTCCTCAATTTACTGCATCACTTTCCACAACAGCCTAGATACACAACCAACTTCAGGTAACAAATAAGTATTCTGTGCCTGAGCTAACTTTAGATAACTGGGAGAAACTTAGTTCTCAAAATAACTGCTTAAGTCTCTTAGCCCCTCAGGGAGGATGAACACAATATTATAATTAAAGTAACATGTCCAAAGTGTCTTAGTCTGAAGTGATGCCACAAAGGTTTTACAGATAGGGAAGCCTCATATACACACAGCACCAGCCAGGGTTTATCCCAACCTTTGAAAGACTGGGAGGAATCAAACCTGGGAAAGTTTGAGTAAAGGTAACAGGGTGGGCAGGACTGGGGTGTGTGGAGCAGGGGCAGGGTTGTCTGGATGGAGCAGTGCATTCTACATGGAACAGTGATCCTGGGTCCTGGTGCTCTAAGTCTCTGACCTAGGTCTGGTCAGTCCCAGGAGACCAGGTCAGCAGGGCTGTGAGAGCCAATGTGTTAAGAAAGCCAGCGGCTCCTTCACATTTTCAAGCATCTGTGGCCTTGTTGGTCTCTAGGGGCAGCTGGACATGGACTGCTCTCACGTGAAAGCACCTTCAGCACAGAATCCTTGGGTTGGAAGCTGAGATGAGCTCCAGGAGACTCAGTCCAGCCTGGGACGCCAGAGCCTGTGTGCTTTGACTTATCCAACCCCGAGAACACCCTTTACATGAGGAATAAACAATGAAGACAAATGTGAGGGCAATCTACAAGTCCTGAAAATGCAGAGGTAGAGAGTTTATATCTCACCCAGAACCTGACACTCACTGCAAGAACTTGGCCTGCGGTGTCAAGTAACTATTAGGCTTTTGGTCCCATTAGGATATGGCCATCATAGGAGAATTTAAACATGAAGTCAAAGTCCCTTGTATAAAAGACCCTGAAGGCACTAACCATAAGCCATTCTCATGTTTGTCAATGAAAGGACAAAGAAAGAGGAGTCTTGTGAGAAAGGACATTTCTAAACATAAAAGCAAGAAGAGATGTCTATTAACAAAAGATGACTGTAGGCACAGTGGAACAAAACACATGGACACATAGTTCTATTATTTCATTAAAATATGAGGAACAAATCACAAGCTTACACATATTCCCTTCTTCTTCTTCAGTTTATATTCACCTTCTTTTATCTCCCAAGTGGTCCAGAAACTCTTTCCCTCCAATTTAAATCCTCAGTTCATATTCACCTATTTTATCTCCAAAGAAGCAGGTATAACCCGAGTGGTTCAGGAACCCTCTCCCTCTAAATCCTACTCTCCCCGAGACCTGTGTCCTATCTAGTTCTCTTCTACATCACTGCTGCTAAGACTCTCTAGGATACATTCTGTAGAAAGACAACCATGAGCAATAATACAGTTATTATACAAGTTGACCCTTCCATCTTTCCTCCTCCTCTTGGCTCACAAAGCATCTCCCTGGTCTTCCCTGCAGGTTCACAGACCTTCCCTGTGCTTGGTGGAGTCAGAGCCCTTCAACAAGATGTTGATCACAGTTGCAAAATTTCACATGACAGAGAGATGCTGAGAGAATCCCAACCTTACTTTTCCACATGCTCAATATAGCTCTTACATTCAAGCTTATGAAACTGAAATTCCAACATTTATGGACACACCTGAAATATCACTAGTGTGACCAAGTATTCTGTGGGTTTTGTGGGGCTTTTTTAAAATATAACACATTAATTATTGTTTGAAGTATATTCATTATAAATAGGCTGATCTGAGTAGTGGCTCCTCCACCGGAACATTCAGCTCTAAGAGCTCCAACAATAAGGAAAAGACGCTGAGCTGCTGTTCTGGTTTTTCTTTATTGCAGAAGATTTGATGGTCTCATATGCTCATTCATATGTAGGTATACCTGGGGCTCTTGGACACAGGCCAGGCATTGGGAGAGTCCTTGTGGACATTTCAATAGTAAAGTGAACACTCAGATTCAAATAAAATTCCCAGAGGGGGCTCACTTGTAGGCAGAGGTGAAGGGCTCGGCCCTGCACACCTGCACTACAAGTAACCAGCGGGCAGGCACAGAGGGGAGAGAGACACTCCCTCTCTTCATGAGCCCATCTTTCCCATCCCTGACTCAGATGACTCAAACAAGGGAGTGCAAGAGGCTCATTAGGAAGTGAAAGATCTGGGCACTGAAAACCACAGGGCACTGTTGAGAGAAAGAAGAGACAAGTAAATGGAATGGCATTACATATTCACAGACTGGAACATTTAGTGCTGTTGACCTTCTTATACAACCAAAAGTGATGTACATATATATTGAAACCACTCACAGAATCTCATTTCAATTTTATACAAATGGAAAAGAAAACCAAACCCAGGATACTAATACTTATGGAACCTAAAAGAAACTCAAAGAGAAAAAATCTTGAGAGCAAAGAACAATGGGGCCTTAATGCTTCCTGAATTCAATCCACATAAGAATGCCACAACAGTCAAAACAGTGTTGTACCAGCAACAAAATAGGAAGAGAGACCAGTGAACCATAAAAAGGGAATTGCAAATAAATTGACACATGTGTGGCCAAGTGATCTTTGCCAAGGTTCTTAATTTAAAAAGTGAAGAAAGCAGAGTCTCAACATTCAACAACAAGCAACTATATAGAATGAGAGGAAGTATCTTCAAAATGTGTATCTGAATAAGGGGACTACATCCAGAATGTCAAAGAAACTACTACAACTCAACTTCAAAAAAACAGCAGACAAATAACTGAAATTTCAGTCAGTTCAGTTGTTCATTCGTGCCTGACTCTCTGTGACCCCATGAATCGCAGCACGCCAGGCCTCCCTGTCCATCACCAACTCCTGGAGTTTACTCAAACTCTTGTCCATTGAGTCGGTGATGCCATCGAACCATCTCATCCTCTGTCATCCTCTCTCCTCCTTCCTTCATTCTTTCTCAGCATCAGTGTCTTTTTAAATGAGTCAGTTCTTTGCATCAGGTGGCCAAAGTATTGGAGTTTCAGCTTCAACATCAGTCCTTCCAATGAATATTCAGGACTGGCTGGATCTCCATGCAGACCAAGGGACTCTCAAGAGTCTTCTCCAAAACCACAGTTCAAAAGCATCAATTCTCCATTGCTCAGCTTTCTTTATAGTCCAACTCTCACATCTGTAAAAAGCTTCAATATCATTTCTTCACAGAACTGATCAATATACATAAGAAAAGTGCTCAACATCACTAAGTATCAGTGAAACAGAAATCAAGTCAAAACTAGATATCACCTTTCAGGATGTTTATTATAAATAGAAAATAACAGTTGTTAGCAAGGATGTGGAGAAGTGCAACCTTTGTAACGTGTTGGTAGGAATGGAAAATGACATACCCATTATGGAAGAGTTTGGAAGTCCCTCCAAAAACTATTAAGATCCAAAAATTATCATAAGATGAAGCAGTCACTTATTTGAGTTCATATCCAAAGGATATAAAGTTAGAATGTTCCAGGATATATCCACAGTCTCGTATTGATTGCCACATTGTACACAACAGACAAGGTACTGGCCAGTGTCCACAGCCAGATAAATCAATAAAGAAAATGTGATGTATACATACACTGGAATGTCATTCAGTCTTTAAAAATGAAGGAAATACTGTCATTTGCAGCAATAAATGAAGTGAAAAAATATAGTTAAGAGTGAAATTAGCCAGTTACAGTAAGACAAACAGCATACGATTCCATTTACCTGAGGTATCCAAAGGAAAACTCAAGAGAAGCAGAGAGTAGAAGGGTGATTCCAAGAGCTGGAAGGAAGTTGACATTGGTAGGGTCTGTTAAATGGTTGTAAAATTTTAGTTGAAAAGTGGAAAAGTTCTAGAGACATGCAGAGCAACATGGTGCATTGAGTTAACAGGACTGACTGGACACTTCAAAGCTTAAGAGGCAAAGCTGGACTGAACTTCCTGCATCTATGCCTGGAGGCTCCTCCTTTCTCTAGAACTGGGTGTGGCATCTGGGTACCACCAGGGGCTCCTGGCAGCAGGAAGGAGCCTCCACAGTACCCTAGGGCCTTAGGTGAGGGGGGAGGACTCATTCTGAGGCTGGAAGAGGAAAGAGTTTGAATGAAGGAAGTGGCATAGTGATGAATCATGACCAATCAAAACACCATAAGACCTACTAAGAGGTGAGACTGACTATTAAATGAAGGTGTGATTGACCCAGTAAGGGGGCTTCTGAAACACAGTTTTGTTCATTAAGAAGCCTGTAGGGCTTCCCTGGTGGCTCAGTGGTTAAGAATCTACCTGCCAATGCAGGAGATACAGGCTCAATCCCTGGTCTGGAATGATTCCACATGCCCAGGAGCAACTAAGCTAGTGAACCACAACTACTGAGCCTGTGCCCTAAGGCCCAAGAGCCGCAGCTACTGAGCCCACATGCCAAAACCACTGAAGCCCGAGAGTCCTAGAAGTCACGTTCTGCAAAAAAAAAAAAGCCTCCAAAGTGATGTCTAAGCATCACAGCTATAGCGTTGCCCTCATTCTCCATGAGTTGAGAAAAGCCTGTGCAGCAATGAAGACCTAGCAGAGACAATAAAAATATTTATAAAAGTTTTAAAAATCCTGTAAATATTTTCCTGGGTAATGATCTAATTTGTCTTCCAGGTTAAAGGATTTCTCTTGCTATAAAATCAAATCATACAGCAAATGTGTATACTTTGTTTAATTCTTATACACATACTCATTCACAGTACAATGGTAATGGGAATTTTAAGGGGGAAGATGACACCAGTAACAGTGGTGTTTAGGGTAACATAAATTGAGAAAAACACAACACAAAAAAGTCACACACACAAAGAATCACACTGTTCATTACACATAGAGACACACCTAGGCCCATGGACACAAACCTACACTATTAACCATAATACAGCTTCTTCCTGGAACTACAGTATTGGCCACATTATTCTACTTGCAAGCTACTTTTAACACCAGGGCCCCTATACTCATTCTCAGCTGGAATTTGGAATCAGTGTGGATCTGCCCTAAAACCAGTGAGAAAGTCCCAAATTTCCCACCTACAGAGCTTTTTCTGCCCAAGTGAATGAGTCTAGAATACATACCGCTTTCACATTCTGGAAGGGCCACCTGAAACTGCAGAAGAGAAGACACTGTGAGGAGAAGATCGCAAAGATGCACAGTCTGTGGTTCATTTGGTGACAGTAGAAAACCTGATAAGGAACAGTGGTGGAATCCAGATAACTCAGCAAGATCAAAACACTGGTGCTCAGGATGAAAGGCAAGACCTGTGCCTGGAGGATGGGACTTCCAAGTCCATTTGCATTGGAAATTGCAGAATTCTTTTCCTAGGGGAAATGTTGCTGCAAGAGAGAGAACTCTGTACTCTACAGGGTATAATGGATGCTAACAATTTTCATATCCTGTGGACTGAGGCATCATGAGTCCATAATAAGACTCTCACTCCACATTATCTCAACCAAGGGAACTGTCTCTAACTGGAACAAACACCCTCAAAGACTCATAACTTAATTCTACTGAAAGAGAAATGAAACAATATTTCTATCTCAAACAAGAAAAAACAAACAAACAAACAAAACAGCTTGCCTTGGAGATACACGGAGTCTCTTCTGTCCTGTCACAAGGGGCGTTGACTGGCAGGTCCTCGGTTAGATCTAGCGGGACACAGAATAGCTGTTACAACACTGGTGAGGCTGCTTTGCAAACATTCGGGGGGTTTTCTCTTTGTGTAGACATGGGGCAGTGTGTATGGCTGTGGGAGGTTAATGAGCATGAGCTGAATTTGTGTTCATCCTTTCTCTTCAGCGGAGAAAGGAAAGCAAAGGAGAGGAGGAAGGAAATGAAAACAGAGCTTTGCCCCCTAGCTAAGAGAAACCTAATCAAAAGGAAATATTCAAGCTAATGAAAGGAAAACTCTAAAATGAATGCTATCGTTCAATGAAAGAAACCCATGACTCCTCCTGCTTTTTTTGAGCTCCTGCTAAATTGTCACTGTCTCTTGGTTGTTCCCAGATCCTTCTTCCTCCAGGAGCCACAGTTGCTGCTACTACATCATGTTTTCTATGAGACTCTGTACTTGATTAAAAGTAAACTCTGTTAGAGGACTGAATTCAATCCTGAGAGAAATATGCTATTGTATTAATTCACTAATCACTTGTCTCAAAGAAAATCAAATATACAAGATTTGATAATATAGAGTTCCTACCATTTAAATACAGCTACCATCAATAATATCATATTTTCTATAAATGTTTGTTTTCTATACAGTGTGTGCCTGTCCACTGAGTCAGTGGCTGTCCATAGTCACAGGGGCCAATTGTTTAGTGGGTCAACTCCTTAGAAAAAGCACAGAGTAAGCATTGACCATCTCTAAACCACACAGGCAGGAGATTTTCAGCAAGAGTCACGGTCACCAAGCTGACAATCAAGTTTTACTTTGAGTTCTTAGTTGCTGCTGTCCCTTGGGTGTGCACTGCAGATCTTTCATCATTTGAAAGGCTTATGGTAATGTTACCCAACACAGTAACACATCTTCCTGATTCTTATCTGTGTGTGCCCTAGTTTAAGCTCTGACACCTGCACTGATGGATGTGACCTGTATTGTCTACATGAAGCTCCACAACTCTCTGTGAGCTGTCAGAAGGATGAGGGTCCAGAGGTAACTTTCACACTAAAGCCTGTGCCGAAGTCAGCCGTTAATCCCCCTAGTGGCTGCCCTGGGTTCTGTGACCACAGAGGCCACCTTATAATGAAAGGCAGGGTCTGGACCTCTGAAGCTACTGGTACTTCCAGGCATGAACATGGAGCAGGGACCTGTTGCTCCATGACTGAGGATCACTCGTCTCACTGACACGGGCAGGTCAGGGATCCAGAGCATTCATACTCAGACACAGCCCTGGGTTTTCAGTTTGACTTTTCCACTTAAGAGATCAAAAGCTGAGATCAATCTCTACACCATCTCTAGCCAACTAATGGGAACACGAACCGAACCTGGGGAAGAGCTATGTTGATGGCATAAGAGGGAATGTGCAGAGACGGTGCAGTGTTAATGAGACTTTTTTGCAAAGAAAATTTTTTGACAGCTTTATTGTCTAAGAGGAAATATCTCCTGAAGAAATACACAGACAGGCAGATTCACAAATCATACTATGCGGTTTCAACACATGCCCACCTCCAAACACCTTCCTTCACACAATCCCACACCATTTAAATGATGCAGTTGCTTCTGGAGACACTAGAACTGGGCCAGCACTGTTTTTCTGGAAGGTCAATCTCTTGGTCTCACCACCTGTAAGAACCCAAATTCAGGTCTCCTCCCCAAATTGAGGCAGCAAAGAGCCCTACCTTCATCAATTAGATTGCATCTGAGCAGAGGGATGTATATCCCTGAATATGAAGAAATCTCTTTGGCTGTTTCACAAACTTGTGATGAGAGAGAAGAAAACAGAGTGAGGGTGTCAGCATCTTTTATTCTCTGTACTAAGTCTTCGGTTCTCTGATGAACTCTCAGCAAACTAAAACTCCTTAAGTCAATGGCCCCAAAAGAAAATAGAAAGGCTCCTCTGCTGAAAAGGGTGGCATATTTCATGTAAGATCTCTCAGTTTCCATTTGGCCAACAATTATAAAATTCTTTTTCAAAGAGGAAAAATTTCTGCTGAGGAAAGTATCTACTTTTACACAGTAGTAACTGATGCTTTTGTTTTAAAATATCCTTTTGAATCAGGTCTGTGTTGCTAATTGATATACCTTCAATATTCCAGCAACCAAGTAAACTGTATACATCAGTGATAATGTACATTGTCAGACTACTATACTTGTATTAGACTGAATAAAAAAGAAAGAAGTGAAGGAAGGGTCATTTCCCAGATAAAGAGAGGTGACCATACCTTCAGGGCACTCAGTTCCTCCACCAGCTCCTCCTGGGGAACTAGTGAGACCCAGAGCAGCTGTCAGGACCCTGGTGAGGCTGCTCACCAATCCCTCAGTGTTCTGTTCTTCTTTTTTTTTGATGGTGACACCGGGTGGAGTGTATGCATGTGGGAGGTTAGTAACTATGGACTGAGCTGCCATTAAATCATTCTCTTTGCTGGATGAAGGAGCGCAAAGGAGAGGGGCAGGAAAAGAAATGAGGTACAGCTTCTGCATATAAACTAATGATAACCTAACAGATGGGGAAAAAGAAACACTAAATGCATGTCAGCTTTCAGTGATAGAGACCTACAACCCTCCTGTCTACTGAGCTGTAATTCCCTTTTCGGGCAATGTCCACTGTTGGGGGACCTCATGATTCTCCTGCTTCAGTTCTTTCTATCTGTTCTCTGGAAGAGTGTGTACAGAACTGTCACTAGGAAATTGTACATTTTTCTAATTTATGAAGATATTTAAGGCAGCCATCTGACAGAAGAACCAAAAAATATAAATTAAGGAATCAAACAAAACTATAAAATACATTGATATCTCTGTAAAGTGATGGAAATGAAACAAAATGAGGAAACTAGTCAATAAAAGTTAACCAGCGCCTTTGAAGAAACAGCCTGCAAGGCTCAGTAGGAACCTACCTCCAGAGCAACAGTTGAGGTTGCTCATTCTCACCCTCAAGGGTGAAGGTGAGCCTTCTCACTTGACACCACATGTGAACCTCTCAGCTCACAAAGTGACGCCCGGTGCAGAGCGTGTATTACCACATTGCAGTGGAGACGACTCGTCACAGAACTTTCCGAGTGAACTGGACTCTGCACAGGATGAGTGCAACTGCTACTGTCCAGAAAGTATGTTTCTATGGACAAACTGGGCTTTTCAAAGCAAATATTTTATTTCAAAAACTGAATCCCAGGTTCACAGATTACTCTGATTAAGAAAATAATGTATATGAGAGAAAAAGCCCTGCCCCCCAAATATAGTTGTTTGTGAACATCTCAGGGTGAAGAGGAACAAGGCTAACACATTGACAATAAAATGAATTCTATTCCTGTACATATATCATTTCCAATCATTTCTAAGATTTCTAAGTAACCAGATATTTCTAGATCAAATAATTTAAAATATGTTCAAGTTGAAATAAAAGGCTGCATTAATGGAAATTCAATTGCAAATGTCATATTCTTACTGTAAAATGCATATAATTATCAAATTATGTAAATCCTTCTCTCCTTCTCTACATATATTACTTCCTTTTCTCTGTATGCACCTAAATGTACAGGCTTTCTTAGCTCTCAATCTCTGCCAATTCATTTAACAATTTATCTGTTACTGTGTGTAAAGCCTGGCTATTCACTGAACAAGTGATAAAAAACAATTCAGTGTGTTTTCACCTGTAGGTTAGGTGAAAGTGTAGTTACTGTCTTTCTACATGAAGAATTTTACACAATCCAAAACTCTAGGATTAAATGTGTGTTCTGGGTCATATTTCAACACCTAATCACTCCCCCTTCCCACAGTCATTAACAGTGGCTATAAGATGATAAGTGACCAGCCCCCAAAACGTAGAAGTGAAAACTTTTAAGAGAAAGATGAAAAAGTGAAAGTGCGGTCGCTCAGTCATGTCCAACTCTTTGCGGCTGCATGGCCTGTAGACTACCAGGCTCCTCCGTTCATGGGATCTTCCAGGCAAGAATACTGGAGTGGGTTGCCATGTCCTTCTCCAAGAGTTGCCCCATTTAAAACAAATTAGGTGCGCTTACAAGGTATGGACTCCTGTATTGTGTGTGTGTACCTCTGTGTTCAATAGCATCTGACTCTTTGAAACCCTGTGGACTGTAGCCCACCAGGTTCCTCTGTCCATGGGATTTTCAAGGCAAGAATACTGGAGTGGGTTGCCATTTCCTTTCCAGGGGATCTTCCCAACCCAGGGATGGAACTCTTATCTCCTGTGTCTCCTGCATTGGCAGGCGGATTCTTTACCACTGAGCTATCTGGGAAGCCCAGGTGTAGTACAAAGCTTTATCATTCCTGAAAAAAATAAATAAATAAAAGTGTGAAAGTGTTAGTCACTCAATCAGGTTGGGTTCTTTGCATCTCAGTGGACTGTATCCAGCCAGTCTGTTCTGTCCAAGGGATTCTCCAGGCAACAATACTGAGTGGGTAGCCATTCCCTTCTCCAGGGTGTCTTCCCAACCCAGGGATCAAACCTGTGTCTCTTGCACTGAAGGTAGATTCCTTATTGTGTGAGCCAGCAGGGAATCCCTTCATTGCTGACTCAGCTCACCTCCAAATATCTGAACTAACAGATTAAGTGGGTCCTTGATGAAGTAAAACAATAATTAAGATAGTGTCAAATTATTTCCAAGGATTACCCAACTGAGATGTGAACCAAGGGTGGAAAATAACAGGTAATATTATTATTCTAAATGAACAATTTTAGTGCTCCCCAGCTTGATGGAATATGTGTGTATGTGTGTGTGTGTGTGTAAATAAGGAAACTGAGGAATAAAATTAAAATAAAGAATTAGGGAATCTATTTCTTTTTTAATAAGATTTTTTTTGTAATGTATTGAATTTGTTACAATATTGCTTAGTTGTTGTTATGTTTTCAGATTTTTGGCTCCCAGGCATGTGGGATATTAGTTCTCGACCAGATATTGAACCCACAACACACTCCCCCTAATTTGGAATGGGAAATCCTAACCACTAGACTGTCAGGCAAATCCCTAGGGACTGCATTTTCAAATATATTGGAGGAATATAATTCAAAAAGGAATAAAGGACAGGAGTTCAGACACCTAGTTTTGGAAGGAAATCAGAATGAAGTAGAAGACTTCCCTACCAGCTAACCACCTGAGAACTCATGGTGAATGAAGAAAAATGAGTAAAGCTCTTAGAAACATTCGTGTCAGAGTGTCAGTGCTATGTGATAATTCCATTAATAAATCTTGAAAAATAACATTACTTCTAGAGATGGCATCTAGAAGGCTACAGAATAGGGAAGGAAGGAAAGAGATTTTAATGTATGTTCTGTTGTAACCTATGAATTTTCTACAAGTGTGTTTTCTCGTTGCTTTTAATATAAAGTATTTTCATAAACTAATCCCCATGTCATGGCACGTGACACCCACTTTGGTCCCAAGCTGAGGAATTCAGACAGGGCACAGTGGGAATGGCTCTTTCTGCTCTAGGATGTTGGGGTCTCAGGAGAGGAGACTCACAGGTTGGGGCTGACACTCACACTAGAAGCTGGACTCCTCTGGAGGTGATGTCACTGCCACGTCTGCAGCTGAAGCTGGGTTTGCTGAAGGAGCTTCAGGAAGCCTCCGCACGAGGCCTCAGCTTCCTCCTAGAAGGCAGGACCGCAGAGCTCACTGTGGGTGTTGGAGGGCTCCAACAGGAGATTGACCTGAGTGACTCATGGCCTTTTCAGGCTTAACTGTGGACATTACACAGCATTATTTTCAGGATATCTGTCAGTGGTAAGTAAGCCCTCATCACTTTGTATCAACTCTTGTTAAAGGAAAGGGCCTAGACCCACATCTAAGTGGGAGAAATTTAAAAGAAACTGCATAGGTGTTAAGATTTAAACCTGTACATATCAGTTTAAAAATACTCAATAGCAGCACATGAAAAGATGCTCAGCATCATTAATCATCAGGGAAATGCAGATTTAAAAAAAACAATGAGGCACACAAATAACAAATGTTGGTGAGGATATTGAGAAAAGCGAACCCTCCCACACTGTTGGTGGGGATGCAGATTGCAACAGACACTACAGAAAACAGTATAAAGTTTCCTCATAAAAACAAAAATAGAGCTACCATATGATCTAGTAGTTCTACTCCTGAGTATGTATTGAAGAAAACCAAAACCACTGTTTCAAAAAAGTACATGAAGACCACTGTTCAAAGAGGTATTATTTATAGCTGCCAAAATATGAAAGTAACCTAAGTATCCAACAACCAATGAATTGATAAAGAAGATGTTATATGTGTGTGTGTGTGTATATATTCACAGACATACAATAGAATACTACTCATCAATAAAAATTAAAATATGCCATTTGCAGCAACATGGATAGATTTGGAACATATTATGGTCAGTGAAACAAATCAGAGAAAGACAGATACTAAATGATATCCCTTATATGTGGAATATCAGTAACACAACAAACTAGTGAATGTAACAAGAAAGAAGCAGACTCATAGATACAGAGACCAAACTGGTGGTTACCATTTCTTTCTCCAGGGCACCTTCCCCACCCAGGACTTGAATCCTCATCTCCTGCATTGGCAGGCGGATTCTTTGCTACAGAAGGAAAGCCCAGGGAAGCCCATGGATATGTATGGAGACACATATATGTAAAATGTATACATGTATATGTGTATATATGTACATGTAACATTGAATCACTCTGCTGTGCACCTGAGATTAACACAACATTGCAAATCAGCTACACTTCAGTAACAGTTAAATATTAATTCAAAAAATAAACACATTTTTTAATGGCCTACAGGCAACTTGACTCCAAGCAAAGTAAGCAATGATTTAAGGATCTGCATTTATATGTCTCCATTACATAAGACTCCCCAGGTAACCCCTGCCCCCCTGCCCACTGTCTGCTCCTGTGTCTATCTCCAGTCTCAGGCCTCAGTCTGATGTCAAACACTACACGTGCACATCTTGCATTGTGGAGTCTGGGAAAAGGAAAATCCCAGTTTTACTGTTTAATACCCATGTCAGTGTTCTGAACTTAACATCATCCTACACTTTTCTGTTGGAGTGTGCCCATAGGGTCCACCTCTTTGTGGTCCCATGGAGTGTAGCCCACAAGGGTCCTCTGTCCATGATTTCTCCAGGCAAGAATACTGGAATGGGCAGTGATTTCCTTCTCCAGGGGATCTTCCCAGCCCAAGGACTGAACTTGAGTCTCTTGCCTCTTAGACATTGAAAGGCAGATTCTTTACCTCTGTACCATGTGGGAAGCCCATCTTTACATACATGAGATTATTACATTCATTTCATAGACAATGAAACCAGTGATCATCTGAAATATTTGTATAGCTCTGTGAATGAGTGTCAAATGAGCTTACTAGTAGCGACACTGGGATTCAAACCCAGATAAATCTGGGGCCAATTTCCACACCCTATCTATACCATGCTGCCTTGAAGGCATTCGTTAGCACTTCTCATTGGCCTCCCTGGGATCCTAGACTGTCTTGGCAGGTAGTAAGAGGATGTGTTTAGGAAGCAGAAAAAAAACAGAATCTGAAGACCATATCTTCACATGTAAAATAGAAATAAAATTTCTAACATGGAGAGTTCTTTAATTAAATCAAAAGTGAAAGTGAAAGTCACTCAGTCATGTCAGACTCTTTGTGACCCCATGGACTATACAGACCATGGAATTCTCTAGGCCAGAATACTGGAGTGGGTAGCCTTTCCCTTCTCCAGGGGATGTTCCCAACCCAGGGATTGAAACCAGGTCTCCCGCATTGCAGGCAGATTCTTTACCAAATGAGCCACAAGGGAAGCCCAAGAATACAGGGGTGGGTAGCCTATCCCTTCTCCAGCAGATCTTCCCAACCCAGGAATCCAACTGGGGTCTCCTGCATTGCTGGTGGATTCTTTACCAACTGAGCTATCAGGTAAGTCCAAGAATCAGATAAAGAATTTAGCACTGTTAGTAGGAAAGAATAAGAACACACACAGATATACACCTTGCTACTTTTCTTACCCCCTTTCTGATTAAACAGCTCTAAACACACACACACAGTAAGTTAGGTCAGGCCATGCATGCTCTTGTTGACTCCTCCAAATTCACCACCTAACACCTCACTTAATGTCCACTTCCTTGACTCCCTCACTGTTCCTGGCAGGCACAGTCCTCAGAGGGGGCCTTTGCTTGAGGCATCTTCTCTGCCTGCCGAGTTCATCCCCAAGGCTTAGCTTATACATTTACTTTCTTCTGAGGCCTGCTCAGGGTAACTTTATTAGATAAGCCACCCTTCACTATTCTATTGCAATGTCTCACCACAGGCACTCTTACCCCAACTTAGGTTTGTCTCCTTAGCTTTTATCACAGTCTAACAAGCAATCTAACATACAATGCGATATATTTACTTTTTCCCCCTGTAAATATCTGTCTTCTCAAAATAATTCTTATACAATGAGATAACGGGGCCTTTATGTTTTGTTTACTCTTCTAGATCCCAAATGACGAGTGTCTAACACCTGTCAGCTGCTAAATAAATATGTGTGGTGGTTGTTGTTCAGTCGCCCAGTCATGTCCAGCTCTTTGTGATACCATGGATTGTAGCACATTAGTGCAATGTTAAAAAAAGAATCACTGGCCCTTTGGCTCTGATCAATCAGATAAAAAATTCTGACTTTTTTTTTTTAATCTATCTACTTTTTGTATGGTTGTATGATAAGGCAAGTTGAAGGGAAATATTTACCTTAAAGATATCAGTGTTGTTGAAATTAATTTTTTCCTTAGAAATGGGCTTTGCACTGCCAAGATACTGCATAGAGTAGTACAAGGAATTATTATTTGATTACTTTTTTTATTTTGTTTTTTCCAGTGGTATTCCTCACCATATTTGGAAATTCCCCTGATTTATGAAACATCAATATTAAAAATATAATAAATAATTATTCTATAGAAGCTAATTGCACAGGAATTGAAAAGTAACATCTGTTCATTAAAATTTTTTAGGAATGGACAGTTTATAAGGGATTATTTCTTGAATGTGGGAGAAAAATTATGCCTCACATTCCACAACCAAATATAACATTATTGAAGACAAAGAGCATTACTCAGTGTCATGATAAGACTGAAAATTCACAGGACAAAGTCTATGAAAAAGTTAAGCCATTTATGATATAAATATATATAGTAAAACTATATATGCAGTAAATATATATATATATATATATATATATATATATATATATATATATATAATCCAATTAGCTCTAAAATTTGGTGGTGTCAACGAAAATTTTGATGTAATAGAAAAACTCTTAAATATGATGTCCCCGACAAGCACAACTGAGTTCTGAGTTTTAACAACGTTTCCGAAGGGAGGTGGGGTTATTTTCTTCTCTCTTGCCACACCTTGTGGCTTGCAGGATCTTAGTTTCCTAACCAAGGACTGAACCCTGGGCCTGGGCAGTGAAATTTCAGGCCTAACCACTGGACCACTAAGGAAGACCTATAACATCTTAACAATGCTCATATGAAACTGGCCATATTTAGGACATGTAACTACTGACAGTTCTGCCAAAATGGTCAAAACTGTTAGACCGTTAATTTAAACTGAGGTGGCAACATTTTTCAAGGCCATGAAACATAAGTCAGTTCCTTGCTTAAGTGACTTAGAGTTACACTCCATTAGAAAATTAAAACAGAAGTCACACTGTAATAATTAAGTCTCTGACCTCTGTGCCCTCCTAGGGTCAGGCCAGAGGCTATTTGTTGTGGTAGATGAATCAGAGTACCAATAAAAATCTGCTTATATATTGAAATTAAGATGGTTAGCTGTGGCATCTTCTAGAGAGAACTGAAATTTTAAGAGTTCAGTTTATTGAATAGTTAACAATGAACATAGGATCAAAATCTTGAAGATGCAACTTCATTTATTATACTGAACTCAGTTTCATCAAGTCAAAACCATGACCAAACAAAATTACAAAATAGTGGTGGTTAAAATGTATCCTTCTCCCTAGCATTAAATAAATAAATAAGAATTCTTTAGGCTGCCCTTCTCAATATTGAAGGTTTGTGAAAAGACCTACAACTGTGATGTTCCTGAATTACAATTTAAATAGTGTAGTGATAGCTGAATATGGTAACACTGCAGCAATGGAGGGATGTTATCATTATGTGAAAATAATCCTAAAAATTATTTTAAAATTAAAATAATTACTATTATTCTGTCAATATTTGGAATTATTTACATTCTAAATGTCTTCCTCTTGACAAAAAAATGAAGCTATTTTATACAATTAAATAATAAAAGAGTTTAGGACAGGCCAGATACTCATTGCTATTTATATGTTACATAATAATCTAAGCCTAATTATTGTAACAAGTCTGCGAGGTATATCTTATCCTTAAGGCTACTGAAAAAAGTGAAACTCACTCATTCCTGTCCAACTCTTTGTTACCCCATGGACTAAAATCTCTGTACACTGGATTCAGCAAAGAAGAATACTGGAGCGGGTTGCCATTCCCTTCTCCAGGGGACCTTCCAGATCCAGGATACAAACCCAGGTCTCCTGCACTGCAGGTGGGTTCTTCAGCATCTGAGCTCTTTACTGTGGAAACCCATAAGGTTCCTGAAGCACATATTAAGTAGCTAACCTATGTCACCCAAGGAGTAAAAGATAGAGTTGGAATTTGAATTTAAGAAACTTGGTTCTAGGATTAAAGTTTTCAGGTACTACACTATAGCTCCACTACTAAATAAATAAATACAAAAATAAGGTCTAAAGTAAAGTAAGAAAGAATGAAAAATTCATTTCTTTAAAAGGAGATACCACTACGCAATTATCAGAGTGGCTAAACTCCAATAAACAGAAAACCCCAAATATTGGTGAAGATGCAGAGCAACAGGAACTCAATTTATTAACAGCTGTTGGAATGGAAAATGGTACAAGCACTTTGTGGGCTTCTTATGAAGCTAAATATAGGATACTTCCCATGTAATACAGCAGTCACACTCCTAGTAAATTATCCAAATGCACTGAAAACATGAAAGCCTCCACACAGATGTTCAGGGCAACTTTATTCATAATTGCCAAAAATTGGAAGTAATCAAGTTGTCCTTCAATAAGTGAATAAACTTTGATGCATTCATACAATAGATTATTATTTGGCAAGTAAAAGAAATGGGTTACTGAGCCTTGAAAGAAATGGAGAAGGTTTAAAGAGCTATTACTAAGTGAAAGTAGTCATTCTCAAAATCCTGAATAAAAAGAGATGCTTTCATTTATATTACATTCTGGAAAAGGCAAAGCTCTACAGGTGTTGAAAAGATAAGGGATTCCCAGAAGTCTGGTGGAAGAGTTTGGTGGAAGGGGAGGAGAAAGAGGGATGAATAAGTGGAGCCCAGGGGTCTTTAGGGTCCTAAAACTATCTATACAATATTACAATGGTGGACACATGGCATGATGCTTTTGTCAAAACCCATAGAACTACAACAGAAGAGTGATGCCTAACATTAAATTATGGTGCTTACTTAATAATCATGTGACAACATTGGTCCATCAGTTGTAAAAATTATAATCAAAAATAAAGAAATATAATTAATAAAAGTGCTTTTTCTGGTGTTAGAAATAATCTCCAATAACATGAATTACTTATGTGCACAGAAATTCAATAAAAGAAGCAATACTTATTACAAGGCATTGGTTCACCCATTTCTGGTCGCTTATTAAAGAAGAGAATGTTGGCAAGGCATACAGTCAGGAACTAAAAATCATGACTGGAAGCTATATGAACTGAAGCCTGGCATCTCTGGACATAGAAAGGGTCTATTCTTTTTTAACAGGATTTCCCAGGTGTCTCAATGGTAAGAAAGCCGCCTGCTAATGCAGGAGACCTGGGTTTGATCCCTGGGTCAGGAAGATCCTCTGGAAAAGGAAATAGCAATCTGCTCCAGGATTCTTGCCTGGGAAACCCCATGAACAGAGGAGCCTGGTGGGCTTCCATCCATGGGGTCACAAAAGCCTCAGACACAGCTTAGCGACTGAGCACGCACACACCCTCTTTTAAAGGCCTTTTGATTAATTAAGTTTGGCCCACCCAAGATGATGTATCTTTTAATAAAATTGACTGCTTAGGACTGACTCATTAAATCAATTTCATTGCAGCTTAAAAATTACCACACAGTGGTGCAAAGATGAGTGTGTAACTGAGTCATTAGGAGGTGTGTGTGTGTGTGCACTATAAAACAGTTATTTCAAAGCCTCCTTGAAGTTTCACAGGAGTGTAGCCCTTGCAGCCTACCAGATGTAGAAACACTAGAAAGGGAATTCTGCAGTGTTTAGTACAGAAGCAAAGCTGTGTGGGAAACCATGATGGTGGATACAGCAGTCATGGTAGCCTGGGGGGAAGCACTATGGACAAGGAAAGCACATTCATTTTCTGAGTAAGTGTATTCTCCAGTAAAAGCAAGATGTTGCCCAATTCTTTAAAGAAAGGCATATACGGTAGTCAGTCTGCTACCACGTATTTGGCTGATCATCTCAGAGAACTCAGCATCAGTCTCCACTGTTGGGATATGGACACTCAACGGTGTCTACAGCCAGGCCAGCCTCGGGGGTGGAATTCAGCGTTGCTAAGCTCATGCTGATCCCATCCTTGTCACCAGGGCTGCTTTGTTCATGAGTCACTGAGCAAAGACAGAGGTGGCTGAGCAGGATGCTGACAGACATTCATGGTAGAGGCCCTTAGTCACTTGATTGCTAAAGTCCCTCTGCTTTTTTGTTTGTTTGGTTGGTTGGTTTGGTTTTTACTAATTCACATGGAACTCAAATATCTTCCTATCCTGTTTCCAAAGACATCTATCTACACATCCTCTTCAAGACTCTTTTTTCATGAATCTTACAATTCTGCCCTGATCATTCCACCAAACCACTGGCCACATTTCATGAATTGGTATCGAGCTGGTCATTTGGCATCTCTCCTTTTAGGCAAAAACAAACAGGTAATTACCCTGACTGAAGCTCTGCCTTTTACTGAAAAAAAGTCCCTATGCCCAACTTACAGGGAGGCTAAACAAGAACAGAAGGTCAGGGTGTGGAGCCCAGAAAGATGTACTGAGGGCCTTGCAAGCAGAGGAGGGGCTCATGCCTTAAAAATCCCAAACTTCCTGAAAGCTCTCAGTGAAGCCCTTTCCTGGAAAGGTGAGGCAGGGGCGTGGTGAGTTGTTTGAACACCTTGGTGTCAGAGCCCTTGTTCTGGGGTCAGGTCATGGTCAGGTAACTGTCCCCCTGAATATCTCATGAGTGTTAGTCTCTGTTCTGACAAGAAAGGGCAGGTCCCGAGGCAAGACATACCCTCCAGGGTCCAGTCCTGGTTGAGTCAGAGCTCAGCCAGCAGTTCCCTCAGGGCCGGGTCCTCAGACCTTGCTACGCTGTCTTCGCTGAGGGAGCCGGGCGCCCAACCCAACTGGCCCTCAGGCTCCTCAGGCCGGCCATGTGGTAGGGGGTGTGGGAGCAGGTCCTGCAGATGGCATCCCAGGTGGACGGTGCCGCCAGGAGGTGGCAGAGGTGGGGAGAGGGTCACTGCCTCCCCAAGGCCTGGGCCTGGCCAGTGGGGGCCACAGTGAGGGCTCTAGAGGTCAGCAGGACACAGCCCCCCACATGTCGCCTGGACCCCCAGATCACCACTGGTCTGAGGCTTGATGAACTGGAGCACCCTGGGGGGAAGGCCGGGTTGACTCTTACCTCACTGTCCTCCTTAGGATCATTGCTCCACTGACCTTGACTGAATGTCCCCAGTGACGGTCACTCACTGACAGTTGCTTCCTTGGGGGAGGAGCCCATTGCAAATGGCTGAACAGGACTTGTTGCCTGGGAACAGGGTGCAGAGTAACAGCTCACAGATATGGCTGTGCTGAGGTCTGCTCTTGGCCGTGCTCTGTTAGAAGTCTCCTGGGAGAGTCTCCATTCACCCCTGTCCTTTAGAGGTACCCCCAGACAGAAACTAGATGGCTACAGTTGTCAGCTTTGGGTGGTCTCTTTATATCCTGCAGTACTGTCTTTATTGGGTTCAGGAATGTGATATATGAGTAGGAGCCATGGGGATGTGAGCTACTTCCTCACAGAAGCTACTTTTCCCTCAGCCCTGCTCAAGCTCTGCCTCCTTCATCCCCACTTCCATTTGATAAAGGAGCCCTGTCATATGTGCCTGACTTTGTGCTTTGGTAGGTCAGAATATCTTGCCTCATGATGAACAGGAATAGGAAAATAAACAATAAGAAGAAGAAGCAGCAAAATGATTTAAACATCCTATTTCTACTCACATGTACAACCAATATTCATTAAGAGCCAGAGAATATTCAACACCGAGCCGAAGCTTAATGTCTACAGGCAGCAGTCAGACAGGAGGACTGCGGCAGACCGGGAGCCCAGGGGCACCAGCTGACACCGCTCTGCCACGTAAGTCACACGGGTCAGCAGATCTGACGGAGCTCGAAGCATTACCGGCAGACAGAGAGGTCATTCAGTGCCATTGCCATCACCGACTCGATGCACATGAGCTTGAGCAAGCTCCGGGAGGTGATGGACCGGGAAGTCCAGCTGCACTCGATGGGGTCACAAAGAGTCAGACACGACTGAGTGACTGAACTGAACTGAACTGAAGTACACCATCAGTTGTTTGGAAAAATTACTTTTATTTTATGTTATATATAGTTTTAATGAAGAAAGTAGTAAAAATGCTATGTGAGACATAAAATAAATGTTAAAAGATATGAACTCAAATTAGGCTGTTGAATATGAATCCTTAGTTTACCATTTACTTGGTCTGTACCCTAGGAGTGGTTAGTCATCCTTTTCTTATCTTGTCTTCCTAATCTGAGACATAATAACATCTATTTCATAAAACTGCTGTGAGGAATAAATTATGTGTGTATTTAAACTAGTTGCTACATCTAACAAGTGTAAATGTAATTATTATTATTCCTGCTCACAAGGGAAAGTATAAAAAAGAAACTACAGAATTAGATTTCAATACAGAAAATAGGTGAGCAAGTAACTTTCTAATTAAATGTACTTTTACAGTAAAAAATAAAATCACTGATAAGACATAATAAATATCACTTCTGTTGATTAGAATATGAACCAAAACTTTCTGACGTAAGACAGAAATGTGACCAAGAAGAACAGAACATCACTTGTGTTTCTCTACAGAGCTAGCTAGAGTGTACTTTGCTATAAGATTCCTGGGTCTATACAGACCTTACAAAGGTCAGGACTCACACCAGTCCAGATGAAAGAAAGAGACACCAAGAGTCCTGCCTGAGAAATGATGCAAACCACATTAATTCTCTGAAAAGGAGTAAGGAATGTATCCAAGAGCCGATGTTCAAATAAGAAATCTAATTTTTATAGAAAGAAACATAAAAACTGGATAACACTCATTCACACTTAGAAAATAAATTTTGTGGATCTAAATTAATATAGTTAATCTTCCACCTTCAGGTGGAAATTTTGTTTACATTCCATCTTCTGATATGTATAAAAAGTACTGACTAAAACCTTTATTTCAGAACATCTATATAATGTAGAAAATAACCATTTTATGGGATATTTTTAAACTTTTGTTTTTTGAAGTCACATAGCCTAACCAAAATAAAACAAGCTTTTATTTATTGCTCGGTAAGGGAAATCTGCATTGCTGTCACACCTAATTTCCCAAACAAAGTTAAAAGTTGTTATTCAGGAGACTTCATGGCTGACATTAGTTTAAGATAATGAGGGTGTGTAATTTGTTTTGTGTAGATCAGCACTGTTGGAAGTAATGAAATATTATGTTAATAGCAAAGTCAGTATAACTGACATTGCAGACAGACAGTAGAGAAATGCATGTATCACCAAGCTATCATTTTGATAAAGTAGGTTTTCCTCCCAGAAACATTTAAACACCTTAGTAAAATAGTACACTGAAGTTCTCAGCTGGGTCAGTGGTAAAGAATCTGCCTGCCAATGCAAGAGACACAGGAGAATTGGGTTTGATCCCTAGGTCAGGAAGATCTGGAGGAGGAATTGGCAACTCACGTCAGTATTCTTGCTGGAAACTTCCACGGACAGAGGAGCGTGGAGGGCTGCAGTCCTTGGTGTCACAAAGAATCAAACATGACAACATGCACTCAAGCAGAATAGTACATAGAAGCAGCCATTATATATGCCAGTCCATTGCCAAATTATGTTTTCTTAAAACTGAATTATCTGATGGGAGTATTCCAATTACAGGCTACTGTATTATGTAAGAAATAATCAGGTTTAAAATTATAACACAGTTCTTAAATTTGAATATACATTTTAACTGTTAATGTGGGAGTTTTACAGTTCAAGCTCAAGTGTACAGTTTTACAATGCTTAATGTCAAATAATTGTATCCATTTACTTATAAATTTTTATCATCTTAATGCATTTTAACTTGTGACATTTTATAACAAATGTCACAAGTCTAAAAAAATGTGCAAAAAGTTTAAATAGTCATTTCTATATAGAAGACATAGAAATGATCAATATCCATAGGAAACATGATCAGCATCACTAAGTATCAGTGAAATGGAAACCAAGTCAAAAGGAGATATCACTATTCAGGATGTGTGTTATAAAAATAAAAGATGTTGGCAACGATGTAGAGAAGTAGAACTTTTGTGCCCTGATGGTAGGTATGGAAAATGGCATAGCTACTATACAACAGTTTGGAAGTCCTTCAAAAATTATTAAGAAAACTATCAGAAGATCCAGGAATCACTCTTTTGAGTTTATGTCCAAAGGAGATAAAATGAGAATGTCCAGGAGATATCTACACTCTCATATCCATTGCTGCAATGTACACAACAACCAAGGTAGAAAAACTGCCCAGTGTCCTTGGGCAGACAAATCAATAAAGAAAATGTGGTGTATGTATACACTTGAAAGTGATTCAGCATTTTAAAATGAATGTTATCTTGTCATTTGCAGCAATATGAATGAAGCTGGAGGTAATCGCTAAGAGTGAAATAAGCTAGTCACAGGAGGACAAATACTGAACAATTCCATTTACCTGAGGTATCTGAAGGAAAACTCAGAGAAGCAGAGAGTAGAAGGGTAGTTCAAGAGCTGGGGGGAGACTGACACAGGGAGGGTCTGTGCAATGGTTGTACAATTTTAGTGGCAAGATGGAAATGTTCTAGAGATGTGCTGAATACCACGGTGCATTGAGTTAACAGGACTGACCGGACACTTCAAGGCTTAAGAGGCAAAGCTGTACTGAATTTCCTCCATCTATGCCTGGAGACTCGTCCTTTCTCGGATTCCTCTAAAACTGGGGGTGGTGTGTGGGTACCACCAGGGGCTCCCTGCAGAAGGAAGGAGCCTCCCCAGGACTGGGGGCCTTGGATGAGGGGAGAGGATTCATTCTGAGACTCTAATAGGAAAGAGTTTGAATGACAGAAGTGGCAGAGTCATGAATCATGAGCAATCAAAATTCTATAAGACCTACTAAGAGATTACATTTATGATTAAATCAAGGTATGATTGACCCTGTAAGGGGGATTCTGAAACACAGTTTTGTTCGTTAAGAATCCTGTTGGGCTACCATGGTGCTTCAGTGGTTAAGAATCTACCTGCCGACGAAGGAGGACGGAGGTGAATCCCTGGTCTGGAAAGATTCCACATGCCGTGGGGCAACTGATCCCGTGAGCCAGAACTACTGAGCCCATGCTCTAGAGCCCAGGGAGCACAACTAGTGAGCCCACGTGCCAAAACTATGGAAGCCTGAGAGCCCAAGAAGCCATACTCTGCAACAAAAGAAGCCACCAAGTGAGAAGCCTACGCACCACACCTGGAGAGCTGCCCGGGCTCCTCACACGTGGGGGAAAGCCTGCAGAGCAGTGAAGACCCAGCAGAGGCAGCAAAAACTTCAGTGAAAATTAGAAAGAATCCTGCAAATATTTTTCTGGGCAGTGATGGGATTTGGCTTTAAGGGAAAACGATGCTCACTTGGTATAAAATCAATGGATACAGTGAATGTGCATACTTTAATTTTTATATACATACTCATTCATGGCTCATGGTGTTGGGAAATTGGGGGAGGGGGGAGTTGACACCAGTAACAGTGATGTTTCAGGTGACAAGTATCCAGGAAAACACAACACAAAAAATTCACACACACAGAAAGACTCACACTATTCATTATACATAGAGATAAACCCAGTTCCATGGACACAAACCTACACTAATAACCATAATACAGCTTCTTCCAGGAACTACAGTAATCAGCCACATTGCTCTAATTTACAAGTAATTTAAGAAAGAAAGAAATCACTTTCTATCACCAGGGTCCCTATACTCATTCCCAGCAGGAACTTGGAATCAGTTTGCCCTCTACACTAAAATCAGCAAGAAAGACCCAACTTTCTCAACTACAAAGTTTTTTCATACAAGCTGAGTTTTTCTGGAATACATACCACTTTCACACTCTGGAAGGGCCACCTGCAAGTACAGAAAAGACGGCATTATGAAGATAAGATCACATAGATGCACAATCGTTGCTTCATATGGTGACAGTAGACAACCTGATGAGGAGCAGTGGTGGGATCCAGGGAACCCAGCAAGATCAGAGCACACATACTCAGGATGAAAGGCAAGACCTTTGCCTGGGGAATGGAACTTCCAAGTCCATTTTGGATTGAAATTACTGAATTCATTTCCTAGAGGAAATGTTGCTGCAGGAGAGAGACCTCTGTACTCTACAGGGTGTAATGGATGCTAACAATTTCAATATCCTGTGGACTGAGGCACCATGAGTTGGTAATAAGACTCTCACTCCACATTATCCCAACCAAGGGAATCATCTCTATCTGAAACAAATACCCTCTAAGGCATATCTTAATTCTACTGATAGAGAAATGAAACAATATTCCCTCAGATCAGGGAAAACAAACAAACAAACAAAAAAACAGCTTGCCTTGGAGGAGCATTGAGTCTCTTCTGTCCTCTCACATGGTGGGTTGACTGGCAGGTTCAGTGAAGTCTAGAGGGACACAGTGTAACTGTTACAACACTGGTGAGGCTGTTCAGGAATCATTCAGGGGTTTTCTCTTTGTGTGGACATGGGGTGGTGTGTATGGATGTGGGAGGTTAATAAGCATGGGTGAACTTGTGTTCATCCATCCTCTTTAGCAGATGAAGGAAAGTAAAGCAGAGCAGGAAGGAAGTGAAAGCAGATCTTAGGCTTCCTAGCTAGAGGAACCTAATCAACACAAAATATTCAATCTACAAAATGGAAAATTCCAAAATGTATGTACTCTCCAATGAAAGAGACCCATTAGTCATACTGCTTATTTTGAGCTCCTGCTAAATTGCCACTGTCCCTTGATTTTTCCCAGATCACTCTTCCTCCAGGATCCACAGTTGCTGCTACTCTACTACATCATGTTTTCTATGAGACTTTGTACTTGATTAAAAGTGAATTCTGTTAGAGGACTGAATTCAATTCTGGGCAAAGTATGCTATGTTATTCACTCACTAATCACTTGCTTTAAAGAAAATCAAATATACAAGATTTGGTAATATTGAATTCCTACATTTAAAAATAGGCACTATGAGCAATATTATATTTTTTCTATCAATATTTGTTTTCTATACAATGTGTGCAGGTCCACTGAGTCAGTTTCTGTCCATACTCACAGTGAGGACAAATGTGAGGGGAAGCCACAAGTCCTGAAAGTGCAGGAGGAGAGAACTGACGTGCACTACAGGGACGTGGTCTCCAGTGTCAAGTGGCAATGAGAGTTTTGCGCCCTAGGCTATGGCCATCGTAGTTCAGCATGCAATAGAAAGCAGAGTCTGCAGTGCACAATACCCGAGATGTGCTGACCAGAGACCAGGCTTCCACACTAGTCAGTGACAAAAGCAGGAAAAGGAAGCTCTTATGGGAAAAATAATCTTTGAAGAGCAAAGCAAGAAAAGGTCTTTATAAACACAGCTCAAGGCAAGTCCAGGACAAAATTTCTCTATCATGTCATTAAAATATGAAAAGAGTGAGTCAGAACTCTGCACACATTTTCTTCTTCCCAGTTTCATGTTCACCTTCCTTAGCCTCCAAGCAGAGGGCTTAGAGTTCCAGGAGCCCTCTCCTATCAGGTCCCATCTGAATGTTGTTTCCTGTCTGTGTTCCCTTCCTCATCACTGCATCAAATGCTCTCCACAACGCATTCCACAGAAACACAACCATGAGCAAGAAGGTGATTAGAATGAGCGACCCACCCACTTCTCCTGCTCCAGTTGGGGCCCTGCTGGCTCTCACAGCATCACCTTGACCTTTTCCCCAGGGTCCTGAAGAGACACCCCACTGTGGATAGCAGATGGCAGTCATCTGTGCTCTGTGCAGTCAGAGCCCTTCAACAAGACACTGATCTCAGTTGCAAACCTAAAGACAGAGATGCTGAAAGAGCCAATTTTCAACCTGCCATTCTACAGGCCCTTTAGAGCTCTCACCTTCATGCTAACCAACCTGAAATCCAAGTGTTTCTGACACATGTAAAACATGCCTTTAAGGAATTATAACAGTCACATCTGGCTAGTGGTTACCACACTATAAAACACAACAACCACTATGTAAGTTTATATATGTGCACATGCTTAGTCACTCAGTTGCATTCCACAATTTTTGACCCCATGGAGTGTAGCCAGCCAGGCCTCTCTATGATGGGATTCTCCAGGCAAGAATACTGGAGTGGCTAGTAATTTGCCTATTCATGGGAACTTCCTGACTCAGGGTTTGAACACAGATCTCCCGCATTGCAGTTGAATTCTTTACCGTATGAGCCAGTAGGGAAGACTGAATGGATATTAAGATTAGCACCACTTCTCCTGCCACTTTTGATAGATTATGGCAGAACAGTTTTTTGGAATACCAGGGAACTTTGCTGCAAAGGATGGTGTAGGGCTTCCCACGTGGCTCAGTGGTAAAGTATCTGCCTGCCAATGCAGGAAACATGGGTTCGATCCCTGGGTTGGGAAGATGTTTTAGAGGATGAAGTGCAATCACTTCAATATTCTTGCCTGACAGATACCATGGACAGAGGAGTCTGGTGGGCTATGGTCCGTGGAGTCGCAAAGAGTCAGACACAACTGTGTAAGTGAGCATGTATGAATATATATAGGATGTTACCACCCCTCTCCTGATTATTCCCTCTGCATTTCATGGCCTTTTCAAGATGACTGTTTGCTGATATATTAACAAAGAAAAGACCTCTGCCCCGTGAGAGTAATTAGATTGCAGGGCTAAGAGAGGGCTGTGGCCCTCTATTGGTTTTCATTGAAACCAATGTAACCAATGAGACAGTCTGCTATTAATTCCCCCTGTAACTGGTAGACTCTTTATCCCGCCCCCCCCCCGCCAAGTGAAGAACACTGCAGCTGTGTTCTGCCTGTCAGCGGCTATCCCTGGGTGTCTCTCCAGGACCCTTTCACTTCAGACATGCAAGACATCCCATCTATTTTCCTTTGGTAGCTCTGTCATTGACTCTGGAATCTGTCTTGGGTCTCAAGTCCAGGCAAGTACAGGGCTTGCAGGCCTGTGAAGTGTAGTCCAACTGCTTCTGCAGAGTATTTGCCTGACCTGATTTGATAATTCATTTGTAGGTATTTCCTGGGCTCATGCACATATTCCAGGTACTCATGAGCCTTTGGGACACTGAAAGATCTGGGACATCCAGATCTTAGAGGAAATCCCAGCAGGTGTTCCTCTTGAGGGAACAGGGGGACAGGGCCCAGGGCGCCTGTGCTGAACATCGTCAGAGAAGAGGTGAGGAGGGAGGGAGAGACTTTGCATCTCCTCACGAGCCCATCCCTCCAACACTGACTCTGAGATCAGGGAGGGAGGGACACAGGGCCTTCAGAGAGACACGACCAGCGCACTGAACACTACACACCCCATTGAGAGAATGAAACAGGCACGCGGAACTGAGATGACAGATCTCGCTCATAGACTTTAGAGTCACTACTGTTGACATTTCTACACTACCGAAAGCTAAGTAAAGATTCACTGCAACACCAATCAAAATATTAATGTCATTTTCATACAAATGGAAAAAGCAAGTCCCAAAATATATATGGAACCACTAAGGATTCCAAATAGACAAAATGAGAGCAAAGATCAAAGTTCCTCACCTCCTCATTCCAAAACACATTACAAAAATATTGGAATCAAAACTCCATGATAGTGACATAGAAACAGATAATAGCCTTAAAGACCAGAATAAAGAGCCCCAAGTAAACTCATGGACACATGGTCAGATGAAATTCACCAAGGTTCTAAGACAACAAGATAGACAAAGGGTAGCCTCTTTAATAATCAGTGTGACAAAAAGATAACCTACAGAACAATTACAAACCAAATACCAGATAAAGAGCTCATACTCAAAACATATAAGAAAACACCATGACTCAAATGCAAAACAAATACAAAATTAAAATGGTAAATAAACCAGTTGAGTACTGTGCAAAAACTTAAATAGACATTTCTGGAAAAAGACATACAAATAGTAACATATATAGGATAAGTTTGTCAACCTCACTAGTCATCAGGTGAATGCAAATCAAAACCTCACAAATGTTAGGTTTTGTACTATAAAGGCAAAAAGTTAATAGGTTAAGGCCATGATATGGGGAGCTGGAACCTATGCACACTGCTGGTGGGAGTGTAAATTGTACAGCTCTTTTGTGGAGAATAGTAAAATGGTTCCTTATAAAAGTACAAACAGAATATCATATGATTCAACAAATGCAGTTCTTGATATATATACAAAGGAAATTAAATCAGTGTCACAGAGAGATATATACAGTCCTAAATTCACTGCAACATTTTTCGTAACAGCCTTGATACACAATCAACTTCCGGTGACAAATAAGTGTGCTATGCCTGAGGTAACCTTAGATAACTGGGAGATATTTAATTCTCAAAATAACTGCCGAAGACTCTTAGCGCCTTAGAGAGGATGAAAGGAATATTACAATTAAAGTACCATGTCCAAACTGTCTTAATCTGAAGTGGTGCCACAAAGGTTCTACAGATAGTGAAGCCTCATATACACACAGCACCAGACAGGGTTTACCCCAACCTTGGAAGGACTGGGAGGAATGAGACCTGGGAATGTTTGAGGAAGGGTCACAAGGTGGGAAGGACTGGGGTGTGGGGAGCAGGGGCAGGGCTGTCTGCATGGAGCATCGGGTTCTAAGAGGAGCAGTGATCCTCGGTCCTGCAGCTCTGAGTCTCTGACCTAGGTCTGGGTAGTCCCAGGAGACCAGGTCAGTAGGGCTTCATGAGCAAATGTGTAAAGAAAGCCAGCGGCCCCTTCACAGTCTCTAGAATCCGTGGCCATGCTGGTCTCTAGGGGCAGCTGGACATGGACTGCTCTCACGGGGAAGCACCTTCAGCACAGCACCCTTGGGGAGGTGTGGTGCTGAGATGAGCTCCAGCAGACTCAGCCCAGGCAGGGATGCCAGAGCACGTGTGCTTTGACTTATTCAGCCCTGAGAGCACCCTTTACATGAGAAAGAAACAGTGAGGACAATCATGAGGGGAAACCACAAGTCCTGAAAATGCAGAGGGAGACAGTTCATGTCTCACCCACCACCTGACACTCACTGCAAGAACTTGGTTTCCAGTGACAACTGACTATGAGACTTTTGTGTTCACTAGGATATGTGCATCATAGGAGAATTTAAACATGAAGCCAAAGTCCCTGATACATAATACCCTGCAGGCACTAACCAGAGCCAAGCTTTCATATTTGGCAGTGAAAGGACAGGAAAGAGTAGTCTTGTCAGGAAGGACGTTTCTAAACCGGAAAGCAAGAGGCGATGACAGTAAGCACAGCACAATAAAGCACATGGACACATAGCTCTATTATATCATTAAAATGTGCGGGGAACAAGTCACAGTTCTACACATGGTTCCTTCTAATTCCTGACTTTATATTCGCCCTCCTTCATCTCTAAAGAAGCAAGTGTAACGCAAGTGGTCCAGGAAGCCTCTGCCTCTAAATCCCACCTGAAAGCTGTTCCCTACCCTGCATTCTCTTCTGCATCACTGCTGCTAATACTTTCCAGGAAAAAGTCTGTAGAAAGACAACCATGAGCAATAACATAGCTATTATACAAGTTGACCCACCCATTTCTCCTCCTTCCCTTGACTGACACAGCATCTCCCTTGTCTTCCCTTCTGGTTCCCAGGCCCCTCCCATGCTTCACTCTGACATTTAAGCTTATGAATCTGAAATTTCACCACTTATGGATGGACACACTTGAAATATGGTTAGGTTGACCAAGCAATTGCTTGCTATTTATGTGTTTTTTTTAACATAGCAAGTTAAGTATTGCTTGAAATATGTTAATTATAAATAAGCAGATCTGACTAGCGGCTACTACACTGGAAAGTTCACCTCTCAGAGCTCCAAAGATAAAAGAAAAGGCAACACACTGCCTGTTCTCCTTGTTCTTTATTGCAGAAGATTTGTTGTCCTGATATGTCATTCATATGGAGGAATACCTGGGGCTCTTTTACACAGGTCAGGCATTTGGAGAGTGCTTGTGGACATTCCAATAGTAAGATGAACACTCAGATTCAAAGAAAATTCCCTGTAGGGGGCTCACTTGTAGGCAGAGGTGAAGGGCATGACCCAGAGCTCAAGTAGTACAACTAAGTAGAGAGTAGGTACAGAGGGGGGAGGGAAACATTTACTGTTTTATGAGCCCAGGTTTCCCATCCCTGATACATTAATAAATTGACACATGTGTGACATAAATAAATGACACATGTGTGACGAAATGATCTTCGCCAAGGTTCTAAAATTACCAAGTGAAGAAAGAGTAGTTTCTTCAACAATCAACAGAAAGGCCACATAGAGAATGAGAGGAAGTAAATGGCAACTTTATATCTGAATAAGGGGCCAATATCTGGAATATATAAGAAACTACTACAACTTCAAAACCATAATAGGCAAATAATTGAGTTTTAAAAATGTGTGGAAAGACATAAATCACAGCAGGATCCTCTATGACCCACCTCCCAGAATATTGGAAATAAAAGCAAAAATAAACAAATGGGACCTAATGAAACTTAAAAGCTTTTGCACAACAAAGGAAACTGTAAGCAAGGTGAAAAGACAGCCCTCAGATTGGGAGAAAATAATAGCAAACAAAGCAACAGACACAGGATTAATCTCTAAACTATACAAGCAACTCCTGTAGCTCAATTCCAGAAAAATAAATGACCCAATCAAAAAATGGGCCAAAGAACTAAACAGACATTTCTCCAAAGAAGATATACAGATGGCTAACAAACACATGAAAAGATGCTCAACATCAGTGATTATCACAGAAATGCAAATCAAAACCACAATAAGGTACCATTACACGCCAGTCAGGATGGCTGTCATCCAAAAGTCTACAAGCAATAAATGCTGGAGAGGGTGTGGAGAAAAGGGAACCCTCTTACAATGTTGGTGGGAATGCAAACTAGTACAGCCGCTATGGAGAACAGTGTGGAGATTTCTTAAAAAACTGGAAATAGAACTGCCATATGACCCAGCAATCCCACTTCTGGGCATACACACTGAGGAAACCAGATCTGAAAGAGACACGTGCACCCCAATGTTCATCGCAGCACTGTTTATAATAGCCAGGACATGGAAGCAACCTAGATGCCCATCAGCAGACGAATGGATAAGGAAGCTGTGGTACATATACACAATGGAATATTACTCAGCCACTAAAAAGAATTCATTTGAATCAGTTCTAATGAGATGGATGAAACTGGAGCCCATTACACAGAGTGAAGTAAGCCAGAAAGATAAACACCAATACAGTATACTAATGCATATATATGGAATTTAGAAAGATGGTAACGAGAACCCTATATGCAAAACAGAAAAAGAGACACAGATGTACAGAACAGACTTTTGGACTCCGGGGGAGAAGGCGAGGGTGGGATGTTTCGAGAGAACAGCATCGAATCATGTATATTATCAACGGTGAAACAGATCATCAGCCCAGGTTGGATGCATGAGACAAGTGCTCAGGCCTGGTGCACTGGGAAGATCCAGAGGAATCGGGTGGAGAGGGAGGTGGGAGGGGGGATCGGGATGGGGAATACATGTAAATCATGGGTGATTCATGTCAATGTATGACAAAACCCACTACAATATTGTAAAGTAATTAGCCTCCAACTAATAAAAATAAATGACAAAAGAAAAAAAAAAAAAACAACTCGACATTCAAACAATGAAGATCATGGTATCCAGTCCCAACATTTCATTGCAAATAGATGGGGAAAAATTGGAAATAGTTACAGAGATTATTTTCCTGGGCTCCAAAATCACTGCAGATGGTGACTGCAGCCATGAAATTAAAAGACACTTGCTCCTTTGAAGAAAAGCTATACCAACCTAAACAGCATATTAAAAAGCAGACATTACTTTCTCAACAAAAGTCTTAGTCAAAGTTATGGCTTTTCAAGTAGTCATGTAGGATTATGAGAGTTGGATATGGGTGGCCAATAATTAATGCTTTTGAACTGTGGTGTTGGAGAAGACTCTTGAGAGTCCCTTGGACTGTAAGGAGATCAAGCCAGTCTATGCAAAAGTAAATCAGTCCTGGATATTCATTGGAAAGATTGATGCTAAGGCTGAAACTCCAATACTTTGGAAACCTGATGGGAAGAACGGACTCATTGGAAAAGACCCTGATTCTGGGAAAGATTAAAGGCAGGAGGAGAAGGGTATGACAGAGGATGAGACGGTTGGATGGCATCACCAACTCGATGGCCATGAGTCTGAGCAGGCTCTGGGAGTTGGTGATGGACAGGGAGGCCTGGCATGCTGCAGTCCATGGGGTCACAGAGTCAGACAGGACTGAGGACTGAACTGATCTTGGTCCTGAGATTAAGTCACCATGACCTTGGCCACTTTCTCTTACCTTGGACATGGGATATCTCTTCACGGCTGCTCCAGCACATCACAGTCACTGCTCCTGACATTGAACTTGGGGTATCTCCTCCTGGGCACTGGACATGGGTATCTCCTCTCAGCTGCTCGCTGCTCCAGCACTGCACAGCCCCACAAGGTAAGAGAAACCCAGTAAGATGACAGGGGCTGAGAGAGGGCATCAGAGGACAGACAGCCTGGAACCACAGTCACAGAAAACTAGCCAGTCTAACCACAGGACCACAGCCTTGTCTAACTCAATGAAACTAAGCCACGCTGTGTAGGGGCACCCAAGATGGACGGGTCATGGTGGAGAGTTCTGACAAAATGTGGTCCACTGGAGAAGGGAATGGCAAACCACTTCAGTATTCTTGCCTTGAAAAACCCATGAACAGGATGAAAAGGCAAAAAGCTAGGACACTAAAAGATGAACTCCTCAGGTCAGTAGGCACCCAAAGTGATACTGGAGATCAGTAGGGAAATAAATCCAGAAAGAACGAAGAGATGGAGCCAAAGCAAAAACAACACACAGCTGTGGATGTGACTGGGGATAGAAGTAAGGTCCAATGCTCTAAAGAGCAATATTGCATAGGAACCTGGAATGTTAGGTCCATGAATCAAGGCAAACTGGAAGTGGTCAAATAGGAGATGGCAAGAGTGAGCATCGATGTTTAGGAATCAGTGAATTTAAATGGACTGGAATGGGTGAATTTAACTCAGATGACCACTGTGTCTACTACTGTGGCCAAGAATCCCTTCGATGAAATGGAGTACCCATCACAGTCAACAAGAGAGTCTGAAACACAGTACTTGGATGCAATCTCAAAAACGACAGAATGATCTCTCTTCGTTTCCAAGGCAAACCATTCAATATCACAGTAATCCGAGTCTATGCCCTGACCAGCAACACTAAAGAAGCTGAAGTTGAACAGTTCTCTGAAGACCTACAAGACCTTTTAGAACTGATAACCCCAAAACGATGAGTTTTTCATTATAGGTGACTGGAATACAAAAGTAATAAGTCAAACACCCAGAGTAACAGGCAAATTTAGCCTTGGAGTACAGAATGAAGCAGGGAAAAGGCTAATAGAGTTCTGCCAAGAGAAGAAACTAGTCAGAGCAAAGAGCCTCTTCAAATAACACAAGAGAAGACTACACATGGACATCACCAGATGGCCAACACTGAAATCAGATTGATTTATATTCTCTGCAGTCAAAGAAGGAGAAGCTCTATACAGTCAGTAAAAACAAGACCAGGAGCTGACTATGACTCAGATCATGAACTCCTTATTGCAAAATTCAGACTGAAATTGAAGAAAGTAGGGAAAATCACTAAACCACTAACGTGTGACCTAAATCAAATCTCTTACCATTATACAGTGGAAGTGAGAAATAGATTTAAGGGACTAGATCTGGTTGAGTCCCTGATGATCTATGGACGGAGGTTCATGATATTGTAGAGGAGACAGGGATCAAGACCATCCCCAAGAGAAAGAAATGCAAAAAATCCAAAATGGCTGTCTGAGTAGGCCTTACAGGTAGCTGTGAAAAGAAGAAAAGTGAAAGGCAAAGGAGAAAAGGAAAGATATACCCATTTGAATGCAGACGTCCAACGAATAGCAAGGAGACATAAGAAAGCCTTCCTCAGTGATCAGTACAAAGAAATAGAGGAAAACAACAGAATGGGAAAGACTAGAGACCTCTTCAAGAAAATTAGAGATACCAAGGGAACATTTCATGCAGAGATGGGAGAATAAAGGACAGAAATGGTATGCAACAAACAGAAGATATTTAAAAGAGGTGGCAAGAATACACAGAAATGTACAAAAAAAGATCATCACAACCCAGACAATCACGATGGTGTGATCACTCACCTATAGCCAGACATCCTGGAATGAGAAGTCGAGTGAGCCTTAGGAAGCATCACTATGAACAAAGCTAATGGAGGTGATGGAATTCCAGGAAAGCTATTTCAAATCCTAAAAGACAATGCTGTGAACATGCTGCACTCAACATACCAGCAAATTTGGAAAACTCAGCAGTGGCCATAGGACTGGAAAAGGTCAGTTTTCACTCCAATCTGAAAGAAAGGCAATGCCAAAGAATGGTCAAACTATCGCACAAATGCACTCATTGCACACGCTAGTAAAGTAATGCTCAAAATTCTCCAAGCCAGGCTTCAGCAATATGTGAACCATGAAATTCCAGATCAGATGTTCTAGCTGGTTTGAGAATAGGCAGAGGAACCAGAGATCAAGTTGCCAACATTCGCTGGATCATTGAAAAAGCAAAAGAGTTCCAGAAAAACATCTATTTCTGCCTTACTGACGATGCCAAAGTCTTTGACTGAGTGGATCACAATAAAGTGTGGAAAATTCTGAAAGAGATGGGAATACCAAACCACCTGACCTGCCTCTAGAGAAACCTGTATGCAATTCAGGAAGCAACAGGTAGAACTGAACATGTGACAACTGACTGATTCTAAATAGGAATAGGTATATGTCAAGACTGTATATTGTCACCCTGCTTATTCAACTTATATGCAGAGTACATCATAAGAAACATTCAGTTGGGTGAAGCCCAAGCTGGAATCACGGTTGCCAAGAAAAATATCAATAACCTCAGATACGCAGATGATACCACCCTTATGGCAGAAAGTGAAGATTTTGTACTCCAAAATCACTGCATATGGTGATTGCAGCCATGCAATTAAGATGCTTACTCCTTGGTAGGAAAGTCATGACCAACCTAGATAACAAATTAAAAAACAGAGGAATTACTTTGCCAACAAAGGTCCATCTAGTCAAGGCTATGGTTTTTCCAGTGGTCATGTATGGATGTGAGAGTTGGACTGTTAAGAAAGCTGAGTGCCGAAAAATTGATGCTTTCGAACTGTGGTGTTGGAAAAGACTTTTGGGAGTCCCTTGGACTGCAAGGAGTTTCAACAAGTCCATCCTGAAGGAGATCAGTCCTGGGTGTTCATTAGAAAGGCTGATGTTGAAGCTGAAACTCCAACACTTTGGCCACTTCATGCGAAGAGTTGACTCATTGGAAAAGACCCTGATGCTGGGAGGGATCCGGGGCAGGAGGAGAAGGGGATGACAGAAGATGAGATGGCTGGGTGGCATCACCGACTGGATGGACATGACTTTGAGTAAACTGCGGGAGTTGGTGATGGACAGGGAGGCCTGGCATGCTGCGATTCATGGGGTCACAAGGAGTTGGACACGACTCAGGGACTGAACTGAACTGTACTGGTTGAGCTGAGATGGCTCCTTCTATCTTTCGTCCGGTTGCCCGGACTTCAGGGTTAACTTCTAATTCTGTCAAAGGTAAGCATAACTTTTTTCCATGTGAATTGAAGCCCACACTTTAGATAGAATATCTCTTCCTAGGATGGGGGTTATGCTGCAGATGAATGGATGAGATGGGTGGACGGGGCCCCTCAGCTACATAAGGTGGGCTGTGGCATGCTGGCCTGGCGGCGGAGCTAGGTCGTGGGAGACTCTGGGGGTGGCGGAGGCTGGCCGGAGTCCCAGGCATCACGGGACCAGCCTCGTGTGTGTGGTGGTGGGACCCTCGTTTTCCTGGAGGCCGGCCATGACTCGGTCTTTCTGATCACCAGGCGGCACACGTGCCCCTGTCCCCCCCGCCCTCCCTGCGCGGGCTTGTTGCCTTTCCCTGTCACTGCCGGCTTTCCCCCCTCCCGGCCTGCCCCACACAGATGATCGCCCAGTGCCCCCTTCTGTTTAGGACCTAACCAGCCTCACTTCATGTGGGTGTTGTTCCCTGGCCTCCGTGGCTGGTGGCGTCCCTGGGCAGAGAAGTGCCTTCAGTACCCGTGGGGTGAAGCTGGGCACAGCAAGTTGCACGTGAGGGCTGTGGAGGCACCGGTATGCGGCGGGAGAGCGTTCTCCCTGACCAGTTGTTGGGCTCTGGGTGTTGGCGGTGGTGGGCGCAAGCCCCGACATGGGGGCCGCATGGGCTCAGGAAGGGTAGTATCCGTCCTGGGGGGGCAGGGGACCGCTCCTATAATGGAGGCTTCCGTTGGCGAGATCCCGAGTGCTTCCGGGTCATTTGGAATGGCTTCCGTGCCCCTCGCTGTCGCTCGCGGCCACACCACCTCCACCACCAGTTCTGTGCCACTGCTGCATCTTTGCAACATGGGCCTACGTGGCCGAGCTCCGTCGGTGCCTCGTCCGTCCCATCTGCTGATCCCCAGGGCTGTGCCCTGGTGTGTCTCACTTTGCCGGGCCAACCTTGGCCCTACTCCGTTGCTCTTTGCCACCTTCTGTCCACCGACGTTGTCACGTGCTGGGCCAGGAGGAGCACACGTGCCCCCGGCGTTCTCCCGCTGAAGTGCATTTGCCTGAGCCGCGGTCCCCGGCTGGCTGCCGTGCGTGTATGCCCGGCCCCCCGGGGGGTGGAAGCGAGGGTGCCACTGCTGTCCCAGATGTGCCCGGCTGGTGTCCTTGGCCCCACGTCCGAGCCCACCGGGCCCTCTACAGGGGTCTCCCCATCAGAACTTAAGAGCAGAACGCTGAGTCCCTCGTGGACGGAGCATGGGGGATCATTCGGCCTCGCTGCAGGCAGAGTGGGTCGGCCGGCCCAGGATGATCACCCTCCCCCTTTCTCACCTCGTGGGGTTTCACTGCCACCGCCCTTCACCCAACACCCAGCACGCCAGGCGCCCTGTGCTCACTTGGGATTCCCAGGTGGTGCAGTAGTGAAGAATCAGCCTGCTAATGCAGGCAGTTGCAAAAGATCCAAGTTTGATCCCTGAGTGGGGGAGATCCCCTGGAGGAGGAAATGGCAACCCCCTCATGTACTCTTGCCTGGAAAATCCCTTGGACAGAGGAGCCTGGTGGGCTGCATGCAGTCCATGGGGTCGTAGTCAGAGAGGTGGACGCAACTGAGCACATGACATATACACATGAAAAAAAAAAGAATAGAATTCCAGTTACAAGTCAACTGTTGTGTAAAGAATTTTGTAACTGGCTTTCCAGAAATGCCACGTTTAGTAGCTGACTTAGGAGGAGGAGGACCCAGATTACACAGGAGGGTTGAGAAAGTGCCTCCTGTATCAAGTAGGAATTTCACAGGATGGCCTCCTCCAGTTAAGAGTCCCTTGAGGCTCCTGTGTGGGGCTGAGGACAGGAGCCACTGTGTGAAGCCCTGGGCCCTTGTCAATCTTGATCTTGGATCTGAGTTTCTGACCCCTGAAACCTACATCCCTGGGGATGTTACTCTTCCAGTGATCTCCCTTGCAAGTGGGGCAAGGCCTTGGTGGTGGCCTCTGCTTGCCTTGGGGGCATTGTCCCTTAAAGTTTCCCTCCTTGCCACAACAGAAACAGAATCCAGGTTTTTGCTTGTGTCCTCCCACATTTGTAGCCCGGAAGTTAACTCCCTGTAGGGCCATAATGAGAGCTTTGGCCTTTCTCTTACCTCTATTCTCTTTTTCCTTAGGTTCATCCTGATTTCGATTTAAGAATACTGATGTGGCAGCTCTTACCAGTGTAGGGTAAGGGAGTTAGAGGAGGTGAGGTTCGGAAAAAGAAGGAAACCGGCACTTTACGGAACAGATTCACCTTTAGTGAGGCAAGAAGGGGAAGCAGTCGGATTAGTGAGCTGCTGCACTAACCCAAGAAAAGAGTAAGTATACATAGGCATATATGTGGATATCTACTGTGAAGGGGGCCTGTTCTTCTCTAAGGTTGTCTGGAGTGAGTGAAGTTGCTCAGTCATGTCCAACACCTTGCGACCACGTGGACTGTAGCCCTACCAGGCTCCTCCGCCCATGGGATTTTCCAGGCAAGAATACTGGAGTGGGTTGCCACTTCCTTCTGCAGGAGATCTTCCCGACTCACGGATTGGACCCGGGTCTCCTGCATTGTTGGCAGATGCTGTACTGTGTGAGCTTCAAGGAAGCCAGGGAAGTGTTTGGAGTAGTTATCTCCTAAATGGCTGGGGCAAGGAATTCTGGAGACCAGCTGGGACCAGCTGGGAGCTGGGCATGATCAACTTTAATGTCCATTTTTTTCTTCGGGTCAGAGTTCTTTGTTTTGCATAGAATGGTGGGGAGGACCTGGAAGGGAGTTTTAACTCCAGGATATTTTGAGCAGTATTACTTTCCTTCTATGAGGCCCTCTAAATCTATATGGGGGCCAAAGGCCAGTTTGGGGAGTTTCCTCTGAATACCTGGAACTGACTGAGTAATAAATTTATCTTTCAGAATAAGTTTGGGGCATCTGGGTCCAAATTAGTGTGATTTCTCAGTGCATCCCCGAGCCTTTCCAGAAAAGCTATGTGGATTTCCTCCTTTTCCATGAGTAATTCCAGATAGTTTGGAGTAGTCTAAGGGCTTAGATAGCATATTAAAAAGCAGAGACATTACTTTGCCAACAAAGGTCCGTCTGGTCAAGGCTATGGTTTTTCCAGTGGTCATGTATGGATGTGAGAGTTGAACCGTAAAGAAAGCTGAGCACTGAAGAATTGATTCTTTTGAACTGTGGTGTTGGGGGAGACTCTAGAGTGTCCCTTGGACTGCAAGGAGATCCAACCAGTCCATCCTGAAGGAGATAAGTCCTGGGTGTTCATTGGAAGGACTGATGCTGAAGCTGAAACTCCAACACTTTGGCCACCTCATGGGATGAGTTGACTCACTGGAAAAGACCCTGATGCTGGGAGGGATTGGGGGCAGGAGGAGAAGGGGACGACAGAGGATGAGATGGCTGGATGGCATCACCGACTGGATGCACATGAGTTTGAATAAATTCTGGGAGTTGGTCATGGACAGGGAGGCCTGGCATGCTGCGATTCATGGGATCACAAAGAGTCAGACATGACTGAGCAACTGAACTGATCTGAAGGGCTTAGCTTGTGGTTTTCTTAAGCCTTCCTTAATGAAAGTGTTAAAGTGAACTCTCTTCCAGTCATCACTGTCTTTGTCATGTGCCCAATTAGGATCGGATATGGGCACTGCCTGGAGCCCTGTAGGTAACCAGGCTGATTCACTGTCAACTCTCCCCTGCATGCTAGTAGCATACCATTCATCTCCCCATCCCTGGGCATTTTTAATTATGACTTATTTCATTGTCAGTAAGGGTGCTAATCAGGATTAGCATAATATCTTTTCTTGCCATGTCAAACATTGGTTTAGTCCCTGGAAAACACTTATGTAATTATCAGCATCTTCAATAAAGCTTTCTAGGTCTAATTTAATTTGCCTTAAATCTCAGAGGGGGAAAGGAACATGGACTCCTGTGGCTCCCACGTCCCCATTAGGAGCTTCTTGTAATGGAAGGAGGGAAGGATATAGCCTAGATATCACCAGTGTTGGGTTAGGAGCCACTGAGGTAGGAGCTGCTGCTGGTGCCCAAGGCATTACCAGAGACTTTGGAGGCTCCTGTGGGCTAGGTTTGGGCAGCTCTGGTTAAGGGTGACAGTTTGGACCTGAGGACTTGGAGGAAGTTATAGGCAGCATAGAAGTAGCAAGCCCACAACTCCTGGATAAGAGGGTTTTCGCTCTCAAGACAAAACCCATATATATGGCACTTCTGACCATTTTCCTTCTTGTCTGCAAAATAGGTCTAGTTGGGGGATGGTATTATAATCAAATGAGCCCTCAGCGGGCCATTTTTCACCATCAGATAGATCCTATTGAGGCTATGCCTTGGTGCAGAAAAAGATCATACTCTTCTTTACCAAGGTCTAAGGGTTAAACTTCTAGTTCTTCAGTATACTTGCCAAAGGCATCTGCTTTGAGCTGGGTGTAGGGCACGAAGCGGTTGCTCCCATCTGAAAGACAGAAGACCAGCGTCCAGCACTCTTTGTCTTTTCTCCAGTTCTTCTGATAGAGGGTGTCCACACCTTGCACAGTGGGAGCAAAGAAACACCAATACAGTATGCTTCCCTCAAGTTTGGAGTGCACCTGGTCTTGACCACCATTATCCGGTTACCCTGGACTGTTGTCCTCTTCCTGTGTCTATCTTCCTTTCCACCTAGAGATAGATATAGAGTGAGAGCCTAGGTCGGTGGACTTGCTGTGCTCTTGAACATTGGGTGTGCCTGAACTGGAGTTCCCCTAAAGCAAGCTATGTAGTGCACAAGGTTAGTAGTATTTACACACACACCAAAATGATCCTACCTTACGGGAAAAATCTCATAACCTCTAAATGTTAGGAAAGAGAAATGGTAGATGCCCTGCGGTTCTCACTGAGGCAGCAGCCTAGCAGAGGTTTTGCTCAGCACCCCCGTCAATCTGCTGGCTAATACCGAGACCCGAGGCCACTGTCTACTGACTCTGTCTGCTTTTGGAACTCATGCAGGCTTGTGAAACAGAGTGGCTCAAGAGACCACGCAGCTAGATTGGGTAACGAGAAGTGAATGACAGAGTTGAGAGTGAGTGTCTGTGCTTACCTTGAGTAGGTATTCAGGATTTCCAGACCAGTCCCCAAAAGATGAGACAGGAATCCGAGTTCTTGTCCACGCAGGCAAAGAATGGAATTCATGAACATGCAAACACTCATGGTAGTAACTGAATAACATTTATTAAAGAGGAGGAAAGTGCAAAGCTCTCAGCATAGAGAGGGGTAAAGAGTCACCCCAAGGTGGTTTTGATACCCTTCCTTTAAATCACATTATTTCTAAACATTGAATTTAAAGGTTAAGATACTTAACATCATCTTTATGACTTCTTTTGATCCTTGGATTAAGTCACCCCTCTTTTTCATGCCCTCTGTCCAGTTTACTATGGGCCAAATGCATGGACTTAAGATTAATGATCACCAGTTGTTTTTCCCTCAAGCACATGAAACAGAGTTTATTTGTTGCTCTCTTCTCTGGATCTGAGTGCTGATAATTTATCAGACTAAAGACACATTCCAGGAATTCAGGACAATGGAGCAGGATGTTTCCTGAAAACAAGACTGAGGTTTCAGAGTTATACACTGACTGCCTAGTAATTTCTACTGCAGCACCACTGTCATGGCAGAAAGCAAAAAAGAACTAAAGGTGAAAGAGGAGAGTAAAAGAAACAAGCCAAAAAAATATATACCAGCTTAAAACTCGGCATTCAAAAAATAAAGATAATGGCATCCCATATTATCATTAAGATAATGACCAACCTAGATGGCATGTTGAAAAGCAGGGGCATTACTTTGCCAACAAAAGTCCGTCTAATCAAAGCTATGTTTTTTCCAGTGGTCATGTATGGATGAGAGTTGGACTATAAGGAAAGCTGAGCACTGAAGAATTGATGCTTTTGAACTGTGGTGTTGGAGAAGACTCTTGACAGTCCCTTGGACTGCAAGGAGATCCAACCAGTCCATCATAAAGGAAATCAGTCCTGAATATTCATTGGAAGGACTGATGGTGAAGCTGAAACTCCAGTACTTTGGCCACCTGATGGAAAGAGCTGACTCATTTGAAAAAACCCTGATGCTGGGAAAGATTGAGGGCGGGAGGAGAAGGAATGGACTGAGGATGAGATGGTTGGATGGCATCACTGACTCAGCATGAATTTGAGTAAACTCTGGGAGTTGGTGATGAAGAAGGAGGCCTGGTGTGCTGCAGTCCATGGGGTAGCAAAGAGTTGGACATGACTGAGTGACTAAACTGAACTGAACTGAATGGCATCCAATCTCATCACTACATAACAAATAGATGGAGAAATAATGGAAACAATGAGACTTTATTTTGGAGGGCTCCAAAATGATTACAGACAGTGAGTGCAGCCATGAAATTAAGATACTTGCTCCTTGAAAGAAAAGCTTTGACAAACCTAGACAGTATATTAAAAAGCAGAGACATCACTTTACCAACCACGGTCCATAGAGTGAAGGCTATAGTTTTCCAGTAGTCATGTGTGGATGTGAGAGTTCAACCTTAAAGAAGGCTGAGCACCAATGAATTGATGCTTTTGAACTGTGGTGTTGGAGAAGACTCTTGAGAGTCCCTTGAACAGTGAGATCAAACCAGTCAATCAACTCTGAATATTCATTAGAAGGACTGATGCTGAAGCTGCAGCTCCAATACTTTGGCCACCTGATGCGAAGAACTGACTCACTGGAAAATACCCTGATGCTGGGACAGATTGAAGGCAGAAAGTGTGGACAGAGAATGAGGTGGTTGGATGGCATCACCCAGGCATTGGGCATGGGTTTGAGCAAGCTCTGGGAGTTGGTGATGGATAGGAAAGCCTTGTGTGCTGCAGTCCATGGGGTCTCAAAGAGTAGGACACCACTGAGTAACTGAACTCTAGGTCTTGCCCCATCCAGTTTAGACTTTTTACATTTATTCATAATCACTCTGTGGTGTCCAACTCTTTCCAAACCCCATGGATTCTTCCATCCATGGACTTCTCCAGGGAAGAATACTGGAGTGGGTAGCCATTCCTTTTTCCAGGGGATCTATCCAACCCAGGGATGGGACATGGGTCTCCCACATTGCAGGCAAATTCTTTATTGTCTGAGCCACTAGGGAAGCCCAATCTAAGATTAAGAAATTGAATGTCTATACTTTTTCATTCATTCCCCATCTTCTTTGGGTTACAATGTGGCATAATTTCCCTTATGATTTTTTTTTCAGTCCAACCGCTTATCTAGGACTTAATTAACTGAAGAATTGTATAGAAGAAAAAATTACTATTTGTATTTTGCACGCTTAGTCCTTAAAGCCATCACATTTTGTTTCTTCAAAATCCTTGGCCATGAACCACTGTATTTGAAGCTAGGGGTTGAATGAAACATAATTTGAGGTGAGGAAGTATATAAGAACACATTAATTCACTATTTCTTATATCATAATTATTTATCTACTTACACCAATATTAATCCTCCCTTAGATTGTGAAACTGCCTTGTGATTCGAATGGGAAGGAAGGCAGATGGCATAAATTCAAGCGAGGTTGAACTGTTTCCAGGTCTTAAGTTTAAGTGCAGACTTAAGAGCAACATATTGGTACTTTCAGTCAAAATTTCCACTTGCCATCACACTTGTGGTAAAGAGACCAATAGCTTTAAAATCATTGAATTAGAAAATGTGTTTTCCATGAACATAACGAATATATAGTGAAACATAGATCCTGGTTAAGGAGCTAAACTATTTTAATGGATTTTAGTGACAATGTCTACTTCTTACAAGTTTAAGAAATGGGAAAGATGTTTTTTCAACAAACATATCTGTACTTCAGTAACATCATTTCTAATTCTGACCCTTGATTGTTATGTTTATTTTCATTTTTATTAGTAAATTGTTCTTTATAATCCTTATCAAGATTATAATTTCTTAAATCATCACATTTTATATTAATATGTTCCTAAAATGAAATGTTGAACAATGAATCGAATCTTTAATATCATCATAGGTTTTCAGTATGTGTTAAATGTAAATATACTTTATGGAAATTTTTAATATGAATAGACTATAATGAATCACACTATAATTTTAAATTATACCCTATCATATTTATTCACCTTTATTCTTTTGTGATATAAGCTCCCCAGCTGATTTTTAACTAAACATTAAGGAACATATTTGCAGTTTTGCAGTATAATCATGCATACAATTTTAGTACACATTTCAACCATTTATAAATATTTATAAAAATGCATATTTCCATTTCTGATGTTACAGGCTTTTACCTGCTTGAGAGTAAAAGAATATGTAGTTTTTAAATTTGCCAACTGAAGGTGTATCCCCTGGTGGGTGGACAATGATGTTATTGATGAATGAACATTTCGCAAACCTTATTAATAGGAAAATGGGGAGGTGGAACCCGCACTCCCACCACGGTAAGGAGGGGTCCCGCCCACCATGGGCTGTCAACAGAAACTGCGTGGAGAGCCCAGACACTACCTCCACCTGGCAGGGACAGAGCAGGGATCTCAACAGAGAGCCTGGAATGGAAATCGCGAAGAGCTGGGAGCCCTGCTCTCACCTTCAGGACAAAAGAAGGTCAGAACCAGCACCGAAGCAGATCAAAACTCAGACCAGAGGAAACGATGGGAGACTAAGTTCAGCTGAGGCAAACAGGCGTTTTCTCAGAATGACATCCCGGCCAGGAACTTTAAAAATAACATTGACACATCTGCCTACAGAGAGAGAAGAAATTTAAATTTATAAAGATAAAGCCATAATTAACAAAGTTAAACGCTATGAGAGAGACTCGTCTTCGGACATTAAGGCCCAACTAGTTAACGCACATGAGGAATCATAGGATCTTCCAGATCCTCAAATCCAAAACACCTTTTTTTTTTTTCCTTTCAGTTCTTGTCTCCTCAACCTGAGAGAAAATTAGTAACCAAAATGCCCCCGTCCCCACCCCGCCGCCTCCCGGGGCGTAGGCTCTCTCCCCCAAACTCAGCCGCGGCCGGAGCCCGGGACGGACACCGCAGCCCCCGGCCCCGCGGCCCCCCGAGCTCCCGGACGCGCCCTCGCCGCGCCCCGTCCCCGAAAGCCGCACCTCGGGGCCCCCAAGGAGCCGCGCCACCCGACCCGGGCCGGCCGCCGCGCTCCGCCCTCAGGCCGCGGGCTGCCTCCGCCGTCCCGGGCGCTCCCAGCCCACACCCCGCGCTCCCGGCCCCGGGCCTCGGGCTGCGGCGTCTCCAGGCCCCGGCCGCCGCCGGGACCGCTCGCTCCCCGGACGCTCTCCTGGGTTGAGGCCGTCGCTGCCCCGCCGCGTGGGACAGGAGGGCGGCTGGCCAGGGCGACAGAGCTTCTGGCTTCAAAAAGTGTTAAATGCTCTCAGATATAATTTTGTATGAAAGTGTTAAAACAATATGAAAGTGAAAGTCGCGCACTCGTCTTCGACTCTTTGCTACGCCCTGGACATACCGTCGATGGAATTCTCCAGGTCAGACACTGGAGCCTTTTTCCCTTCTCCAGCGGATCTTCCCAACCCAGGGATCGAATCCAGGTCTCCTGCAATGCGGGCGGATTCTTTACTGTCTGAGCCACCAGGGGAAGCCCAGTTAGACAAAATTACTTACAACATTTTGAGTGAAAAATGCTTTTGCTTAGTTTCATAGGGAGGAAAACAAATCACAGTGATAAGCCTTGCTGTTCTCTAAAATGCAGATATTTGCTGGAAAGCAGATGTTCCCAGGTTAGTGGTACGGAGTGAGCCTCTCAGCGAAGATTATTTTAGAGACCTGGATTACTAGAGTTATTGGAGTAGAATGGTTAAGAGACTTCTCTGCAAGAGAAACCTTCTCTGCCATATTTCAAATAACTTTAGAAAGAAGAAATGAGCATTTCAAAGTGCATTTTCTTCTAGGAAATTCAAAATTCATTCTAAGAGTGGGCTAGTTACTTCACTTTTTCATAAGAAGAAAATTAAATTTCTTTTAATAACAGAATCAATGAACAGCCGTGCCTAAAGATAATAACAACCAGCATTTCAAATCTTTTTAGTGTGCCTAGGCAGAAGGCTACTGACAAGCAAATGGAACTCAGTAATTAATAAGGATTTTGTTCTGGTCAGACTGTATGTTTAGTAAAGTCCATCTTTCATTTACTTATATTTATTTAGCCCCTAATCTTTGTCAGGCTGAATTCTAGTTACTAAAAAGGAATAAATACAGGGATACGCAGTATAGTGAGAAGACATGTGTGTATATATATATATATATATAATTATACAAATAAATGCAAAATATCTGAACAGTGTGACAGATGACAGTCATAAGCCGTCATGAAAATTGAACAAATAATAAGATATATTGATATACTTAGTCAAAGGTGTCAGAACTATCCCTGTAAAATTGGATAGCATAGTATGTTTCATTTCTTAAATATGCTAATACCTATCTATGTTTATTTGCCTGTTAATTTGTTGGTTATTCATCACTCCAAGTACATCTGAGAAATAAAGATAATTTGAAATATCATGCTAGAAATACACTTCACTGATGGAGTTCAGACATGTGAGTACTCATTGCAAACTCTCATTTTGGTAGAAACCTGTGTTCATAAAATACATTTTGATCTCCAAAAAAGCATTTTGTATTTTTCAAGATAGTACTGATTCTAAATGCAATGTCATTCAAATTTATCTTCAGGCTAAATCTTTAAAAGTGTACACAGGACTGCTGGGAGGCAGTGGAGTGTGAGAAACAAAGAGCTTCTCTGCTGACACCTCGTGAAACACCTGAGGCCAATTGACATTTTATGACCCCGTGTCATGCAAACTCAGGGGGAGGAAAGGGTACCATGATTTTTCAGGTATCTCTGAAAATTTTAACTATGATGTAAATACAGAAGAGACCCATCAAACATTTGAAATACTTATAAACTATCTTGCTAGCTCCTCCTGCCTTTTCCAAACTTGAGTCTTCTGAATTTCCCAGAAAATTGAGTGTCTCACTATTCACTCAATGACAGAAATTCAAAACTTGAACTTCATACTTTTGTCTTTTGTTAGTCAAATATTGATTAAGTCACTATTTAAGTTTCTACATACTAATACCACTCCAAATACCCTACTATATTTTAAAAGATATTCTATTTGTCTTCTGAAATTTTCATGAAGCTCAGTACTTCCCACAGTATCTAGAATCCGTCACCACGGATTCCTCCTGCACAATTTAATGTGGAAAAATAATTTTGTAAAATGCAACAGGTATACAGCACTAGAAAAATGTAAGCAATGAAGACATATAAAATGCAAAATCTATTTTTATTAGAAACAAGAAAGAAAATCACATTACAGTAAATGTATTCAAGATAAATATGATAGGAACAAAGTACAAGCATTTTATACATTGTTATAGAAACTATGCAAGGGGATTAATTTGGATAATTGCTTTTACAATTGATTGTTTGCCTCCTGCAGTATTAAATGAAGAAAACAGTGATTCCTCATCTTAACTGCCTATGTGGAAACATTAAACAAGTCCATTTGTCATATTAAAACTCAAAATATTGATATACACAGTGTTTGCCCAATGTGTGCATATATTTTGACAACTGTACTCAAACATGTATAAAAATGTGCTTGTTGAGTTACCTGTCAGTTTAAAGACATTCAGAAAAAAAAAAGACATTCAGAAAACTAAGATCACGACATTTGGTCCCATCACTTCATGGCAAATAGATGGGGAAACAGTGGAAACAGTGGCAGATTTTTTTTCTTTTTTTTTGGTGGGGAGGGGGGGCTCCAAAATGACTGCAGATGGTGACTGCAGCCATGAAATTAAAACACTTGCTCCTCAGAAGAAAAGTTATGACCAACCTAGCCAGCATATTAAAAAGCAGAGATATTACTTTGCCAACAAAGGTCCATCTAGTCAAAGCTATGGTTTTTCCAATAGTCATATATGGATGTGAGAGTTGGACTATGAAGAAAGCTGAGTGCTGAAGAATTGATGCTTTTGAACTGTGGTGTTGGAGAAGACTCTTGAGAGTCTCTTGAACTGCAAGGGGATCCAAGCAGTGCATCCTAAAGAAAATCAGTCCTGAATATTCATTGGAAGGATTGATGATGAAGCTGAGACTTCAATACTTTGACCATCTGATGCGAAGAACTGACTCTTTTGGGAAGACCCTGATGCTGGGAAAGATTGAAGGTGGGAGGAGAAGGGAATGGGGACGACAGAGGATGAGATGGTTAGATGGCATCACCGACTCGATGGACATGAGTTTGAGTAAACTCCAGGAGTTGGTGTTGGACAGGGAGGCCTGGCATGCTGCAGTCCATGGGGTTGCAAAGAATCGGAGACGACTGAGCGACTGAACTGAACTTACACATGGATTATTTTTTCAGTAATAAATACTTCAGGGCTATCAGGTCTGTGGTCAGTTGCATCCACAGATGGGGAGCCTGAATCAGGGGGAATCATGTGCCTATTAGGAGATCCAGATTATGAATTTCATGTGGATTTTCGACTAGAGGGAGGGTGGGTGCCCCTAAGACATGCATTATTCAAGGGTCAAGTGTATTTCTAAATGAAATTATAGTTGAATCTCAAAGATGTATCTGCACTTCATTATTCCAGCTTAGAAAGAGGGGAATCCTGTCATTTGGAACAAGATGGCGAAACCCAGAGCTCACTATGCTAAGCCCCAGAAGATAAAGACGATGCCAGCTCACTTACACACGGGATCTAAAAGAGACTCTCTGAAGCCAAGAGCATAATGTGTTTGCTGGCAGGAAATGGGGAGATGCTGTTCGCATCGTACAAAGTTTCAGTTACACAGGATCAGTGAGTTCTGGGGATCCAACTTAAGGGCATGCTGACCAATGTTCATACTAAATTGTAAATATGAAGTTTTCTAAAAGGATCAAAAATCTTTTCCACATACATACACACATTTTTAAAAAGTAACTATGTAGAGATCATAAATAAGTGGCTTGATTATGATCTTTTTACAATGTGTACATCTATCAAATCATCATTCTACATCTTAAACATACACATTTTATACTTATATAAAAAAAGGCACTAACACCTCTAATGACTGTCCTTTCTATCCTCATTACACTTGTCATTTTTACAGTATTCACTTTTCTCAGAAAAAACAAAAATATTTTTGTGCATGTACATTTTTGGTAAGACCACTTCTTTTCAAACATTGTCTCTTCAACTTGAATTTAATGGGCACCTAATTTATGGACCAGGCATTCAGGCACTCATAGGTTCTGGATATGTCAGAAGAATGAGAAATGATTTCCACCCTGCACAAACCACTAGCTACCGATCCTACTTTAAAATGAAAAATATTTATAGACTAGTAAACCAGTTAACATAATGCAACCTAAGGATATGCTTAATGTTAATAGTAATAACATTAAAATTATAAAGTTAAAATTATCTTCCATTTTCCTTAAGTTTGAGCCTTTGACTTTTGTCTTCTAATTTAAAATCTGGTAACCTCTTATCTGCAAGTCTATTCTATCATTGCTATTATAATCTTTAAACTCTAGAGATCTTCTGTACACCACTGTACCTATTGTCAACAGTAGTGTACGATAGACTTAAAAATTTGTTAAGAGGGCAGGTCTAATATTAAGAGTTACTACCACAATAAAATAACATTAAAAAAACTCAAATTAATAACCTTAACCTCAAGTCTAAAAATTACACACTGCTTTTGATGTTATCTGGAAAAAAATAATTTTAACTGTACAATTAGATAGAGACCAGGAGTTGTACACATTGATTTTCCTATTCTTAGTAATAGGTCCCAATCTTATGGGATGCAATAAAATGCCCAATAAAACACTATATTTTCCAGTCTCTCATTTCACCCTGTGGGTTTATCCTGACCAATAAAATAAAACACAGATAGCTTATGCTCCTTAAAAGCAGATATCTTTCCTATCCCTTATTTCTGCTGCCTGGAATTTGAAGTTGATGGCTGGAGCTCCAGCAGCATTCTGGTATAACTAGAAATATAAGACACACACTTAAGAGAGTGAGATAAAATGTAGGCAGTCATGAATCTCTGATGTGTATGGAATACTGCATTACCTAAGACTGAAAACAAATCAAGTTTCTTGAAGTCTTTCTTACTATACTTCTTCTTTTAATGAGTTAGGAAAAATAATCTAAAATCATGTGCACCTAGTATCCAATGATAAATAAACCTGTTTATTCCTCTTTTATCAAAGGATTATCTAATTACTAAAAATTCTGTGTCTAGCACTAAATTTATTTATTTTTTAATTATAATGAATTTTTTTCACTTATTTCTATTAGTTGGAGGCTAATTACCTTACAATATTGTAGTTGTTTTTGCCATACATTGATATGAGTCAGCCATGGATTTACACGTGTTCCCCATCCTGAACCCCCCTCCCACCTCCCTCCCCATCCCATCCCTCTGGGTCATCCTAGTTCACCAGCCCTGAGCAATTGTGCACCTAGTGCACCAGCCCTGAGCAATTGTCTCACGCATCAAACCTGAACTGGCGATCTGTTTCACATTTGATAATATACATGTTTCATGTATATTATCATGGGATGGTGGGATGTTTCAGATCATCCCACCCTCGCCTTCTCCCACAGAGCCCAAAATTCTGTTCTATATATCTGTGTCTCTTTTTCTGTCTTGCATATAGCGTTATCATTACCATCTTTCTAAATTCCATATACATGTTTTAGTATACTGTATTGGTGTTTATCTTTCTGGCTTACTTCATTCTGTATAATAGGCTCCAGTTTCATTTACCTCCTTAGAACTGATTCAAATGAATTCTTTTTAATGGCTGAGTAATATTCCATTGTGTATATGTACCACAGCTTTCTTATCCATTCATCTGCTGATGAGAATCTAGGTTGCTTCCATGTCCTGGCTGTTATAAACAGTGCTGTGATGAATATTGGGGTACATGTGTCTCTTTCAATTCTGGTTTCCTCGGTGTGTATGCCCAGCAGTGGGATGGCTGGGTCCTATGGCAGTTCTAAAAAAAAATATGACATAAGTAATGAAGGTAGTGTAAACTCATTCCATAAGCTACAAATTCCATTTTTTAATATTAGAAAAATAATACATTATTTGCAAGTGTGCTGTTAGGTCAAGAAATATGTATTAATCATACAACAAGCTGATTACAACAAGGCATTTGTTCAGTATCTCGGATATATTATAAAAATAAAAAGTGTGATTTAAATATACTGCAGAATTAATGATTTTATAAAGGGAAATTCTGCTCTATAACCATTCAGGATTAATGCATGATACTGTCTTTTCCAGGGTTTTGTACAAGCTTAAGGGCATCCCTAAGTGGCTTAGTGGTAAAGAATCCACCTGCCAACACAGGAGGCATAAGAGATGTGGGTTTGATCCCTGGGTCAGGAAGATCCCATGGAGAAGGAAATGACAACCCACTCCAGTATTCTTGCTTGGGAAATTCCACAGACAGAGGAGCCTGGAGGGTTACAGTCCATGGGACTGCAAAGAGTCCGACCTGACTGAGCAACTAACACACACGCAGAACCATAACAGGATTTAGTTTAAAGCTAAAAGGACGCCCCACTGCTAAAACCAGACTCTTCTGAGTGCCCTGTTTTGTTGTTTAGTCACTATGTCTTACACTAAGGAGTATAATTGTTAGTCATTCAGTCGTGCCGGATTCTTAGCCTGCAAGGCCGTGGGGTTCTCCAGGCAAGAATCCTGGAATGGGTAGTCATTCCCTTCTCCAGGGTTTACCCAGAGCTAAATGAATTACAAGAATCCCAGCCTGGCTCGTGGGGGTAGACACTATTTCCAGCCTTATGTGAACTCCAAGTACCATTTCCTCTCACCTATGGGGTGGTTCTTTCCGCAGCCTAAATCAATACCTTGCTTGGGGCTGGAGGTGACCCCATGCAGATCTCTGGAGCCCTCCCGCTGTACAGCAGTTGCCTTCCTTTTTATAATAAAAGAGGAAGAGAACCCCTAAAGTGGGAGAATGTATTTAGAATTCTCATAACTGACAAGGGCTTTTGTTGTTGTTTATAGTCACTAAGTCATGTCTAACTCTTTTGCAACCCCATGGACTGTAGCCCACCAGGCTCACCTGTCTATGGGATGTCCCAGGCAAGAATACTGGGGTGGGTTTCCATTCCCTTCTCCAGGGGATCTTCCCAGCACAGGGATCAAACCCATGTCTCTTGCATTGCAGGTAGATTCTTCACCACTGAGACACCAGGGAAGCCCTGACAAAGGCTTAGTACCAGCATACAGGAAGAAAGTTTTTAAAATATAAAACAAAAATTAAAAATAGAAAAATGTGGGGAAAAACTTGATCCAGGATTTAGAGAAGAAAATTTTAAAAGATCATGACCTTATGGAAAAGTGATTAGCATCACTCAGTTGAGTTCAGTTTAGTTTAGTTAGTTGTGTCCGACTGTGACCCCATGAACCACAGCACGCCAGGCTTCTCTGTCCATCACCAACTCCCGGAGTCCACCCAAACCCATGTCCATTGAGTCGGTGATGCCATCTAACCATCTCATCCTCTGTCGTCATCCCCTTCTCATCCTGCCCTAAATCTTTCCCAGCGTCAGGGTCTTTTCAAATGAGTCAGCTCTTCGCATCAGGTGGCCAAAGTATTGGAGTATCATCTTCAACATCAGTCCCTTCAATGAATATTAAGGAATGATTTCCTTTCGGATGGACTGGTTGGATCTCCTTGCAGTCCAAGGGACTTTCAAGAGTCTTCTCCAACACCACAGTTCAAAAGCATAAATTCTTCAGTCTTAGCTTTCCTTAAGTACAATTCTCATATCCATACATGACTATTGGAAAAACCACAGCCTTGACTAGACAGACCTTTATTGACAAAGTAATGTCTCTGCTTTTTAATATGCTATCTAGTTTGGTCATAACTTTCCTTCCAAGGAGTAAACATCTTTTAATTTCGTGGCTGCAATCAGCATCTGCAGTGATTTTGGAGGCCCTAAAACAAAGTCAGCCAGTTTCCACTGTTTCCCTGTCTATTTGCCATGAAGTGATGGGACCAGATGTCATGATCTTAGTTTTCTGAACGTTGAGCTTTAAGCCAACTTTTTCACTCTCCTCTTTCCCTTTCATCAAGAGGCTTTTTAGTTCTTCTTCACTTTCTGCCGTAAGGGTGATGTCATCTGCATATCTGAGGTTGATATTTCTCCCAGCAATCTTGATTCCAGCTTGTGCTTCATCCAGTCCAGTGTTTCTCCTGATGTACTCTGCATATAAGTTAAATAAGCAGGGTGACAATATATAGCCTTGATATACTCCTTTTCCTATTTGAAACCAGTCTGTTGCTCCATGTCCAGTTCTAACTGTTGCTTCCTGACCTGCATACAGGTTTCTGAAGAATCAGGTAAGGTGGTCTGGTATTCCCATCTCTTTCAGAATTCCCAGTTTATTGTGATCCACACAGTCAAAGGCTTTGGCATAGTCATTAAAGCACAAATAGGTGTTTTTTCTTTAACTCTCTTGCTTTTTCAATGATCCAGTGGATATAGGCAATTCGATCTCTGTTTCCTCTGCCTTTTCTAAAATCAGCTTGAACATCTGGAGGTTCATGGTTCACATATTGCTGAAGCTTGGCTTGAAGAATTTTGAGCATTACTTACTAGCGTGTGAGATGAGTGCAATTGAGCGGTAGTTTGAGCATTCTTTGGGATTGCCTTTTTTTTGGGATTTGAATGAAAACTGACCTTTTCCAGTCTTTAGTTGCATCCAATTTATATTTTGAACTTGGACATTGTACTTTTCATCTCTAGAAATTTGAAAGTCTGATATGCATTATTTTTTATCTTTGTTTCTACTTTTTGGACAGAAACAATAACGATATAATTCTTTTAATGTCAGTGCTTACTATTTCTAATACTTGCTTGGTAATTTTTCACTGGTTCTCTGACACTGAATTTTACATAGTGAGTAGTATATATATTGATTTCTACAAATATTCTTCTACTTTATTTTGAGATTTATTAAAATTCCTTAGAAACTTTTGATCCTCTGGATCTAGTTTATAAGAAATTCCTTTTGATCCTCTGGATCTAGTGTATGAGACTTGTTATTTGGAACTTTTGCAATGTTTTGCTTTAGGTTAATCATTTCCTACTACTGTGGCAAAACTCTCCATGTACAATACCCCATAAACTTTGAGATTTTCCAATCTGGGGGATGAGAACATGCACTATGACTGTCCTTGTGTGAAGGCCGTGCCCTGTTACACCCAGTCCTTCAGGTGGTTTTCCCTGACCTCAGGCACATATGCTGGTCAGTCATCAGCCAAATGCTTAAGGCGTCTTCTCTCATCATCTGGATTTCTCGCTCAATGCACAGTAATGCATTGTTTTATGCAAAATTGGGTTTAAAACATTAATTTACAGTAAGAATGCTTATGTGCTTATATTACCAGTGATAAGTTTTTTACAGTAGTAAAAATTACACAGTGTATATTAAGTTCTAAGGGCAATTTTCATCCAATAGTTAAGTCATTTCAAATCATTTTGGTTCTAAACATGTTAAATACTGCTTCAAAAGGAGTAAGTTTCCTTTCTATATAAGACATGTAATCATTTTCTTATACATATGTCCAGAAAAATATAAATTTATCTTTTTTCTAGGTTATCTGTCCATCATGTGCTCAGCTGTTTCTGACTCTCTATGACCCCATGGACTGTAGCCTGCCAGGCTCCTCTGTCCATGGGATTTGCCAGGCGAGAATACTGGTGTGGGTTGCCATTTCCTTCTCCAGGAGATCTTCTCAACCCAGGGATCGAATCTTGTGTCTCTTACGAGTCTAGTATTGGCAGGTGAATTCTTTACCATTTCTAGGGTATTCTTTTATATATGTTTAATTAAACAATAATTGTTCTTTACTAATTTCCCCCTTTTAAATACAAAAATGTTATATTTTATTACTATATTTATTATATATTTTAAAATATGTATTTATATATTTCTTGACATATGTATATATTTATACAAACATAGACTAGGAACAATTAATTAATTCCATCAACTGATAAAATGCTAAACTCAGGAAGATCAATTTCTACTCTAACAGTATCCACCACCTCATCTTTCTTTCAACATGCAGATCAGACAATTTTATATGTAAGTTACCTTCTAGATCCATCGTTTTCACCAGAGGCTGTTCAATAGTTTTGACACAAACTTCCCTTCACTTCTAAAGATGGCTTCACACTGAAACCATCTTTTGTTCCAATCTCAGAGTCAATCATTATAGTAAACAAACTGGTAACATGCTTGTGCTAAGTCACTTCAGTTGTGTCCAACTCTTTGCCACCCTGTGGACTGTAGCCCTCCAGGCTCCTCTATCCATGGGATTCTCCAGGCAAAATTAGTGGAGTGGGTTGCCATTTCCTTCTCCAGGAGATCTTCCCAAGCCAGGGATGGAATCTGGATTCTTAGGTCTCCTGCATTGGCAGATGAGTTATTTTTTTTTCCATTTGATGTCTAACATGTTGAAGATATCATATTATTCAATAGTTTGCATTAGGCTCATTCAGAGTATAACAAAGTCACTGAGTCATAAAATATACTGAGCTCCTTGACCCAATGAATAGACATTTCCAGAATCTCTAGTGGTAGGATAAGACAGTATTTATTGAGAAGATGTCCTGATACAGCCTAGCACCTCACTGACACATCACAATAGCCCTCCAAAGTAGACAAGATTTTCCCAGTTTTAGAGATGAAGATCTATGAATTAAAAGACATTAAGGGATCTGCCTTTAGTAAGCAATCAACAAATAACATTGCTGAAATTTTTATCCAGCTGTATATTTGAGTTGGCCAGAAGGTAAAGAATCTGCCTTTAATGCAGGAGACCCAGGTTCAATCCCTGGGACAGGAAGGAACCCTGGAAAAGGGAATTGTAATCCACTCCAATAGTCTTGCCTGGAGAATCCCATGCACAGAGGAGCCTGGTGGTCCACGGGGTCGCAAAGAGACAGGACTAAGTGACCAGCACTTTTCGTTTTTGAGTTTGTCATTGTGTCAGATTGATAGTTTGAAGTTGCTTTAAACTGATTGAATATTACTCAAAATAAGTTCTCAGCAGGAATAAGAATGTCACTGGCACATCATCTGTCTTTCATCTGCATGCGATGGTATTTAAATGAACTCTTGCAAGAAAGTTCAATGAAAAGCACATGAAGGCTTTTCCTTTCTCTTTTTCATGCAACTTAAAATTTATATATTTTTTCTTGAAAGAAATGTGATAAAGTATTTTAATAAATATGCCACTGATTTTATGGTAAACTCTATACTTCTTATACTCTCCATATATCCATTTAATTTCCTGTTCTGCTGTGCTTATGATCTGTTCTTATTTCAGCCTTCAGACATAAGCCATGATTCTTAAAGTAATAATTGTTAAAAACTGGTCTCAAGTTATAATAAAATAGGAACTGCAAACACTCTACCCTTGATTTTTAGGAAAAGTTAAAAAGTTTTGAGAATAAATCCACATGCCAGTATCAGAGGGATGCCATTTTGATAAAAAATTTTATACCAGTGTGCTTAACCTAGTATTAAGGTAGTCTTGATTTCCTCTTTAAATTTAATGTTTCTAATTATCAGTAATTAAAACAAATTTTGGAATATAGCTCTTATTAAACAAGACAAATGCTGCATGAAAAGTAGTGTGACCTTTTCCTTACTGCTTTGTCAGGAGATTTCTCCAGAGACATGTATTTCTTTCCAAAGCTTTTTATGTCTTTAAAGAGCTCAGTAAGGAATAGTTTGTTTCTGGTGTGACTCTTAGCTTGTATATTCAAAAAGAGGATTTATAATTTACTATAGGCTGCAAGATATTGTAGTGTGAGTTAAATAACAAAAAAATAATTTTTAATGTAGAAAAATAAATCATACTCGCTTGAGAAGACTACTTTAAATGCAGGAAGAATTTTATGTGTGGTAATAATTTGAGATTTTATTTCACTAAATATGCTCAGAATGTTTATATATCAATATTTCAGAACTCATCTGATATAAAATGTCCTAGTAGAATATTCACATTGGACCAGGATTGGACAGTTTCCCACAGTATGGGATGGGAAAAGTATGTTTGAATTTCATCATTGCATTCCTAGGAATAATGTTTAATTTTGGGTTCCTGCTTAAACCTCAGACCAATAAAAGTAGCTAATGTGTCCAGCAGCACATCCAGGTCTTTCTCCTATTTCTTTCCTTTAAGTCATTGTCACCGAGTTAGTGTGATGATTTAATAAAAGAAAAACAATAATGAAAACAATGTGAATTACCTTAATCAGAAATGGCACAAAGGATTATAAAAGAACACTTGTATAATACCCAGGATGGGCTTTCAACTCCAGAATCTTATAGAAATTATGTAATGATTGATGTTCTTGAATGGGAGGAAATAGATCTGGGAAGAAGAATAAATTTTCACATCCTGGGCTCATTTGTGCATACTATTTCCTTGATATAGTTTGCCGAAACAGAAAAGTAAACATAATTGGCAAAAACAAAAATAAGAACTGAGTACCTAGAACCTTGTAAAAGACTTACAAATCAATGCACCATATATATAAAGACAGCATTCACTGCATACATTTGAAAAGATGTGAGGTTCAACTTGGTTCCCTTGCCACTGATTTCAATCACAAGAATTTGTTTTTCCAGTGATGGAATGTGGTGGGCCAGCACACCCAGCCTCCAAGCCAGCCCTGACCTCTGAACCTCCAACACACCTGAGATGTGTAATATTTCCTGCCGTATCTTTAGGCAAGGATGTCACAGTCAGCAGCAATTGTAGCCGCCATAGATGGTGAGCTGGTGAGCCCTAAGGGCGCTCAGGAAGGAGAAGAACGCCAGCTATCAGACTTCAGCCACTGCCTACAGTGAGTGCCAAGCCAGCTCAGGTGTGAAAAACATAGGATTCTGGCCCCAGAATAGCTGCAGTGCATATCAAAGGAATGATTTCAGTGAACCCAGTCTCCTACATCTTCTCATACACAGAAACGGCTAAATTTTTTAACTTGAGATATCTGGTTTTCTTTAGCAATAATCTTTTGATGTTAAGACTACCTACCCTTTGTTACAAAACTTCTATATCACCTGGCTCTTTCTCTCCTGTCCTGGAAGCATTTCTCTCAGGGTTACTTGAGGTGCTAGCTCTTTGTTTTGAGGTCCTAAAAATTTGCACCAAATAAAAGAGAACTCTCAATTTTTAGGTTGTGAATATTTTTAAGTCTGCAACCCTTTCCCACTAGCCTTGCTTACTGCATTTTTAAATATCAGAAAATCTTAACTTCAGTATCATATAGTTTTACCTTTCCTTGTGAAGTGAAAACATTAAATAAATAACAGTATTGCCATTAAAAAGGGAACATGCATAGCATGATGACATTTATGAAAATGAAAAAGCATATGCATAATTACTTATGGAAACACACAGGAAAATGGCTAAAAGAGCATATAGAAACAAGGGCATATCCTTAGGAAGGAAGTGAAACCTAACGGGATGAAATGGAATTTCAGTTTTTTTGTCTTAAATATCTTTTAAGTTAAAACACATAGAGTTTTCAGTTAAAATACATAAAGCAATGACTTCCCTGGTTGTCCAGTGGTTATGACTCTGTGCTTCCAATGCTAGGGACTCAGGTTTGATCCCTGGTAGGGTAACTAAAATCCCACATGCTGTGAGATGTGGTCAAAAAGAAAAAAAAAAAAAATATATATATATAAAGCAAATGGTAAGCAAAATGGAGTGCCCTAAAAGTAAGAGTAATTACAAAAATTTAATTATAAAATTAGGTGTAAATATGAGAAACATTGAAAGTATACCATGCTTATTTAAATATGTAGTTATGATTGCTACTTCAGTTTTGTTCTATAAAAGAAATCCAAAGACTTGCCATATAGTGTTTGAATTTTTTAAATCTCTCAGGTATATGTGTAGGCATTATATCTAAATGAAACATATTCAGTGATTATGAATTACATCTGTTCCAAATTCCACAAATTCCTTAATATTAAAACTCAAAAGCAGTATGAAAAGAGCTTTAAAAATCAACCAGAACACTGATTTTAAGGCTGCCCTACTAAAATACTTAAAAATAATTACCTGAACCTTTCTTGTAAAGTCTAGCTTTCTAGGTCTTTTGCTGAAAGAATACCCCTCTTACCTTACTATTGAGAGCATTAAAATCCCCAGGAAAATGGGAGAGATGTTATTACCACATATAATATAATAAAGGGATTTTTATTCCCTTTAGAGAAAGTCTTCTGACATTTTTTTCTCTTGTCAAGTTATATATATACATATATATATATAAATATATGTTAAGGGCATTTGCCTTGTTACTTGTCTGTTACTGAGTGCTATACTACTGAATGAGTCCCTGGTGTCACTTAGTTTTCTGTGTGAGGAAGCTGTGCAAAAATTCTCTCACTAAGGCCAAACTATTTACTTCTATGCATGGAAGAGTCTATGAGCAAAGATAGCAAGCTGTATTTTAAAATTAAATCAAATAAGTACCTCTAAAATATACAAATCTATGTATAGCTACATCTGTACATCTTAAGACAGATCAGAATATTCATGCATATCTCACCATTTCTATATCTACGTCTAAATCTGTGTTTACTTCCTTGTATCTCCTGAAGAGCAAAAGACCACTGAATGCAGGCAATAACAGTTATTGTTCACTTGACTTACTATCAGCAAGTTAGTAAAGGCCTGCTGTCTCTCAAAGTACCTAATCTTATTGACTGGACAAAGCCAAAATTTTTCCTTTGGGTCTAAACTCATCTAATGAAAGCATTGTTTAACTCAACACAAAAATACACACATACACATACATGCACACACAGCTGTTTGTTTTTTTTTTTTTTAGGCCAGTCTGTATCTCATACTCTTTAGTGTAAATAGTTTCATATTTTATTTAAAAGTTAAAGCAGAAAAATGAATCCAGTGTTCAGAGATATAAGAAATAGCATAATGAATGTGCAAAAAGAAAGAAAGCTTGGACTATCAGAGGTCCCAAGGCACTGTTTGCATTTTTTGTAAACATTTATTCTCTTACAAATTTTTAAGTTTGCTCAAAATTTAAGGTTTATATTTATGAAAGAAGAGACGTCCAACATTGCTGCAGCTTGATGATGATGGTCAATTTTGCAATCTTTTACACTACTGCTATATTTTGCCTTTTCTCAGAAAAGTAACAAGGGATTTTGCAAAATGCATTTATATTTTAATTTAAAAATGACACACAGGTACAAAGATGGAAATACAGATCAATGGAACAAGACAGAAAGTCCAGAAATAAACCCATGCACATACAGTCAATTAATCTACAACAAAGGGGTTAAGAATATACAATGAACAAAAACAGTCTCCTCAATAAATGATGCTGGGAAGCTAGAAAAATACATGTAAAAGAATGAAATTAAAACATTTTCTAACAACACACACATACAAATAAACTCAAAATGAATTAAAGGCCTAAATGTAAGACTGGATACTGTAAAACTCCTAGAGGAAAAGATATACAGAACCTCTTTGATATAAATCATGGCAATATCTTTATGAATTTGACTCGCAGAGTAATGGAAATAAATATAAACAAATCAGACCTAGTTAAACTTAAAAACTTCTGCTCAGCAAAGGAAACCAAAAACAAACTGAAATGACAACCTACAAAATGGGGAAAATATTTGCAAATGATGTGATTAATATCCAGGGATTAATCTCTAAACTATAAAAACAGCTTATGCAGCTTAATATAAAAATTAAAAATCAAAACAACAACCCAACCCAAAAATGGGCAGAAGATCTAAATAGGCATTTCTCTGAAGAAGACATACAGATGGTCAACAGACACATGAAAAGGTGAAAAGATGGCTGACCCTTTGCAACCCCATGGACTGTAGCCCACCAGGCTCCTCCATCCATGGGATTCTCCAGGCAAGAATACTGCAGTGGGTTGCCATTTCCTTCTCCAGGGAATCTTCCTGACCCAGGGATCAGACCCGGATCTCCTGCATTTTAGGCAGACGCTTTACCATCTGAGTCACAAGGGAAGTCCCTCTAATTATTAAAGAAATGCAAATCAAAACTATAGTGAGATACCACCTCACACCAGTCCAAATGACCATTATCAAAAAATGTACAAGTAATAAAGGCTGGAAAGGGTGTGGAGAAAATAGAACCCTCCTAAACTGTTGGTGGGAATGTAAACTGCAACAACCAGCATGGAGAACAGTAAGGAGGTTCTTTAAAAAACTAAAAACAGAGCTACCATATGATTCAGAAATAATTCCCCTGGGCATAAATCCAGAAAAAAACATAATTTACAAAGATACAGGCATCCTGATATTCAGCGCAAGACTTTTACAACAGTTGAGATATGGAAGCAAACTGAATGTCCATCAGCAGAGGAATGGATAAAGAAGAGGTGGTATGTACAAACAATAGCATAGTATTCAGTCATAAAAAAGGAATGAAATAATGACACTTACAGCAACATAGATGGATCTAGACATTATCATACCAAGTGAAGTAAGCCAGACAAACATCATATGGTATTGCTTATATGTTGATTCTTTTAAAAAAAGAGATACAAACAAACTTACATACAAAACAAAACAAACCTAAAGACATGGAAAACAACCTTATTGTTACCAAAGGGGAAAAGCAGGGGGAATAAATTAGGAGTTTGAGATTAAAACGTACACACTACTATATATAAAATATACAACTGACAAAGACCTACAGTATAGCACCAGGAATTATAGTCAATATTTTGCAATATCCTCTCAGGGAAAAGAATCCGAAATAAACAGAGACGTGTGTATGTGTGTGTGTGTTTAGTTGCTAAGTCATGTCCGATTCTTTGCAACCCCATGACTGCAGCCCCACCAGGGTCCTCTGTCCGTGGGATTTCCCAGGCAAGAATACTCGATCAGGTTGCCATTACCATCTCCAGGGCACCTTCCCCACCCAAGGCTTTAACCCGCACCTCCTGCCTTGGCAGGCAGATTCTTTACTGCAGAGCCATCAGGGAAGCCCAGATATATATATGACTTCAGCTTGTTGTGTGTGTGTATATATATATATATATATAACTAAATCACTTTGGTGTACACCAGCAATTAACACAACATTGTAAATCAACTATACTTCAATAAAAATGAAATATTAATTCATGAAACAAATTTTTAAGTGGCCTACAGGTAATTTGACTCCAAGCAAAGTAAGCAATAATTTAAGTAGCAGCATTTATATGTCCCCATTACATAAGACTCTTCAAGTCACCCCTGCTCCCTTCCCACTATATGCTCCTACACCTATCTCTAGTCTCAGGCCTCATTCTGATGTCAAACACTACACGTGAACAACTTGCATTGTGGAGTCTGGGAGAAGGAAAATCCCAGTTTTACTGTTTAATAGCCATGTGAGTGTTATGAACTTAATTTTGTCCTCCTACACTTTTCTGTTGGACTCTTAATTCTGTATCTGCACAGAGAGAAAGCCACGAGAGAACCCGATGAAAAGGCAGGCATCTCAAAGCCAAGGATGGACTTCTCAAGAGAAACCAACTTGATCTTACCTCCCAGCTTCCAGAACATGAGAGAATAGTGTGCTGTCTTTCAAACAACCCAGTCTGTGGTATTTTGTGATGGCAGCCCTAGTAAACTAAGACCTTAAAACATCTCTGAATCTAAATTACTTTAGCTATTTATATAGCTTATAATGACAACAGATTGTATTGACTAACATGTGAAATAATCTAGAGACAATGATGTACACACCCACGAATCTTGTTTTCTCTTGGTATGTTTTCCCTGGGACTTTCAATTCCATTGAACTCATTCCCAAGGCTTCCCTGGTGACTCAGAGGTAAAGAAACCACCTGCCAATTCAGGAGATGTGGGTTTTATCTCCGGGTCAGGAAGACCCCCTGAAGAAGGAAACGGAAACCCGCCCCAGTATTCTTGCCTGGGAAATCCCACAGACAGAGGAGCCTGGCGGGCTACAGTCCATGGGGTTGCAAAGAGTCAGGCGCAACTTAGCAACGAAACAACAACAAACACACTCAATCCCATCAGTGGTTCATGTTATAAATATAAGGGCAGAAAATGAGAAGAGGAAAAGTTAATAGTCAAAAGCATCTAGAGAAAGTTTATTTGCATAAAATTTACAAAATATTATTCAAATAATATCTTGTTTTAGTTTTACTTTCCTCTAGTTCTGTTGATATTATTCTTCATGAATATGTCTCTTAGAATATTACTTTTATCTTTAAATGAAACATTTCAAAATGAATAACGCCCTTAGAAATTCTTACAGTATTACAATATAAGTAAATATAAAATGAAAATGACTTCATCTTGTTGTATAAGCAATTAATACATTTTTGGTCTCATATTTAAATGTCAGTTTGTTGGGTCTCTCAAATCTTCTGCCTGGAACTTGTGAGTCATAGTCAAGTGTGCCGACAACTCAAGAGAAGAGATCTTTCTCTGCCTCAATTTGCCTCACTTCATAATCCCATAGACTCCTTACAGTTTTTTCTTGACAAAAAGCTGATAGACATGATCAATCCCTCACATTCTTTCCCTTTCACATCTGCTAGTTCAGCTTTCAGAATGTGACCACCCACCCCACCTCCATCTCCACCAGTTCTAATTCAAATCTCCCCTGAATTATTTTAATTGCATTAACTTAACTATTTTAATAGATACACGTCTGTTATTGCCCTTACCCTCCTTCTCACTCCTTCCTTACATTATGTTCTTTTCAGTCCTGAAAAGGACCCTCCAAATTATCAGACCACACGCCTCAGCTCTTCTCCAGCAAGGGAGCTTTGCCTCCCGGGGCGGTCCCGCACATGCTCTCTTTCTCCGTCAATTTCCCCAAAGCCCGCTGAATCCGCACTTGATTGCCATTTATTCTAATTAAAGGTAGGGAGAAGAAAGGAACTGATATTATCTACATCTGGTGATTCTAGGCTACGTTTTTACTTGTGTGTGTGCCCACACACATGCACACTCAGTCATGTCCACCTCTTTGAATTCCCATGGACTGTAGCCCACAAGGCTCCTCTGTCCATGGATTTCTCCAGGCAAGAATACTGGAGTGGGCTGCTATTTCCTTCTCTAGGAGATCTTCTCAGCCTAGGGACTGAACCTGAGTCTCTTGCCTCTTCTACAGTGAAAGGCAGATTCTTTACCTCTGCATCCCCTGGGAAGCCCATCTTTACATATGTGAAATTATTACATTACATTATTACATTCCTTTCCAGACAATGAAACCAATGAGCATCTGGAGTATTTGTATAATTTTGAACAAGTGTTAATCTAGCTAACTAGTTAGTAGCAGCACTCGGATTCAAACCCAGATAAACCTGGGGCCAATTTCCACACCCTATCTACCACATACTGCCTTGAAGACATTCATTAGCGCTTCTAACTGGCCTCACTGGTAGTCCAGAATGACTATCCTGGCAGGTAGTAAGACGTGTTTAGGAAGCAGAAAAAAGCAGAATTTGAAGACCATATCTTCATATGTAAAATAGAAATAAACGTTTCTAACATGGAGAGTTCTTTAATTAAATCAAAGAAGCCAGATAAAGAAATTAGCACTGTTATTAGGAAAGACTAAGAACACACACACAGATACACAACTTTCTCGTTCAGTTCAGTTCAGTCCAGTCCCTCAGTCGTGTCTGTCTGCAGTCCCATGGACTGCAGCACACCAGGCTTCCCTGTCCATCACCACCTCCCGGAGCTTGCTCAAACTCATGCCCATTGAATCAGTGATGCCATCCAACCATCTCATCCTCTGTGGCCCCCTTCTTCTGCTTTCAATGTTTCCCAGCATCAGGGTATTTTCAAATGAGTCAGTTTTTCCCATCAGGTGACCAAAGTATGGGAATTTCAGCTTTAGCCTCAGTCCTTCCAATGAACACCCAGGACTGATCTCCTTTAGGATGGACTGGTTGGGTCTCCTTGCAGTCCAAGGGACTCTCAAGAGTCTTCTCCAACACCACAGTTCAAAAGCATCAATTTTTCAGCACTCAGCTTTCTTCATATTCCAACTCTCACATCCATACATGACCACTGGAAAAACCATAGCCTTGACCAGATGGACCTTTGTTGGCAAAGTAATGTGTCTGCTTTTTAAAATGCTCTCTAGGTTTGTCATAGCTTTTCTTCAAAGGGGCAAGTGTGTTTTAATTTCATGGCTGCCGTCACCATCTGCAGTGATTTTGGAGCCCAAGCCCACTGTTTCCATTGTTTGCCCATTTTTTGACATGATGGGATGGGACCAGATGCCATGATCTTCGTTTTTTGAATGGTGAGTTTTAATCCAGCTTTTTCACTCTTCTCTTTCACTTTCATCAAGAGTTTCATCTTTAGTTCTTCTTTGCTTTCTGCCATAAGGCTGGTGTTACCTGCTTATCTGAGGTTGTTGATATTTCTCCTGGCAATCTTGATTCCAGCTTGTGTTTCATCCAACCCAGCATTTCACATGATGTACTCTGCATAGAAGTTAAGTAAGTAGGGTGACTATATACAGCCTTGAAGTACTCCTTTCCGTTTGAAACCAGTCTGTTCTTCCGTGTCTGGCTCTAACTGTTGCTTCTTGACCTGCATACGGATTTCTCAGGCGGCAAGTCATGTGGCCTGGTATTCCCATAGCTTTCAGAATTTTCCACAGCTTATTGCAATCCACACACTCAAAAGCTTTGGCGTAGTCAGTTAAGCAGAAGTAGATGTTTTTCTGGAACTCTCTTGCTTTTCTGTTGACCCAAAAGATGTTGGCAGTTTGACCTCTGGTTCCTCTGCCTTTGTTACAGTCCAGCTCTCGCAACTGTCCATGACCACTGGGAAGACCATAATTATTTATTGTATACATTTAGTGAAAGAGGTAAATATTTATATCTGTTGCTGTGCAAATAAAGATGTTAAAAAATAAGATCAGTACATCTCTGGCCATTTCATTGGCCAATTGTGTCTTCTTTTGTCTGTCATATTAAGAGCTTTTAATATGTCTCAGGTGACTGATCATTTGCAATAGAAGTCAAAATGGTAGTTATATAATTCCACAGATTGCTTTGGAAGGCAATAAAACAGAAAATTCCTTCTGTTTGAGCTTTTTCACAGTTGTTCCTTTATTTAAAATAAGCTTTAAAAATGCCATTATGGAATATAGTGAAGTGATCTAAATATTTACAATTATGAGAAAAGGTTCAAGAATGGTGAACTTGGCAAGTATTTCTAAGCTGTACACAATTTGTTAAAAATTAATAAAATACCATTTGCTATCATTTAAAAAAAGAAAATATCCAAAAATTTGTTGGTAATTTTTCTTAATCTCTCTTTTTTCAACATTGTTTGAAAAACAGGTTTTTATAATTTAATATGATAAATTGAATATCATTTAAGGAATGGCTCTGACTTACAAACCACAAAAGGATGTTTCACTCTATTTTTTATATTAGTTCAATATTAAAAAAAAGAATCATGGGCCCTTTGGCTCTGATCAATTAGACAAAATTTTTGGCTGCTTTTTTTTTTTTAAATCTATCTACTTTTTGTATGGTTGTAAAATAAGGCAAGTTTTAGGGCAATAGATACCTTAAAGATACTTGAGTTGTTGAAACTAAGTCTTTTCTTAGAAATGTGCTTTCCATTGCCAAGATAAGAGCCCAGAGTAGTACAGGGAATTTTTATTTTATTATTTTTTTCTTTCCAGTGGTATTTTTTTCCAGTGAGGTATGTGGAAATTCCCCAGATTTATAAAACATCAGTATTAAAATATAATAAGTAATTATAGTATAAAAGCAAGTTAGATAGGAATTGAAAAATGTTATCTCATTACCAACTTTTTAGGAATGGAAAGTTTATAAGGTATTATCTCTTGAATGCTGGAGAAAAATCATGTTCCACACACCATAACCAAAGCTAATATTATTGAAGACAAACAGCATTACTCAGTGTAATGATAAGGCTGACAATTCACAGGACAAATTGTGAGAAAAAATTAAGCCATTTATGACATACATATATATATGTGGCTCTCTATATATTTTAAATAGACATATATATATATGTATATATAGTAAAATCCATTTAGTGCTATCATTTGTTGGTGTCAATGAAAATTCTTATTTTTTATTTGATCCAATTTTTATTACATTATTTTTAAGATATACCAATGTTTTTTAATTAATTAATTTTTAATTGAAGGATAATTGATTTACAGAATTTTGTTCTTTGCTGTCAAACCTCAACATGAATCAACCATAGGTATACATTTATCCCCTCCCTCCTGAGCCTCCCTGTCATCTCCCTGCCCGTCCCACCCCTTCTCTAGATTGATACAGAGCCCCTGTTTGAGTTTCCTAAGCCATACAACAAATTTCTGTTGGCTGTCTATTTTACATAGAGTAATGTAAGTTTCCATGTTACTCTCTTCATATATCTCCCCCTCCCTCTCCCCATCCATAAGTCTGTTCTCTAAATCTGTTTCTCCTTGCTGCCCTGTAAATAAATCCTTTGGTATCATTTTTCTAGATTCTGTATATATGCATTGCTGCTGCTAAGTCGCTTCAGTCGTGTCCGACTCTGTGTGACCCCATAGATGGCAGCCCACCAGGCTCCTCCGTCCAGGATTCTCCAGGCAAGAACACTGGAGTGGGTTGCCATTTCCTTCTCCAATGCATGAAAGTGAAAAGCAAAAGTGAAGCCGCTCAGTCGTGTCCAACTCTTTGCGACCCATGAACCGCAGCACGCCAGGCCTCCCTGTCCATCACCAACTGCCTATCATCCATTTCATTAGAACTGACTCAAGTGTATTCCTTTTTATGGCTGAGTAATATTCCATTGTTTATATGCACCATGACTTCTTTATCCATTCATCTGTTGATGGACATCTAAGTTGCTTCCATGTTCTAGCTATTGTAAATAGTGCTACAGTAAACATTGGGTTACATGTGTCTGTTTCAATTTTGGATTCTGCAGGGTATATGTCTAGGTCTGGGATTGCTGGGTCATATATTAATTTCATTCCTAGTTTTTTAAGGAATCTCCATGCCATCTTCCAGAGTGGCTATATCAATTTGCATTCCTGCCAACAGTGCAAGAATGTTCCCTTTTCTCCACACCTTGTCCAGCATTTACTGTCTGTAGACTTTTTGATGATGACCATTCTGACAAGTGTGAGGTGATATCTCATTGTAGTTTTGATTTGCATTTCCCTAATAATGAGCGATGTTGAGCATCTTTTTATGTGTTTGTTAGCCATCTCTATATGTCTTCTTTGGAGTAATGTCTCTTTAGGTCTTTTCCCAAATTTTTCATTGGTTGATTGTTTTTCTGGTATTGAGTTGTATGAGTTGCTTGTATATTTTGAAAATCAATCTTTTGTCAATTGTTTCATTTGCTGCTATTTTCTTCCATTCTAAGGGTTGTCTTTTCACATTGCTTATAGTGTCCTTTGCTGTGCAAAAGCTTTTCAGTTTAATCAGGTCCCACTTGTTTACTTTTACTTTTGTTTCCATTACTCTAGGAGGTGGATCATAGGGGATCTTGCTTTGATTGATGTCATCAAGTATTCTGCCTGTTTTCCTCTAAGAGTTTTATAGTTTCTGGTCTTACATTTAGGTATTTAATCCATTTTGAGTTTATCTTTGTAAATGGTGTTAAGAAGTGTTTTAATTTCATTCTTTTACATGTAGCATTCCAGTTTTCCCAACACCACTTATTGAAGATGCTGTCTTTGCCACATGGTATATTCTTACTTCCTTTGTCAAAAATAAGGTACCCATAGGTGCATGAGTTTATTTCTGGGCTTTCTATGTTGTTCCATTGGTTTATATTTCTATTTCTGTGCCAGCACCATACTGTATTGATGACTGTCATCAGTCAGGTTAGTCACTCAGTCGTGTCTGACTCTTTGCGACCCCATGAATCGCAGCATACCAGGGCTCCCTGTCCATCACAAACTCCCAGAGTTTACTCAGACTCATGCCCATCGAGTCGGTGATGCCACCCAGCCATCTCATCCTCTGTCGTCCTCTTCTCCTCCTGCCCCCAATCCCTCCCAGCATCAGGGTCTTTTCCAATGAGTTAGCTCTTCGCATGAGGTGGCCAGAGTATTGGAGTTTTAACTTCAACATCAGTCCTTCCAATGAACACCCAGGACTAATCTCCTTCAGGATGGACTGGTTGGATCTCCTTGCAGTCCAAGGGACTCTCAAGAGTCTTCTCCAACACCACAGTTCAAAAGCATCAATTTTTTGGCACTCAGCTTTCTTCACAGTCCAATTCTCACATCCATACATGACCACTGGAAAAACCATAGCCTTGACTAGACAGACCTTTGTTGGCAAATTAATGTCCTCTGCTTTTTAATATGCTGTCTAGGTTGGTCATAACTTTCCTTCCAAGGAGTAAGTGTCTTTTAATTTCATGGCTGCAATCACCATATGCAGTGATTTTGGAGCCCAAAAAATAAAGTAGACACTGTTTCCACTGTTTCCCATCTATTTCCCATGAAGTGATGGGACCAGATGCCATGATCTTAGTTTTCTGAATGTTGAGCTTTAAGCCAACTTTTTCACTCTCCTCTTTCACTTTCATCAAGAGGCTTTTTAGTTCCTCTTCACTCTCTGCCATAAGGGTGGTGTCATCTGCATATCTGAGGTTATTGATACTTCTCCCGGCAATCTTAATTCCAACTTGTGCTTCTTCCAGCCCAGCGTTTCTCATGATGTACTCTGCATATATGTTAAATAAGCAGGGTGACAATATACAGCCTTGATGTACTCCTTTTCCTATTGGGAATCAGTCTGTTGTTCCATGTCCAGTTCTAACTGTTGCTTCCTGACCTGCATACAGGTTTCTCAAGAGGCAGGTCAGTTGGTCTGGTATTCCCATCTCCTTCAGAATTTTCCACAGTTTATTGTGATCCACACAATCAAAGGCTTTGGAATAGTCAATAAAGCAGAAATAGATGTTTTTCTGGAACTCTCTTGCTTTTTTGATGATCCAGCAGATATTGACAATTTGATCTCTTGTTCCTCTGCCTTTTCTAAAACCAGCTTGAACATCTGGAAGTTCTCGGTTCACGTATTGCTGAAGCCTGGCTTGGAGACTTTTGAGCATTACTTTACTAGCGTGTGAGATGAGTGCAATTGTGCGATAGTTTGAGCATTCTTTGGGGTTACCTTTCTTAGGGATTGGAATGAAAACAGGCCTTTTCCAGTCCTGTGGCCACTGCTGAGTTTTCCAAATTTGCTGGCATATTGAGTGCAGCACTTTCACAGCATCATCTTTCAGGATTTGAAATAGTTCAACTTGAATTCCATCACATCCACTAGCTTTGTTCATAGCGATGCTTTCTAAGGCCCACCTGACTTCACATTCCAGGATGTCTGGCTCTAGGTGAGTGATTACACCATTGTGATTGTCTGGGTCGTGAATATCTTTTTTTATACAGTTTTTCTGTGTATTCTTGCCACCTCTTCTTAATATCTTCTGCTTCTGTTAGGTCCATAACTTTTCTGTCCTTTATTGAGCCCATTTTTGCATGAAATATTCCCTTGGTATCTCTAATTTTCTTGAAGAGATCTCTAATCTTTCCCATTCTGTAGTTTTCCCCTATATCTTTGCATTTATCACTGAGGAAGGCTTTCTTATCTCTCCTGGCTATTCTTTGGAACTCTGCATTGAAATGGGAATATCTTTCCTTTTCTCCTTTGCTTTTTGTTTCTCTTCTTTTCACAGCTATTTGTAAGGCCTCCTCAGACAACCATTTTGCCTTTTTGCATTTCTTTTCCATGGGAATGGTCTTGATCCCTGTCTCCTCCACAATGTCACGAACCTCCGTCCATAGTTCATCAGGCTTTCTGTCTATCAGATCTAATCCCTTAAATCTATTTCTCACATCCACTGTATTTTCCTAAGGGATTTGACTTAGGTCATACCTGAATGGTCTAGTGGTTATCTCCACTTTCTTCAGTTTAAGTCTAAATTTGGCAATAAGGAGTTCATTATCTGAGCCACAGTCAGCTCCAGGGCTTGTTTTTGCTGACTGTATAGAGCTTCTCCATCTTTGGCTACAAAGAATATAATCAATCTGATTTTGGTGTTGGCCATCTGGTGATGTCCATGTGTAGAGTCTTCTCTTGTGTTGTTGGAAGAGGGTGTTTGCTATGTCCAGTGTGTTCTCTTGGCAAAACTCTATTAGCCTTTGCCCTGCTTCATTCCATACTCCAAGGCCAAATTTGCCTGTTACTCCAGGTGTTTCTTGACTTCCTACTTTTGCATTCCAGTCCCCTATAATGAAAAGGACATCTTTTTTGGGTGTTAGTTCTAAAAGGTCTTGTAGGTCTTCATAGAACCTTTCAACTTCAGCTTCTTCAGCATTACCGGTTGGGGCATAGGCTTGGCTTACCGTGACATTGAATGGTTCACCTTGGAAATGAACAGAGATCATTCTGTCGTTTTTGAGATTGCATCCAAGTACTGCATTTCGGACTCTTTTGTTGATTATGATGGCTACTCCATTTCTTCTAAGGGATTCCTGCCCACAGTAGTAGATAGAATGGTCATCTTAGTTAAATTCACCCATTCCAGTCCGTTTTAGTTCGCTGATTCCTAGAATGTCAACATTCACTCTTGCCATCTCCTGTTTGACCACTTTCACTTTGCCTTGATTCATGGACCTAACATTCCAGGTTCCTATGCAATATTGCTCTTTACAGCATCGGACCTTGCTTCTATCACCAGTCACATCCACAACTGGGTATTGTTTTTGCTTTGGTTCCATCCCTTCATTCTTTCCGGAGTTATTTTTCCACTGACCTCCAGTAGTATATTGGGCACCTATGGACCTGGGGAGTTCCTCTTTCAGCATCCTATCATTTTGCCTTTTCATACTGTTCATGGGGTTCTTAAGGCAAGAATACTGAAGTGGTTTGCCCTTCCCTTCTCCAATGGACCACATTCTGTCAGACCTCCCCACCATGACCCGTCCGTCTTGGGTGGTCCCATAGGGCATGGCTTAGTTTCATTGAGTTAGACAAGACTGTGGTCTGTGTGATCAGATTGGCTAGTTTTCTGTGATTATGGTTTCAGTGTGCCTGCCCTTTGATGCCCTCTCACAACACCTACCATCTTACTTGGGTTTCTCTTACCTTGGACGTGGGGTATCTCTTCACGGCTGGTCCAGCAAAGTGCAACCGCTGCTCCTTACCTTGGAGGAGGAGTATCTCCTCATGGTTGCCCCTCCTGACCTTGAACGTGGAGTAGCTCCTCTCAGCCCTCCTGCACCTGCACAGCTGCTGCTCCTTGGACATGGCGTTACTCCTCTCGACCATCGCCCCTAACCTCGGGCATGGGGTAGCTCCTCTGGGCCACTGCCCCTGGCCTCAGGCGTGGAGTTGAGTTAACCAATATATTTTTCTTATGGAAATGTTTGTCTTAAGCTATGCTAATGTGCTATACATTTAGCCCAGACTCTGTCTTCAAGACGGTTCTGCCCAATGGCTCAGAACCTACTTGACAAACCAGTATGTTATACTCAGATATTGTTCCCCTAATCTATCTAAATGAAACTATTTGTATGGTAATCTGCCCTTCTACAAGATTCAGGTCACTCGTTTTATGGCCTGGGATGAATCATCTGGTGCCAAGATTATCTCAAAATGCATCTTATGGATGAGGGCATGGTGCCATTCTGCATTTTAAGATGTTCCTTTCTTTTCATTAACAGACTGCTAGTAACTATATAACATCCAGCTGAAGACTAGGAGGGGGTATTCCTTCAGCCCCTTTCTGATGCCTAGGTCAGAAACTTTCTCTATCTCCTTTATACTTTAATAAAACTTTATTACACAAAAATTCTGAGCAATTGAGCCTCATCTCTGGCCCTGGATTGAATTCTTCTCCTCCAGAGGCCAAGAATCCCAGTGTCTTATCGTTCAGCAACAACATTTCATTTCCATTATTCTGGGTGGTGTGTCATAGACGATCCTGCTGTGATTTATGGCCGAGTGTATTTTGCCTATGTTTTCCTCTAGGAGTTTTATAGTTTCTGGTCTTACCTTTAGATCTTTAATCCATTTTGAGTTCATTTTTGTGCATGGTGTTAGAAAGTGCTCTAGTTTCATTCTTTTACAAGTGGTTGACCAGTTTTCCCATCACCACGTGTTTAAGAGATTGCCTTTTCCCCATTGCACATTCTTGCCTCCTTTGTCAAAGATAAGGTGTCTGCAGGTGCATGGATTTATCTCTGGGCTTTCTATTTTTTCTCACTGATCTATATTTCTGGCCTTGTGCAAGTACCATACTGTCTTGATGACTGCAGCTTTGTAGTATAGTCTGAAGTCAGTCAGGTTGATTCCTCCAGTTCCATTCTTCTTTCTCAAGATTGCTTTGACTATTCGAGGTTTTTTGTATTTCCATACAAATTGTGAAATTCTTTGTTCTAGTTCTCTGAAAAATGCCATTGGCAGCTTCATAGGGATTGCATTGAATCTATAGACTGCTTTGGGTAGTTTACTCATATTCACTATGTTGATTTTACTGAAAAATGAACATGGTATATGTCTCCAGCTATTTGTGTTCTCTTTGATTTCTTTCATCAGGGTTCTATAGTTTTCTATATATAGGTCTCTTGTTTCTTTAGGTAGATTTATTCCTAAGTATTTTATTCTTTTCATTGCAATTGTGAATGGAATTGTTTCCTTAATTTCTGTTTCTGTTTTTCTCATTGTTAGTGTATAGGAATGCAAGGATTTCTCTGTGTTAACTTTATATCCTGAAATATTACTATATTCATTGATTAGGTCTAGTAATTTTCTGGTGGAGTCTTTAGGATTTTCTATGTAGAGGATCATGTCATCTGCAGACAGTGAGAGTTTTAATTCTTCTTTTCCAATCTGGATTCCTTTTATTTCTTTTTCTGCTCTGATTGCTGTTGCTAAAACTTCCAAAGCTATGTTGAATCACAGCAGTGAGAGTGGGCACCCTTTTGTTCCTGACTTTAGGGGAAATGATATCAATTTTTCACCATTGAGGATGTTTGCTGTGTGTTTAACAAATACAATTTTTTGTTGAGCTATGTTATATTATGTTGAGCTATGCTCCTTCTATGCCTGCTTTCTGGGGGATTTTTTATCATAAATGGATGTTGAATTTTGTCAAAAGCTTTCTCTGCATCTATTGAAATAATCATATGGTTTTTCTCTTTCAATTTGTTAATGTGGCATGTCACACTGATTGATGTGCAGTATTGAAGAATCCTTGCATCCCTGAGATAAATCCCAGTTGGTCATGATATATAATCTTTTAAATATGCTGTTCGATTCTGTTTGCTAGAATTTTGTTGAGGTTTCTTGCATCTATGTTCGTCAGTGATATTGGCCTGTAGCTTTCTTTTTTTGTGACATCTTTGTCTGGTTTTGTTATTAGGGTGATGGTGGCCTCATAGAATGAGTTTGGAAGTTTACCTTCCTCTGCAATTTTCTGGAAGAGTTTGAGTAGGATAGGTGTTAGCTCTTCTCTAAATTTTTGGTAGAATTCACCTGTGAAGTCATCTGGTACTGAACTTCTGTTTGAAGATTTATGATTACAGTTTTGATTCCCATGTTTGTGATAAGTCTGTTAATATTTTCTATTTCTCCCTGGTTCAGTTTTGGAAGGTTATACTTTTCTAAGAATTTGGCCATTTCTTCTAGGTTGTCCCTTTTATTTTCATATAGTTGCTGATAGTAGTCTCTTATGATCCTTTTTCTTTCTGTGTTGTGTGCTGTGATTTCTCCATTTTCATTTCTAATTTTGTTGATTTGATTATTCTTCCATTTTTTCTTAATGAATCTGGCTAGTGTTTTGTCTATGTTATTAATCTTCTTAATGAACCAGCTTATAGTTTTGTTGATTTTTTGCTATAGTTTCTTTTGTTTCTTTTTCTGAAATTTCTGCCCTAATTTTTATGATTTCCTTCCTTCTACTATCCCTGGGGTTCTTCATTTCTTCTTTTTCTAGTTGCTTTAGGTGTAAAGTTAGGTTATTTATCTGATTTTCCTTTTGTTTCTTGGGGTAAGCTTGTATTGCTATGAGCCTTCCCCTTAGCACTGCTTTTACTGAATCCCATAGGATTTGTGTTGTCATGTTTTCACTTTCTTTCTTTTTTTTCTCTGCATATTTTGATTTCTTTTTTGATTTCTTCTGTGAATTGTTGGTTATTCAGAACTGTGTTATTTACCCTCCATATGTTTGCATTTTTCATAGATTTTTCTCTTTTGTTGACATCTAATATTAATGTGGTGTTATCAGAAAGATGTTTGAAATGATTTCAAATTTTTAGAATTTACCAAGGCTGGGTTTATGGCCCAGCATATGATCTATCCTGGAGAATGTTCCATGCGCACATGAGAAAAAGGTGAAATTCATTGTTTTGGAGTGAAATTTCCTATAGGCATCAAATGGGTCTAACTGGTCCATTGTATCATTTGTAGTTTGTGTTTCCTTGCTAATATTCTCCTTGGTTCATCTATCCATAGTTGTGAGTGTTATATTAAAGTCTCCCACAATTATTGTGTTACTGTTAATTTCCCCTTTCATACATGTTAGCATTTGCCTTACATATTGAGGTGTTCCTATGTTGGGTGCAAATATATTTATAATTGTTATATTTTCTTCTTGGATTGATCCTTTGATCATCATGTAGTGTCCTTCTTTGTCTCCCTTCACGGCCTTTATTTCAAAGTCTATTTTATCTGATATGAGTATTGCTACTCCTGCTTTTTTGGGTCTTCATCTGAGTTAAATATCTTTTTCCAGCCCTTCACTGTCATTCTGTATGTATTCCTTGTTTTGAGGTGACTCTCTTGTAGACAGCATATATAAGGGTCTTGTTTTTGTATCCATTCAGCCAGTCTTTATCTTTTGCTTGGGGCATTCAACCCATTTGCATTATAGGTAATTGTTGATAAGTATGATCCTGTTGGCATTTACTTTGCTGTTTTATTTTTGAGTTTATAAACTTTTTCTGTGTTTCCTGTCTAGGAAAGATCATTTAGCATTTGGTGAAGAGCTGGTTTAGTGGTGCTGAATTCTTTCAGCTTTTGCTTGTCTGAAAAGCTTTTTATTCCTCCCTCATATCTGAATGAGATCCTAGCTGGGTATAATAATCAGGGTTGTACGTTTTTCTCTTTCATCACTTTAAATATGTCCTGCCATTCCCTTCTGGCCTGAAGAGTTTCTATTGAAAGATCAGCTGTTTCCTTATGGGAATTCCCTTGTGTGGTATTTGTTGTTTTTCCCTTGTTGCTTTTAATATTTGATCTTTGTGTTTGATCTTCGATTATTTGATTAGTATGTGTCTTGGGATGTTTTGCCTTGGATTTATCCTGCTGAAACTCTCTTGGTTTCTTGGATTTGGTTGGCTATTTCCTTCCCCATTTTAGGGAAGTTTTCAACTATTATCTCCTCAAGTATTTTCTCATGGTCTTTCTTTTTGTATTCTTCTTCTGGAACTTGTATGATGCAAAAGTTTGGGCATTTAATATTGTCCCAGAGGTTTCTGAGGTTGTCCTCATTTCTTTCATTTTTTTTCCCTTTTTCTTCTCTGCTTCCTTTATTTACACCATTCTATCTTCCACCTTACTTATCTTCTGTTCTGCCTCAGTTATTCTACTGTTAGTTCCCTCCAGAGTGCTTTAGATCTCAGTTATTACATTATCCATTATTGGCTGACTGTTTTTTATTTCTTCTAGGTCCTTGTTAAACTTTTCTTGCATCTTCTCAAACATTGTCTCCAAACTATTTATCTGTAACACCATTTTGTTTTCAACATTTTGGATCATCTTTACTATCATTGTTCTGAATTATTTTTCAGGAAGATTCCCAATGTCCTCCTCGTTTGTTGGGTTTGGTGGGCATTTATCATGCTCCTTTACCTCCTGAATATTTCTCTGCCTTTTCATCTTGTTTAGATCACTGTGTTTGGCGTGGCCTTCCTATATGCTGGAAGTTAGTGGTTCCTCTCTATTGTGGAGGTTCTTCCCTGTGGGTGGGGTTGGATGAGTGGCTTCTCAAGGTTTCCTGGTTGGAGAAGCTTGCATTGGTCTTCTGGAGGGTGGAACTGGATCTCTCTGCAGTGCAATGAGGTGTCCAGTAGTGAGTTTTGAGGTGTCTGTGGGCTTGGTGTGACTTTGGGCAGTCTGTATATTAATGCTCAGGACTGTGTTCCTGCATTGCTGGAGAATTAGCATGGAATGTCTTGCTCTGAAACTTGCTGGCTCTTGGGTGGAGCTTGGTTTCAGTGTAGGTATGGAGGCTTTCAGATGAGCTCTTGTCGATTAGTGTTCCCTGGAGCCAGTAATTTTCTGGTATTCTCAAGTTTTTTATTTAATCCTCCTGCCTCTGGTATTCAGTCTTATTCTTACAGTAGCCTCAAGACTTCTCCATCTATACTTCACTGATGATAAAACATCTAGGTTAGTGGAGAAATGATTTCCCACAGTGAGGGTCATCTAGAGAGGTTCACAGAGTTACAAGGAGAAAACAAGAGGGAGGAGGGAGATAGAGTTGACCTGGAGGAGATGAGGGGGAATCAAAAGGGGAGAGAGCAATCTAGCCAGTATTCAATTCCCTGTGTGCTCTCCACAGCCTGGAACACTAAGAGAGGTTCCCAGAATTTCATAGAGAAGACAAGAGGGAAGAAGGAGATAGATGTGACATGGAAGAGGAAAGGAGAGGGGCTCAAAAGGAGAGAGACAGATCTAGCCAGTAATCAGTTCCCTAATTGTTCTCCACAGCCCAGAATACACAAAGAGATGCACAGATTTGGATAGAGAAGAGAAGGGGCAGGGAGGAGATAGAGGTGACCTGGGGGAGAAAAAGGAGAATCAGAATCAGGAGAGGACAATCAAGTCAGTAATTACACTCCTAAGTACAAATGGGTCCTGAAGAGTGGATTCTTCAAGGTACAAAATTTATAACAAAAGCCAAAAAGCAAAGATTAAAAATCTAGAGTAGATGTTAGGCTCTCAAAATCACAATATTAAAAAAAATCACAAAGTTATAAAATATATATGAAATTTACTTTAAAAATAGGATCTTGGGGAGGGAGCTAAGATGGCAGAGGAATAGGATGGGCAGACCACTTTCTCCCCCACAAATTCATCAAAAGATCATTTGAACCCTGAGCAAATGCCAGAAAACAACTTCTGATAGCTAGCAGAGGACATCAGGTGCCCAGAAAAGCAGCCCATTGTCTTCGAAAGGAGGTAGGACAAAATATGAAAGACAAAAAGAGAGACAATAGAGCTAGGGATGGAGACCCATCCCGGGAAGGGAGTCTTAATAGAGGAAGTTTCCAAACACCAGGAAACCCTCTCACCAGAGAGTCTGGGGGAAGTTTTCGAATCTCAGCAGGGCAGCCTAGCTGGGAGGAGAAAGAAATAAAACCCACAGATTACATGCCTAAAAAAAAAACTCCCAGCAGAAAAGTACCCCAGATGCTCGCATCTGCCACTAGCAAGTGGGGGCTGAAAAGAGAGGAGCAGGTGGCACTGCTTAGGGGAAGGACCGGGCCTGAATGCTGTGAGGGCAATCGGAGGGAGCTAGCACGAGATAACAGCTTAAACTGTGGGATGCACTACCTGCCCGTTCACAGAACGAAGGACTGAGTGAATACCAGAGAAGAGCTAGCCGGCTGCGGACTAGCCCATCCCCTGCCAGAGGCAGGAGGCAGGGGGGAGGGGAAAGGGGCAAACTCGGCCCCAGAGACAGCATCCCCTACTAAACTGCAAACAGGCTTCCAGTCTCTAGCCAAAGCCGTCCTGAGATTCTGGATGGTTGACATCTGCCGGGAGGGTCGCAACCAGAAATCAGCTTCCCAGAAGAGACACAAGGCGCACTGGACCAGTGCAAAAACTGAGGCTGGGACCGCAGAGGGAATAAGGCGCCCTGCACCCGGGGAGAGTGTGCTTATCAAGCTCCTGGCTGCCTGAGTTGCTCCGATCAGGGAAGGCACAAAACGCAGGCCCAACCCAGACTGCGTCTTTGTGGAGTACCCAAAAACCTGAACCTGAGCTGCTTAGGCCTGGGAAGTGCACGCAACTCAGGGCCCGCTCCCTGTAGAGCAGCCTTGAGCCTGAGCAGTGTAGACGGGGAGAGCACACATTCTGTGAGCCGGGGCAAACCCAGTGTGGCCAGAACACTGCGAGTGCTCCCCACACACGCCAGTGATATTTGTCTGCAGTGCCTCTCACTCCCCACAGCACGACTGAACAAGCGAACCTAAACAAGGGACCATCTCTGCCCACTTGTGTCCGGGCGGAAATTAGACACTGAAGAGACCTGCAAACAGAAGCCAAATAAACAAAGGGAACTGCTTTAGAAGTGACAGGTGCTACAGATTAAAATCCCTGTAGTTAACACCAAATACACCGGAAGGGGACTATAGATATCGAGAAGTGTAAGCTGGAACAAGGAGCTATCTGAAACTGAACCGAACCCACACTGCCCACAACAGCTCCAGAGAAATTCCTAGATATATTTTTACTATTACTATTTTTTTTAATTAAAATGTTTTTTCTCTCTTTTTTTAAGTCCTCTATTACTCCTCTAATACTCCCTAATTTTCATTTTTATAACCCACTATAACCTGGCCAAAAAAAAAAAAGGACCCTATTTTTAAAGCGAACTTCATATGTATTTCTAAATTTTTTTTAATTTTTGTTGTTTTTTAATATTGTATTTTTAAGAGTCTAACCTCTACTCTAGATTTTTAATCTTTGTTTTTCAGTATTTGATATCAATTTTGAATATTTAAGAATCCAACCTTCAGTACCCATTTTTACTCAGGAGTGTGATTACTGGTTTGATCACTCTCTCCCCCATTTGACTCCCCTTTTTCTTCCCCAGATCACCTCTGTTTCCCCCCTCCCCCTTCTCCTCTCAATCCAATTCTGTGAATCTCTGTGAGTGTTCTGGGTTGTGGAGAACGCGTAGGGAACACTGCCTAGAGTACTGCCTAGATCTGTCTCTCTTCTCTCGAATCCCCCCTATTCTCCTCCTGCTCACCTCTACCTCCTTCCTCCCTCTCCTCTTCTTCATGTAACTCTGTGAACCTCTCTGGGTGTCCCTCACTGTAGAGAATGCTTTCACCATTAACCTAGAAGGTTTATTATCAGTGCTGTATGGATGGAGAAGTCTTGAGGCTACTGGAAAAATAAGACTGAAATCCAGAGGCAAGAGGCTTAAGCCCAAAACCTGAGAACACCAGAGAACTCCTGACTACAGGGAGCATTAATTAATAAGAGATCATCCAAAAGCCTCCATACCTACACTGAAACCAACCACCACCCAAGAGCCAATAAGTTCCAGAGCAAGACATACCATGCAAATTCTCCAGCAACGCAGGAACATAGCCCTGAGCATCAATATACAGGCTGCCCAAGGTCACACCAAACCCATAGACCCATCTCAAAACTCACTACTGGACACTCCATTGCACTGCAGAGAGAAGAAATCCAGTTCCACGCACCAGAACACCAGCACAAGCTTCCCTAACCAGGAAACCTTGACAAGCCAATCGTCCAACCCCACCCACTGGGAGAAACCTCCACAATAAAAAGGAACCACAGACCACCCGAATACAGAAAGGCCACTCCAAATACAGCAATCTAAACAAGATGAAAAGGGAGAAATACCCAGCAGGTAAAGGAACATGAAAAATGCCCCCCAAGCCAAACAAAAGAGGAGGAGATAGGGAATCTACCTGAAAAAGAATTTAGAATAATGATAATAAAAATGATCCAAAATCTTGAAAACAAAATGGGGTTACAGATAAATAGCCTGGAGACAAGGATTGAGAAGATGCAAGAAATGTTTGACAAGGACCTAGAAGAAATAAAAAACCATCAATTAAAAATGAATAATGCAATAAATGAGATTAAACACAGGAATCTAAGTAAGATGAAAAGGCAGAGAAATACCCAGCAGTTAAAGGAACATGAAAAATGCCCACCAAGCCAAACAAAAGAGGAGGAGATAAGGAATCTACCTGAAAAAGAATTTAGAATAATGATCATAAAAATGATCCAAAATCTTGAAAACAAAATAGAGTTACAGATAAATAACCTGGAGACAAGGATTGAGAAGATGCAAGAAATGTTTAACAAGGACCTAGAAGAAATAAAAAACCATCAATTAAAAATGAATAATGCAATAAATGAGATAAAAAACACTCTGGAGGGAACCAACAGTAGAATAAGGGAGGCAGAAGATAGGATAACTGAGGTAGAAGATAAAATGGTGGAAATAAATGAAGCAGAGAGGAAAAAAGAAAAAAGAATTAAGAGAAATGAGGACAACATCAGGGACCTCTGGGACAATATGAAATGTCCCAACTTTCGAATCAGAGGAGTCCCAGAAGAAGAAGACAAAAAGAAAGGCCATGAGAAAATACTTGAGGAGATAATACCTGAAAACTTCCCCAAAATGGGGAAGGAAATAGTGACGCAAGTCCAAGAAACCCAGAGAGTCCCAATCAGGATAAACCCAAGGCAAAACACCGCAGGACACATAATAGTCAAATTAACAAAGATCCAGTCCAGGTTGGATGCATGAGACAAGTTCGCGGGGCTGTTGTACTGGGATGACCCAGAAGGATGGGATGGGGAGGGAAGTGGGAGGGAGGTTCAGGATGGGGAACACATGTAAATCCACGGCTGATTCATGTCAATGTATGGCAAAAAAACACTATAATACTGTAAAGTAATTAGCCTCCAACTAATGAAAATAATTGGAAAAAAACCCCACAAACAATAAATATTAAAAGCAGCAAGGGGGAAACAACAAATAACACACAAGGGGATTCCCATAAGGATAACAGCTGATCTTTCAATAGAAACTCTTCAGGCCAGAAGGGAATGGCAGGATATGCTTAAAGTAATGAAAGAGAATAACCTACAACCCAGATTACTGTACCCAGCAAGGATCTCATTCAGATATGAAGGAGAATTCAAAAGCTTTACAGACAAGCAAAAGTTGAGAGAATTGAGCATCACCAAACCAGATCTTCAACAAAAGCTAAAGGATCCTCTCTAGACAGGAAACACAGAAAGGTTGTATGAACGCAAACCCAAAACAACAAAGCAAATGGCAACGGGACCATTCTTATCAATAATTACCTTAAATGTAAATGGGTTGAATGACCCAACCAAAAGACAAAGACTGGCTGAATGGATTCAAAAGCAAGACCCCTATATGTGCTTCCTACAAGAGACCCACCTCAAAACAAGGGACACACAGAAAGTGAAGGGCTGGAAAAAAAATATTTCACACAAATGGAGAGCAAAAGAACGCAGTAGTCGCAATACTCATATCAGATAAAATAGACTTTAAAATAAAGACTGTGAAAAGAGACAAAGAAGGACACTACATAATGATCAAAGGATCAATGCAAGAAGAAGATATAACAAATTATAAATATATATGCACCCAACATAGGAGCACCACAATATGTAAGGCACATGCTAACAAGAATGAAAGGGGAAATTAACAATAACACAATAATAGTGGGAGACTTTAATACCCCACTCACAACTATGGATAGATCAACTAAACAGAAAATTAACAAGGAAACACAAACTTTAAATGACACAATTGACCAGCTAGACCTAATTGATATCTATAGGACATTTCACCCCAAAACAATCAATTTCACCTTTTTCTCAAGTGCACATGGAACCTTCTCCAGAATAGATCACATCCTGGGCCATAAATCCAGCCTTGGTAAATTCAAAAAACTTGAAATCATTCCAGTCATCTTTTCTGATCACAATGCAGTAAGATTAGATCTCAATTACAGGAAAAAAAACTATGAAAAATTCCAACATATGGAGGCTAAATAACATGCTTCTGAATAACCAACAAATCATAGAAGAAATCAAAAAAGAAATCAAACTAAGCATAGGAATGAATGAAAATGAAAACACAACAACCCAAAACCTATGGGACACTGTAAAAACAGTGCTAAGGAGAAGGTTCATAGCAATACAGGCTTACCTCAATAAACAAGAAAAAAGTCAAATAAAAAACCTCACTCTACAGCTAAAGCAACTAGAGAAGGAAGAAAAAAAGAACCCCAGGGTTAGTAGAAGGAAATAAATCTTTAAAATTAGGGCAGAAATAAATGTAAAAGAAACAAAAGAGACCATAGCAAAAATCAACAAAGCTAAAAGCTGGTTTTTTGAAAAGGTAAATAAAATTGACAAACCGTTAGCCAGACTCATCAAGAAACAAAGGGAGAAGAACCAAATCAACAAAATTAGAAATGAAAATGGAGAGATCACAACAGACAACTCTGAAATACAAAGGATCATATGAGACCACTACCAGCAGCTCTATGCCAATAAAATGGACAACTTGGAAGAAATGGACAAATTCTTAGAAAAGTATAACTTTCCAAAACTGAACCAGGAAGAAATAGAAGATCTTAACAGACCCATCACAAGCAAGGAAATCGAAACTGTAATCAGAGATCTTCCAGCAAACAAAAGCCCAGGACCAGATGGCTTCACAGCTGAATTCTACCAAAAATTTAGAGAAGAGCTAACACCTATCTTACTCAAACTCTTCCAGAAAATTGCAGAAGAAGGCAAACTTCCAAACTCATTCTATGAGGCCACCATCACCCTAATTCCAAAACCAGACAAAGATGCCACAAAAAAAGAGAAAACTACAAGCCAATATCACTGATGAATTAGAAGCAAAAATCCTTAATAAAATTCTAGCAAACAGAATCCAACAACATATTAAAAACATCATACATCATGACCAAGTGGACTTTATTCCAGGAATGCAAGGATTCTTTAATATCTGCAAATCAATCAATGTAATACACCACATTAACAAATTGAAAGAGAAAAAGCATATGAGTATCTCAATAGATGCAGGAAAAGCCTTTGACAAAACTCAACATCCATTTATGATAAATACTCTCCAGAAAGCAGGAATAGAAGGAACATACCTCAACATAATAAAACTATATATGACAAACCCACAGCAAACATTATCCTCAATGGTGAAAAATTGAAAGCATTTCCCTTAAAGTCAGGAAAAAGACAAGGGTGCCCACTCTCACCACTACTATTCAACATAGTTTTGGAAGTGTTGGCCACAGCAATCAGAGAAGAAAAAAAAATAAAAGGAATCCAGATAGGAAAAGAAGAAGTGAAACTCTCACTGTTTACAGACAACATGATCCTCTACATAGAAAACCCTAAAGACTCTCCCAGAAAATTACTAGAGCTAATCAATGAATACAGTAATGTTTCAGGATATAAAATTAACACACAGAAATCCCTTGCATTCCTATACACTAACAATGAGAAAACAGAAAGAGAAATTAAGGAAACAATCCCATTCACCATTGCAACAAAAAGAATAGAATACTTAGGAGTATATCTACCTAAAGAAATGAAAGACCTATATATAGAAAACTATAAAACACTGATGACAGAAATCAAAGAGGACAAAAATAGATGGAGAAATATACCGTGTTCATGGATTAGAAGAATCAATATTGTGAAAATGACTATATTACCCAAAGCAATCTATGGATTCAATGCAACCCCTATCAAGCTACCAACGGTATTTTTCACAGAACTAGAACAAATAATTTCACAATTTGTATGGAAATACAAAAAACCTCGAATAGTCAAAGCAACCTTGAGAAAGAAGAATGGAACTGGAGGAATCAACCTGCCTGACTTCAGGCTCTACTACAAAGCCACAGTCATCAAGACAGCATGGTACTGGCACAAGGACAGAAACATAGATCGCCCATCCAAGTACTAACCAGGCCCGACCCTGCTTAGCTTCTGAGATCAGATGAGATCAGGCGCGTTCAGGGTGGTATGGCCGTAGACAGAAACATAGATCAATGGAACAGAATAGAAAGCCCAGAGATAAATCCACGTACCTATGGACACCTTATCTTCAACAAAGTAGGCAAAAATGTACAATGGAAAAAAGACAACCTCTTTAACAAGTGGTGCTGGGAAAACTGGTCAACCACTTGTAAAAGAATGAAACTAGAACACTTTCTAAGGCCATACACAAAAATAAACTCAAAATGGATTAAAGATCTAAATGTAAGATCAAAACCTATAAAACTCCTAGACGAGAACATAAGTAAAACACTCCCCAATATAAATCACAGCAGGATCCTCTATGACCCACCTTCCCGAATATTGGAAATAAAAGCAAAAATAAACAAATGGGACCTAACTAAACTTAAAAGCTTTTGCATAACAAAGGAAACTATAAGCAAGGTGAAAAGACAGCCTTCAGAATGGGAGAAAATAATAGCAAATGAAAAAACAGACAAAGGATTAATCTCAGAAGTATACAAGCAACTCCTACAGCTCAATTCCAGAAAAATAAATGACCCAATCAAAAAATGGGCCAAAGAACTAAACAGACATTTCTCCAAAGAAGACACACAAATGGCTAACACACACATGAAAAGATGCTCAACATCACTCATTATCAGAGAAATGTAAATCAAAACCACAATAGGTACCATTACACACCAGTCAGGAAGGCTGCTATCCAAAAGTCTACAAGCAATAAATGCTGGAGAGGGTGTGGAGAAAAGGGAACCCTCTTACACTGTTGGTGGGAATACAGCCACTCTGGAGAACAGTGTGGAGATTCCTTAAAAAACTGGAAATAGAACTGCCATATGACCCAGCAATCCCACTCCTGGGCATACACACCGAGGAAACCAGATCTGAAAGAGACACATGCACCCCAATGTTCATTGCAGCACTGTTTATAATAGCCAGGACATGGAAGCAACAGACGAATGGTTAAGAAATCAATGGTACGTATACACAATGGAATATTACTCAGCTGTTAAAAAGAATTCATTTGAATCAGTTCTAATGAGATGGATGAAACTGGAGCCCATTATACAGAGTGACGTAAGCCAGAAAGATAAACACCAACACAGTATACTAAAGCATATATATGGAATTTAAAAGATGGTAACGAAAACCTTATATGCAAAACAGAAAAAGAGACACAGATGTACAGAACAGACTTTGGGGCTCTATGGGAGAAGGCAAGGGTGGGATGTTCTGAGAGAATAGCATTGAAACAAGTATACTGTCAAGGGTGAAACAGATCACCAGCCCAGGTTGGATGCATGAGACAAGTGCTCAGGGCTGATGAACTGGGAAGACCCAGAGGGATGGGATGGAGAGGGGGCGGGTGGGAGGGGGGATCGGGATGGGGAACACATGTAAATCCATGGCTGATTCATGTCAATGTATGGCAAAAACCACTACAATGTTGTAAAGCAATTAGCCTCCAACTAATAAAGATAAATGAAAAAAAAAAAAGAAAGAAAGAAAGATAGGATCTTTTTTTTTGCAAGGTGGTAGTTATAAAAATGAAAATTAAAGATATCATAAAGAACTTAAAAATAAAAAAAAATTTTTTTAAATGATAACAGTAAAATATATCTGGGAATTTCTCTCGAGCTGTTGTGGGCAGTGTGGTGTCAGTTCAGTTTCAGATAGTTCCTTGTTCCAAGTTGTATTTCTTCTTGAGGTGTTTAGGCCCCTTCCAATGTAGTTGGTGCTAACTACAGGGTTTTAATCTGTTGCACTGTCACTTCCAAAGTAGCTCCCTCTTTTTATTTTGGCTTCTTCCATTTGCAAGTCTCTCCAGTATCTAATTTCTGCCCTGACACAAGCGGGCGGAGGTTGTCACTTATTTAGGCTCCCTTGTTCAGTTGTGCTGTGGGGAGGGAGGAGCACCACAAGAAAATATCACTGGCGTGTGTGGGGAGTGCGTGCAGTGTCTGGGCCACACTGGACTTGCCCCCATTCATGGCGTGTGTGCACTGCCCGGCTCCAGGTTGCTCTGCAGGAGATCTGTCTAAAGCAGACCCTGGGTTTTGTGCACTTCCCAGGTCTAAGCTGCTCAGGTTCTCAGGTACTCCATGAAGGCACAGACTCAGTTTGGCCTGCGTTTTGTGCCCTTCCCTGGTCCAAGCAGCTCAGATGACCAGGTGCTTGGTGAGTACATACTACCTTGGTGGGAGGTGCATCTTATCACTTCCCCCATCCCAGCCACTCAGTTTCCCAGGTGCACAGTGGGAGGACTGTCTCAGATGTGCCGTGTGCTCTTCTGGGGAGTTGATCTCTGGATGCGACCCTCCTGATGGAGGTCAACCGTCTAAGATCCCAGGAAGACTTGGTTAGCAACTGGGAGTCTGCTTGCAGTTTGGTAGAGGATGCCTTCTCTGGGGCCGAGATTACCCCTCACCTTCTGCCTCTGGCTGTCGCCTGCCTGCCTCTCTGCTTCTGGCAGGGGATGGGCTGGTCTGGAGCAGGTTAGCTCTCCTCTGGTATTCGCTCTGTCCTTTGTTCTGTGAGCAGTCCCAGCAGTGTCTTAGGTTAGAGCTTTTTGGGGGAAAGTTCTCTCTCTCTCTCTTTATTTTTTCTCCCTGACTATCCTACAGTTTGGGTTGCTATCTCACATTAGCTCCCCCGTGTTGTCCTCAGGGCATTCAGGTCCTTACCCTAAGCAATGCAGCCCACACCTCCCTGTTCAGCCCCCGCTTGCTGGTGGCAGACACGAGAGTCTGGGCTACTTCTCCACTGGGAGTTGTGGTTAGGTGTGTAATCTGTGGATTTATTTATTTATTTTTTTCCTCCCTGTTATGTTTCCCTCTGCGATTCCAAAACTCTCCACAGACCCACCAGTGAGAGGATTTCCTGGTGTTTGGAAAGTTCTCCTCCTTCACGACTCCCTCCCTGGGATGGGTCTCTGTCCCTAATGAGTTTGTCGCTGTTTTTATCTTTTATATTTTGTCCTACCTCCTGTCAAAGACAGTGGGCTGCCTTTCTTGGTTCCTGATGTCCTCCACCAGCATTCAGAAGTTGTTTTGTGGAATTCGCTCAGCGTTCAAATGACCTTTCAATGAATTTGTTGGGGAGAAAGTTGGTCTCCCCGTCCTATTCCTCCACCATCTTAGGACCCCCCCCCCGAATCCCCAAAATAAAATCCCTCACTGTTTCCACTGTTTCCCCATCTATTTGCTATGAAGTAATGGGACCAGATGCCATGATCCTAGTTTTCTGAATGGTGGGTTTTAAGCCAGCTTTTTCACTCTTCTTTCACTTTCATCAAGAGGCTCTTTAGTTCTTCTTCGCTTTCTGCCATGAGGGTGGTGTCATCTGCATATCTGACATTATTGACATTTCTCCTAGCAATCTTGATTCCAGCTTGTGCTTCATCCAGCCCAGCATTCCTCAATACGTACTGTGCATGTAAGTTAAATAAGCAGGGTGACAAAATTTAGCCTTGACGTACTCTTTTCCTGATTTGAAACCAGTCTGCTGTTCCACGTCCAGTTCAGATTGTTCTAACAGTTCTAACAGGTGGTGGCCTGCTGCAGGGTTGGGGGCACTAAGTGTAGCAGTGCATGCGTGGGACCTTTTGAAGGTGGTCGCATTATCTTCATTATAAAGATAAGTAAACGCAATTTTAGCACTAGACTTGGCCATATATTTAGATTACATGTAAACTGACCTGTCCATAACAAGTTATGTAAAAGTCAGAATTTTCACTGATGAACTCATAATACTTCAGAAATGGAAGATAAGAAAAATCAACAATCATATTGCCATAAAATAAATAGACATATAATAGACATCGGAGCTTCTTCTGTTCCTAAGCCTATCATACTCATTACCTGATTTAATCACCACAATACTTTTATCATCCCCATTAGTAATAGAAGAGCATGAGGGACTAAGCGCAGTCCCACAATCTGACAACAGAATCCAAACTCCCATGGGAAGGGATGCTCGGTTTATGTCAGAATTATTTTGGTGCCATGGAGGACAAGGTGGAGGATAAATGTGAGAATGAGAAAAGTGAAACACAAGCTGACTCTTGAAGTATCACCAAGAAGGCCATGTGAACGTATGAGAAATACATTGCAAACCAAGAAGCAACTGGTACACAGGTCTTAGGTAAATATGTGCTTGAAATGTACTTGTTTGCTATATGGTACAAGTAACTTCTTTTCACAATATGTACAAAACATGGTGAAAATGAGGATGGAAAGTTAGAATTAGTTAAGTTGTATGAATGGAAGATGTGTATTTATAAGCAAAATTCATAAAACTTAGTGACTAATATGAGAAATATGAGACTCTAAGAATTATTGTCATATATTTTTATTGTCAGTTTATCTACCTATAAAAGTGATATACAAACATTCTCCCATTTAACCTTGATGTGACTTCTCCTTGACTTATAGTGATGCTGATATTTTAAAATCCAATATAATATGCATGTTACTAACAATGACATATTGAGCAGGTTTTTGGCATACATTTAAAAAACTCCTGATGGAATTCCAGAAGTCTAGTATCCTTGTCAGGTATAAGTAAAACAACAGCTCGGAGCCTTCTTTTACCTTTGTCCCCAAGCACAGGAATAATTTCTCAAAGATGGGACTCAAAACAGATAATGATGCCTTCTTTTTTTTTTTTTTAACCAAGCAATACAGCAGTAGCAAGTTCTTCTCTTACAGATATTAAATATTGCTGAAATCCACATGGGAAATGTTCTGAAGATAGCATCAAAACAGGTCAGATGTAAGCAAACAGATCTGGGATATGTGGTCATGCCTCCTGAATATGACCTGATTTCATATTGTGACCCATGACACTGTATTTTCAATAAAATCTTTGCAAATAACTCTCTCACCCTCAAGTTGAGAATTATTACTTATTGGTATTGTTGCCACATTTTGGGAGGGTTGAAGTGGATCCAACTTTGTGGGCCTCAGTTCTTGATAAGAACCCAAAGAACAATCTGAGGTCTTACTCATGGCAAAAACAAGTTTATTAAAGAAAACACAGAAAGAACACCTCAAGGGAGATGTGGGCCAGACCAAGAGAGGCATTGTTGCTGGAATGATGAGGTATGGGGATTTTCAAGACAGGACTTTTGCATATTCATCTAGGTGGGTGTGAACTGGCAGTTTTGATTGACAGTTACAAGTTATATAATAGCATGCTGTTATATATTATTATATATATTATATATATATATGTTTTATATATATACATATATATGTTATATATGTATTGCACATATCTTTCCCATAATTCAGTCTGATATAGGCTCCAGCTGCATAAGGTCACTTGAGGACACAGCTGTGCATCAAGGGCAAGTGTCTAGGAACTAGAGAAGACCCTGAGGATAGTTTGTATCCATTCCATGCCTAGGGCACATTCACGGAATTGGAACAGTCTCTGTGGTTATTTTGTAGCATATCTGTTAGCACTCCTGGGCCACCTTGGGGTTTGCCTGGGATAAAGTTTATAGAGATCAGCTTCAATACTTCTCTTCTAGGCCACCACTGTTTCCTCAAGCTTAACTTTCTACCTAACAGTATAAAATTGGAAATAATCAGTGAAGGTAAAATTAACTTCATAGCAGAAATTTACTAGTGAGATAGACAGCTGCTATGTAATGATAAAATGTTAGCAAGAAGAGAAATCCCTGGTGGCTGAAACAGTAAAGAATCTGCCTGCAATGTAGGAGACCCAAGTTCTACCCCTGGGGAGGGAATATCCTAGGGAGAAAGGCAAGGCTACCCACTCCAGTATTGCTGCTTGAGAATTCCGTGAACAGAGGAAACTGGTGAGCTACAGTCCATGGGGTCGCAAAGTCAGACGAGACTGAACAACTAACCATAACTAATGCTAAAGTAATTCTTTCACTTAATAACATAAGAAAAAAATTGTATAAAGCAAAAACATTTTGTATCACAATTGCTGGTATCATCATCATTTACCACCAGATATCAAGGCTCTTACAAAGAAAGCATTGGTAAGTAACATAATGAAGCATTAGTATAAAAATAGAAAAAAAGGGCTAGTAAAACAGAATAAAACAGAAGCTAGACAAAATTATATCAATACTTTACACAGTTACATTATGTGTAACAGATGTTCCATTGCAGTGAAGTGAAAGGAAATTATAGTATTTGTAAGAAATTCTATGGGTTTATTTAAATAGGTACACAGAAAAAAAAATAATGTGACCTCCTATCTCATACAAAGGGCTTCCCAGGTGACTCAGTGATAAAGATCCACCTGCCAAGCAGGAGACATTGGGTTGCAGGTTATATTCTTGGGTTGGAAAGATCCCTTGGAAGGGGAAACTGCAACCCATTCTATTATTCTTGCCTGGAAAATTCTGTGAACAGATGAGGCTGGCAGGCTATAGTCCATGGGGTCACAAAGAGCTGGACTTAGCAACTAAACAACAATAGCAACCTCAGACTAAACACACAAATACATTCTAGATAGATTATATATATATGTGTATATATATATTATATAGTATTATATATATGTGTGTATATAATGTGTATATATATATACTTATATGTATATATACTTGTATATATATGTATATATACTTATATGTATATACTTATATATATATATAAGTACAAAGAAAAATAGAATTTTGTCTTAGAAGATAAAGCATAGAGAAATATTTTCAAAACCCTGGAGTAGGAATTATTTCTTAACCAGGATTTGAAAAGTGATAGTCACTCAGGAAAATATAAGAAATTGAATTATATTATGAACAAGAACTTCTGCTTACCAAATTCATTTTATGATTAAATACACAGGCCAAAATTTGAATAAAGTTATTTGAAATACATATTTTTCCAAGAAAAGACTCATATTCCCAAATATAAAGAAGGTCAATGTACTCATAAGGCAAATGATTCAACAAAAGTTGGCAAAAGAAAGGGATAATCCAAAAACTTGCATGCATGATATCATCAGTCATCAAGAAAAATAAATATTAAATCAAAATTAGGATCCATTACATACTCAACATAACAGCTAAAATGAAAAAAGACAAAAAATACCAAAAGGTAAGGAATGTATTGAACAACTGGAATTCACATTCTTACTCTTTGTGATGTAAATTTGTAGTATATCTTTGGAAAACAAAGCAGCAAAGGAACATTTTCTTCCTGAAACAAATTCAGATTCTTCTATTCAGTCAGCTGATGGTATATATAAGGGTGAGCAGTTGCAATCTACCTCTCAAAATCTCTAACAGGTGTGTACATGTTTCTGTTTAAAAATAGCCATATTCCTAGCTGAAGAATAGTATCACTTTTCAGAGAAATTCATATAAAAAGTTCAGTTTTCTGTTTGGAAAGGATTGTTAATTATAAAAATGCATTTAGTTACAGTCGACAAACATTGGTAACAAACATGTATTTATATAATCCTTTGAAAATATGATAGAAATAATTTTCAAATCAAAAATGATAATTGCATTTTGAAAATTAGTTTGTGGGACAGGATCACCTAAGCATCAATAAACTCATGTGATAAAATACTGAAAATGTGATAAGCTATGAGGAATATTACTTACAAAAATATTTAGTTATATTCAAGATTTGATAAATGATAGTCATTGCAAAAATAAATGTATTTTAAATTTTAACCTTAAGGATTTTTTCATATATTTAATATCTAACAACTTAATATTTTTTATTACTTGGTAGGTTTCACTATACAAATAGCAATTGTATACTATGATTTGTGATCACATTACAATATTAATTAGGAATCAAGAGAAAGCGAGAAAAAGCTTTGTGGTTCACTGCTTTACCCCAACATATTCCTTTAGGACAAAAGGAATGAGTCACGGGGACAAGAGGGCCAATAATGAAGATGTTTAGGATTGTGGGTGTCACAGGGCAGCGTGAGTACAAGCAACCATGAGACAGGAAAACATGAAGCATTTCTGAGTTGATAAGAGCAATTGCCAGGCCAAGCAGGCTGTTCATATGTGATGCCCACTGAGAAGTGGAAAAGTGCCCACAAGGTGCCAGAGAAGTTGCAAACATCACATTTGATGACAGACATCAGTGACAGACATATTCCTAAATCAACAGAGATGTGAGATACGACGTGCAAACTTCTCAAAGTACAACTTTAACAAAAAAGGTGTTAAGATTCCAGACCAAAAAAGCACAAAACACTTCACGAATGTTTTCAATTATTATAACTCACTTCCAGATATTGCTTCTTTATACTTATATACATATACCCTTCCCAAAACACAACCCATTGTGACCTTATAGTTACAAGACAGTCATTTTGGTCAGCACCAAAATCATCACATTTCATTAGAACTGTAGTTTCAGTCAATTATTAAGAGTTTAATTTGAAGATTTTAGTAAATACAATGCAAAAGTTATTCACAATTTTTTAACTACAAAATTTTGTGTGTATTTTGTATTTTTCTCAAAATATAATGTTCATATCAACTTGGGTAACAATGTAACAATACAATTAGTTGCAAAAAGTTTACAAATCACTTTATTATATTTGAACAAATGAAATTTTATTGACATCAACTATGCAAGTTAAGTATATTATTTATTCTTCCAGGAAGAAAAAAAAACAGAGTCAGAAACTGGACACATATTTATGTTTATTATGTGCTAAGTACTAAGTTGATTCAGTCAAGTCCAACTCTTTGTGACCCTATGGACTGTGGCCTGCCAAGTTCCTCTGTCCATGGGATTGTCCACGTAAGATTACTGGAGTGGGTTGTCATTTCCTCCTCCAGGGGATCTTTCTAACCCAGAGACTGAATCCGTGACTCTCGTGTCTCCTTCACTGGCAGGCGGGTTCTTTACCACTAGTGCCACCTAGATACTTGGGATTAAATCTCAGATATTTTATTGAGGAAAATACTCTTTCCACTAAACTCTACAGCATTCTGTTCTTCTCTGGACAAATTAGTGTTTGTTTCTGCCTTTGCTGAGATATTGTAACAGAGAAGAACAAACCTGACTCCATATTCCTGTAACACTTGAGCTCTGTTGCCTGTGCTTAGAAATGTTGGCTATGCACCTTTTGTAAAAGAATGCTGTCCATAGCCTGAAATATACATTCTCAAGGCCGTGACCTTTGCAGGTATAATACTTCAATTCATTTAGAGATCAAAAGTTGCAGAATATAATAGCTAAAATCTTCCCTAACACGGGAAAGGAAATAGTCAACCAAGTCCAGGAAGCAGATAGTCCCATTCAGGATAAACCCAAAGAGGAACATACCAAGACCCAGAGTAACCAAACTGACAAAAATTAAAGACAAAGATAAAATATTAAAAACAACAAGGGGCAGATGACAACATACAATCAGGCTATCAGCTGACTTCTCAACAGAAATTCAACAAGGCAGAGGGAATGACATGAAATATTTAAAGTGATGAAAGGGAAGAGCCTAAAACCAAGAATACTGTACTTAGCAAGACCTTCATTCAGATTTAATGAAGAAATCAAAAGCCGTCCAGACAAGCATAAGTTAGGAGAATTTCACACTGCCAAACCATCTTTACAACAAATGCTAAAGGGAATTCTCTAGGCAGGAAACAAAAGACAAGGGAAGACCCTACAGAAAATAAACCCAAAACAATTAGGAAAATGATGATAGGTTTCTAATAAGCAGTCATGTTTAAAAATAACTGGACTATGTGATGATAAACTTTTATCTAGTTTGCTTCACTTTTTCTATTTCATATTCAGTGGTCCTATTTCATTTAGTTTATGTTTCCCAATTTCTCCATCTCTTATTTTTCAATGTTCTTTCTCAAGCCTTTATCAAGTGTAGTAGAAATGCTTTTGTATACACACACACACACACACATGTATATATAACTTGTATAATATTTCTAGTTTAGAAAACATGAATTTCTGCCTAACTAAAAATTTTATAACATTTTTATTCCAGTAGCTTGACTTAGCATGAATATAATGCTAGATTTATAATTATAAAATAGATATGCAACAAGCAACAAAGGTGTATAGAACAGGGAACTCTAGTCAGTAACTTATAATAAATTATGATGGAAAATAAGATCAAAAATAATGTGTATATAGATAGCTGAATCACCTTGCTGTTCACCTGAACCATTGTAAGTCAACTATACTTCAATATTTATATGTGTGTGTGTGTGTGTGTGTGTACACACATATTTAAAAGATGCAGAAAAATGAATATCATTTGTCTCTTCAGGGGTCCTATTATAATAAATAGCTCAATCCAGGTGACTTGAAATACTCATTCCAATATTTTCACTTCAAATTGTTTCATGTGATTCATTAATTATATTATATGGCAACCGAGTAAATGGGGGCTTCCCTGGTGGCTCAGTGATAAAGACTCTGTCTGCTAAGGCAGGACTTGCAAGAGACAGAAACGCAGATTCGATCCCTGGTTTGGGAAGATCCCCTGGAGAAGAAAATGACAATCCACTCCAGTATTCTTGCCTGGGAAATCCCATGGACAGAGGGGCCTGGCAGGCTACAGTCAATGGGGTTGCAAAGAACCACCGCCCCCCCCCAAAAAAAACAGCAACTGAGCATAAACTAGTAAATGGTTTCAAATCCCTGAGATAAAAAGCGTGATTAAAAAAAAAATTTAAGAAATAGATTGAGTAAAATGAAGGGTACTGTGGCAAAATGATGTGCTTCTTTTGACTTATAAACCAGTTAATCTTGAATGAACATTTGGGTAATGTTTCATCTGGTTTGTCAGTCCATTTTACAAATACAAGGAGTTCACTTGGAAGAATTTTGTTGATTCCTGCTGGATTTAAAACTTCAGTTAAATGACTACCATTCTACTTCCCATGAGATCTAGTTTAACTTCTCCAATTTTTCTTCATAATTCACATCTCTGAGAGCAGGAACATAGTGGTTGGAGTAATTTCGTATCCCAGGAGGAGCAATTATACATTTTCTCATGTGATTGATACTGCATGCAAGTCTATTAGTGAGCAGTAACCTGTGCCTTGTAATTCCTTTAATTTCAGTTATATTCAGCTGGGAAAGGAGCCAACTTTCTCCAGGCTCCTGCATATCTGTCGAGGGTTAGACAGTAAAGAAGCTTTTTGTCATACCCTCTGTACTTGCGGGTTTGTCAGCTATAACATTTGCTTCTTTTTGCGACATTTTTTGTCGCTAACCTATTATTCACCAGGAATAATTATTTTTCATTTATCATGTTTACCCCAAAAGTTTCCCATTCCATTACTTTGTAAGTTCATTTGAATCCCTTTTAAACAGCTTAGATTTGGAACCGCACATTAAAACTTCTTAAGATGAAAAGTTGCCAAGAGGCAGTATTTTAGAGACATTTTGTTTACTATGTATGTCAGAAATTTACAAATTATTGATATAATCCATATATCTTGGCATCTGTTATACAATTTCTCAACTATAAATGAATACATTTTACCTTTCCTGATTGTTCTCCCCAGCAAACAGAAAGATAGTTGACCTTGTAATCTTGTTTTGTAGATTGACATGTGATTTTCATTTTTAATTTGGATGTGACAGGGCTACAATTGGGAAATGTAAATTTTCAGCATTTGTATTTTTTAAAATAGAGTGATAAGTTTGAGGCTTATCCTTATTCTCAAAAATTTAAGAGAAATCAAGGTGAAAAAGAGGGGAGAGTTACCAAAGCCTGTGTATTTAAAAAATCAAATTTACTATTTTGTAAACACTGTCTGCTCCTGGTATTGCAGCCAGGTAACAGTAGAGAGGATAGAGTAATTTCTCTTGTTCTTCCCTCTGTCTATACAAAATTGTGTGTGTGTGCGTGTGTGTGTGTGTGTGTGTGTGTGTGTGTGTGTATGTTAGCCGCTCAGTCGTGTCCGACCATGTGAACCCATGGACTATAGTCTGCCAGGCTCCTCTGTCCACAGAGTTCTCCAGGCCAGAATACTAGAGTGAGAAGCCATTCCCTTCTCCAGTCTATACAGAGTACATTCTTCCAAATCACTTTCACAATGTAAATCATTTATGAACAGAATGTTGCACTGATAGCCAATACATTTATTGATTCTTTCATCAATCTGTTGCTAATTCCTTATTTATCTCCTTTTAAATCACAATGCTATTTTAGTAAGTTTTTTTTTATTATATTCATTGTATGATTAAGCCTTTTATTAAAATTTGTGATTTCATAATTATGAAAATTTCCAAATGTTCTGTGGGACATTTCCTGTATTTGAATGGAGTCTTTGAGGAATTGGGGACTGTGATACATCCCATTGACACAAACATGCTCTCTGCCCACTAGCCCAGCAATGGTGGCCCCTGAAAATTCATACAACTAATAAACTAAGATCCATTAAATTATATTTCCTTAGAATATAAAGAACAAATCTTGTCAACTTGCTGAAAATTGCTTTCTTAATAAATGTACTAGTTATACAATTTAATGTTTAAATATACAAGCAAGCATGCATATAAGTAATATGGACATTAAAAATATATACATATATATGAGGGAGAAGCAATATAGGGAAAGGGAAAGAAGATATATAAATTACTGTGTATCAAGTAAGTAAGATACAAATAATGCAATATACAACACAGGGAATATAGACAATATTTTATAATAACTTTAAAGGGATTATAATTTATATAAATACTGGATCACTATGTTACACACTTGAAAATAATATAAATTATACTTCAAAATGTATACAGATTTATATATATATATATGTGTGTGTGTGTATATATATATAATACAAATAATACAAGTGAACACTCTTTTACCCATCTCTCCCATTTGCAGATGGAAGAATACCAGTATCTTTGAAACTTATTTGCACTCTTAAGTGATTACAATTTCCTGACAAATATTACCTACTTTCTTGACTATTTTATTAGCCATTCAACTTCTCTCTGCATTTTTACCATGCGGGTGTGTTTACCAAGGGCTTCACAGATGACTCAGTGGTAAAGAATCCACGTGTCAGTGCAGGAGACACAAGAGATGTGGGTTCGATCCCTGGGTTGGGAAGATCCCCTGGAGGAGGAAATGGCAACCCACTTCAGTATTCTTGCCTGAAAAATCCCATGGACAGAGGAGCCTGGTAGGCTACAGTCCATGGGGTAAAAAAGGGTCAGACGTGACTGAGTGACTATGCAAGCACCCATGTTTACCTCAGTAATATATCTAAAATACAGTGTGTGGATTCATTTGTGACTATTATTTCTCAATGTGTTATCTTTGAGAGGCAATCATGCTATGTTTTGTTGTTTTGTTTTTATTTTTTATTGGAGTATAACTGATTTACAATGATGTATTAATTTCTGCTGTACAAAGAAGTGAATCAGCTATAAGTATACATACATCCCCTCCCTGTCAGACCTCCCTGCCACCCCTACCATCCTACCAGTCTAGGTCATTACAGAGCACCGAACAGAGTTCCCTGTGCTTTAGAGCATGTTGCCACTAGCTGTCTGCTTTACACATGGTAATATATATATATATATATATATATATATATATATATAGATATATTAGATATATATGTTATTATATGTATGCATATATATATGTGTCTATCCCAATCTCTCAATTCCTCCCACCCTCCCTTACCCCCACCACTGTGTCCACATGCCCATTTTCTATGTCTGTGTCTTTATTCTTGCCCCGTAAATAGGATCATCTGTACCATATTTTTAGATCCCATGGATGTTCATTAATATGCAATATTTGCTCTTCTCTTTCTGACTTACTTCACTCTATGACAGACACTAGGTCCCTCCACTGATATTTCACCTCTTTTTGTGGCTGCATATAATAACATTCCATTGTATATATGAACCACTCTTCCTTATCCATTCAGCTGTCAATGGACACTTAGATTGCTTCTGTGTTTTGGAGATTTTAAATAGCATTGTTACAAACATTAGGGTACATGTATCTTTTCAAATTGGTGTTTTTTTTCCAGATACAGGGGCAGGAGTAGAATTGCTGAATCATATGATAGCTCTCTGGGGCTTCCCTGGTAGCTCAGATGCTAAAGAATTTGCCTGCAATATAGGAGAAACCTCAGTTCAATCCCTTGCTTGGGACGATCCCCTGGAGATGGGAACCACAACCTACTCCAGTTTCCCTGCCTGGAGAATCCCATGGACAGAGGAGCCTGGCAGGCAATAGTCTATAGTATCACAAAAAGTCAGACACCTGGGGAAGAATCCCTTAAAAGGAATGGAGTAGCCCTCATAGTCAACAAAAGAGTTTCAAATGCAGTATTTGGATGTAGTCTCAAAAGTAACAGAATGATCTTGGTTTGTTTCCATTCAATATAACAGTAACCTGAGTTCATGCCCAACCACTAATGCTGAAGCAGCTGAAGTTAACCAGTTCTATGAAGACCTACAAGACCTTCCATAACTAAATCCACCCCCCCAAAAAATAAAGATGTCTTTTTTATCATAGAGGACCGAAATGGGAAAGTAGGAAGTCAAGAGACACCTGGAGTAACAGGCAAGTTTGACCTTGTAGCACAGAATGAAGCAGGGCAATGGCTAACAGAGTTTTTCCAAGAAAAAACACTGGTCATAGCAAGCATCCCCTTCCAACAACACAAGAGATGACTATACACGTGGACATCACCATATGGTCAATAATGAAATCAGATTGATTATATTCTTTGCAGATGAACACAGAGTTCTATACAGTCAGCAAAAACAAGAGCAGGAGCTGACTGTGACTCAAATGATGAACTCCTTGTTGGAAAGGTCAGACTTAAATTGAAAAAGATAGGGAAAACCATTAGACCATTCAGGTATGACCTAAATCAAATCCTTTATGATTATACAGTGGAAGTGACAAAGAGATTAAAGAGATTAGATCTGATAGACAGAGTGCCTGAAGAACTATATATGGAGATTCATAACACTGAACAGGAAGTGGTAATCAAAACCATCCCCAAGAGAAAGAAATTCAACAAGAAAAAATAGCTTTCTGAGGAGGCCTTACAAATACCTGAGGAAAGGAGAAAAGTGAAACACAACGCAGAAAAGGAAAAGTACATCCATCTGAATTCAGAGTCCCAAAGAATAGCAACGAGAGATAAGAAAGCATTTCTGAGTGAACAATACAAACAAATAGAGGGAAATAATAGAATGGGAAAGACTAGAGATCTCTTCTAGAAAATTAGAGATACCAAGGAAACATTTCATGCGAAGATGGGCACAATAAAGGACAGAAATGGTATGGACCTAACAGAAGCAGAAGATATTAAGAAGAGGTGGCAAGAATACATAGGAGAACTACACAAAAAAGATCTTAATGGCCCAGATAACCATGATGCTGTTATCAGTCACCTAGAGCCAGACATCCTAGAGTGTGAAGTCAAATGGGCCTTAGGAAGCATTACTACAAACAAAGTTAGTCAAGTTGATGGGATTCCAGCTGAGCTATTTCAAATCCTAAAAGATAATACAGTTAAAGTGCTGCTCTTAATATGACAGCAAATTTGGGAAACTCAGCGATGAACACAGGATTGGAAAAGGTCAACTTTCATTCCAGTCCCAAAAAAAGGCAATGTCAAAGAATGTTCAAACTATTGCACAGTTGCAGTCATCTCACACTCTAGCAAAGTAATACTGAAAGTTCTCCAAGCTAGGCTTCAGCACTATGCGAACTGAGCACATCCAGATGTTCAAGCTGGGTTTAGAAAAGGCAGAAGAACCAGATATAAAAATTGTCAACATCCATTGTATCGTACAAAGAGCAAGAGAATTCCAGAAAATATCTACTTCTGTGCGGAGTACACTATGTGAAATGCTGGGCTGGAAAAAGCACAAGTGGAAACCAAGGTTGCTGGGAGAAATATCAATAACCTTAGATACACAGATGACACCACCCTCTGGCAGAAAATGAAGAGTAACTAAAGAGCCTCTTGATGAAAGTGAAGGAGGAGAGTGAAAAAGTTGGCTTAAAACTCAGCATTCAAAAACGAAGATCATGGCCTCCAGTCCCATCACTTCCTTGAAGATAGATAGGGAAACAATGGAAACAGTGACAGACTCTATTCTTTGGGCTCCAAAATCACTGCAGATGGTGATTGCAGCTATGAAATTAAAAGACACTTGCTCCTTGGAAGAAAAACTACTTCCAACCTAGACAGCATGTTAAAAACAGACATTACTTTATGAACAAATGTTCACATAGTCTAAGCTACAGTTTTTCCAGTAGTCATGTGTGGATGTGAGAATTGGACCATAAAGAAAGCTGAGCACCAAAGAATTGATGCTTTTAAACTGTGGTTTGGAGCAGACCCTTCAGAGTTCCTTGGACAGCAAGAAAATCAAACCAGGTAATCCTAAAGTAAATCAGTACTGAATATTCATTGGAAGGACTGATGCTGAAGCTGAAGCTCCAATAACTTGGCCACCTGATGTGAAGGACTGACGCATTGGAAAAACCTTCATGCTGGGAAAGATTGAGGAAAGTAGGGAGAGAAGGGGACGACAAAGGATGAGATGGTTGGATGGTATCACTGACTCGATGGACTTGAGTTGGAGCATGCTTCAGGTGTTGGTTATGGACAGGGAAGCCTGGCATGCTGCAGTCCATCAGGTCACAGACAGTTGGATAGGCCTGAGTGACTGATCTGAACTGAAATGAATATGAACACAAAGTGGTGCTCTAGCACCGTGATTTCTGTCCCCACCGGCGAGGCTGCAATTATCTCAGACACACATTAGGGAAGCGCCCAGTAAAAACCAGGAAACCTCCTCAAATAGGTGATTGCAGATACAAGCCAACTGGACCTAACATGTACAGAACATGTCCTGAACTCCACCCAACAATCGCAGAATATGCATTCTTCTCAAGAGTACACGGAGCATTCTCTGAGATAGACTAGATGTTAAAACACAAAAGAAATCTGACCAAATTTAATCAGATTGAAATTATACAAGGTATTTTTTCCAACCAAAGTGGAATAAAACAAGTAATCAACAGCAGAAATAAAATAGAAAATCTACAAATATGTGAAATTTAACAGTCATAAACAACCAATGGTTCTGAGGGGAAAAAAAAAAAAAAAAATCACAAACAGGGCTTCCCAGGTGGCTCAGTGGTAAAGAATGCCTGCCAATGCAGGAGACATGGGTTCGATCCCCGATTCAGGAAGATCCCACACTCTGTGGAGCAACTAAGCCCATGCGCCACGTCTACTGAACCTGTGCTCCGGAGCCCAGGAGCCGCAGCTGCTGAAGCCTGTGCCCCCGACAGCCTGTGTCCACAACAAGAGAAGCCCCTGCAGTGAGACACCCACACACCACAGCCAGAGTAGCCCCCGCATGCCACAGCCAGAAAAAAGACTGCACAGCAGGGAGGACCCAGCACAGCCAAGACAAATAAAAATCTTAACAAATCGCTAATTTAGATTTTTCTAAATTTAAAAGAATTTAGAAAAATATATGGAGACACATGACAATAAGTATACAATATACCAAGTTGATGGTACGCAACAAAAGCAGTACTATATGAGAAGTTTACAGCAGTAAACACTGCTGTTAAATAAAAGAAAAAATCTCAAATCAAAAATCTAAACTTATGTCTCAAGGACCAAGAAAAAGAAGAACAAATTAAGCCCAAACTACACAGGAAAAATGGGGACAATGAAGATGAAAACAGATACAAATAGAGAATTTTTAAAAATGGAAAAAAGTCAACAAAACCAAGAGCTGATTTTTGAAAAAAGCTCAACAAAATTGACAATCTATTAGCTAGACTAAGAAAAAAGGGTAAAACCTGTATATCTAAAATTAGGAATGAAAGAGGAGGCCTTACAAATGATGTCACAGAAATAAAAATAATATCACAGAAATAAACTGCTATGAAAAATTATATGTCAAAAAACTAGATTATGTTGGAGAAATAGATAAATTCAAAGAAACATACAACTTACCAAGGATGATGAAGAAATTAAAACTCTAGACAGATGTATGACTAGAGAGATTGAAGCATTAATCAAAAGCCTTTCAACAATGGAAATCCTAGATAAAATTCATTAGGGAATTCTACCAAACATTTTAAAAAGAAGAGGAGGAGACACTCCCAAACTCACTCGATAAGGTCAGCATTACCCTCACATAAGAACAAGACAAAGAAAACAAATGACCCATATCCCTGATGAATTTTGACCAAAAAATAATCATAAGAATAATAATACACAAATACTAGCAAATTAACAGCATAGTAAAAGGACTATACATCATAGCCAGGTTGGATTTATACCTAATGTAAGGATGGTTCTATATACGAAAATCAATCAATGTACTAAACCACAGTAACAAAAGGAAGATAAAAAACTATATTATCATATCAATTGATGCAGCAAAAGTTCTTGACTAAATTAAACACCTTTTATAAAAAGAAACACTCAGCAAACTAGTAACAGCAGGAAACAATCTGAACATAATAAAAACCACATGTGAAAAACTTGAAGCCACCATCACACTCTACGAGGAAAGACTGAAAGCTTTCCCTCTGAGGTGAGGAACAAGGCAAGGACACCCACTATCACTGCTTCTATTCAATGTAGAACTAGATGTTCCAGCCAAAAACACCCAATAAGAAAAAAGAAATAAATGGCATATGCATTTGTAAAGAAGAATTAAAATGAGTCTGTTCATAGGTGATATAATCTTATTTGTTAAAACAAAAAAACAGAAAGACCTTAATGACTCCAGAAAAAAAAAAAGAACTAGTAATTAAATTTTTGCAGGATACAAAACAGCACTCAAACATCAGTGTGTTCTGATAAAACAACCAGGACCAATTCACAGGGAAATTAGGAAAGCAATTTCATTTACTGAAGCCTCTGAAAAGATGAAATATTTAGGAATAAACTTCACCAAGGAGTTGAAAAACTTGTACACTAAAAACTACAAAACATTGTCAAAAGAAATCAAAGAAGATACAAATAAATGGAAAGACAGCCGATAGATTGGAAGACTTAATATTGTTAAAATATTCATACAACATGGATATAAAATACCATGAACAGTTGGTACCTTTATCATAATCAAGTTATTTAGTGTTCAAACTATACAAAGAATGGCATATTTCATACTTGTTCTGCACCTCCCTTTTAATGCATCAACTATCATGTGGCTACTTTTCTATGAATTCATAAAAAGTTTCTTAATCGTATTTTATAACTGTTTTGTATTCTATGGTATACCATGATATATTTTATTCTATACCTTTTGGTTAAAAAACAATATTGTCATATATTAGTAAACTAACGAGTAGTAAACTGTAGTCATATATATCTGAAAATTAGTCATTTTATACCTGAAAAGCTTTATCTATAGAATAGATCTCTAGATCTATTAGCAAAAAGAGTATGTGTGTTTGTAGTTTTTATTGATATTGCCAAAAGAATATGTGCGTTTGTAGTTTTTATAGGTATTGCAAAAATTTTACCATAAATGTTGTACCGATTTATTCTCCCAACAGAAATGTGTGAACATATTGATTAGCTGTATTTTTGATCCACAAAATTTAACCTAATTTTTTTTAACATTTTCAATACAATAAATAAAAGGAGATGTTTCAATGTGTTTCAAATAAATAAAAGTTAAATGTTAAACATCTCTTCATGCATTTAACAACTATATACTTTCATTCACAGCCTTTGAGTATTCCTTGGTTTCTTGGTAAATGACATTGATTGAATATGAAATTTTATAAATACAAACTGTATAGTCTTCATAGGTATTTGGAAATTCCTATGAAGGTTTTTCAACCTGATTATTGGATATATGCTTGAAATAACCCAGTTTATATACTTGGTTGGATCATTCTTCATTTTTTGTGTTGTTATGCATATACATCAATCTTTTTATTGGCCCCTGGACCCTGGAAGTATACATTTCAATAAGATTCTTACTTATAAAGATATTATAGTTTGTGGAAAGATAATTAAAACAGAATGATAAATCCTACAAAGTTATCCCAACAATATATAGGAATATAGAAAAATTGCCTAATCCAGAATTGAGGAAAAAGGAAAGTCCTACTAAAGGTCAATCCTTACTGTAAAGTAAAACATAACCAGTAAAATAATGAAAGGAGGGCATTCATTAAAGTGGCATTCAGCAGCATTTGCTATTGCTCAAAGTCAAGAAAATATGGTTTGAATTTAAGAAACGTAAACCAAAAATATTCTTTTGATTTCAGAAGTTGAAGTAGTCTTAGAACTAGTTTTCCACATCAATCAAGTAGGTAGGTTTGTGAAAGATGAGGCTGGAGAGATACATGGAAGTTTAGAGGCTGGAGTTTACACTGAAAATCCCCTCAAGGATTGTAACCACCCAAGACACAGAATCAGGCAGTTTAAGAAAAGATATTAACTCAGCAAAGACTGAAGAATGAATTGGAGTGGTGATAACCATGGCAGAAACAATGCAAGAAAACATCGTGGATGATTGGATGTGAGGAATCAACTAGAGGTCCATGGAAGACATTGCCAACCAGACAAGGTTTACCTGCAATGCATGCATTTGAAAGTCTGGAGTTTCCTGGAAGTAGCTTTCTGAAACAAGGAAAATATAAAACTTCTCACCACTTGAAGGCACATGAGATACATAATTACCATATAACAGCACTTAGGAGCACAAAAAAGTTGGCTAATTTAGAACTGGGGTCACAGGGAAGCATCTAGACTGGAGTGTTGAACACAGAGGATCCCAAATTTAAAGATCTACGAAGTCGTATCATTAGGGATGGAACTGATATTTTTCTGAGGCAAGAAGGTACAATGAACATTCTGTAAACAGAATAAAGGTATATTTTGCTTATCATATAATGAACCTTTCAGAGGTCACAATCAAAAGATTATGGAGAATAGTGTACAGTGAGAGACTGGGTTCTGGGAAGAGAATCAAAGAGCATTTTGAGAAAGAGGGGAGAAATAGATGACCTGAATGGGGACAATGCAATGGGCTAACAGCAGAGAAGACGAGGAGGTAAACAATGCAAAGTAGTTAGCCTCAAACATTCAGATAAAATTTGACATTAGAGCAGCAAAGAATTGATGCTTTTGAACTGTGGTGTTGGAGAAGACTCTTGAGAGTCTCTTGGACAGCGAGGAGAACAAACCAGTCAATCCTAAAGGAAATCAGTCCTGAATGTTCATTGGAAGGACTGATGCTGAAGCTGAAGCTTCAATATTTTGGCCACCTGATGGAAAGAACTGACTCCCTGAAAAAGACCCTCATGCTGGGAAAGACTGAAGACAGAAGAAGAAGGGGACAACAAAGGATGAGATGGTAGGATGTCATCACCGACCTTATGGACATGAGTTTGAGCAATCTCTGAGTGATGGTGATGGACAAGGAAGCCTGGCATGCTGCAGTCCATGGGGTCTCAAAGAGTCGGACATGACTGAGTGGCTGAACTAACTCCTACATTGCAGGTGGACTATTTACATCTGAACCACCAGTGAAGCCCACTCAAAAAATGCTAATTGAGATGTCAACTGAGGATTCAGTCAGAAGTTATAGGTTTGGCAAAATCATGAGGAAGTCTGGACTTGGTGTTGCAGATGTTTGTTTTTAAAGAGTTCTCGGGGATAAATGAAGCCCACCCTCAGCTGAAAACCTGTTTCACTGATAATTCTGTAACTATCTTTATTAATAAAATAGCTAGAGCATCTCATTTAACCATTGAAATTTTACAAAGCTTTATTTCCTGTTTGTGCACTAAGAGAACTGCATTTTCCAACTCTGATTGAACTAATAAGGCTATGAAATTTCTGAGTTTTCTGTACATCATCTGGATCAGAGTCCCGTGTGGAGAGAGAAATTACTTTGATTTATTTTAACAGAGAGATATTTTTAAACATATTAACTCAGTGTAAGATTATTGGCAACTGAAAAGGGAAAAAGTGAACTTACTTTGGAAGGAGCAATTGCAAGAGGCAGCTGTGACGTCTACATCTGGACAAGCAGATGTCAAGGCTGGAGTTACTGAGCCTAGAAGCCTGGGGAGGGGGCCCTGGGCTGCTGAGATGCTACCCTCAGGGAAGGGCACCGTGCTTGGCTCCGGGTGGCATCTCTGAGTTTGGGGAAGGCACCACAGGGACAGGGACTCAGACCTCTGAGCTGACATGTGGAGGGAGCTGCATTGAGATTAGTCCTGCTGTGTTATTAGTGGAAAGACTGCAAGTTGGACTCAGATGCTGACAGAAAACACGCTGCAGCTGTCCTGAGTTGTGTGAGTCCCTCAGTCCTGTCTGACTCTAAACAACACCATGGACTGTAGCCTGCCCAGCTCCTCTGCCCGTGGAATTCTCCAGGGAAGAATACTGGAGTGGGTTGCCATTTCATTCTCCGGGGGATCTTCCTAACCCATGGTTTCAACCCACATGTCCTGCATTGGCAGGCAGATTCTTTACTGCTGAGATTCCAGGGAAGCCATTGATGATTTTATATATATGTAAAATGTATCTACTACAAAGACTCCCCCATGGGCAAAACTCAAAAGCCTCAATCCTCAATGGATAAACAAGGTCATACTGTATCGCACAGATGTACTTAATGTCCTGTGATAAACCATAATGAAAAGAATATAAAAGATGCATGTATAACTGTATTTCAATACCAAAATCAGATTGATTATATTCTTTGCAGCCAAAGATGGAGAAGCTCTATAGAGTCAGCAAAAATAAGACCAGGAGCTGCCTGGCTCAGATAATGTACTCCTTATTGCCACATTCAGACTTAAACTGAAGAAAATAGGGAAAACCATTAGACCATTCAGGTATGACCTAAATCAAATCCTTTGTGATTATACAGTGGAAGTGACAAATAGATTCAAGGGATTAGATCTGATAGACAGAGTGTCTGAAGAACTATGGATGGAGGTTTGTGATATTGTACAGGAGGCAGTGATCAAGAACATCCCCAATAAAAAGAAATGCAAAGAGGCAAAATGGTTGTCTGAGGAGGCCTTAACATAGCTGAAGAAAAGAAGAGAAACAAAAGGCAAAGGAGAAAAGGAAAGATAAACCCATCTGAATGCAGAGTTCCGAAGAAAGGCAAGGAGAGATAAGAAAGCCGTCCTCAGCGATCAATGCAAAGAATTAGAGGGAAAAAATAGGATGGGAAAGTCTAGAGATCTCTTCGAGAAACTTAGAGATGCCAAGGAACATTTCATGCAAAGATGGGCACAATAAAGGACAGAAATGGTATGGACCTAACAGAAGCAGAAGATATTAAGAAGAGGGGGCAAGAATATACAGAAGGAGTATACCAAAACAACCTTAATGATCCAGATAACCATGAGGGTGTGATCATGAGTCACCTAGAGCTAGATATCCTGGAATGCGAAGTCAAGTGGGCCTTAGGAAGCATTACCACAAAGATAGTCGAGGCGATGGTATTCCAGTTGAGCTATTCCAAATCCTAAAAGATGATGCTGTGAAAGTGATATTGAGTGTGAAAACCCAATAGTGACCACAGGACTGGAAAAGGTAAACTTTTATTCTAATCCCAAAGAAAGGCAATGCCAGAGAATGTTCAAACTACTGCACAATTGCGGTCATCTCACATGTTAATAAAGTAATGCTCAAAAGTCTCCAAGCGAGGCTTCAACAGTACGTTAACTGATAACTTCCAGATGTTAAAGCTGGATTTTCAAAAAGCAGAGGAACCAGAAATCAAGTTGCCAACATCTGTTGGATCATTGAGAAAGCAAGAGGGTTCCAGAAAAATATCTACTTCTGCTTTATTGTCTACACAAAGCCTTTGACTGTGTGGATCACAATAAACTGTGGAAAATTCTGAAAGAGTTGGGAATACCAGACCACCTGACCTGCCTCCTGAGAAATCTATTTGCAGGTCTTGTAGAAACAGAATCAGACATGGAACAATGGACTGGTTTCAAATTGGGAAAGGAGTACATCAGGGCTGTATATTGTCACTGTGCTTTTTTAATTTATATGCAGAGTACATCATGCAAAATGCTGGGCAGGATAAAGTACAAGCTTGAATCAAGATTGCCGGGACAAATATCAATAATCTCAGGTATGCAGATGACACCACTCTTATGGCAGAAAGTGAAGAGGTACTGAACCGCCTCTTGATGAAAGTGAAAGAAGACAATGAATAAACTGTTTTAAGACTCAACATTCGAAAAAAGAAGATCGTGGCATCTGGCCCCATCACTCCATGGCAAATATATGGGGAAACAATGGAAACAATGAAAGACTTTATTTTCTTGGGCTCCAAAATCACTTGAGATTGTGACTTCAGCCATGAAATTAAAAGATCCTTGCTCCTTGGAAGGAAAGCTATCAAAAGCCTAGACAGTGTACTGAAAAGCAGAGACATTATTTCACTGAAAAAGGTCTGTCTAGTCAAAGCTATATTTTTTCCAGTAGTCATTTTTGATGTGAGAGTTGAACCATAAATAAGGCTGAACATTGAAGAATTGATGCTTTTGGACTGTGGTGTTGGACTCTTGAGAGTCCCTTGGAAATTCCAAGGAGTCCCAAGGAGATCAAACCAGTTAATCCTGATAGAAATCAGTCCAGAATATTCATTGATGCTGAAGCTGAAGTTCCAGTTCTTTGGCCACCTGATGAGAAGAGTTGACTCATTTGAAAAGACCCTGATGCTGGGAAAGATTGAAGGCAAGAGGCCAAAGGGAAGACAGAGGATGAGACAGTTGTATGGCATCACTGACTCAACGGACATGAGTTTGAGCAAGCTCTGGGAGATGGTGAAGCCCAGGGAAGCCTGAAATGCTGCAGTCCATGGGGTCGCAAAGAGTCAGACATGACTGAGCAACTGAACAACAACAATAACAAAAATTAAACTGTGAACTGGATGAGGGCGGTCATCCTGTTTAGTTCACCCTCATGACCAGGGTCCAGTGCTCTGCTGTGTACATAGGTGGTTCTGGGGGAAATGAAGAAGACTATTAATAAGTGAATTCAGCAAGTATTTATTGAATTCACATCACACTCTTTCCCCAGAATCCTATAGTGAACAACTAGATATGATTTCAGGCTTCAAAGAGCTTCACGTTTTCTATCTTCTCTCTTAAAGCCTCTCATGGTAACACAAAAGGTAGCACCCCTGACAAATGAAATGTTCACAGAATAAAAATTGAGAATGTGCTTATGATGTTGTCAGAGCCATCTAGAGGTTGAGACAGTAAAAGCTCTGAAAATTTCACTTGCAATGTTTTTACTTTTTTCCCTTCTATCACAGCATAAACATCCTCACATACTTCCAAGTTATTCTTGCTTGTTTTCTATTTTCATCCTACTAGGAGGTGAGTTGGTAGTACCACACGTCAGCCTGGCCCTTTGGACGTCAAAGCAGAAACTTCTCATCAGACAGACTTTTGGCCTAAGATGTTTTCCTCCCTTATTCCTTCCATGTATCATTCTCTCTGTGCCCACAATGCTCTTGTTTCTAGAAATAATTCATTCTTTGAGATAGTAATGGACATTGTGTGGGTGGGGTGCTAAGCAAGGGGTTGGAATGACTGATGGAAGGTGTGTGGTTTGATGTGTAAAGTATGATTCTGACTGGGCAATATGCGAGCAGGACTCTGAAATAAAGGGACTGAGAAAGTTGTGCCAAACTCTGAACGGAAGATGTTCCAAGCACAATAAACGAAGAGCATAATGGGGTACTCAAGTGAGAATGTGGACCTCTTTGAGGAACAACCAAGAGGACCATTGTGGGATGAGCCCTACTGGTTGTTGAAATAAAACAGCCCATTTCTCTGTGGCCTCAGTTCTTGCTGAGCTGTGCTGAGACCCTCCCAAACCTTTTTGTTTTCCTTTTTTTGATGGTGGTAGTGCACTTTTAAACATTGAAGTATAAATGACACACACACTTCCTTTTCTTAAAAAAGCTTTAGATGCTGTCATCAGGCCATAGTAGGATTTAATCCATGTTTCCAGCTGTGAATGTTTGTGATTTTGTAAGAAACTACAGGACAGCCTTACCTTGAATAAAAAGGCAATCCTGAGGCTCTAAAGGCAAGCTGATTGCTTCAAGCCACTCAGATATGTTTCTGGCCTAGTTGCCTGACTTGTTCGCAGACTTTTTCAAGAACTTACAAATTATATCCAAAACAGAATAAAACACATCTCGAGTCTTTACATTAAAATAAAGTAGAAATCTTGAGCCCTCTCCCTTCACAGTCCAGCCAATCAGCACATCCTTCATATTTAACTTCCTAAATCTCCCTTACGTAGTCTCCCGGCAAATGAATCAGACATTCTAGTAGGTCCTGGGAGAAATAAGGGGCTTCCCTGGTGGCTCAGATGGTAAAGAATATGCATGCAATGAGGGAAACCTGGATTCGATCCCTGAGTCCAGAAGATCCCCTGCAGAAGGGAGAATTAAGACAAGAGGCTCAGCCATCATAATGAGATGCCTATGTTATTGCAAGTATATATATATATATATATTTCCCTCCAATTTTATACCATTCTCTCTTTTTTTGTTTTTTTTTTCCTGAAAACACTGATTTGATCACATCTTGATCCTGTGTAGAACCTTCTTTTGTAGAACCTTCTTGGTTTGTAAGATAATGTCCAAATTCTTCAGCACAGACTGAAATGTCTTTAATTTTGGTCTTGACCTTGCCTCCAAATGAAGTTTCTAGCTCTTCTTCCCCAGCTGTGTTTATATTCTAGCACAATGTTTCTCAAATTAGGCTACTATTGGAATCAACATGGGAGCAAGAATACTCATGCCCAAGTACCATCCCAGAAAAATTATACCAGAGTCATTCTGAGTGCAGGCTGGATGGCAATATTAAACGTTCTCTGTATGGGTCTAATGTGCATTTGGCTGAAGGTGGTTGAAATGTATCCTTACTGCATGTTGTTATTTCTTTTGGCAATTTAGCCTAATTTCCAGAGGTACTAATTCTTGATCAAATAAAAAGGGAATGTAAAAATACCACACAAATAAAAAGGGAATGTAAAAATACCACACTGAGCATATTATTTCTCAAACACCCACAGGTCTGTAGGATCACAAGTGTTTTAAGTCATCTTAGAACAATCTTATGCACCTTCTCAATCTGGCAGCTTCCTATTTATGTTACAAAATGTAACTTAAGTACAGACACAGAGCACAGACTTGTGGTTGGTGAGGGAAGAGGGGAGAGGGAAGGACTGGGAGTTTGGGATTAGCAGATGTAAGCTATTATATACAGGATGGATAAACAACAAGGTCCTGTATAGCACAGGGAACTATATGTGACATCTTGTGATAAACTGTTATGGAATAGAATATGAAAAAGAAAATATGTTTGTATAACTAAATCACTTTTCTGCACACCAGAAATTAGCACAACAGTGTAAGTCAACTATGTTTCAATTTTTTAAAAAAGATAGCTTGATATGCCCACAGGGCAGTAGTAATTCCTGATTCTAAACACCATGGCACTTTGAATTTATCTCTCTTAAGACACTCTAGAAAGAGTCTGGTGCATCAGCTTACACCTTGCACAGCTAAATTTCATCTCCTTAAGGACAAGGAACCAGCCACGTTTTATCTGCTTATCTGCCCTGCTCCTCTTGAGAAGGATAACCAATGAGATAGAAGGTAAATCAGAGGACCGTGGAATCCCAAAGCCAATGGAAGAAGATTTTTGAAAAAGAAGAAATAATTACTTTGTTAAATGTGGCTGCTAAAAGGTTGAAGGAGATGAGAATCAATACTTGATAATTAGCTTTAGAATGCAGAAATTATTAGTGCCTGAGAGAGGTGATAGAGTATATGTGGATTTCAGAGGTGACTGTCTGGATGTTAATCCCACCTCCACTTCTTACAGCTACTTTTCAGACTGTTCTGAGGATTAGAAAAAGAGCTACACAGTCTTCTAAAATGCTTGAGATGTAGCAAGTTGTATAACAGCTTATTAGCAATATTTTTATGTAAGCAGTTTCACTAGAGCAGACAGGATAGAACAGTACCTGGAGTACATTTGAGAGAGATTTGGAGGAGTGAAAGGAGGATATGCATTCTTTTAAAGAATATTACCAAGAAGGAAAGAGGAGAAATGAGTTAATGGCTGGAGGCAATATTAAATCAAGAGAGAATTTTTAGTTTTAAGAGACGAGAAAAAAACCATGGTTGCTTACTAAGGGGATTGGTTCAGAGAAAGTGGTGCAGGAGAAAGTTAGTAAAATTACTGAAATGATGTCCTGGAGGAGATGGAAAAAAAGCATAGGAATCAGTGCACACATGGAAAGAGTAGACTTGGAAGGACCAACAGTTTATCTTTGGTCATAGACGGCAAAAAAGAGACCGTGATTCCTGAAACCTCAGAACACAAGAATGGTAGGTGGATAGATGTGATGGGGGAAACTTGTTGAAGTTCTTTTCCAATTGTTTTGATTTTCATAATGAGATGGAAGGTGGAATCATCAGCTGATGAGAGAGAGGTTAGTGGAGATTTTCAGAGAGAGCTGGAGATGTGAAACACTTGCCTGGAAGAGTGGGAGTAACTGGATGAGGGGACTGTATTGGAATTGCCAGATGGCATTACAGTTATCCATCACACTTATCATAACAGGCTTGACTCTGAGCTACTGGAGGACAACATTTATGCTTACTAAGTACCTGGTAGAAAAGAAGCATTCAGAAATGTTTTAGTAGGCTCTGAAGATACCTATAACACAATCAATATTCCAGCCTCCTGGTGTGATAGAGTAATGCACTCCAGAGAGTTCTATGCATTCTAATCCCCAGAATTAGCAATTATGTTACTTTACACGGGGCAAAAAGAATGTTGCACATTGGATTAAGTTTGAGATAGTGAGATTATTCTGAATTATCTAGATGCGTTTTGTACACAAATCTTCCTGGAGTCAAAATGGTGTTATGTCCTGATAAACCAATTGTAAGTTGCAAATGCTGTAAGTCAAAATACACGTATTTCAAAATATGCCTAGTCTATTGAACATCTCAGTTTAGCCTTGCCTACCTAAACAACCAAGAACACTTACATGAATCTACTGTTGGGCAAAATCATCTAACACAAAACTTATTTATAATAAAAGTGTTGTCTGTCTCATGAAATTCATTGAATACCACACCAAAAATGAAGAACAGAATGGTGTATGGGCACAGCATGGGCTGTTCATCCTTGTGATCACGTGACTAATTGCTGCTGCCCAGTTTCACAACAGGGTATCTTAATTCTTATCACTACTGTGAAAAAAGATCAAAATTCAAAAAAGTCTGCCAAAGAATTGATACTTTCAAATTGTAGTGCTGGAGAAGACTCTTGAGCATCCTTTGGACCACAAGGAGATCAAACCAGTCAATCCTAAAGAAAATCGACCCTGAATATTCTTTGGAAGGGCTGATGCTGAAGCTGAAGCTCCAATACTTTGACCACTTGATGCAAAGAACTGACTCATTGGAAAAGAATTTGATACTGGGAAAGATTGAAGGCAGGAGGAGAAGAGAGTGACAGAGGATGAGAAGGTTGAATGGCATCACTGATTCAATGGACATGAGTTTGAGCAACTCCAGGAGATAGTGAAGGACGGAGGAGGCTTGCGAGTTGGACATACCTTAGCTACTGAACAACAACACCAATGTGGTTTCTACAGAATGCATATTGCTTTAACATCATAAAGCTGAAAAATTCTAAATGGAGCCATAAGTCAGGGAACATCTGTAATCACAGAGGTTCATCATTAGAAGGAGGTAAGAGGTGCTGGGAGATGGAAGCAGAGGTTGGATGATACATTTGATGATGGAGGGAAAGACCAGGAGCCAACAAGTGCAGGCAGCTCCAGCAACTAGGAAAGGCCAGGAAGTGTATTCTTCCCTGAAGCCTAGTCGAGACACATACCTTGATGTTATCCCTTTAAGGCTCATGTGGACCTCTGGCTTCTAGAACTATCAGGTAATATGTTTATGCTGTTTTAAACCAAGAAGCTTGTGGTAATTTGTTTCAGCACCAGTAGGAACTAATAGACATGATGATTAAATTGATTATTCCTTTTACTGTAAACAGAACACTCTCCACCTCTATAAAGGGGCTGGAACAACCCCTAAGAGCTATCATTGTCCTGAGGGCAAAATTTCTATCTCATTTCCACATAAACACTGAGATGGCTTTCTTTTGCCTTCTATTAGCCAATCATTTGGTCTTCAAGTTGGAGAATAATGAATTTCATGATGATGATATAGAAATGTGACACGGTTATGTCTTCATGTCCTGAGTGGTTATAATATGATAACAAAAGCCCCAGCATTATGGACATGTTTCAGTTGAGTTGTAAATAACATTAGACGTAGTTTCATTTTTATATACATGATAGCAATTCCCTTTGTGCTTCAAGCTCAGAAACCATCTGAGAAATGCATGCAGGTAGATTCAAATTTGGGAAAATATTGGCAGCCATCTAATAATGTCTTACACAGTCAGTTGTGAAAGTGACTTACAGTGCCAAAATATATTACACACAATAAAATATTTAACATTTCTGGACATATCATGAATCATAAAGCAATGGATATATTTTTTTTTATGCCATGAAATGCATCTGCAGCTTTATGGCCCTCCTAAGTAATAATCTGGATTGCCTATCAGAAGAGAATGCCAGAGTTGTTTACAAAGAAAAGCCTTACCTGGTACCTCAAGGTGTCCCCATTTTATGCAGCAATAAAGTAAATCTGGCAGCAGAAATAATGAAATGAGATAGGCCACACACCTGAAATCTTATATTTCACATAAAGAAATCTTTGTAGAAACTATATATAGACATCTATAGATTTACTGAAATAGAATTCATATGAATTACGTGGATGATCAGCTAAAGAACTGATTCTGAAAGTCCTTGTAATGATTCCAATCATACATGGCTCCCCAGTTTTTTGCACAAGTCAGGTGTTTGAGCAGCCATTCCTCTAACTGACTTCCTCTGGGTTTCTCCTTCCCCTCAATTCCTCTAAAACAGAGCCTGTTCATTCCACAGATTGCATCTCTGTCTGCCATTCCTCTGTGACATAATGGAATCACCCAGCTCGTAAAACACTCTTCACATAAGCCTTCATTTTATTCATAAGATATCAGCATTTTGATCATAAAGATTATCATTCAGATTAAACAAAAATATGTTTCCCTTGCATTTGGCCTATGACTTCTGTTTGTAACTTCCTCACAGAATCTTTTTTTCAAGTCCATTAACTTTTCCATTTGTACTATGTTCACAACTGACCTTCATTTCCCCATGATTCATAATTATCGCTGCATTTTATAATCATTGCTTAAGAGGAGAGCAGGGATGTTACAGGAAGAACATGTAGCTTCTGCAGACAACCTCAGCTGTTACTTGGTTATTTACAGTTCTGAACTTTAGGTTCTTCTTCATGAAAATGGAGGAAGAAGTACAATTCAGGATGCCGAAAGGGAATAATTAAGCTGAAGTAAATGCAAGTTTCTAACACCAAAGTTGGCACATTTGGTGTATACCGTGTTTTTCCCCTCTTTCAGTATTTAAAGATATTAGTAGTCAAACAGGAAAAACTGATTATGAACTCCTTATTGCAAAATTTATATTTAATTGAAGAAAATAGGGAAAACCACTAGACCACTCAGGTATGACCGAAATCAAATCCCTTACAATTATATAGTAGACATGACAAATAGATACAAGGAATTAGATCTGATAGACAGAATGCCTGAAAAACTATGGATGGAGGTTTGCAACACTGTAAAAAACCATCCCCAAGAAGAAGAAATGCAAAAAGGCAAAATGTTTGTCTGAAGAGCCTTACAAATAGATAGAAAAAAAGAGAAGCAAAACACAAAGGAGAAAAGGAAAGATAATCCCATCTGAGTGCAGAATTCCAATGATTAGCAAGGAGAGATAAGAAAGCCTTCCTCAGTGATCAATGAAAAGACATAGAGGAAAACAACAGAATGGGAAAGACAAGAGATCCCTTCAAGAAAGTCAGAGATACCAAGGGAACATTTCATGCAAAGATGAGAACAATAAAGGATAGAAAAGGTATGGATCCAACAATTCAGTTCAGTTCAGTTCAGTTCAGTCGCTCAGTCGTGTCCGACTCTTTGCAACCCCATGAATCGCAGCACGCCAGGCCTCCCTGTCCATCACCAACTCCCAGAGTTTACCCAAACTCATGCCCATCAAGTCGGTGATGCCATCCATCCATCTCATTCTCTGTCGTCCCCTTCTCCTCCTGCCCCCAATCCCTCCCAGCATCAGGATCCAACAGAAGCAGATGATATTAAGAAGAGGTGGCAAGAATACACAGAATAACTATAAAAAAGAGAACTTAATGGCCAAGATAACCATGATGATGTAATCACTCCCCTAGAGCCAGACATCCTGGAGTGGGCCTTAGGAAGCATCATTATGAACAAAGCTAGTGTAAGTGATAGGATTCCAGCTGAGCTATTTCAAATCTTAAAAGATGATACAGTTAAAGTGCTGCACTCAATATGCCAGCAAATTTGGAAATCTCAGCAGTGGCCACAGGACTGCAAAAGGTCAACTTCATTCCAATCCCAAAGAAAGGCAATGCCAAATAATGCTCAGACTACCACATAATTGCACTCATCTCACACGCTAACAAAATAATGTTCAAAACTCGCCAAGCAAGGCTTTAACAGTATATGAACTGAGAACTTCAGATGTTCCAGCCAGATTTAGAAAAGGCAGAGGAACCAGAGATCAAATTGCCAACATCTGGTGGATCATAGAAAAAGCAAGAGAGTTCTAGAAAAACATCTACTTCTGCTTTATTGACTATGCAAAGCCTTTGGGTGGATCACAACAAACTTTGGATAATTCTTCAAGAGATGGGAATACCAAACCACCTTACCTGCCTGCTGAGAAACCTGTATGCAGGTCAAGAAGCAACAGTTAGAACTGGACATGCAACAGTGGACTGGCCCCAAATTGGGAAAGGAGTATGTTAAGGCTGTATATTGCCACCCTGCTTGTTTAATTTATATGCAGAGTACCTCATGCAAAATGCCAGGCTGGATGAAGCACAAGCTGGAATCAAGATTGCCAGGAGAAATATCAATAACCTCAGATGTACAGATGACACCACCCTTATGGCAGAAACTGAAGAGGAAGGAACTAAAGAGCCTCTTGATGAAAGTGAAAGAGGAGCGTGAAAGAGCTGGCTTAAAATTCAACATTCAGAAAACTAAGATCATGGCTTCTGGTCCCATCACTTCATGGCAAATAGACTGGGAAACAATGGAAACAGTGAGAGATTTTATTTTTGGGGAGCTCCAAAATCACTGCAAATGGTGACTGTAGCCATGAAATTAAAAGACACTTCCTCCTTGGAAGAAAACCTATGACAAACCTAGACAGCATATTAAAATGCAGAGACATTACTTTGTCAACAAAGGTCCATCTAGTCAAATTATGGGTTTACCAGTAGTCATGTATGGATGTGAAATTTGGACCATAAAGAAAGCTGAACACTGAAGAATTGATGCTTTCAAATTATTGTGCTGGAAAAAATTCTTAAGAATCCCTTGGACTGCAAGGAGATCAAATCAGCCAGTCCTATAGGAAATCATTCTGAATATTCATTGGAAGGACTGATGAAGAAGTTGAAGCTCCAATACTTTGGCCATCTGATGCGAAGAACTGACTCATTGGAAAAGACCCAGATGCTGGGAAAAATTGAAGGCAGGAAGAGAAGGGGATGACAGAGGTAGTTGAATGGCATCACTGAGTCAATGGACATGAGTTTTAGCAATCTCTGGGAGTTGGTGATGGACAGGGAACCCTGGTGTGCTGCAGTCCTTATGGTCTCAAAGAGTTGGAAACGACTGAGTGACTGAAGAGAACTGAGACAGAAAGAAAGTGAAAGCATTAGTCGCTCTGTGTCTGACTCCTTGCCACCCCATGGACTGCAATCCACCAAGCTCCTTTGTCCATGGGATTTTCCAGACAAGAATACTGGAGTGGATTGCCATTCCCTTCTCCAGGTAACCTTCCCGATCCAGGGACCTAACCCTGGCCTCCTGCATTGCAGGCAGATTCTTTACTGGCTGAGCCACTAGGAACGCCCCAAACATAGAAAACCCTCGCCCAAAAAGTGAGTGAAGGGTGCTGTATTTGCCTCTGGCAGCATCCATCTAGTAGAAAGTGCAGTAGCTATAACCGTCAACTCAACCATCTGATTCCTTAGCCCTGTGATTCTCAAAGGGACCCTGGAAGTCTTTTATAGCAGAACCAAAGGTCAAAAATATTTTCAAAATAACCCTGAGACACTATTTCTCTTTTCTTCTCTTATTCTCTTGCAAGTATTCAGTGGAGTTTTTCAGAGGCTGTGTGAACATCTTATCCCAATGGAGTAAGGGAAGAAGCAAACGGGAGAGTTTAAAGTTCCTTTAAGACTTTATTCAAGAAATTTGCAAAGATGTAAAGCAAGGACCCTCTTCTCACTATGATTTTGAAAAATATAGTTAATGACCATAAAATACATGTTAAAATGTAACGGGTATGTAATTGCTAATTTTAACTAAATTATTTCATATTATTTTTTTCATTTATTTTTATTAGTTGGAGGCTAATTACTTTACAATTCTGTAGTGGTTTTTGCCATACATTGACATGAATCAGCCATGGATTTACATGTGTTCCCCATCCTGAACCCCCCTCCCATCTCCCTCTCCATCCCATCCCTCTGGGTCACCCTCTTACACTGTTGGTGGGAATGCAAACTAGTATTTCATATGCTTAAATGTCTCAGCTTTAATTTCTAACACAGTCATCAAGATAATCTGAAAACACATAAGCTTTGTGGACTTTGGGGGAGGTGGTCCTCAATAATTACTAATGTAAGAAGGTCCTGAGAAAGTTTTGGAGTGGTCACTTTAGATTTTCTTCTCTTGGTGGATCATTCACAGTCACTCTCATTCCAGTTGAGTCACTTTACTACCCCACTGCTTTCTACTGTAACAAGTCTTGCTAGAGTTCGCTATGAGTATTAAATCATAATACTGCCCTTTGAGCTTGAATATGCTCAGTCACTACAGATGTGTGTACAAAGTCCTGTCTTACTGGAAGAGTCCCAGGGCTCTGATCTGCATCTGTTAATTCCATGGAGGACAACAATTGAGAACGGGACCACGGGGCCTTCTCAGTTTCTCTGGATATGAAGGCACTTTTCTCTAATGCCCAGTCTGAATCCTGGACAATTCATCTCCCTACACATCCTTGGATCCTGTCTCAAAGTCTGTCCCTTAAACCAAGCAGGAGCTGTAGACCCCAAAGACTGATTTTCGGCTCACACGTTGCATCTTCCTTCTTCCCTACCATGTTGACACTGGCTCTGACTGTAACATCTTGCTTGAAAATCATGGCATATGCTAACTACTTCCTGCCAGTTAATTTATCGTAGGGGAAGGCTTATTGTTTGATGCTGATGGACTAGTAGAAGTACAGCCTCTCAAAGAACATTGATTATAAAAATCACTGTGCCCACGCTTGTTAACTAAGCCAGAATTGACCTATATTTTTAGAATATCATACTCTGACAAAGGGTTTGGTTTTTGTTATTGCTCGCTGTTTGTTTGGAAAAGTGGTTTTTATAAAACATGTCAAGTCCCATATTCTAGAGCCAAGCTGTCCTGTGTGGCTGTTGAGCACTTCAGCTGAGATGTGTTGCAAGTGTAAAACACGCACCAGGTTCTGAAGATAATGGAAGACTCTCTATCACTCTACTTTTAATAGCATTGTTCTGCTCTTCCCGCTTTCATTCTTCTGTTCCTGTAATCCATTCTCTAGGTACCAACCAGAATGAAACAATAAATCACCCCTTAAGACTGTCAAGGTCAAAGTAAGTATTGGACAAAGGAGTCGAAGGACACCTAACCATTAGACAGAGGAGACAAAGGAGCATGACAGCTAAATGCAATGGTAAAATCCAAAGAAAGTCTGGAGTCCAGTTAATAATAATGTATCAGTGCTGCTTGGTTTTCATAAGCTACTGTGGCCGTATTAGATATTAACAATGAGAAAAATTGGGTAGAGGCACACAAGGACTTCCTGTAGTATCTTTACAACTTTTATGTAGCTCTAAAATTATTCCAGAATAAAAAGGGAATTAAAATTAAATTAAGGGTATTAATTAAATTACAATTAAATCAGCCCATGTTATCTATTTCCTTTGATCTTTCACTTTTCCTAAAAAGTAAAGGGATTTCACTTTTCATGCAGTGAAATCTAAGGTTCCTTCATCATTCCTCAACAGGGCTACTCTTCCCATCTCAAAAACTTTCAAACCCTTTACTATTGGCTAGTTTCTTGGGCTCCAATCTTCTCCTTAAATATGTCAGGGTAATTCCTATCTAAGATCCTTTGTATTTACTGATCCTTCTGTCTAGAACTCAAGATATTGTATGGCTGGCTACTTTCATTTTTCATATCTCAACTATTTCTTCAGAAAATTTTGTCATGATCTTACTACCTTAAATTGCCACCCCATGTGAGGCAGTCAATATCACATGACATTATGATACACATTGTACCTAGTTGCTTAGTTGTGTCCAACTCTCCATGGACTGTAGCCCTCTAGACTCCTCCGTCCATGGGATTCTCCAGGCAAGAACACTGGAGTGGGTACCCATTCCCTTCTCCATGGATCTTTCTGACCCAGGGATCAAATTCAGGTCTCCTGCATTGGCAGGCGGATTCTTTATTACTGAGCCACCTGGGAAGCCCAGTGATACACATTACCTTTGTTTTTATTTTATAGAACTTATCACAATATGAAACCAAAATTTTCTGCTTACCATCACACTTTAACTTTTTCTGTTTCTTCCAACTCAAAAGTGAGCAGAATTGTGTTTATTTTATTCACTGTTGTCTATGCAGCACCAAGGAAAGTGCAGGTAGATAATAGGACTGTTCTGGTTATTCACCTCTGCATGACATTCCAGAAGTTAGTGACACAGGTCAAGCCCCTGGCTTTGTGGGTCAGCAGATTAGACGGAGCCCAGCAGGGGTGATGGAGCTTCAGGTGGAACCGAGCCAACGGCTGGGCTGAAACACTCAGCATGCGTCCCTCAGTCACACTGTGGTTCAGCAATGACATTTCTTCTTCACGGGATCCTCCCCCAGGCCTCCTCACAGGAGAGTGGGTTCCAAGAGAAAGCAAGCAGAGACCACCAGCCCAGGAGACTTCCTCTTCCTTATTCTAGTGGCCCAAGTTCTCATGGGCCAGAATCAAGGAGGGTGAAAGGAAAAGCCTTCCCCTCCTGATGGAACAGTGACAGGAGCACATGTGGAGTGGCATGTGGGGTGGGAGCTATCTTTGTCCCCAGCGGTTCACATGGCAAACGCGCTCACTTCATATCTGATCATCTCAGAGTAGCACCCAATTATGGTGCCATGACATCTGCCACGTGATACATGTGGCTTCAGCTGAGATGACTGTAACACCTGAGGGTGAAAAACGGGGGGAAGTTGGTACTGATGGGAACCCGGCTAGGCTGCCGATGGGAGCTGTGGATTTTATCTGTTTGGACCTCTTAATGGCTCTCTCAAAGCCACCTTCTTAGCGGAATAGACAGAAGCTTCCTGCCAAAAATGGTCTATGCTTGTATTTAATCAAAGCAGCATAGAGCCAACCCAAAGGGGTGGAGACACAGTGCACAGTCAAGGGATGCTTGCAAAGCAAGTCTCCAGGATTTTCAGTGTCAGTGGGCAATTTCTTCCACTCAGTTACATAAATCATGAGATTCCCTAAATACAGAGACAAGATTCAAAGTACAAAAAGAAAAGTGAAAGAAAAGTGTTCATGACAGAAACATTTATGATTATTCCAAATTAATTGGAAGTAAGAGTAAAAGTTAACCTTGAGTTTATTTTGCAGTTTTAAAACATGCACTGATTGCACTGGCACATTGCAGTATTTGTTTCTAAGGTCAGAAGAAATGCTTTTCACTTTTCTAATTATAAATAAACTATGCCTTTAGAGCTGGTGAGGTAGTAACTAGAAATCCCCTTTTTGTTCTGTGTGTTGGGGTTGAAAATGAAAATTTCTGTCATATTACTGTAAATACTTTATAATTTGAATTAGCTACTAAGGTGGTAAAAACAAACAAAGAAAAAGTTCGCGGCATTTTAGGTACAAAATCTGTGTATGTGTGTATGCCTCCGTTCCCAACTTTGTTGTTTGAATCAAGAGCTTGTCCTGGCTTTAGACATAGACTGACATCAAAATATAATTTCTAACAATATTTTCAAGCTTCTAATGGATATCCAATCTAAAATGCATCTTGTTTAATCTCCCATCCAAGTTATAAAACACACAAGCAATTGAAAAAAATAAAATGTTAAAACAGAAACTAATGTAGTATGGATTCAAGCATAATACAATCACAACTAAACACATTGGAAAAGGATACATGTCCTGTTCATGATGTGCACATTTTGATTTTAAATTTCTTTGAAACTGTTTTAGGAGAAAAAAATCTATTTCTTTCTGGTTATCTCTATTTTATTTCTTTAGGAAACATCAATTGTTTGGCATGAATGAAATAGATCTTAAATTAGGAGCAGAAAAGTTACAAAGAAAAAGAAGAAAAAATGAGTAAGAGTTTTAAGAAATGGTGATGAACGATACACAATTACTGCTAAGTTATGAAACTATCTGGCTGGGGAAGAAATAAGTGTTCTGCCTTGAAAGTTCCTCCAGGATCCAATAAGAAAAACTTATTCACAGAGAATGAAGTAAGAAAAATAATACTTTGTCATTAATGAGGATTTTAGTATACATCCCAGAACAGAGGTCTGGTGAGTTGATCAGTCCCTAAGTATTTCTTATCTTCTAAGCACTGTGTTCAATGCTAGGATGACAAAACAAGCAATCAACATAGTGCCTGGCCTCTTGGAGCTTATAGTTAAGTGGGACATATATAGATTAGACAAATAGTCTCAGACAATTGAGCAATTCAACCAGTGCCAAGTCCTGCAGACCAGCTGTATTGGAGGGCCGGTAAATGGTACCTCATTCATCGTGGAGCACTGAGAATGGGCTTGCAATAAGGCTGGGATTTGGAGAGAAAAATAAGAGGTAGGAAGATGGAGAGATGAGTGAAGTCATGGAGGTGGGGGAAAAAAGCATGACAAATTTGAATTTACAGAAATCCAGCAGACAAAGTGAGGGATTGGGGGAACAGAAGGCAAGTCTTCAGGGGGAGGCAAGAATGAAATCACTCTGTCTTTGAAAAGGTCTGTAACTTTTAAATTTTGTCTAAAGGTGATAGGGATCTATTGCTCTAGGGAATTGTGTGCCTAGTGGCTCAATCGTGTCTGATTCCTTGCAACCCCATGGACTGTAGCTCAGCTCTTCTGTCCATGGGATTCTCCAGGCAAGAATACTGTAGTGAGTTGCCATGCCCTCCTCCAGGGGATCTTCCTGGCCCAGGGAAACATGTCTCCTGCATCTCCTGCTCTGCAGGTTGAGTTTTTACTACTGTGCCACCTGGGAAGCCCCCATACTACAGTTGATTTAGCCAAAAGGCTGAGAAGCAATTCTAGGGAATTACAGGATATAATTTACATTTTACAAGTGGTTTTCTATCTCTAAGAAGGAGAATGAGTTAGCTGAAAAAATGCATGGAAGAGGGGAGAGTGTTTAGGTGGCTACTGCAGAGGTCTGAGCCAATGACTGGACCCAGCAAAATCCTTCCCCTGAACCAGACCATTCCAGAAGGAAAGAAGCCCAAGTTGTCAACCCACCTTATTTCCCTTATTCCCAAACCCAGAGCCAGTTCACAAGGAAGCGTTTAGTGGAAAGTTGTGAGTATGCTTGCCTGTGTTGTTGAAATTGTCTGCTGCCTGGTATTCTGTGAAATACGTGTAGCCAGATGCAGGGAGGAGTCTGAGCTGACACCACCTGAAATGCAAGCAGCCCGTCCGTCACCAGCTGGAAATCCAGCTCTAACATCTGACTCTGATATCAGGGTATCCTGGCACAGACTCTAAATTTACACAATTTATAAATTACAAATTTACAAAACTTGCACAATTTGGAGGGCTTTCACAAAAATAATTAGCCTATTTTGTAAAGCTTTTCCCTTTTCAACAACCATATTAAGTCTTCTCACTGAGGACATTACCCAGTCATATTAAATAAACCCCAAATTCTGTGATTCTGTTTCTCTTCAGATGAAGTGTGTGTGTGTGTGTGTGTGTGTGTGCACGTGAGTGTGCATGTTGGAACTAGAAGGTGTGCAGGGCTGTAGGAAGGGCATATAATAGAGAACTCTTTGGCTTCAGAGCCTGGAAATCAACTAAAAAATAACAGAGGTTATCAATGCACTGGCTGAATTCCTTGTTCTTTTCATATCTGTACCTCTGCCTGTGTGCTACTCTGTAGCTTAGCATTAGGTTGAATAATGAGGAACGGAGATTAATGAGATTTACCTGCCCAGTCACGCTATGAGCTGAAATCACCAAGCTTTGCTAACAAAATACCAGGACTGGAGGGTTTCTGAAATGGCCCTCCACTCAGATGGCATCCTCAAAACCTTAAAATTTCCGAGAAGAATTCTGAGACGGAAAGCCTGCGATCCTGAGTGATTGACAGCATTGCTGAGCACTTTGCCCCGAGTGCCAGGGTCACCAGCTTCCTTCTGCATCATTTAAACAGTCCCGATGGCTTGACTTACTGAAGTATGCCTGGACTGCTCTTTTCATTAATCTGAACAAACTGTCGACAAGATAGCTGTGCACTTTCCTGGCAGAGGTCTGACTATCTGGATTCTGAAAGCATCAGAATCTAATTGAGGATGCACACTTGGGGTCTCTGTACCAGTGAATCCATAAAAAGTGAGTTTTGAAACAGACGGAAGAGCCACAGCAGCAGGCCCTGGCTGAGATTCAAAAAGACTATAGGCCAGTCATCTCCCCTGGGGCCTTGGGAGAACCCTGCTCCTCTGATGTTGTGAAAAAGGAGGCTGCAGAAACTCACGCTGAGCAGAGCCTGGGGCAGGCTCAGAGGTCCTACAGCGTCAGTCAGGGGCCTTTCAGACTTGATGTTGATCCCATGCAGCTGCTCACTACCCATCCTTTATTTTTTTTTATTTTTAAATTAATTTTTATCAGCAAATAGCTGGTTTACAATGTGTTAATTTCTACTGTACAGAAAAATGAATCAGCCATATATGTATGTGTATATATATATGTGTGTGTATGTATGTGTGTATATATGTATATATATAACAGTTATGGTACTTTGTTAGCAAAGCTCAGTGAGTTCAGCTCATAGTGCGACTAGACAAGTGAATCTCATTAATCTCCATTCCTCACTATTCAACCTGCCGCTGCTAAGTCTCTTCAGTCGTGTCCGACTCTGTGCAACCCCAGAGGAGGCAGCCCACCGGGCTCCACTGTCCCTGGGATTCTCCAGGCAAGAACACTGGAGTGGGTTGCCATTTCCTTCTCCAATGCATGAAAGTGAAAAGTGAAAGTGAAGTCGCTCAGTCGTGTCCGACTCTTAGCGACCCCATGGACTGTAGCCCACCAGGCTCCTCCGTCCATGGGATTTTCCAGGCAAGAGCACTGGAGTGAGTTGCCATTGCTTTCTCCGACTATTCAACCTAATGCCTTATATGTGTGTGTGTGTGTGCCTTATATATACGTATATGTGTATATACACACACACACATAGCCCCCCTCTTTTGGATTTCCTTCCCATTCAGGTTGCCACAGAGCATTAAGGAGAGTTCCCTGGGCTATACAGTAGGTTATCATTAGTTATTTATTTTCTACGTAGTTCTGTATACATGTCAATCCGAATCTCCCAACTTACCCTATCCCCCTTTCCCCCTCAGTGTCCAAATGTTTGTTCTTCATGTCTGAGTCTTTATTCCTGCCCTGAAAGTAGGTTCATCTCTACCATTTTTCTAGATTCCACATATATGCATTAATAGACAGAGTTTGGTTTTCTCTTCCCGACTTGTTCACTCTGTATGACAGTCTCCAGGTCCCGTCCTTTAAAAGACACGTATGAGTCTCCTCTCAAGCTCTGCTTTTTGCTAGACTTGCTACTGAAGACACCAAGTAACTCTGAGACTGGAGATGTGACGACTACATATTTTGTAAGGAAATCATTTAAATATGGAAGGGGCACATTTTTTTTTAATTCACTAATTTAATGATAAAGGCAACTAACCACACTTCTCTAGAGATAGGCAACACCTACAGGTGCCTAGACACAAACCCCAAGCTTTTGCTCACCTGATTCAGATGCCAGGATGTCAAGGACATGCTGGTTAACAGTGCAGTGAGAACACCTCATATTTGGCTAAAGACTGGGCAGGGCCATGTGAAAGTGGCTCCGTGGGCTGCGGACACTGCGGGATTGTCTCTCTTGTGGGCTTTTCCTCCGTGAACGTCAGCAGGCTTCTGAAGGGAAGCCTGGGGGAGTCCTGGGAAAGGTTTACCTGTGTGGCCACCTGGGGGGATGCAAATTTTGGGCATTGCCGGAACTCTCCGTGAATCCATCTCCACCCTCCCCTCCAAGAAAAGCCTTTGTCTACATGGAAATGGACCACATGGTAGAAATCTACAGCTCCTGGGTATGAGAACAGGGAAACTCTACTGCTGGAGGAGGAGTAGGAAGGCATCTTAGGATCAAAGTTACACCTGCAGAAGAGACAGAAAACCTTCTGACACCTTCATCCCAAAGCCTAGGTTGACAGAGCTGCCTACAATCCACACCTAATCAGAAGATCAGACAAGACCCGGTGTCCACTCCACCACACACTGACAAGCAGAGAATAAAAATGGGTACCCTGGGCAGAGCTGCCCTAGGTAGATTTTCCTAAGGGACAGCACAATGGGAGGCCCAGAGACAAGCAGAGAAAAGACGTTCAAAGATAGAAACGCCGGCAGTTAGCTCAAACACGAGGTGTCGCTGGAGCAGTCTGACATCTGTGCAGTGAGAGTCGCCACAGCACAGAACAACGATCAGCTCAGCCCAACCCCTGAAGCCGTGAACACAAACCCCCACGCTGAAGGAAAGGAGGATTTGCCTTCAAACAAAAATAGTATTTATTAAATTAATTAAAAAAACAAAAACAAAAAATGCTTGCATCCCTAATATAAAAATTTTTTAAAGAAAGCAAATAAGAGCAAAAAAGAGATTATAGGTTAGTTCCCCCATATCATATATAAAAATATTTTATAAGGAGAAAAATAAAGCAATAAAAAATCTTACCTGTGGAGATGTAAATAATGTCTTATACAACATACCCTCACTGTATCACTGTGGTATGATACTAATTTCTCTATTTAAAAATAAAGATCTTGGGGCTTCAAAAAAAAAGGTATTTACCTTAGTCCCAGCTGTCTTTGGGCTTCCCAGGTGTCTCAGTGGTACAGAATCAGACTGCCAATGCAGGAGACACAGGAGACACAGGTTCCCTGTGCAAAGATTCCCTGAGTGGAAAGATTCTCTGGAGGAGGGCATGGCAACCCACTCCAGTATTCTTGCCTGGGAAATCCCATGGACACAGGAGCCTGGGAGGATAGAGTTCACAGGATTGCAAACAGTCAGACACAACTAAGCACACATGCATCAGCTTATTCGACGTGTCTTATTTGACATGTCACACACACACACACACACACACACACACACGAGCCTTTTCTCTGTTACACTTTTCATACTTATGCCATGTTTCCTATGAAATAGATTGTTACTTTTATCTTATCAAGACCTTAGATGCTAGAACATCTTAAAGCTTAAAGATAATAGAATTTCTTTGACTTTTTTTCTAGAATATTTAAATAATAAATTTGTAGTTCTGACTTTAAATGAATTCCTATATATAATGTATGGTAAACAGGCTTTTTCTTTGTTCAAATATAACATTGTTTTTTAAAATATTAAATATTTTTAGTATTAGATTAGCCTTAAATATTGTAATAAGATCTTTCTCAATAATTTACATGATGACAAATTTTTTGAATTTTAGATAACATAAAACCAGTTCTTAAAATTACAGTAAAATCAGTTTTAAAAAGACAGTGTTCTAAAAGTTTAATATGGTAGAATATTCAAAGGAAGGGCTTCACAGTTGGTGCTGGTGGTAAAGAATCTGCCTGCCAATCCAGGAGACTCCAGAGACACAGTTTCTATCCTTGGATCAGGAAGATCCCCTGAAGTAGGAAATGGTAACCCATTCCAACATTCTTGCCTGGAAAATTCCACAGACAGAGGAACCTGGTGAGCTACAGTCCATGGGGCCTCAGAGAGTTGGACACAACTGAGTGACTAAGCCCACGTGTGCATGCACACACACACACACACACACACACACACACACACACACATGCACACATGTTCATAGGACACTGTATTGGAATAAACCCAGCCTTACTTAGCTTGCAATGGAAAATTGTTTTAAATTTGGCCACAAGATGGTGATATCACAAAACAATTTCAAATAAATAAAATTCTATTCCACAGGGCTTGTGTTTCTTTCCAAGTTAAGTCTTTAAATGTAACAATTCTTGTTTAATCAGTGTCTTCTCCTAAATTATTTTGTATTTCTTGATTTGTTCCATGTCTGTATTTGGGGGGGGGGGGCAACTACTATCTATCTATCATATCTACTATCTCAGAGAATATCAATTAAGTCTATTGTTTTGAAAACCATATACAATAATAGCAAAGTAATATTTCATAAATAAAAAATAATATACTGCTATTTGTATTCATTATTGTTGACTTGTTTCTTGCTTTTTAATGGTGAAGATATTTCCTGCTCCTGGATCAGTGTCAAACAATGACAGATAGAGAAAGCACTTGGGAAAATAATAAACTCAATAACAAGCTTAAATGACATTTTCGTTCATTGGGTCAGGTCCCTCTCTACTTCCTTCACCATCTGGATCTCCATGCATTGAAAGACTTTCCTAACCAGCAGAAGCCCCAAACAATTAAGGAACTTCTCCAAGATACACAGAAATTGAGAGAAATTCATAACAAAGCATCAGTCCCAGATGATTTGATATTCTTCACACAGCTTTTGATGGTCTTGTGTCCCAAAAGGTGTGGCTACTGGTTATCACTCTTTCTTGAGGCTCAGACAACTCAGGACCCTCATGCTGCAGCATGTCTAGAAGCTGAGTGTAACATCTGAAGACACAGTGATGTGAGGGTTTGTGGAAGCCGAAAATAAATTGTACTTGAAACTGTGGATGCTAATGGTCCAAAGTAAACAAGACTCTGCACTGTGGGTACACATTTTAGGAACTGTCTTGCGCCATCTCAGAGTTAGCACCCATGTGCACTCTGTGCATGTGCATGGCGGGAGAATCCCCTGGAGAAAGGGCATGGCAATCCACTCAGTGTTCTTGCCTGGAGAATCCCATGGACAGAGGAGCCTGGTGGGTTACCACCCATGGGGCCGCAAAGAGACAGACAGGATTGGACGACTAACTTCTACTTTCAAATCATTTGTTATATGGATTTTCTAGGTGCAAGACATTTTACTGCTATCCGGAGAAAATTATTCTCAGAAATCTAAAAATTTTCAACGTGAAATGAGGATGGGTACCCCCTTTAGATTTATAACCACATGTGTTAGTCCCATCTTGGTTTATTCATTCATCATAAGATTGATTTTCTTGGTCCCATGTAACCAGGACACCTTTTTCATGGAGGACCCCATCCCCTTCCTTCTGTATAGCAAACAGTTTTTCTCTAGCCCTGCATCTCATCCTTCACTGTTCTCTCCTTTTGCTTTTGTATATTGACAAAAGACCTCATAAAGGAAAAAGAAAGATGGATGGAAGATAGATTATCTGAGTCCTTCCATATTTCCAAAATGACCTTTTCTACCTTCAGAAGATGCTGATAGTTTTATCTGGTACAGAATCAAAGTGGAAAATGATTTCCTTTAAACTTTAAAAGCATAGTTCCATTCTAGACAAAGTGTGTTAAAGAGAAATCTGTTGCTGATATGAACTTCATTTATTTCTAGATGACCTGTTTTATTTGTGCCTGTTTGTTTTTCTTTGTTTCTCTGGGAGCTTCTAGGTTGTTATTTTTATGATTCAGGCCCTAAATCTCAAGGCATGTCTGGGTGTATGTGGCAGCAGCCCTGGGTTATGCCCATTAAGTATCTCCAGCTCTCTCTTCTGAGCTCTTGACTCAGGTTGGACCACGTGACCAGCGATGCACAGTGAGGGTGAGTGAATGTGTTCTTAGTCTTTCTACATCTCCACAGACATGGGGGCAATCTAACCTAAAGCGAGAAACCTGGCATGCTGCAGTCCGTGGGATCTCAAAGAGTCGACACAACTGAGCAACTGAACTGAACTGAATTGATAATAGGGAGATTTGTTTTTAATTTTCAAAACAAAATTTTGCTGAAAGAAGAAACCTCATCCCTTAAGGAAATTGAAGGAACAAACACCCCCATAATGAATGCGTCTACCAGAAGTCTGTTTCCTATGAAAAACAAGTTTAATGGCAATAGATGAAATGTCAAAGCCAATGGGGAAAACATGTATTTACAGGCACATGTATTTTTTTAATCAATGAAATACACAAATGTAAAGACTAAACATTTTTGGTATTTTATTCCTCTTCCTCCATATAAAAAGTCAGATGGAGACAGTATCAGAAAAATCCAGGGAAATGAAACTGTGGTACAGTGTTATCCTTTGTTTCACATATTTATTCAAAGTATTCAGAGAGACTATTTCACTGAAGATGTAATGAAAGAAAGAAAGTAGAAAAGGTCATGATATTTTTCAACAGGACTTTGAGGATACATAAAAAACTTGATCCATGAAGTTTAAATGGGCATAAAATGGGTTACTATTTATGACTGATACAAAAACTATTAGCAACAATTTCACCTTCAGAACTTTAGTTCAGTGGCTTTCTATGAGGTTTTTGTCTATATGGAATTCTGCTAAAAGATAATACAAGCCAATGGATATTTATCTGCAAGTACAACACCCAGACTTTTTTTTTTTTTCTGGAACTGGATATGTGCTTTCAGGATCTTTGACCTCAAACATCTACACTGCATATGTCAGCATTAGATACAAACATTTAGAAGATCTGCATGTAGGGCTAGGTCTTCAGAGTCTATGATTCTCACACAGAATATCATTCTTTAATTTACATAAACTTAAATTGTTTTTCCATCTTTTATAATAGCCTTATTACCCTCACTATTTTTTTTTTCTATTGAGATGATTATATTCTGGAAACTTTGTTCAAGCTGGTAAGAACTCTTGTTCTGAATAAGAATAGTTAACTCTATCACACAGATTCTGGGCTCTCATGATTATCTGCGTTCCCTCTATGAAATTCAAACTATACCATCATTATGAGATTCAAATTTGATTCCATCCTAATTTTAATATCAAAATAAAAACATATAAATAAAGATTTAAAGATGATTTGAATATCTGAAGTTATTGATTCCCTACTGATATTTTTTATGTGTGTATAGTTTTGAGAATTACTTGGATGGACTTAATGAAAGTAAATTCATATCAAGAAGTATTAAATAAAAAAAAGAAGTGTTAAGTGATTACAGAAAGAATAAGAGTTACTCTGTGGGAATGCAATAGTGAAAAACAAATGATTTGTTATGACTTTGCATATGAACAAATTTCTCTTACTAAACTTATTTCCCAATTTCATCATGTGGGTACCAAGGCCAGTAGTTTCTAGCCCTCAAAGCCTTGGACAAAACCTAACAGTTGGTAGGAAATGGGCACAGAAACAATTGCCGTGTTACAAGACTGAGGAGCTGGTGCTGGACGACAAATCACCTTTGCACACAGCCAAAATTTCCCACCTCTTAGCTTCATCTGCATGCCCAGCACAAAGTAGCTGCCTCTGTTAAGTGGGTGCAGTAATCCGTACCAGGACATAAGATGTGGCAATTACAACACAGGCAAATCTACAGAAGTGATCATTATTGTGTACACAGAACAAATTCATTACCTTTGATCATCAATTGTATCCTGTTTATTCTGTGATGATATTGGGAGAGGTGCAAAGAAACAATAGATTTTGGACTCAGATGAATATTGTCTTTTATCCATGATACAAAAAGACATTAAATTACTTCACCAAGTTCCTTCATCTGAGTTAAATTAACCCATTCCAGTCCATTTTAGTTTGCTGATTCCTAGGATATCAACATTCACTCTTGCCATCTCCTATTTGACAACTTCCAATTTGCCTTTATTCATGGACCTAACATTCCAGGTTCCTAAGCAATATTGCTCTTTACAGCATCAGACCTTGCTTCTATCATCACCAGTCACATCCATAACTGGGTAATGTTTTTGCTTTGGCTCCACCACTTCATTCTTTCTGGAGTTATTTTTCCACTGAGCTCCAGTAGCATATTGGGCACCTACCGACCTGGGGAGATCCTCTTTCAGTATCCTATCATTTTGCTTTTTCATACTGTTTATGGGATTCTCAAGGCAAGAATACTGAAGTGGTTTGCCATTCCAATCTCCAGTGGAGCACATTCTGTCAGACCTCTCCACCATGACCAGACCATCTTGGGTGGCCCCACATGGCATGGCTTAGTTTCATTGAGTTAGACAACGCTGTGGTGTACTACTGTGGGCAGGAATCCTTTAGAAGAAATGAAGTAGCCATCATGGTCAACAAAAGAGTCTGAAATGCAGTACTTGGATGCAATCTCAAATATGACAGAATGATCTCTGTTCCTTTCCAAGGCAAGCCATTCAATATCATGGTAATCCAAGCCTATGCCCCAACCAGTGATGCTGAAGAAGCTGAAGTTGAACGGTTCTGTGAAGACCTACAAGACCTTTTAGAACTAACACCCAAAAAAGATGTCCTATTCATAATAGGGGACTGGAATGTAAAAGTAGGAAGTCAAGAAACACCTGGAGTAACAGGCAAATTTGGCCTTGGAATATGCAATGAAGCAAGGCAAAGGCTAATAGAGTTTTGCCAAAAGAATGCACTGGTCATAGCAAACACCCTCTTCCAAAACACAAGAGAAGACTCTACACATGGACATTACCAGATGGTCAACACTGAAATCAGATTGATTATATTCTTTGCAGCCAAAAATGGAGAAGCTCTATACAGTCAGCAAAAACAAGACAGGGAGCTGACTGTGGCTCAGATCATAACTCCTTTTTGCCAAATTCAGACTTAAATTGAAGAAAGTAGGGAAAACCACTAGACCATTCAGGTATGACCTAAATCAAATCCCTTATGAATATACAGTGGAAGTGAGAAATAGATTTTAGGGACTAGATCTGATAAACAGAGTGCTTGATGAACTATGGGTGGAGGTTCATGACATTGTACAGGAGATAGGGATCAAGACCATCCCCATGGAAAAGAAATGCAAAAAGGCAAAATGGTTGTCTGAGAAGGCCTTACAAATAGCTGTGAAATGAAGAGAAGCAAAAAGCAAAGGAGAAAAGCAAAGATATTCCCATTTGAATGCAGAGTTCCAAAGAATAGCCAGGAGAGATAAGAAAGCCTTCCTCAGTGATCAATGCAAAGAAATAGAAGATGGATGAAACTGGAGCCCATTATACAGAGTGAAGTAAGCCAGAAAGATAAAGAACATTACAGCATACTAACACATATATATGGAATTTAGAAAGATGGTAACGAGAACCCTATATGCAAAACAGAAAAAGAGACACAGAAGTACAGAACAGACTTTTGAACTCTGTGGGAGAAGGTGAGGGTGGGATGTTGCAAAAGAACAGCATGTATATTATCTATGGTGAACAGGTCACCAGCCCAGGTGGGATGCATGAGACAAGTGCTCGGCCTGGTGCACTGGGAAGACCCAGAGGAATCGGGTGGAGAGGGAGGGGGGGGGGGGATCGGGATGGGGAATACGTGTAAATCTATTGCTGATTCATGTCAATGTATGACAAAACCCACTGAAAAAAATAAATAAATAAATTAAAAAAAAAAATAAAATAAAATACAAAAAAAAAAGAAAAGAAACAGAAGAAAACAACAGAATGGGAAAGACTAGAGTTCTCTTTGAGAAAATAAGAGATACCAAGGGAACATTTCAAGCAAAGATGGGCTTGATAAAGGACAGAAATAGTATGGATCTAACAAAAGCAGAAGATATTAAGAAGAGGTGGCAAGAATACACAGAAGAGCAGTACAAAAAAGATCTTCATGACCCAGATAATCACGATGGTGTGATCCCTCACCTAGAGCCAGACATCCTGGAATGTGAAGTCCAGTGGGCCTTAGGAAGCATCTCTATGAACAAAGCTAGTGGAGGTGATGGAATTCCAGTTGAGCTATTTCAAATCCTGAAAGATGATGCTGTGAAAGTGCTGCACTCAATGTGCCAGCAAATTTGGAAAATTCAGCAGTGGCCACAGGGCTGGAAAACGTCAGTTTTCATTCCAATCCCAAAGAAAGGCAATCCCAAAGAATGTTCAAACTATCGCACAATTGCATTCATCTCACACGCTAGTAAAGTAATGCTCAAAATTCTCCAAGTCAGGCTTCAGCAATACGTGAACAGTGAACTTCCAGATGTTCAAGCTGGTTTTAGAAAAGGCAGAGGAACCAGAGATCAAATTTTCAACATCTGTTGTGTCATCAAAAAAGCAAGCGAGTTCCAGAAAAAAACATCTATTTCTTCTTTATTGGCTATGCCAAAGCCTTTGACTGTGTGGATCACAATAAACTGTGGAAAATTCTGAAAGAGATGGGAATACCAGACCACCTGACCTGCCTCTTGAGAAACCTATAGGCAGATCAGGAAGCAGACCGGTTCCAAAGAGGAAAGGGAGTACGTCAAGGCTTTATATTGTCACCCTGCTTATTTAACTTATATGCAGAGTACATCATGAGAAAGGCTGGGCTGGAAGAAGCACAAGCTGGAATCAAGATTGCAAGGAGAAATATCAATACCCTCAGATATGCAGATGACACCACCCTTATGGCAGAAATTGAAGAGGAACTAAAAAGCCTCTTGATGAAAGTGAAAGCGGAGAGTGAAAAGTTGGCTTAAAGCTCAACATTCAGAAAACTAAGATCATGGCATCTGGTCCCATCACTTCATGGGAAATAGATGGGGAGACAGTGGAAGCAGTGTCAGACTTTATTTTGCGGGGGCTCCAAAATCACTGCAGATGGTGACTGCAGCCATGAAATTAAAAGAAACTTACTTCTTGGAAGGAAAGTTATGACCAACCTAGACAGCATATTAAAAAGCAGAGACATTACTTTGCCAACAAAGATCTGTCTAGTCAAGGTTATGGTTTTTCCAGTGGTCATGCATGGATGTGAGAGTTGGACTGTGAAGAAAGCTGATTGCCGAAAAATTGATGCTTTTGAACTGTGGTGTTGGAGAAGACTCTTGAGAGCCCCTTGGACTGCAAGGAGATCCAACCTGTGCATCCTAAAGGAGATCAGTCCTGGTGTTCATTGGAAGGACTGATGCTGAAGCTGAAACTCCAATGCTTTGGCCATCTCATGCAAAGATTTGACTCATTGGAAAAGACCCTGATGCTGGGAGGGATTGGGGGCAGGAGGAGATGGGGACAACAGAGGATGAGATGGCTGGATGGCACCACTGACTCGATGCATATGAGTTTGAGTTATCTCCAGGAGTTGGTGATGGACAAGGAGGTCTGGCGTGCTGTGATTCATGGGGTCACAAAGAGTTGGACACGACTGAGTGACTGAAATGAACTGAAATGAAGTTCCTTCAAGTTAGGTGAATTTATTATTTGTTTAGTGGCTATTTTATATCAAAAGGTAAGCAAAAGGAGGGTGTTGAGGAATATTGAAAAATGTCAGGGAAGTTTTATTCTTTTAATACAGAAAAATCTCTGTTAAATCCAAGTAATTATGAAGCAGACAGATCCTGCTATATTGGATAGTTTCTATTTAAAAAAAGGTTTACAAATATTATAGTGGCAATTCTAAAATGCTAAGCTTTGTTCTTGCATTTTCTTAATAATGCACATTTAATAGCATATTTACAAGACATTGTTTTGTTGACCAAAAATGAAAAGGGAAAATGAGGCAAACTCAGAATTGCCAAAAGGTAAGTTTATGACAACGGCAACCTAGAGGGGTGAGATGGGGGTGGGGGGTGGGGAGGACCAAGAGGGATGGAACATATGTATGTGCGGGGCTCTGCTCTGTCACCCAGTCCTGTCTGACTGTTTGTGACCCCATGGACTGTAGCCCGCCAGTCTCCTCTGTCCGTGGGGATTCTCCAGGCAAGAATACTGGAGTGGATAACCAATCCCTTCTCCAGGGGATCTTCCTGACCCAAGAATCAAACCGGGGGCTGTTGCATTGCAGGTGGATTTTTTACCAGCTGAGCTACAAGGGAAATCTGGAACATATGTAGAACTGTAGCTGATTCAAGTTTATGCACGGCAGAAACCAACACAATATTATAAAGCAATTATCCTTCAATAAAAAATAAATAATTTTTTTTAAAAGATGAGTTTATTCAGGAATAACAGAGGAATTGCAACTTGGGACATGAAATCAATAGCAAATAACAAGCAAGTCTGTTTAGGGCTTGAAGTTAACTGTATTTATGGGCAGAAACATAAAGAAGGGAGAGTTCGGTTAGAATTATTTTTAATGGAAAACCAGTGGAGACCAGCCTTACTATTTCCCTACTCAGACAAAACCAGCCTCACCAGACAAACAAATTCAGTTCAGCTTATTTGTTGAGACCAACCTGACCTGGGTCATTTTTTGTTCATCGCTCTGGAAACCATTAAGGAAATTTCCTAAGTTGGTACAGGCAACACCTGACCCACTCTCTCTCACTGAAGAAATACCAGTATTACTAGTTTTATGTAAATCACGTATTTACAGCAAATCATTTCTCATTTCTTAAGTTTTTGTCTTCCTGTGGGCATATGTTTGAGATTTTTCCATTTTGCATTCTCTGGCTCCATTTTATATTGAAATTCTTTTACAGTATCAATATTTCAGCAAACTCAAGGGGAAAAAATGATAGAATGACCTGAAAATGACAAAATAAAATTATTTTATTAAGTGATTTTTAACTTATAGTATCATCTAATAAGTTCTTCCCAGGTTGCAAAGTAACCCCCTGCCATCATAGGAGACTTAAGAGATGAGGGTTTGATCCCTGGACCAGGAATATCCACTGCAGGAGTGCATGGCAACTCACTCCAGTATCCTTGACTGGAGAATCCCATGGACAGAGGAGCCTGGTGAGCTACAGTCCACAGGGTCACAAAGAGTCAGACATGCCTGAGTGAGCACAAGTGAAAAACAAGGATTGCCCACAGTCACTTGGAGGAGGCTGAGCACTTCAAAATAAAAGACTTGTCTCCTTTAGTTAGAGATAATAAATCAAACACAGCTACTTAATTATTTTTAGCAACATGTTTTTCGGTGAAAACATTAGTCATTTTATAGTCAAATCATAGTCTGCTTTTTGCAAAAACATTAAAAGTCAAATTAATTTCATTAAAAAGTGATCATAAGATAGTATCTTTTCAAAATTAAATCATTTGTGGCTTAGTTGGCCCCAAACCTCTAAAATTGAAGCATTTTTCAAGTGGTGTTTTTCTCAATATTTTTTGTCTGTTTGAATACTTAACTAAAGTAATAAATATTTCCATTATATTTATACTATTTGAAATAATATAAATCAATAATTGTATTTACAAATCTCAACTTGAGTGCTTACTTTAGGTTTAGTAACAAGAGGATCTCACAGGCCCAATCTTTTGTTGAGAATATTCCAAGACATCCTCAAGTTTTCTTATTCTAAGTATTAACAACATACGAATCAAGGAATGACAGTCTGTAAATTCAGGAACTTTTCCTTTTGGAATTGTATTTAATTTTAAAGTGCAAAACTATCTAGTCTGTTAGTGCATGAAATTAAACCTATTTGTATGGATAGAAAAAGAAAAAATGTGTCTGTGAGTACAATTCTGTATTTCTTTGAAATGTGACTAAATTATAGTGCAATTTCTTAGATTTCTGCTATTACTTAAGAAGACAGATATTTTAACTCTATTGCAACATTTTTATTAATAGATATAAACAGTAGAATGAAATTTTATTGAGTACTAAGATAGTATATAATCTTTAATTACAAGCCAAATAATTTTTTTTTCCAAACCATTTGGTATAATCTCGTATTGATCCACCACAGTTAAAGCTGACCTGTTCCTTCAAATAACATAGACTGGAGAACAATCCTATAAAATGATCAGAGATCAAAATGAAATAATAGTTGTCTAGTGCTCCGCAGAGTAAGTGTTGTCTATCTTAAAAATATCCCAGCAGGTATTATTTAATTGGCTGATTTTTCCCAAAATCTGTCCTTCAAATTCCAGGCCTTGGAATTTGATATCACCATTATCTCAAATTTATTCAGATGGAGACTTATGTATTATTCTCAGCCAGGATCTAATCTGAAGAACTACACAGTGATTTGGACAAAGAACATTACAGATAAACTTTAACTGTATCAGAACCTTGGAGTAACGACAGATTGATTAGTGCTAAGTAAAGAGGACTTGAAAATAATATAGCAATAAGAGATATAAGGAGCATGCGTTATCTTAAGAGCTGAGATTGAGCATCCAGGAAGAGACCCCAGGACTGAAACCAGACTGTTGGCATCGCTATGTTTCACAGAATTGCAGAAAATTCTATGGTACTCCTTTGCTGAACATCTCAGGACAGTCTTCAAGGGGGAGCGTACCATTGGAGGCACTTGATTACACAACCATCCTGGGGGTGCTAAAGGAATCTCCTGGCCATTGGATGTGTTGACCACCATATATTTTAGGAGACATTCTGTGAACAAGCCACTCACACTGCAGGGTCATCAGGAGTCTGGTGCTGTGACAGTTGCATGTGCTGCAAGTTTGGTCCTGTAGAAGAAAAGAGCAGGCTTTTCTTTGTTTTGCTGTTCTTACTAACATTTCCCAGGCTTCCCAGGTGGAACAGTGGTAAAGAATCCACTTGCCAATGCAGGAGATTCAGGAGATGCAGATTTGGTCCCTGGATTGGGAAGATCCCCAATCCAGGGAGGAGGAAATGGAAACTCACTCCAATAGTCTTGCTTTGGAAATCCCATGGGTAGAGAAGCCTGGCTGGCTACAGTCTGTGTGGTCACAAAGAGTCACACACGACTGAGCATGCATGCACATTGGTATTTCCAAATATCCAAAGCAATTGGAGGCAAAAAGAAAACCCAGAGAACTCATCACCATGTTGCTCCTCAAGCCCTAGTTCCCTAGTACATCTTCCTTCTTCTCTTTAGCCTTCTTATGCTGGATTCATATGTAGTATTTGTCATTCAACCCAACTTAGGTCTGCTTGCTTGAGGCAGAGCAAAGCCATCTATGGACACCAGACAGTGGTGAAGGAAAGTACAGTCTTTATTGCCAGGCACCAAGTAAGGAGAACAGTCAGCAAGTGTTCAATAAACCCAAACTTGTCAGTGGCTTTCAAGGAAGGGTTTTTAAAGGCAAGGAAAAGGAGAGAGTCATATGCAATTAGCTTATGTACATCCTTCTGGTTGGTTGAGGGTGAGGTAACAGGATGGTTTTTTAGGAATCTCAAGTATCAATTTTCTGGTTTCCACTGGTCTGGGGTCTATGTGCTGGTGGTCAGCATGTAGTCAACTTCTTCCCTTTTGGGGGTTGCAGTATCTGCAAAACAACTCCAAGGTATGGCTCAGAATATGACTAAGAGCTCTTGAGGAACTAAGTGTCCTTGATTCTGTTTTTTGGCTAAGTTAATACTACTTTGTCTTGCTTGACTATTTTCCTAGAACATGGGGGATGGTGTGTCTGTCCCTGGGAAGGCCCAGAGGGTCCTCCTCAGTTTCATGTCTAGGGTTTTCAGCTGCACTTAGGAGTAATGGGGAGAAAAGTTTCTACTCCATTTCCCTGACCAAAAGTCTAGCTTTGCATTTAAAGTTGGTTTTCTGTAAGCCTTTAAATTACTTTTTTGAGACATTATTCTCTAGTTATTAAAAGAATTTTTTTTTTTCTCTTCTGATACCTACATTGGTGTTTCTTTTTTATTTTTTTCCTATCCTTTTTTTTTTTTGCCTTCTTTTTCTCTCTGTCTCTTTCCCTTTCTACTTTTCCCTCCCTTCCCTTTGCTCACTTCTTCTTCTGTCTCTCTGGCTTCCCTGTCCTTCTTTCCTTAAGTAATTGAATGACTGTTTATTTATCACTAACTTTTTCAGTGATATCACCTTCATGTTTATATTGGTTTTGAAATATTAAAGTGACAGGTAAAAATGCAATTGTGGCCAAAGAAAATATAATTTGTCTACACAACTCAAGTTTTGCCAAAGTAAATGTTTTCATCATCAGAAATAATTTTATTATTTATTTTAAAGCAATGTAACTAGTAGCAAAATGGTACATAGACAATAAACAGAACCAAATCCCATAGGGTTACAAGAACTAATATTGACTTAATATTTATTTTCATGTGCAAGTGTAAGTAATTTAAAAAGGCAACCATTTGTTAAAAGGCTTTTATAAGTGTGTTTTTATTTTTTAAATAACAGAAAGACTAATAAACTATCATCATTATAGCAAGCTGATCTGAATTGTGTTAAATATTAAATTTGGACTAATGTTCATAGTCAAAAATAATTATTTTAAAATTTATGAAACAATTTTTTTTTATTTTCATAGGAAATATAGTCAGGTCCTACATAGTGTAAAATCCTAGTCTTGGCAACTGTCATAATGCAAAAATACTCAATTTGAGATATTGGAGGAAATAGAAGATTTCATAAGACCTTACATTTATTCCTAAACACAACTGTAATAGGTAAAGACATGGCAACTCAAAGAAACATCATACTTAAATTTCAGTGTGGAAATATGAAACAAGTTCATTAAATTTATTGTTGTTCTCCATTACATATATTAATTCAATTCTGCCTTCAGTTTGAAAAATTTCTATGTGAATATGCTTGTTAAATATATTTCACCTGTGTTTATAACATATACACATGTACAAGCATACCATCTTTGTTTTAAGCTGTGTTTCTATTTCCTTGTTCGGTTAAAGAGAATTAAATATAGGGTCTCCCTATTTTAAGGGAAATTCTTGGTGTTCATGTTGTTCTAAAATGAGAGTAATGTAAAATACTAAACAAAAACAACAATAGGCATTTCATATACTCAAAGCCAAATTATACAGTAGCTGTAATCTATAGTTTCACATTTTATACTTTATATTTTATATTCACAGAATTATGAAGGAATATTAGATTTTATTTGTTACCTTTAATCCTGTTTTCTTTTTAATTTACCTGCTTTTTGTGTAAAGAAATGATGCCACATCTCTTTCTAGTTTTTAAATGTTCTACTTTATGTTGAATTAAAATTCAAAGCAAAATTCAGAAAAAAAATTTGGAACAAAAATATCTTTTAAAATTTGTCAGTATCTCTTTCATGGGAATGACAGCACATTCCAATTACCTTGTGTTTTTCAACCTGTTTCTGAAGGGGACTAATGCAATACAGGTAAGAGCACTGGAGTGACCAAGGGTGAACTTTTTTTTTATGACAGTCAAATTCTGTGTGGTCTGCATTAAATTTAAATGGCAAAAACTACCTTTGCTTTTTGGCCACACCACACGGCTTGCAGTATCTTAGTTCTCTGACCAGAAATAGAACCCAGGCCCTTGGCAGTGAAGCACAGAGGCCTAACCACTAGACCACCAGGGAATTCCCCCAAGCTACCTATTTTTATTTGTATGTTTTCTGTAGAATGTCAAAGTACAGTTAAATTAGATAAAAATTTTGATATTGCATTTTTTTGAGTATGATTACTTCAATGCTAAAGGCATAAAGGAGGACTTCTAATGTTTTGAAATTCTTTGTATTCTATAAAAAGCATAATTATGCTTCTTTTGAAGTATCCTTCTAGTGAAATATACTATATAGATATATAAAAATTGTTAAAGCTCAAGATTTTAATGAAAATCATTACTTAATATTTCAGTTTCAATTCTTGGAGTAAATTTAAGTCGACAAATGTGTTTCAAGTATTTTCCCTATGTTAGGTATTCTCTTAGGAGAACAATATGTTAGGAGAACAATAAGTATTTGCTTTTATACTTTTCTTGGCATACAATGTGTGTCAAACATAAAGTTAGGGAAAATTTCATATAGTCAATATTTATTTTTGTTTTGATTTCTTCAGAGTAATAAAACATGCTATCATCATGGCAAATTCTAAAATGGATATCATATCATATGAAAAGGCAACAAAAAGGTTAAAATGGCTGAGGGATTCATATTCTAAAGCAAACTATGATTCTTACACAGAAGTCAGCCACGTGAATGTGTTTATCTGTGTAGAGAAGACTAGACACAGTATGATGAGCTGTTTTTATGGAAAAGCAATGGAATAGGACACATTTAATTTTAGGAGGAGCAATCATCTTCTATGTCCATTGGGATGCACCAAATATAGTTAGATTTCTAGTTTACTTTCATAAAGCCTCAATACTTTTTAAAAAAAATTGGCTTCTACAGTTTGCATCATTGACAAACAAAGAAACATCAGGTTTAAATTTGTGTTTTGACTTAGATTTTCAAAACCATTCCATTGATGTCTTTCAAATATTAATAGGAGGAGTACCAACAAGCAGTACTTCAAGTTTCAAAATACTCTATACTTCCAGGAGAATAGATGTTTTTTTAATATGAAAGAAGTGGATATATTCCAATCTAGTTTATTTCATGCCAGCAATGCTTTTTCTTTCCTAAGATCTAAAGTTGTTTCAAGCAACATCCTTGGAGGGAAAAAAAAAAAACAAAAACCAGTTTATTATTTTCTTTTTATCAAAGCTGAGTTTCCTCTCGGGAGTCCTGAATCATGGTGTTGCAGATGCTGTTTTTTCGACTGGGTTCACTGTTGGGTAGGTAAGCCAGTGGATCCGGTCGGATTAAGTATCTAATAAAAGAAAACAAAGTAAATGACTGCAGTAACAACTAAAGGCAAAGCTCATCCACCCTGACACTTTAGATTGTTACTTCAAGTTTATTTGTTTAGTGTTAATGGTTATCAAAACTGGTCTCCATATATGTCTCTCTAATGGTGGAAGGACTTGCTGTTTATTTGGTCTGTAACATTTTGCAGGGCTGGTATTAATTCTATACCTAAAAACGTTGTGAAGATGAATATGAATGAATGATGAATCATTGTCGTTCAGTTGCACTCCATCACCACATTCACCTTATCAAACATTTATATTTTATTCTAGTATTTTGTTGATCTATTCTTCTTTTTTTTTAAACTTTTTATTTTGTATTGTTGTATAGTCAATTAACAATGTTTTGATAGTCTCAAGTGAACAACAAAGGGACTCAGTCATACGTATACATATATCTATTCTCCCCAAACCCAGCTGCCACCGAGGCTGCCATATAACATTGAGCAGAGTTCCATGTGCTATACAATAGGTCCTTGTTGGTCATCCATTTTAAATATATCGATTTTTTATTCTTTACTTTGGCTATTTTTCTATCAAGGAGACCTAAATACTAGCCATGATTATATCACTTGATTGTTCTTAGTTTTATCATTCATAACTATTAATAATTTGATCAAATTATTTCTATAGTCTTTTAATTTAAATATTCTGTGACTCTAAAAAAATTAATGATTTCAGAAATGCCATGAAGAACTTTATGCATAAATAACATTTTAAATGAATTGACCTAAAATTCAGGCTATGCTATATTAAGCAATTGGACAAAAAAATTATCCTTAATTCACTCTATTAGTAAGTAGGTAAGTGTTCATCTGCCAAACTCACGCATTTCCATGTTAGAACTTGTTTCAAGAAGCATGGTTTACTTCAGACTGCCTAATGATATGAGTGTCTTGAGCTTCTCTAGACTACAAGCTAGGATCTGGGGATATGAAAAGCCACACTCTCTGACCCCTGCAGAGAATTTAATTTATGAAGCAGAAAAAAGGATGAAAAAGAAATTCCAAACACCACAGAAAGATGAAAAGAACAACAGACAATGAGGGAATGTTTTATTGAGGGGTTTAGGTTGATGTCTCTCCAGGTAGAAGTGGAGTGGAAATGGGACTGAGAAAAAAGTTCCATCCCAAGGATGACCTTGGCATGTTCAGAAAATGAGTTTGACTTCAGAGGACTGGTTAGATCAGGAAAGGACAGGAGATGAATTCATGAAAGAACCTAGAAAGATGCTAACGAAGGACTTTCAGCTTCAGGATAAGTTTCCATTCCTGTTCTAGAGGCAGTGGGAAGCCATGAGCACTTGGAAGTGAGAGGTGGAAAGTGAATACATGTAACAGAGCTCCTAAAATTTCTTTTTCAGATACAAATGCAATGAGTATTTCATCACTTTGTAATAATGTTAGGAGTTACACAAATAAATGCAGGAACTAACTTAAAAGTGGGAACTATAATGAAGACTCATACTTCTCTTAAAGACCAAAAGGAAGATATTCATAAATATGTCCAAATTAAAGGACATATATTCAAAAGGTTAACATGATCTTACCATTTCATGAAAAATAATCATATTAGTCTCAAAAAACTTATGATTTGTTATGAAATAAAAATAAGGTATGATTAATTTAAAAATATATATGTATAATTGAAACTTTGAAGGAGAGGCATACAAAAGTTGGGACTACAAGGGCAGACTGTATAAATAATAAAAATTGCCTGATTTTATGGGTCAAAGGAGGAAACATATGTGTAAATACGGACACAAGTAAAACAGCAGATTTATCATATTTTAATTATATACAAAGTGCAGCCTCAAGAATGGGCAGTTGAAAGCCAAGTACATCACAAATAAGATATTTTCATCTAATTTAAAGTGCTCTATGAATTCATCATCACCACTGGCTTACTCCTAGCCTTACATCAACAGCTGTCAAAATGACTTTTCTAATTTTTGTTACTTTCTTGCTCATATATCCAAGTGCTCTTATTACTAGAAGATTGAGCATAAATTCTTTGTTTTCTAATCTAAGGTCCTTCCAAAGTCAGGTTTAATATGTTTCCAATACTGCAAAGAACTGACTCATTTGAAAAGACCCTGATGTTGGAAAAGATTGAAGGCAGAAAGAGAAGTGGATGACAGAGGTTGAGATGGTTGGATGGCATCACGGACTCAATGGACATGAGTTTGAGTAGGTTCCAGCAGTTAGTGATGGACAGGGAAGCCTGGCGTGCTGCAGTCCATGGGATTGCAAAGAGTTGGACACAACTGAGTGACTGAACTGAACTAAACATCATGTTTAACTAGTTATTAACAATGCAAATTCTAACAACACAAAGCTTTTACTGTGGTCACACTAGGCTCTGTAGTACTGCCCTCTGGCACACATTATGCAATGCCCAGGTAGTGCATTTTCTCAAGCCATCTCCCTGTTCTGGAATGTTCTCTCCTCTCCACCTACACAAATCCTATCGACCCTAAGAGTCTAGTTTAAGTCCTCCATCTTTATAATCAGAATAACTCACAACAATGCCTTCTTTCCTGAATTTAGAAAAACACTATCTCATTTAAACCATGTTTAAGTCATGTGACAAAGTCATGATATATAGACCACACTTTTAAAGCAGCACTTTAACACTTTTACAAACATGCATAATATGAATTACTACCATAGACCCTTTCCTAATAAAGATTTTGACCAATTTTACCTTGGTTTTGAGAAAGTCTAAGGGATTTAGAATTAGCTAGTGTGGGATATTTTAGGTTTTCCTTTGAACTTCTTTCTTCTTTTTATTCCACAGATTTTCTATCATTTGTCTAAATGTATATATTGAAAACAAAATTCAAGCTGTCTTCTATACCTCTACCATCCTATGATGCTTTTGTATAGTATGACACACAGCAATACACAATGCAGTGCACAAAATGCATTTGTTTATTGAACACCAAAATTAGACTTTGATTTTCTAAGTATTTATATCACAAGAACAATATGGTGCTATTATGGGGAAATAAAAATATAAAAATAAATAAATTTGTGGTTTTCTGAAAATACAGGCTCGATGTGAAATACATCAACTTACACAACATCATTCAGCTCCAGTCTGGTGTCTGGAGATGGGTTTATCAGGATGTAGGAGAGGGTATTTTGATGATCATTCATTTCATCTAGAAGATAAATAAATGCTAAGTTAGTTATACCACTTACAGAAAATTATGGGAATTATTGCAGAGCATCTTACCTTCAAACCACATAGCTGTCGATAATAACTTGCTATAGTTTTGCCCACAGCATGAGTGTTTATATAACTTTGACTATTTTCAAATTACTGCCACTGGAAATATCTGACAGGTACTCATTTTTTGTTCCAACAGATGTTAAAAAATAAAGTATCTAATTCTGTTCACAGCAACCACAATTATAAGCTACCTTGTAAGCTATTATGCTAGTACTTTTTATAAGTCTAAAAAAGTATTTTTATTACAGAAATGGCTAGACAGGATGTTTACTTGATTTTTCTATGCTTTAATAATTATAAAAAATCGTGCTTATAGATGGCCATCCCAGTCAGGAACATTCATATGGAAAATACTGTGAAAAAAATCATCTAATGACATTGTGTTTTAAAAAACACAACAGATATGTATCTAAATAGCATGAAAACCCTAAGTACATTTGACTTCCTTACATAATATGTCTGATATAAAACATGGTAGTATTCTGGAAGAATGCAGAGTCCTGTGGATCAGATTTAACTGTAAGTTTCAAGGGAAGTGTACCACTGGATCATTTGCTTTTTCTCTAAAACAATTCATATTCTAAAAATAAACACCTGTGCCCTTTAAGTTTTGTCAATTCATTCTGGAGACATCATCAGACTTCAAGTTTGGAGAGTTGACTTGGCATTGGAAAGGAAAAGAAAACAGCTTTGGGATTGAGGTTTTTTAGTTTCCAAGGCTACGAGAAGGTGTAAATACAGAGGCTCACGGACACATACTCGGTAAATATTAATCCTCCCAAGAGTAAAGTCTTTAAGCTGGAAGGACACTGTTTAAAAGCCTGCTTGAGAGCCATAGTCCTCTCTAGCTCCTTCAGTTAAGATAAGCTTGGCTCCTAAAAGTGGTATTAAATTTTCCAGTTTGATCCAAAAATCTAAAACTATATTTCATACCAATAGAGATACATCAACATGAAGATAACTGCATAAAATTAAAGATAATTTTAGGCCAATATAGATGATTCTAATAATTTTCAACACTCAAAAATATATATTATTTTCACAAAATAGTATTTACCACAATGTGCTTCTAACTAGAAACCTGTCACTGGACTGTGAAAGATAGCATTTTCAGTTATAATCTTTCAAGTTGATATGCAGATGTGACATTTTTAAGTCTATAAATAAAAATCCCCATCTTACAAGGAAGTTAAACTGTAGTATAATTGAAGCCTCCAGTAAGTTTGTCAGTAAAATTATTATAATCATAAGGTTATCAAATTAATATTCAAATAAAGGAATATATTCAGTTGTATAGCCCCGGGGCAGACACAAGGAATTGCATCCTGCCATGGGGATAAGATTGCCAGGCAAAAAGAGAATGCCCTGTGAAATCTGAAATTCAGACTAAAAGTTAACAAGTTTAAGCATATTTATATACCAAATATTGAATGTTACATGCTTATACTAAAAATCATTTATCGTTTATCTGAAATTCAAATTTAACTAGGCAGCCTATAATTCTTTCTGCTAAATCTTCCAGTCTCATACCTGGGGGTGTGTGGTTACCCCTAATTCAAAAAGCTGGAGCTTGGAATTCCATTGAGTATATGACAAGCTTACTTCAAATAAGGTTTGTTTTCACCTCAAAACATATTGTACTGGCAGGAGATTACCAGGATCCTTTTTTTATACAGAAAGCAATTTTGACATATGTATTCTTTTTGAAAAATGTCTCCTTTTGTACGAATTTCCACATAGGCTAAACAAAATACCTGCAGTTAATAGTGCATCCTAGAGACTGAAGCATGATACCCTGAAACGTAACAGGTCATCAGAAAATCTCCACCTCTTTTTCTGTTTTGCATATAGGGTTATCGTTACCATCTTTCTAAATTCCATATATATGCGTTAATATACTGTATTGGTGTTTTTCTTTCTGGCTTACTTCACTCTGTATGATGGGCTCCAGTTTCATCCATCTCATTAGAACTGTATGACAAAAACCACTACAATATTGTAAAGTAATTAGCCTCCAACTAATAAAAATAAATGGAAAAAAAAAATAAAATGGGACTAAAACAGAAAAAAAAAAAAGAAAGAAAATCTCCACCTCATTTGGCTTTCAACTACCATCTAGTTGATAATGTGGAAAAGTAAAATAAATACATTTCTGTACAAATTCCAAAAGATTTTGGAAAAACCTTATTTATTTTCATTTTAATAGTTTGAATATACTACTTTAAGAGCTTCCCCGGTGGTTCAGCAGTAAGGAACCCGTCTGCCCACGCAGGAGACAGTCGGGAAGATCCCCTAGGCGAGAGAATGGCAACCCACTCCAGTATTCTTGCCTTGGACAGAAGAGCCTGGCAGACTACAGTCCAGTCCATGGGGTCACAAAGAGTCAGACATAACTTAGCAACTGAGCACGCATACTACTTTAAGCTTAAAGGGACTTCACCTGAAGTAATATCTGAGACTGAAGAACAATGTATTGAACATATTATCTGATTTAAAAATAAGTATTGTTTTCAATTTTGCTGCTATCCTCTAGTACCCCTAAATGACTTACAGGAGGCATTTTTATCATTAGTTGATGATCATAATTTATCACATGATTTTTGATTTTTGTTCTCCAGTTTGGTTATTTAATAATGTTAATTAGGCATGATTGTGCTTCCCTGGTGGCTCAAATGGTAAAGAATCTGCCTGCAATGTGGGAAACTTGGGTTCAGTTCCTGGGTTGGGAAGATCTCCCAGAGAAGGAAATGGCTACCCACGCCAGTATTCTTGCCTGGAGAATTCCACGGACAAAAGAGCCTGGTGGGCAACAGTCCATGGGGTTGCAAAGAGACACGACTGAGCGACTTTCACTTTCACTTTCAGGTATGATTAGTCATAAATAATCCTAAATCTGGAGACAATGATGAACAAGACAGGCCAAGTCTACAGATTCACCTATGACAAGTCAGCTCTAAACTTTCTATATGATTTTAAGCATATCATTTATCTTAGGATATTCATAAATATTCTGTTGAAATTCACTAATTCCAAATGCACATGCAGTGAATTTTGACACTGCATAGCATAGTGCAACCTCTATCATAATTATGACATAGAATATTTCTATAATGACAAAAAGTTCCTTTCTGACCTTTTGCAGTTAATTCCTTCCTCTCATGCCCCATCCTTAGAATCACTGATTTCTAGAAACATTCACTCAGCTAGGATCTTACAGTGTGTTTCTGTAAGGTTTTTTTCCCCTTTGTGAAATCTTTTTGTTGGGTATCCAAGCTGTTGCCTGGATCTACTTTAATATTAATGCAGTCATTCAAGTTTTCTTTAGAATTATGATTACATAAAATATAATTATATGCTTTTACTTTTAATCTATTTCTTTCTTTACATTTTAAATGTTTCTTTTAGACAACATAAAGCTGGGTATTGCTTCTTTTAATCCCATCTGATGACTTCTAACTCTTAATTGAAATGTTTAACTCATTTATATGTAATATAAATATGAATATTGTTGCTGTCCCGCCCAATTCTTTAACACCCTGTGGACTGCAGCACAACAGGCTTCCCTGGTATCAAGTATCAATATAGTAGGATTGAAATCTACCATCTTGCAGTTGTATTTCACTTGTTCCAGATGTTCTTTGCACCTCTTTCTTTTTTCTCTGCCTTCTTTGGATTAATAGAGGTTTTACACAGTTCTTCTTATAATCATTCCATTTTATTTGCAATATTGGTTATTAGTTATATCTCTTTGATTTTCTTTTCTTTTCTTTTTTTTGTAGTATCTCTAGGTCATTGGTTGGCAATTGTTTTTTAAAGAACCAAATAGTTAATATTTCAGAATTTTCAGGCCATATGAGCTCTGCTATACTTAAACTTTTTCAACTGGAAAGTGGAAGCAGCCATAGAAAATGCAAAAATCAGTAAGAATGACTGCTTTTATTTTTTCCAAAAACTGGCATGCTACCATTTGCTGTCCCTTGCTCTAGGGCTTAAAATGCACAGCTTTAATTTTTCAGTGTCTACTCTTAAATAGCACATCACTTTACATGTATTTTAACAAACTTGCGTGTGTGCTAAGTCACTTCAGTCATGTCTGACTCTTTGCAACCTTATGAACTGTAGCCTTCAGGTTCCTCTGTCCATGGGATTCTCCAGGCAAATGTACTGGAGTGGGGTGCATGTGCTCTTTCAGGGGATCTTCCCCAACCAGGGATTGAACCCATATCTCTTATGTCTCCTGCATTGCCACGTAGGTTCTTTACCAACATCACCAACTGGGAAACGCTTAACAAACCTACTTATTCTATTTCTTCCTTATTACTTATTACTGCCATACTTTTTTTTCTATATATGTATTATAAACCTTACAATGTTTGTCATAAATGGTAAATTATTTTTGAACAAAGTTTTTAAAATAGAAATGTATCTTTTACATTTGCCCATATGCTTACTTATTTTGTTTAGATCTAGAGTTCAACCTGGCATTTTTTTCTTCTATCTTAAGAATTTCTTTTAACAATTTCTTTCATACTGCAGAGCTGTTGTTGACAAATTTTCTCAGCTTTTGTTTTTTAAACCTGTACTTATGCTTTTAGTTCAGAAAGATATTTTTACTATGTATAGTATATTAGGTAGACTATATTTTTCAGTACTTGAACCAAGTTTCTCAGTTGTGATTTGGTTTGAGAAGTTTCTGACATGAAGGTCTCTATTGTCCTTATATTTGTCTCTTCCTCATGAAATGTCTTTTTCCTTCTACTCTTTTAGAGGCATTTTATCAATGACTTCCAGAAATTTTTTTATATTGTGTCTTGGCATTATTTTATTTGTTATATTTATATTGCTTGGGCTTCACTGAGCTTCTGAGATCTTGAATAGAGTTCCCACCAAATTTGGACAAAAATGTTGATCATTATTTCTTCAAATATCCCTTCTCTTCCTCCCGTTACTCCAATTATGAAATTACTCAATATTATAGCACAAGTAGCTAGCACCACTTTTTCAAGGCTTTTACCTTTTTCTTTTCTTCTCTATTCTGCATTTTGGATAATCTATTGCTATGGCTTTATGTTCATTGATGTTTTTATTCTGCAGTACCTATTTTTATGTAAATCCCATGCAATATACATTTTACTTGGAAAGTATATATTTTTCCAAGCAAAATATGGGAAAGTAAAGTATTACAAATTCTAACCTATATGAGCTTCATGTCTTCAATTTTTCTCCTTATCATTCTGTTTTCCTCTACCATCTTGAACATATAGATCATATTGTATTATAATAACTACCTCAATATTCATATTTTCTGAATCTGTTTCTGTTGACTGATTTTTTTTCTACTGGTACTGGTCATATTTTCTTGTTTGTGGTCCATTTACATGACTTCCAGCCTGTAAAAGGCCTAAATCATTTGTTAACCTTTTCTCGGGTAACAAAGTCATATGCTGATTTTTTCCAACACCTGTACACTATTGGTTTATGTTTTTTCTAGTTATTTAAATCGAGGCTATAAACAGTCATCATAATTGGAAACTTCTTGTTTCAATGCATTTAGAAAGCTCATTTTTGCTCTCATTGACTATTTATACAAACTCATAATAAAATGCTGAACTCATAAAATGTTGAAAATAAAATGCTCATTCAACTAATTAAATTTTTTCTCAATGACAAAAATATTGTATTTTATTCAAATGTCCACATTTTTCTTAGACATATGCCAAAGCACAATATTTGATTTCCAGGTGTAAGGATAAAATACATGTATTATTAAGTGCAATTAAGTTAACTGTGGAGTTAAATTATATAAAAATATTGACATCATTGAGAAATTAATGTTCTGGGAAGGTTATGATACAACTCCATGAAACAAAACTTTACAGTTTTACTTTAGGGAGATATGGAAATTCATTGCAGAAATAATTGTGTTTACCATAAATCATTATCAGCTCAGCAGTTACCTCTTTTGAAAACTTCATTACTTTATCTGTTAAGGAAACTGCTGAGTTTGTTTCTTTCTATTAACATCCCACATACAGAATGAGATTAACATAAAACCCATGGTTTTATCCTCCTGTGTCTGCCTCCTTGTGAGAATGGGTCAGTTCTGGAAATATAGAATAACATAAAATCATCTATTTTCTGGAAATCTATACTGGCAGTATACTGACTGTACATATCAATACTATTTTATTCATACTGGGAAATGGTAAATGATATATTTCAAAAAACAGTAAAAATTCAGTATCAGTCAAGTTTCTTTTGAAATAATAAATTACTATTGAAGTCATTATAGTGATCTCAGATACTTACATTATTCCTCCTATGTGCTAAATGTTGTACAATATTTTAGAGAATTACCTAACTTTGGTGCCTTTCCCTCTTTGGTATTGTATTTCAGGACGAATTTATAACCTTTTACTAGGAAATGTACTTGACCTATTGATTAGAATTTGGGGGAGTTTTTAATTAAAACACATGAAAATGATCAATGATTTATAAGAGTCTGAAAATAGAAGTTGATGATATTATTATTACTATTACTGCTACCACCACCACAATATACACCTTAGGTGTGGGTGGGGGTAACAATCCTGTCTTATTAACTCTGCTTGTTTCTCTCCCATAAAAGAATGACTAAGAATTAAAGTCACCATGTTAACTGTAAAACCAGCTCCTGGTTAATCTGTCAATTATTTCAGGCAAATTATAAACTTACTTAACAAAGAAACTAAGGCTTCCTGATGGATGTAATGAAAGCCACATCTAACTAGTAGTTACCTCTGTCACTTAAGAGGATTTCTTTTTTTCCCCCATTGATGTTCCCTTGTCTACTAACACTATGAAACAAAGGGATCCATGTCAAAATCAGACCCTGCAGCACTAGTCATACCGGGAACACTTACTTGCCAATTTATAATGGCAAATACATTTATATAATGTATATAATATATACTATATGCAATATATAACATATAATATAAATATTAAATATTTAAAATGTGTGTCATACTAACAGTTAAGAATATGTCAATAGTTATTAAGAATAATTATAGTGAGTATGAGAGCCAAATAAATCATTCAAGAATGATGCCAGTTATTAACACAAAATAATGATTGTATATGTATATCTACAGTGCAGCTTATAGATTGAAGAATCTTTTGCCCCTTGCATTCTATTATTTTATATCACATCTCTTTGGGAAAACCTGATAACCTTATTTGTTGGTTGAAAACACGATGTTCAGGGAGACAGTGACTTGTCCAAAGACATATGGCCAGTTAGTATATAATGCCATGAACTTTGAGGTAAGTTTTTAAAATTATATTGAAGATAGTTTCCCAAAAAATTCAATAAAAGACAAGCAGAATTTGTAGGTCATTACATTAGTTAATTTCTCAAGACATGCAGGTTCTCATTCTATCTCCCAAACCCTTGAGGCCAGATGTGCTCCACTAGTAAATTTTTTAGATTTAGAAAGTAATATAGGGGACATAATGTATTTCATGTAATAGTCTCAGTTGGGTCTGAAGCAGCAAGGTTCATATTTCTGCAGCAAACATATGAACATTCACAATAAATCTGAAAATATCCAAATAGTTTCAAGCAGTTTGGAGCAACTTCTGTGTTTAAACAAGTTTTGGTGTTGAACCTACTTAAAAATTCGGTCTCCAGAAATTTTGGATTTTAAAAGTACAAGTGAGAGATTATATACCTGTAAGCTAACTAATGTCCTTTGAAGGATAGGTATATGTTTATCTTAGACAACAACATGCACAAGCATTTACATTATTTCAACCTAACCTGTAGAGACAGGCTATATCAGGAAATACTAAAAATGTATCCTCTGGCTTTAAAGAATTACCTTTCTTTTAGAATTGAATATGATTAAAAAAAATAATAATAAGTGAGAGGTAATCTGTGCCTTCAGGAAGCAAGGTTACTTGTCAAAAAGTAGCAATTTAGTGACATTTTAGCTTTTAAGCATTTTTCAGTGTTTCTTTATGGTTTCCTATTATTTGAGATATAATTAAGTTTTTCTTTAAACAATATAAAAATAACTTTTCTAATGTATCATTTATAAGGCAGCTTTGATCTGCAAGTGTGATAATTTTTCAGAAAGAGAAAGATCTGGGAAAGGATACTGCTGAAGACAGATGAAGGAAAGTAAGAATCCTTCCTGTCCGATACTGTCTCAGCAAAGGGGCAGAGAAGAAGTGAACTGAGAGTAAACGTGAGGTGATGATACAAAGACATGAAATGTAATTAGTAGATAAAAGAAAACACAAAAGATAAATTGAGGAGTAAGGAGTGTGTGCGCACCCGTATGTGGACATGTGTTTGTTTTAGGGTTAAGGAAAGGAGGCCGGATTTCCTTAGAAGAGGAACTAAGAGAAAAGAAAGGGATAGATATAATAGATTAGGAGAGGGGGTTTAGATGGTAGAATTTGGATTTGAAAGAACTAGGAAGAAGGAGGACTAAAAGTAGAAGGAAATAATCCTTTCTTTTCATCTGAAACAAACAAGTTATTTATAAAATTAATTCAGAAGAAGAAATTTCTAAATATAGTTAGGCAAATACTGACAAAGAAGAGTGAAATGTCCCTAGCCCTTACCGGATATTAAAATACACTATAAAGACTGCAATTAAAACAGTGGGTGGTTTTGTCTGAACAGACAGACACACCACTGTGTAACACAATAGAAAGTCTAGAAATAGACACAATAACATGTATGAATTTGTTGATCTGCTCAAAGCAGGATCTAAAAATCGATGGAATGGGGTGTGCATTTTAAATGGTATCACATAACTAAGGGCATTCCTGATGGATCAGACTGTAAAGAATTCACCAGCAATGTGGGAGACCTGGGTTCTATCCCTGGGTCAGGAAGATCCCCTGGAGAAGGGCATGGCAACCCACTCCAGTATTCTCGCCTGGAGAATCCCCACAGACAGAGGAGCCTGGTGGGCTACAGCCCACGGGGTCACAAAGAGTCAGACACAACTGAGCGACTATGCACAGGACAGCACATCATATAACTCAATGTAGAAAATTATCTTAGAAAATACAAAAATGCGTTCCCTTGCCTACCAAATATACCAGGATAAGTTCCAAATAGATCATATATTTGAATGCAAAAGGTGAAGCCAAATAAGTAATGAAAAACATGGAAGCATTCCGCTTTAAATTGGAGGAGAGAAAGTGTCCCTGTTACTCAGAATAGATCAATAATAATGGAAACAATATAAAACTTAGATTAAAATACTAAATAACAGAAATATAGGAAAAAACTCGGCTGAGGAAGAAACACCCGCAATTAATAGCCACAGTTCTAATTTGCCCAATGTATGTGTGTGTGTGTGTGTGTGTGTGTGTGTGTGTGTATGTGAGTGCTCAGTCGCTCAGTTGTGTCCTACACTTCACGACTCCATGGATGGTGGCCTACCAGGTTACTCTGTCCATGGGATTTCCCAGGCAAGAAACTGGAGTGGGTTGCTAACTCCTATTGCAGGGGATCTCCCTGATCCAGCGATGGAACCTGCGTCTCTTGTGTCTCCTGCATTGGCAGGTCGATTCTTTAACCACTGCGCCACCTGGAAAGCCCCCTCTAAATCATTAAAAACAAAAACAAATCTATAAAATTGGCTAGAAATGAAAACAATTCACTGAAAATGACTCTTAATCACATGAAAAGATGCTATATCTCATTATAATAAGAAGGCACACTGAGATACCACTTAAATAATCTATTAGAATGGCAAAATACATAAAAGTCTAATGACTTTCTGCTGGCAAGATTTTGGGAAAATAGTCTTTCATACTTTGCTGGTAGAAATGCAAAATCAAACACATTTAAGATGAAAATTTTTCTAATAGCAAAATTGTATACATTTAATCTCTAATCCAATAATCTCACTTTTAGATATCCATCCCAAAAGTATACTGGGAAAAAATACAAAAAGACATATGCATATGCCTATTCATTGCAAGAGTCTTCATAATTAGAAAAGGCATAAAGGACTAGTTTAATAGACTATTATGCTTCTATACAATGAAGCACTAGACAGTGGCAAAGAAAAATAAAAACCATTTCTATATTCTACTAAATCAATGATCTCCAGGATATACCATTAAGCAGAAGAAGCAATGTGGGAAAAAGAGAAAGGAACATGCTGCCAGCTACATTTTAAAGTTTGTATTTAAAAATGGAAGAATAAACCATAAAGTTAAAAAAAGTTACTCATGAGGAAAGGAGATTGTGTAGAAGTGATGGGGAGTGATGTTAAATTTGTTTAATATAATTTGTATTAAATATTCGGCTTTGAATTGTGCACAAAGTTTACATCACTAAAAGAACAAAGTCAAATTTTAGGAAAAGAAATTCTTAAATCCTGAAAACAGAAATGAGTCTAACTTGATATCCAACTGATGGTATAACTACAGCAAGGAGAACCTTTCCAAGACTTGGAATTATTTTACTAAACATTCCTATTGGGCTAGTCTATAAGGAGTGCATTAAAAATTCATGCTTTGGCAATTATAGTATTAAGAGTAGCACTGCATTATTATTCTGAGACTGTTTTATGTAAATTGTGAAAAGATAATATGAATTTTATAATTCCATCATTTCTATTGTGGTTGATGAGCATTAATCTTGGCATAGCAGAAAGTACACCTACAGGATAGAAAAACTTAAATAAAAACCCAGTGGCCTGCATTTTAATTGCAAATATCTTGATGAACAGGTGAAATTGTTTATCTGTCTTCCTATCTATCATCTGCCTAATCTTTTAGCTCTCCGCAATAAACTTAGAAAAAGTGACAAATGCAGCAAAATGAATATCTCTAAAATTTGATTAACATTTTGAGTGATCCTGGGAGAAATGACTTAATTTTAGGTGGAGAGCATTTAGTCCTACAGAGAGCAAGGCAAGTCTATCACATATGGTTGACATCATGACAAAGGACTCAGGAAGCTATCTGAAGAGGCTTCCACTGGTCAAATTTAAAACTGATGAATAATTAATAACATGCAGATAAAAACATAAAATACATTTATATCTAGGAATTCATAATAGTAACAAAATAGTTTAAAAAAGAAAAAGCAGGGGATAGAATGGACCAATTTAGCCTGGAGATTCAGAGTCTAGGAAACTAGCAGTGTGAGTTTCTTCAAGAAATAGACTGAGTAAGAAAAATACAAGATGGGGGAAACTTAAAAATGACTTAACAAACTTGTCACCCATCTCCATGAATGGACCTTAATTGATCCTGATTTAGATAAAAAGTGTAAAAAATCATGACATTTGTGAGATCACTGGAAATTTGAACACTAAGTGAATACTTGATGATATTAAAACTGCTTTTAAGTGTGAAAATTGTACATGGCTATGTTTTTTAATTTAGCACTTAAGCAATAGACGTATATATTGAAATATATGGGTCTGAAATTTATCTGAAATTAATATGAGATGTGAAAGAAATTACTGGGCACATACATGGAACAATATCTGATAATTATTGGAGTTGAAAAATGAGTACATCCAGGTTCCTTAGGGCTTACTTGGTGGCTCAGTGGTAAGTAATCCACCTGCAATGCAGGAGACACGGGTTTGACCCTGGAGAAGGAAATGGCTACCCACTCCAGTGTTCTTACCTGGAAAATGCCATAGACAGAGGGGCCTGGTAGGCTACAGTCCATGGGGTCACAAAAGAGTAGGACACGACTCAGCAGCTAAACAACATCAAGGTTAACTATGCTAATCGTTCTACATTTATTCATGTCTGAAATATTCTATATTAAAATTTTTAAATGAAGAATAAGACAAGAAGCTCAGTCTCACACAGAAAGGACACTCTTCCCTGAAACTTCAAACATTCTGGCTTATTTTTAACCACTCACCTTTACTCTTGCCATCACTCTCAGGAAAGGACCTTACCTCTTACTATCATGCAAAACATTACTCAGCTTCCTGACAAGCACCTACAAGTTTATGCATTTTAAAACACTCGTCTTTGGCCCATTTTTTGACTGGGTCATTTATTTTTCTGGAATTGAGCTTCAGGAGTTGCTTGTATATTTTTGAGATTAATCCTTTGTCTGTTGCTTCATTTGCTATTATTTTCTCCCATTCTGAGGGCTGTCTTTTCACCTTGCTTATAGTTTCCTTTGTTGTGCAAAAGCTTTTAAGTTTCATTAGGTCCATTTGTTTATTTTTGCTTTTATTTCCAATGTTCTGGGAGGTGGGTCATAGAGGATCCTGCTGTGATTTATGTCGGAGAGTGTTTTGCCTATATTCTCCTCTAGGAGTTTTATAGTTTCTGTTCTTACATTTAGATCTTTAATCCATTTTGAGTTTATTTTTGTGTATGGTGTTAGAAAGTGTTCTAGTTGCATTCTTTTACAAGTGGTTGACCAGTTTTCCCAGCACCACTTGTTAAAGAGGTTGTCTTTTTTCCATTGTATATCCTTGCCTCCTTTGTCAAAGATAAGGTGTCCATAGGTTCGTGGATTTATCTCTGGGCTTTCTATTCTGTTCCATTGATCTATATTTCTGTCTTTGTGCCAGTACCATACTTTCTTGATGACTGTGGCTTTGTAGTAGAGCCTGAAGTCAGGCAGGTTGATTCCTCCAGTTCCATTCTTCTTTCTCAAGATTACTTTGGCTATTCGAGGTTTTTTGTATTTCCATACAAATTGTGAAATTAGTTGAGAACTAAACAGACATTTATCCAAAGAAGACATACAGATGGCTAACAAACACATGAAAAGATGCTCAACATCACTCATTATCAGAGAAATGCAAATCAAAACCACAATGAGGTACCATTACACGCCAGTCAGGATGGCTGCTATCCAAAAGTCTACAAGCAATAAATGCTGGAGAGGGTGTGGAGAAAAGGGAACCCTCTTACACTGTTGGTGGGAATGCAAACTAGTACAGCCACTATGGAGAACAGTGTGGAGATTTCTTAAAAAACTGGAAATAAAACTGCCATATGACCCAGCAATCCCACTTCTGGGCATACACACTGAGGAAACCAGATCTGAAAGAGACACGTGCACCCCAATGTTCATCGCAGCACTGTTTATAATAGCCAGGACATGGAAGCAACCTAGATGCCCATCAGCAGATGAATGGATAAGGAAGCTGTGGTACATATACACCATGGAATATTACTCAGCCGTTAAAAAGAATTCATTTGAATCAGTTCTAATGAGATGGATGAAACTGGAGCCCATTATACAGAGTGAAGTAAGCCAGAAAGATAAAGAACATTACAGCATACTAACACATATATATGGAATTTAGAAAGATGGTAACGATAACCCTATATGCAAAACAGAAAAAGAGACACAGATGTACAGAACAGACTTTTGGACTCTGTGGGAGAAGGCGAGGGTGGGATGTTTCGAAAGAACAGCATGTATATTATCTATGGTGAAACAGATCACCAGCCCAGGTGGGATGCATGAGACAAGTGCTCAGGCCTGGTGCACTGGGAAGACCCAGAGGAATCGGGTGGAGAGGGAGGTGGGAGGGGGGATTGGGATGGGGAGTACATGTAACTCCATGGCTGATTCATGTCAATGTATGACAAAACCCACTACAATATTGTAAAGTAATTAGCCTCCAACTAATAAAAATAAATGAAAAAAAATGAATAAAAACTTATAATACAAAAAAAAAATAAAATAAAACACTCGTCTTTTCTTCACTTCCAAGTATCTAAGCAAGGGCTCCAGGGTGCGTTCTTTTTCCTGTGTTTTCTTTCAACTTCTCCACTGGTAGCTTAATCTTACTAATCAAATATGCTTATACCTCTCTGCTCATAAAAAATAAAACAATCCCTCTTCCCTGTCCACTTCCTCATCCAGCTACTTCCATATTTCCCACCTCTCCTTCAGAATAAAATTTCATAAATAACATAACCATTCTGGCAGAGACTGATAAGTGTCTCTCAATAGCCATTTGTTTTGTTTTCTGTAATATTAGATTTAGGCCACTGAAAACAAAGCATACAGCTTGCCAGTGGGACATACTGGAAATGGTGTATGCAGCTACTTGGTACTGTTTTTTAACTGAGGAGATAATCCTTTCTTCTCTGGCCTTACCATCCTTCCTGCAGGGTGGAATGTGAACAAAATGACTGACATTTCAACCTGCATCTTTTGCCATGATACTTTGGCAATGCAAGCGATAGATTTTGAGGCAATAGACAGAAGACTAAAATTCTATTATCTTGGGGGTCCCTAATACATGAAATCCACTATATCCAACTCTTAATTTATTACTCAGGCTACTCGGATCTGCTTTTCACACATGCTATCTGACTGACACTTAACCGAGGTCAGCAAGGACATATCACTGTACTTTCTGCAATATTACTGATTCCTTCTCTACTCCAAAATTTCAAGTTTTTATATCACAAAGCACATAGGAAATACAATTTTATATCACATTGGGGTAGAAGACAAAATTTCTCATGACTGGAAGTGACCAGCCTCTGACTACCCAAGGCCTCAGCTGCCTTCAAAAGATATAAAAGATCAGTGTAATGATAGATCACATAACCAATAGATAGCATAATATTGTACTATGCTACATATTTTGGGTAATTCAGTTCTAGACACTTCAGCCTCTTGTTTTTCTTTTTTAAATACTTCCTCCCTCATCATTCCAGAAACGTGAGTATTTCCTAGAGTTCTCCTATAGTCTTTCATCTGGGGTTATTCCACCAACTTCTATCACCTTGTGTGCACACATGCTAAGTCGCCTCAGTTGTGTCTGACTCTTTGCGACCTTATGGATTGTAGCCTGCTAGGCTCCTCTGTCCATGGGATTCTCCAGGCAAGAATACTGGAGTGGGTTGCCAAGCCCTCCTCCAGGGGATGTTTCTGATCCAGCCATTGAACCCACATCTCCTGCATCGCAGGCTGATTCTTTACCTCTGAGCCACCAAGGAAGCCGTCTATCACCTTACTTTAAAATCTATAGGCTGATGACGTCAAAGTCTATAAACACATCTCATTTCTTTTTCTTGAACACCATTCAGCAGAAATCTTGCTTCTTATGGCTAATTATCCATATGAAGTCTTCCAGGCACTCAAATTAAATCTATTATCTTCACCACAAGTATTCTTCTTCTAAGTTCAGTGAATGTCAGGATTATGAACTACTTGCCCAAGCTAGAGCCCTCAAAAGTCATCCTGCGACTTTCCCTTTTCCTGTCCTTTCTGTCTCATATCTAATATATCAAAAGAAATCTGCTCATGCTCTTGAATCAGGCCAGACTTACTTAGGGCATAGTAGATTAAGACTAATGGTTAAATCAGTCATCATGAATTATTACAAAGCACTTAAACACATTTCAAATCTGTAAAGTGCTACAAAATACTGACAGTAATGTAGGAAAAATAAGTGGTCCAGCAGAGACACAAAAAGATATGGAATCAAAAGTCACAAGTTAAAGCACTGACTCAAGTGTACACTAGGGTTGGGTGACCCAAGGAAATAGTTTATATCTGAGACCCTGTAAGCACTCTGCTTGTTCATGCAATCAGCATCCAGTTACTGGATTTCTATGTGTCATAAAATGTGTAAATTGGTTGGCAATACAAAGCTTAAAGGAAAAAAAAAAAGCAAACATGCAAAACAATAATTATTTCATAGCATGTATTCTCAGTGAAGACAACATCACTCCCAAAGGTGCAGTTTGTTTGTTGAAGTGGGCAAAAAACAAAACAAAACAAAACAACATACCATTTTCATGTATAAAGCACAGATAGACATGCTGTTCTTAGACATACAGTACATGGGTGGATGAGCTGAATGCCAGTTCTCGGCTAAGCACATTATTATTCATTATCCCATTTGTCCTTCAGGTCAAACCCGTGGCATAGGGATTATTATTTCATTTTCACAAATACGAAAATAGCCTTGAAGAATTACATAGTACAACAAATCTACTGGCTGACACTAGAATATAAATTCCATAAATGCAGATGTCTTGTCTGAATAGGTCATTGTTTTATTCCCAGTACCTGGAACTCAGAAGGCAACCTAATAAAATCTGTTGAATGGATAAATTATTGTGAATTAAAAATAAGTGGAGAAGTTCAGAGGTCCCTGAGATGTTAGATTCCAAATCTTCTTTTCATAATCTTTATTTTTTAGAGGTGTCTAATATAGAGCTTGGGGCTTCCCTGGTGGCTCAAGGGTAAAGAATCCATCTGCCAGTGCAGGAGATGTGGGTTTGATCCCGGGTTGGGAAGATACCCTGGAATAGGAAATGGCAACCCACTCCAGTATTCTTGTCCACGGAAAACCCCATGGACAGAGGAGCCTGGAGGGCTACAGACCATGGAGTTGCAAAAGAGTCGGTCATGACTGAGCAACTAAACAAATATGCAACATATCTATATTACAATTATGTATCAATGTAAGAGCATAACAGTCATAGAGACATACCTGCACTATGAGATCAAGCATCATTTGAGTTTCAGATTAAAGCTTTTGAAGACTCTGTGTTTCTGGATCACAACTAACTATAAAAACATTTTATAGAAACATTTTCATTCATTTGTAGCTTATCCATTTAGTCACTTAGAATTGCCACAAATTTATTTTATCCCAGGCTTCTAAATTGAGATGCAGTTTGTGTGTATGAGTGTAAAACAGGCTTTGGAGCCAGACAGAACTGGATATAAACCTCAGTCAGGCTATTAACAAGCTAATTAGCAAGTTATTTAGTTTCCTTATCTCTAAAATGGAAGAGTTTTTTGTGAAAATTAAAGTTAAGGTAATTCTTGTAATAAGTTCAACATGGTGCCTAGAGACCTGAGCAAATATTTAAATTTTTCAATCCTCTCTTTTTAATATCATGTTCATAATTGTCTCTAATAGGTTAGATGTGTCACTAGTCTCTTCTAACTGACCTGTGAAACAAAAAGGTGATTCTTACATTACTAAGTTAGAGCCGACTCTGTTCCAACTAAGGGAAAGAAATCACAAGCCCATATCATACAATACTTGTAAAGAGCATACCATATCCCACTGTAGAAAGACCCAAGTGTTTCATTCTATTTTTCACAAGTTCAGCAAGCTCTTGTCTTTCTGACCTCCTGTAGAGGTTCAGGCGCTGCTGGGTCATTTTCTCCGCGGTTCTACTGGAATGTTTGGGGCCTTTCCTGCTCAGCCTGCGGGCCCATTGCATGCTCTTTCTCCTCAGCAGCGGGTGGTCCGACTGGTCGCTGGATGTGGAGTTGCGGTGGTTACTTCGGTGGTGACCTTGCTCTTTAGCCTCTTTGGTGTCTTCCCACTCTTCTACACTGATGGATATCTGAGACTTTAAAAGAAGTGCATATGGTAATTAGATATCTTAAGAATCAGGTAGCCTAGCGTTCTATTCATATTTTTTTGTGTGCTAAATCTTGACATAATTATATATCTCATGAGAGTTTTTACAGAAAGAACAAGATCATCATTATTGATACTAATTTTATATTACTAGATCATCATTATTGACACTAATTTTATGTTACTAAAAGTAGTAGAAAATATGTTTTTTGAACTTACAGTGAACCAGATAAAATATCCTTGCATACTCCAGTATAAGTTTCTTTATAAAAAGAAGTTAACATTTTATGTATCAGAGTTAACAAACAACTGGCATAGAGTTATTTGAAACCAAAACAAAAAGAGCTAGATATTTCACAGTGTTATTCAAATGAAGTCAAAGTAATGGACTTTCCTCAATTTACTCCTAGTACTCCACATGAAATTTTTAAAAAAATTATGAAAGTTCGCTTATTTTTGGAGTTAATAATATTGTTAAGGTTTTAAATGATTGTTCTTTCTAAAGAGGGCATTGGCATGAACTTTATAAAATGTGAATTTTTTATTTGCTCATATGATCCAGAGGAAAACAAAAAGCATATTTTATTTAATTTATGCATTAGTTATTTACCACATAAATAATTTTGATAAAATATTATGATACACTTCAGGAACTGTTTTCAGTGGTCTAAGTGAAAGTATGCTGTAAATATTAATATTTCACAAATATATTCTAAAATCACAAAGAAAACTTACATTAGGCTACTCTTCATAGGAAGGAAAAACAATGAAAAAATTCCTAAAGTCCATTTTGATCTACTCTTTTACTAATAAATCTGATTTTAAAATGAGAAGCTTTCCTTTGATTATAGGCGCTTACTGAAATGGAGCAAGACCTTATGGTGTTTGCCCCCTTACCATGACCTCTGCCTGCTTTTTGTCTGTGAAAACTTCAGTCAGTAAGTTTAATCAGAGAAGTGAGAAATGCAGAAAAAAAGGAAAACAGTCAAAGGAGACTAAATAATAACAATGTAGTCATTAAGCACAGTCAAGGATCTTTAGTTCTTTTTCAAGGGTTGCACATAATATCCTGAGCCATATCATTGAGCTGTTTTATATATACTAAAACACCAGGTGGAGACATTACTACATGATGACCAGACAGTAACCAAGACATGAGTTCTCACAATTCCAAGAACTGGCCTCAGAGAAATGGGAACAAATAGCCACCGAAACTGAAGATTAACTGTACCTAAAACAATCAAGATGATGCTGATCACCTTGAAGATGACTATCAGAGCTGACCGTGCTATTTCTGCTCGTAGCCTCTCCTTCTGCGTATAAAAGCTCTATCCCCACTGGTTGCCAGTGTAAGGGGGAGAGGGTGAGTTGGCCTTTGGACAGACGTCCACCACCCTCCTCCCCCCAATTGCTGGCATTTGAAATAAAGCAAACTTTCCTTTTCACCAATCTGGGCTGTTTATTTGCTTATGAATGGTGAGCTGCTGGACCCTACCACACTCTTTCAGTAACATTAATATAAACAAAAGTTTCCTGTTTCAGAATTGTTGCTTTTCATACCAGGAAGTCATATGAAATGAACCATGATTCAAACCAGAAAGCCTTATTTTCTAAATCATGCACATGCAAAGGGAAACTTCCTGCATTTTATTGTGCATAAGAGCCGTGTTCACAAACCCGCTGTGTTTGCCGTCTGTGGATGGAAGGTTGAGCTACAACATGCATGTGTTGCTGCTGGCTTCCAAAGTAATAGAATTTGAATTACCAATTTAAGTAAGGTCAGAAGGCAGATCCAATAAGATCCTTTAAAGTGAATATAACTGATGGCGGCTCAGTCAATGCCTTACACACAATTCCTAGTGGCAAGCTATGAGATCGACCTGGTCTCACACTTAAATTCAATAAAAAATGCAAATATTCGTTCACATTTGTTTCAAAACAGTCCTGTAGAGAGTGGTATGAAAATGATTTATTAAACCTTCATTGCTGCATAATTAGAGACTATTTCTCTCTTTTTTAGATTGTATTTTTAAGTAAAGACTATAATTGATTTACAGTGTGTTAGTTTCAGGTGCCCAGTACAATGGTTCAGTTATATAAATGTATTATATAATATATATAATTCCATCTACAAAGAAATAGTCTCTTATGAAACTATGAAGCTTAAATAAATTATACATGTATTACTTATATATAATTTTGCCGAGTCTTTCCCCTTATAGCTATTTTAGGATACTGAATAGAGTTCTCTATGCTATACAGAAAGCCCTTGTTGGTTATATATACTATTTTATATATACTAGCGTGTATACATTTAATCCCATTGGAATAAGATAATATTTCATTCAAAATAGAAACTTCTTTTTTGCTGTAGAATTTAGGTTGGAAGTATTAAAAATTCTAATACTGTGGTTTTGCAACAATGGATGCCTTTATAAGTCTTAACTTACTCTAGTCTTACCCGGTTGACGATATACTGAAAATCCTCTTCTCTGAAAGTAAAATATATAAAACTTCAAGTAATATCTACCATCAGTAAAGAATATCAATCTATGTTCAGTAGTTTCAGTTTATGTGTACTTTATAGCAAAATCGAAAATATGTTAGTTCATTCACATTTAGATACTTGGCTTGCACAGATTTGTGAATCAGAATCTAAAATTTATTTGAAGTACTCTTTCTAGTCATAATTCCGTGTAATAGCTTTATTTCCCATAAATATGTGGAAACAGTAATTTTGTCAGATCAAATACTCAAGATATTATGCTCATATAATGTCACTGACAAGTCAAGTCACAGAACCAGAAGTTAATAAATATTTTAAGGAAGAAGTTGAAAATTAGCTTATTTTCCAAGTAGAGGATAAAACACTTTTTATCTTTGTGAATGCTTTTCTTAGTTATGTGTACCAGGAATTATATCAAGCATATATGAGCTAAATAATACTGGATCCCCCATTCATCACTGTTTTGAATTCCCCCAAAGGAAAGAATATCATGATTTACATAAAAACCCATAGGACTCACAAGGCATTTTTATCATTACTTCAATAAAAGTAACATCTCTTTTTATATTTCAGTTTAACTAAAGAAAAAGGAAATCAGAAGGATTTGGGGATTAAGTTTAAGAAATCTAAACTCACAAAACAGAGATAGTTATTTGTATGCTTGGAATTTGCATTCCTTTCTTTCCTCCTTCCAATAGGATATAATAAAAAGTATACCAAATTTACATGTATTAAGATACACAAATTTGAGTGATCTTGTGGATACTTTCTAGCTCTGGGCCTACAATAAAACTGTGTAACTGCTGTGTAAAATAAGAATAATGATACTCATATTCTACCTCATAGAAATACATGTCACCTGTAAACTCCTACACATAATAATAATATATCCTAGTAGGAATGATGATCCACAATATCAGTCATTGGTAATAAACGTGAAATTATTCTATTACTGGATACTAAATGTGTGTGGGGAGTGGGGTGTGCAAGCACATGTGCTTGTGCATTTTAAAAGATCTATTTATACTTTGCCAAGGCCATTTCATCACCTGGTTGTAGCTCTATTGTGCTCCTAACATGACATCATGACCAACAGGAGATATTAAATAGAGTGGTACTAGGATACAGCATCATGATTTCATTGAAGGACCTTTTCCTGAACTTAGAGTCAGAGTTATAAAGTGCTTAAAAACAAGTATTCTGGCATCAGATAGAGCTGAGTTTAAATACACTTACTTGTTCTGTATTCCTGGTTATGTAACTTAAATTCTCTAAGACTGTCCCCAGTGCCCTATGTGAAAAATGATAATTCTATTCTTACTTTGCTCACAGTGTTTCTCCAAGCAAATCTAGGGGATGACACATAAAAAGTAAATAACAGAGTGCCTGGTCTCAGTAAATGCTCAATCAATATTAGTTAATATTCTGATTCATAATCTTATACAAAAATGGGGAAAATAAAAATAAATAATTATGAGGAGCTATATAAAATCAAAACACAAGTAAGAAAAAGACAGGAATAACTCATATTTTGGTGTAATTTTCTCTATCAGTGACTATATTTCATAAGAAATCAAGGAAATATAAGAAAATTCTTGGAGAAAAAAATTTCTTTGGTTAAAGTTTTGTGGAATATGAAAAACAGAATAAGTATTTATGTGAAAGAAATTTATTGTTTTGCTTCCATGAATTATTTCTCACTGGTTCTATGTATAATGGGAGAACTCTGGCTTGACTTATTAGTACTTTAATAGTCAGAAGTCTCACATAATTATTAATTAAAAAAATAAGATTTAAACTAATATCTGTGAGAATAAAAATATGTTTATATGTTGTCATGGTCTGAACGCAGAGTTCCAAAGGATAGCAAGGAGAGACAGGAAAGCCTTCCTCAGTGATCATTGCAAAGAAATAGAGGAAAAAATAGAATGGGAAAGACTAGAGAACTCTTCGAGAAATTTAGAGATAGCAAGGGAATATTTCATGCAAAGATAGGCTCAAGAAAGGACAGAAATGGTATGGACCTAACAGAAGCAGAAAATATTAAGAAGAGGTGGCAAGAAGACACAGAAGAATTATACAAAAAAGATCTTCATGACCCAGATAACCACGATGGCATGATCACTCACCTAGAGTCGGACATCCTGGAATGTGAAGTCAAGTGGGCCTTAAAAAGCATCACTATGAACAAAGCTAGTGGAAATGATGGAATTCCAGTTGAGCTATTTCAAATCCTGAAAGATGATGCTTTGAAAGTGCTGCACCCAATATGCCAGCAAATGTGGAAAACTCAGCAGTGGCCACAGGACTGGAAAAGGTCAGTTTTCATTCCAATCCCTAAGAAAGGCAATGGCAAAGAATGCTCAAACTACCACACAATTGCACTCATCTCACACACTAGCAAGGTAATGCTCACAATTCTCCAAGTCAGGTTTCAGCAATATGTGAACTATGAACTTCCAGATGTTCAAACTGGTTTTAGAAAAGGCAGAGGAACCAGAGATCAACTGGCTAACATCCACTGGATCATCAAAAAAGCAAGAGAGTTCCAGAAAAACATCTATTTCTGCTTTATTGACAATGCCAAAGCCTTTGACTGTGTGGATCACAGTAAACTGTGGAAAGTTCTGAAAGAGATGGGAATACCAGATTACCTGACCTGCCTCTTGAGAAACCTATATGCAGGTCAGGAAGCAACAGTTAGAACTGGACATGGAACAACAGACTGGTTCCAAATCGGGAAAGGAATGTGTCAAGGCTGTATATTGTCACCCTGCTTATTTAACTTATATGCAGAGTACATCAAGAGAAACGTTGGACTGGATGAAGCACGAGCTGGAATCAAGATTGCCGGGAGAAATATCAACTTCAGATATGCAGATAACACCATCGTTATGGCAGAAAGTAAAGAATCCGCCTGCAATGTGGGAGACCCGTGTTTGATCCCTGGGTTGGGAAGATCCCCTGGAGAAGGGAAAGGCTACCCACTCCAGTATTCTGGCCTGGAGAATCCCATGGACTGTATAGTCCATGCTGTCACCAAGAGCTGGACACGACTGAGCAACTTTCACTCACTTCATTCACGCCATAGGTTACTGAGCATCTGTGGAACAAAGTGTTATTTTAAAATAAATCAATTCATCCAGTAGTTTGAGAGTGAGTGTTAGTAATCTGGATTCATGACTCCAGAATAGTTTTACAGCTTTTATAGAGACTTAAACTGTGCCAGTATATAATAGACTTCTGAATTGTTGCTAAAGAAGAGAACAGGAAAGTGAAATCACTGGAGATGTGCTAGCTGAGCATTTATAAAAGAATTCCCGTAAAATGTTTTCCATTAAAGAAAGATCAAATAATCATAACATTTGAGAGATCATTTAAGTTTAACCCATAAGCACCATTGCTAGTGACTGGGTCTCCTGGACATTTCTTTTTATTACTAAAAATCCACAGAAAGATGATCTCTCCATTTTCAATAAAGACTCAGTTTTTAGTTTAAGAAAAGAAAGAAAATAACTAGTCACACTGTATTTAGATGTATTTTCAGACTAGAAATAAGTAAAGAATAAGCAATTTTATAGTCTTAAAAACTGCTGTATTTGGAATCAAATATTAGGTTGTATTTTCAATCACAGCAGGCCAATGTTTCATGACTTTAAGCAAACCAACTAAGCTTCTCGAAAATAGTCTCAGTAATTGTTATCCTGGTTTTCATAGCAAAAATAAACAAAAGTTACAAGAAAATAGTAACAAACATCTCACATAAATTCTAAAGCCAAATATTTACTCAAGAGTGTAAGTTCAAATAATAGATTTTCTAAAGCTAATAATTTGATGGAATAATGAGCATTATTCCAATCATTTGACTTCATTCATATCTAGAAATAAGATAATTCATATAAATGTTCTCTTAGGTACTTTTCAATTTCATCTATTATTCTATGAGGTTTACTAGTAGTAGTTAGAATTGCCATTAACTCACCATTTCAATCCAGTAGCTTCAAAAGTCAATGTTTAATTTTATGTCCAAGTGAAAAAAATTTCAAATTCTCTACAAGATAACCTTTAATAATCTACAAACTTATTTTACTTGTTTTCCCTTATGGTCAGAACATGTTTTTTCCTCTTCCTCCCCATCCCCTCATCCCCAAGCCCCACTTCCTTTCTCTCTCTCTCTCTCTGCCCTGTCCCTCTCTGTCATATGTAGCACCTTTCTGTTATTATCTTTAAAAGAAAAATCAAACCTAGTCAGTTACTTTTCTGTTTATTACTTAAAACTCCTTTTTGGCTATTTATGTGTTCTAAATGTACACACTAAGCTATATATTCATACATCTTTGGTGATCTGGTTTTCAATGTGTATGTGTGGGGAGGGTAGGTGTTTAATTAAATCTCTGCTTTCTTTGCTCTGTGAAATTTGAAATCTAGCTAATCTATTATCTTGATATTATTTCTGACATTGGTCATTGATTTCTTCCTTGAGCCTTGACTGCTGTCATTCAGAAACAACTAGTGTACAGGATTTCAATTTGTCTATATCAGTAACCTCAGATACGCAGATAACACCACCGTTATGACAGAAAGTGAAGAAGAACTAAAGAGCCTCTTGATGAAAGCAAAAGAGGAGAGTGAAAAAGTTGGCTTAAAGCTCAACATTCAGAAAACTAAGATCATGGCATCCGGTCTCGTCACTTTATGGCAAATAGATGGGGAAACAATGGAAACAGTGACATATTTTATTTATTTGGGCTCCAAAATCACTGCAGATGGTGACTGCAGCTGTGAAATTAAAAGACACTTGCTCCTTGGAAGGAAAGTTATGACCAACCTAGACAGCATATTAAAAAGCAGAGACATTACTTTGCCAACAAAGGCCCATCTAGTCAAGGCTATGGTTTTTCCAATAGTCATATATGGATATGAGAGTTGGACTATAAAGAAACCTGAGTGCCAAAGAAGTGATGCTTTTGAACTGTGGTGTTGGAGAAAACTCTTGAGAGTCCCTTGGACTACAAGGAGATCTAACCAGTCCATCCTAAAGGAAATCAGTCCTGAATGTTCATTGGAAGGACTGATATTGAAGCCGAAACTCAAATAATTTGGCCACCTGATGCGAAGAACTGACTCCTTGGAAAAAACCCTGATGCTGGAAAAGATTGAAGGTGGGAGGAGAAGGGGACGACAGAGGATGAGAAGGTTGGGTGTTATCACCGACTCAATGGACATGAGTTTGGGTAAACTCCGGGAGCTGATGAAGGACAGGGAGGCCTGGCGTGCTGCAGTCCATGGGGCTGCAAAGAGTCAGATACGACTGAGCGACTGAACTGAACTGATGCGTTTCCTAGTGCTTTAAGCCCAGAAAATCTTACTTTTATTTTTTCTCTGTTTAAGATCTTGAATACTATTATCATGTAATTACTAACTACATGGTAGATGTCTTCCCTTAAGATATGTATTAATTAATTTTATTATTAGCATAAATGCTATTTAATTGATATTTAAATTACTCTTAGATTATTAAAATATTATGAATTAATGCTTTTAAATTCATCAATCTAAATAACTCTCCTTGGTACATAAAAGCAAACTGAGAAATAATTTTGACTTTATTTTGGTTGGTTGTGTTATTTTCCTGGAGCCTCATAAAGTGACTCATAAATATGCAGACACTAGGCAGCATATATGTTACTCATTTTACTTTTTATCACATGTTTAGGAAGTTACACTCTGAAAGAACTACTTCACCAATCCAAGTCAGAAACTTCAATCTCTGGCATTTAAGGACCAGAGGATGGAGCCAGGGCTCTGTCACTGGTCTCAGACTTCTCTGTGTGATTCATACTGAATTGCGTGTCTGGATTCCAATAAAGGGCATGACTGGAACTTTCAGTGAAAGATACTTATCCTATGACCATTGGTTGTGTGTATAAAGCAGGCATCAAACTCCACTGCAAAGAGTGTTAGGGGAAAATGCTGCCACCCTGGGTACCACAGAGGTAGATTATGTGGCTACTTGTGTGGAGGAAGAGCAGTTCATGCTGAAATCCACACTCCTGAAAACAGCTCCCTGAGACCCTACAAAATGCTTCCGCTGCTGCTGCCTGTACCTCTGCAACAATAAAGATCTTGATAGCCAGAGTCATAAGGAGAAGTATCCATAGGGCACTGCAGCTAAATTAAGCCTCAAAGAATATTCATATTCTTATGCAAAGAATCTACATAAAATGATATTATTGATCCAAGTATATTGAAGCTTAGAGACGGGGATCAAGAACATCCCCATGGAAAAGAAATGCAAAAAGGCAAAATGGCTATCTGAGGAGGCCTTACAAATAGCTGTGAAAAGAAGAGAAGTGAAAAGAAAAGGAGAAAAGGAAAGATATTCCCATTTGAGTGCAGAGTTCCAAAAAATAGCCAGGAGAAATAAGAAAGCCTTCCTCAGCAATCAATGCAAAGAAATAGAGGAAAACAACAAAATGGGAAAGACGAGATCTCTTCAAGAAAATTAGAGATACCAAGGGAACATTTCACGCAAAGATGGGTTCGATAAAGGACAAAAATGGTATGGACCTAACAAGAGCAGAAGATACCAAGAAGTGGCAAGAATACACAGAAGAACTGTACAAAAAAAAATCTTCATGACCCAGACAATCACAATGGTGTGATCACTCACCTAGAGCCAGACATCCTGGAATGTGAAGTCAGGTGGGCCTTAGAAAGCATCACCACGAACAAAGCTAGTAGATGTGATGGGATTCCAGTTGAGCTATTTCAAATCCTGAAAGATCATGCTTTGAAAGTGCTGCACCCAATATGCCAGCAAATTTGGACAACTCAGCAGTGGCCACAGGACTGGAAAAGGTCAGTTTTCATTCCATTCTCAGAAAGGCAATCCCAAAGAATGTTCAAACTACCACACAATTGCACTCATCTCACACGCTAGTAAGGTAATGCTCAAAATTCTCCAAGCCAGGCTTCAGCAATATGTGAACCGTGAACTTCCAGATGTTCAAGCTGGATTTAAAAAAAGCAGAGGAATCAGAGATCAAATTGTCAACATCTGCTGGATCATCGAAAAAGCAAGAGAGTTCCAGAAAAACATCTACTTCTGCTTTATTGACTACGCCAAAGCCTTCGACTGTGTGGATCACAATAAATTGTGGAAAATTCTGAAGGAGATGGGAATACCAGACCACCTGACCTGCCTCTTGAGAAACCTGTATGCAGGTCAGGAAGCAAGGACATGAAACAACAGACTGGTTCCAAATAGGAAAAGGAGTACATCAAGGCTATATATTGTCACCTTGCTTATTTAACTTCTAATGCAAAGTACATCATGAGAAACGCTGGGCTGGAAGAAGCACAAGCTGGAATCAAGATTTCCGGGAGAAATATCAATAACCTCAGATATGCAGATGACACCACCCTTATGGCAGAAAATGAAGAGGAACTAAAAAGCCCCTTGATGAAAGTGAAAGAGGAGAGTGGAAAATTGGCTTAAAGCTCAACATTCAGGAATCTAAAATCATGGCATCTGGTCCCTTCACTTCATGGGAAATAGATGGGGAAACAGTGAAAACAGTGTCAGACTTTATTTTTTTTTCGGCTCCAAAATCACTGCAGATGGTGATTGCAGCCATGAAATTAAAAGACACTTACTCCTTGGAAGGAAAGTTACAACCAACCTAGACAGCATATTAAAAAGCAGAGACATTACTTTGCCAACAAAGGTCCATCTAATCAAGGCTATGGTTTTTCCAGTGGTCATGTATGGATGTCAGAGTTGAACTGTGAAGAAAGCTGAGCGCCAAAAAATTGATGCTTCTGAACTGTGGTGTTGGAGAAGACTCTTGAGAGTTCCTTGGACTGCAAGGAGATCCAACCAGTGCATCCTAAAGGAGATCAGTCCTGGTTGTTCATTGGAAGGACTGATGCTGAGGCTGAAACTCCAATACTTTGGCCACCTCATGCGAAGAGTTGACTCATTGGAAAAAACCGTGATGCTGGGAGGGATTGGGGGCAGGAGGAGAAGGGCATGACAGAGGATGAGATGGCTGGATGGCATCACTGACTCGATGGGCATGAGTTTGAGTAAACTCCGGGAGTTGGTGATGGACAGGGAGGCCTGGTGTGCTGTGGTTCATGGGGTCTCAAAGAGTTGGACACGACTGAGCGACTGAACTGAACTGATTAAAGCTTAGAAATTATCACTCCTCTATGAAAATTGGAATAACTCAGTCAACATTATAATTTTACATTGAGTTCTGATTTTGTAAACTCCCACAATCATAAACCAAGAAGCTGTGAGTAAAGGCTTAATTTATTTCCTGTGGCAGGGCAAAGTGAAAGAATGATGTCCATGCAGTTTAAGGCACAAGTGAACAGAAAGTCAGGACTATGTATCAAAGAGACTGGATGCATTTAAATAGTTTCTTGCTACTAGGTGTGCCAGTGAGACTTTTTTTTTTATTGAAAGATAATTGTTTTACCGAATTTTGTTGTTTTCTGTCACTCAACAGGAGTCAGTCATAGGTATACATATATCCCCTCCTTTTTGAACCTCCTTCCCATCTCCCTCCCCATCCCACCCCTCTAGGTTGATACAGAGCCCCTGTTTGAGTTTCCTGAGCCATACAGCAAATTCCCATTGGCTATCTATTTTACATATGGTAATGTACGTTTCCATGTTACTCTTTCATACATCTTACCCTCTCTTCCCCTCTCCCCATGTCCATAATTATATTCTCTATGTCTGTTTCTCCATTGTTGCCCTGTAAATAAATTCTTCAGTATCATTTTTCTAGATTCTGTATATATGCATTACAATATGAAACTTATCTTTCTCTTTCTGACTCATTTCACTCTGTATGATAGGTTCTAGGTTCATCTAACTCATCAGAACTGACTGAAATGCATTCCCTTTTATGACTGAGTAATATTCCATTGTGTATATGTGCCACAACTTTATCCATTTATCTGTCAATGTACATCTAGGTTGCTTCCATGTTCTAGCTATTGTAAATAGTGCTGTAATGAACAATGGGATACATGTGTCTTTTTCAATTTTGGTTTCCTCAGGATATATGCCTAGGAGTGGGATTGCTGGGTCTTATGGTGGTTCATTGGAAGGAATGATGCTGAAGCTGAAACTCCAGTACTTTGGTCACCTCATGCAAAGAGTTGACTCGTTGGAAAAGACCCTGATGCTGGGAGGGATTGAGGGCAGGAGGAGAAGGGGACAACAAAGGATGAGATGGCTGGATGGCATCACCGACTCAATGGTCATGAGTTTCAGTAAACTCCGGGAGTTGGTGATGGACAGGGAGGCCTGGCATGCTGCGATTCATGGGGTCGCAAAGAGTCGGACATGACTGAGCGACTGAACTGAACTGACTCGTGGTGGTTTTATTCCTAGTTTTTTAAGGAATCTCCATACTGTCTTCCATAGTGGCTGTATCGATTTACATTCCCACCAACAGTGCAAGAGTGTTCCCTTTTCTCCACATCCTCTCCAGCATTTATTGTTTGTAGACTTTTGGATGATGGCCATTCTAGCTGCTGTGAGGTGATATCTCATTGTAGTTTAGATCTGCATTTCTCTAATAATAAGCAACCTTGAGCATCTTTTCAAGTGTTTGTTAGCCATCTGTATAGTGAGACACTTCAGTTAAAGTAAGTAATGAAAGTAAGAAATGTTTTCCTAGGGTTGAAAATAAATAAGACAAGAATTAGTAGAGCTAGGAAATATTAGAAAAAGGAATAATAAAATAAATAAAAGTATTCAAGAGTAAAATTTTATAAGAGAAAAGTGAAAGAAAATTATAGATTAGCTCAGACTCATGGTGTGTGTATGTGTATGAATTAAAATACATTTCAGGCTAGTGAATATATCTACATTTGAAAATATTATAAGGCATTTATCCAAATCACTAGAATACTTGCTATTACTTTATTTATAAATTTAAGTATACTGACACAAGCATTTTCTGAACCAGTGTCATCCACTAAAAAATAATGCAGCAGTAAAAAATGATGGAAAAAGATCTTTGTTAGTCCATGTACCATGACATATAGAATTACTTGCCATTAACTATGAACAATTCACTTAACATAACACATTTCTGATCTTTTCTAATTAATGAAGTAGTAATAACTTCCCGACTTAATTTCCACTCTGCTACATGTGGAGAACAGCACAAGTTCACACAGCTAGTAGGAGCCAACTTTAAACATAGATTATGTGGTTCCAAGTCCACTGCTTATTTGGTCAGGAAAAATAATTGGGTAACTGATTCTTCTAGGAACAGAGACAGAAGGAATTATTTGGTCAGGAAAAATAATTGGGTAACTGATTCTTCTAGGAACAGAGACAGAAGGAATGTAAATAATGGGTAAAATACAGAAGAGTCTAAAATACAGCAACAAGAAAATGACTTCAAAATGACATCAAAAATCCACTATATATAATAGGTTCTAGGTTCATCCACCTAATTAGAACTGACTCAAATGCACTCATTTTTATGGCTTAGTAATATTCCACTGTGTATATATACCACAACTTCTTTATCCATTCATCTGTTGATGGACATCTAAGTTACTTCCATGTTCTAGCTCTTGTAAATAGTGTTGCAATGAACAATGGGATACATGTGTCTTTTTCAATTTTTGTCTCCTCAGGGTATTGGCCTAGGAGTGGGACTGCTGGGTCATACGGTGGTTTTATTCCTAGTTTTTTGAGAAATCTCCATGCCATCTTCCACAGTGGCTTTACCAATTTACATTCCCACCAACACCGTATTCTAACATATATATACAGAATCTAGGAAAATGGTATTGAAGAATTTATTTACAGGTCAACAGGTCAACAATGGAGAAACAGACATAGAGAATAGGCTTATGGACATGGTGAGAGGGGAGGAGAGGGTGAGATGTATGGAAAGAGTAACATGGACATGGTGAGAGGGGAGGAGAGGGTGAGATGTATGGAAAGAGTAACATGGAGACTTACATTACCATATGTAAAATAGATAGCCAACAGGAATTTGCTGTTTGGCTTAGGAAACTCAAACAGGGGCTCTGTACCAACCTAGAGGGGTGGAATGGGGAGGGAGATGGGAGGGAGGTTCAAAAGGGAGGGGATATATGTAGACCTATGGCTGATTCATGTTGAGGTTTGACAGAGAACAGCAAAATTCTGTAAAGCAATTATCCTTCAATAAAAAATAAATTAATTTTAAAAATCCACTATATATGCATCATGCAAAGAAAACAATCATTTATCTGTATGTATTGTGCAAGATCTTGAAGGAAGAGAATTCAGATACAGCATATCCACCAATAAGTCATTAAATCCAAGAATAGGCATGAAAAGCTCACATTTGCTTTTTGAGAAATCTTTCTTTGATGTTTGCTGTCTCATTCCAAGCACCTAGGCTCAGGAAATGTCTAATTCTGGGAGATAAGACGGAGAAGATATGGCAGATAATGAGTTTGTTCTTCATGTTTAGGAATTAGAACACTGAGCACATGAAACACAAATGTGCCCTCCATCAACCTCAAAGTAATCACTGAAACCTAAAGATTTAATTAGTTCTCCAAGGTCATGTGCAGAAAAAGAGGAAAGGCTATACACATAGTTTTGAAAAATGCCTGGTTTTGGTTCGTGTCAGTTCCCATGTTGATTCTCAAACAAAGTACTTTGAGATCTCAAAGCAAGTGGTAGAAAAGAGAGAAGTGGTCAGAAACTGGCAGAGGCTACTTCAGTGAAATCTAATGACTAAAATAATAATAAAAAAGAGGCTCTGGTGTCAGAATGCGATTAAGTTCAAATATAGGCCTGTGGCTTCCTAACTTTTTATTTTATGAAGTTAAGTGTCTCAGCTTCTGCTCATTTACAAATGGGAGTAACATCATCTGCCATATTAGCTTGCTGTGTAGATTAAATAAGAGAATGTTCAGCATTGGGCAGAGACCAAGATTAACACTCTTGGGGGGACAATCTGCAGTGAAGCTTAGCCCACACTTAAATCATGATGTGCTTCCTGGAAATGAAAGAGGAAGGCACATCCTAGAATAGGAGGTAAATCCCTGCCTCTCCTTGAGGTCCTGAGTTATAGAGCCAACCCCAGGACAGGAGATTAGAGACAAACTTTCAGATGGAAGATCACAGGACCAGCATCTAAAACGAGTTGGTATTGGGACTTCCTAGGTGGTCCAGAGGTTGAGACTTGATCTTCCAATGCAGGGGATGTGGGTTCAATTCCTGGTCTGGGAGCTAAGACCTCACATGCCTTGGGACCAAAAAAACAACAACACACACAAAAAAACCGCAAAACATAAAATGGAAGCAATATTGTAACAAATTCAATAGAGACTTAAAATAACTTTTTAAATAAAATGAGTTGTTATAGGCAGAAACGGAACAGAACAAAGAGGAGGGAAAGAAATAAACCAGGATGAACAAGAGTTATTCATAAAATGAAAACTGACAAGAGAATTTTAAGATGTAAGAGACAACGAACCCAGTTAAAGTTCCTATAATGTTTAAACAAATTACAACTAATTTAACATGCCAGTGATTTTGGCTAAAAGAGATTTTTAGTAAGAACAGAATCGATCAAAGAGTGAGGAAAAACTGAGAGACATGGATAAGGAATAGATGCACATCATTGGCACCCCACTCCAGTACTCTCACCTGGAAAATTCCATGGAAGGAGGGAGACTGGTGGACTTCAGTCTGTGGGGTCACTAAGAGTTGGACACGGCTGAGCGACTTAGCAACAGCAGCATATTTGAACTCTTCTGAGAGTTTAACAGCAAGAGTGAAATAAGAACAGTAGAATAAAAGGGGAATGTTTCCTGAGTTTGAGGAAACCCGAACATATTTGAGGGTTGAGAGAGAGAACAAAACAAACAAACAAAAAAATTGGAAAGAACAGAAATTATGGATGAAAAGAAAAATGGGATTACAAGGATAAATATATTTTAATATCTAAAGTGCAGTTAGAGCTTTTTCTTCATAAAAGGATTTTGAGGAGATACTTACAGTGGAAAACTCAGCAAATTAGAGGGAAGAAGCTTAGTTTACATAGGAAATTAACTGGAGGATTTTAGGACCTAGAATAGTAACTATGAGAAAGAAGGCAATTACAGGAAGAAAGTTACAAGTCAAATTCCAACTGGCTACAAAAATTCAGAAATGAGCCAAACCTTTGACTCTCTGAATCTATAATGGTAAATTAGAGAAAAGAGGAGATAATAAAGCTTGACATCTGAATTAAAAGTGCAGAACATATGAATCAACACGGAAAACTACAATAGAGCCAAAAATCTACATTCAAAAAATTAACTCCACTTTCAAACATGAAGCTATACAATTTTTAGCCAAAGGCAAACTCCTTGTAGGGACATGGTGTGACCACTAACTAGTGTTTCTACCACTGTGAATCAAGTCTGGATTCATACTCGAGAATGCGTTTAGAAGAGGCAAAGTGAAGCAATTTGGCTTGTGACATGTTCCTAAAATACTTCCTGAAATAATGTCTGCCAGTGCATTAAAAATAAAATGAAAACTTGTCAATCAGGCCAAGTCAAATACTGGTACAAATGAAAAATTTTAGAAATATATGCTTAAACTCATTAGTAACTTTTTAAAGCATTACAAAATATAGTCTAATAAATAAACCATAAAAACTCTAAGATAAGCTCCCCAAACCTTGCCTTTGCCAGAGCTGTATTCTGCATTAAACTAGAATTTCAATTTGCATCACCTGCAGGCAGCCATGGTAGCTGGAACTGGTGAGCAACTTCATGATAAACAAATGTTACCATTGTCTATATACCATCATGTGAAAAATGTCAGAAAGCAGCTAAAACATTCTTATAGCCCAAAGAGAAGCTTCTTTAGTACTTATTTTGTAAATTCCAAAGGAAGCAATATATAAAAAAAAACATAGAATATTTAAGAATATGACAGAGCTAGAGCTTCTTAAACCTTAAATAAGTAATGTAGAGTGATCAGAATAATTTAATAAACATTTGCATTTATTACATGGCTTCAAATTGTAGAGAAAATACCAGTCATTCTGTCAAAATTTCTGGAATTATGATAATATAGAACTTCAACGAGCTCAAAAATAGACTCATATTTTTGGTTGGTAATTTTGACACCAAAGTTTTACACTTGTGATATTTTTCCACAGTAAGCTGAATTGTACCACTGCTTTGACATTCAAAATGCAATTTTTAAAGTTGAAAATACTTATATTTGTAATAGTTTCTTTAATTCTATTAATGTTTGGGAGTTTGTGTTAAGTACTAAGGCCATTATGACAATTATTTAACATGATCTACATGAAGAAAATGGAAAATAAAAAATGCAAATCACATAAAGATAAATCAAGGTTTCAGGAATATAAATGTATGAGAAGGAATCCATCTCAGGTCCTATTGTTCCCATAACTGTTCCTAACGAATCCAGGCTCCTTTAAGAAGCAAACTAAAGGTATGTTTTATGTCAAGACCCCGATTCCATGTCAGTCCCAGCTGACTGCACTGAAGGTGGCACATCCCTTGAGGACAGAGAATGTACATCCAGTAAGTGACTAGCTGGTAATGACACCACACAGTAAAATATGCGATTGCATTAATACATATACATAACTTGAAGACAAACAGGTAATATTAATTTGCAATCATATTAGGGAAATACAGACACACTAACTTCAAGAGAACATATTAAATCATTTCAGCGTGTTTTCTTTTAAAATCTGAAATATTGAGCTTAAGCTTTAATATTCTTTTCTTCTAATGACTCATTATATTAGACCATTTGAAGAAAGGGAGACAAACAAAATACTTACTTGTGATGCTATTTCTCGACACTGACACAAAGGGAGGGAAAAGAAACACACAAAATTCAGCTTAAACAACGACTAAACAATACATACACAAAACAATCAGCAACAGGACAATATACGACAGATAACACATAACATTCATCATCTAAGTATGTGTTTGATTACTTATCATAGCACTTTTGAATAAGATTAGGTAAAGAATAAGCTAATATTTTAAAAACTTGCCAGAAAGATGTTAGGTTTTTTCTAAAGTCATCTTTCTATGATTTGATGAAAAGTTAATGTGGTGTTATTAGAAAATAAAATAAAAAAATGATAAGAGTATATTAAAGGATTACATTCACGAGAAGAAATTGACATCATTATTGATATTCAAAAATCATTATCGATATTAATAGTTGTACTGTTTTTTTAAATGTTAGATACTATAGTAAGATTATTTTTCACCCCTATGTATACATTCAAGCAAATGTATAGAAATATTCTGAGTTTTCAAATATGTTATAAAGGTTAAAATTTGATCTTCCCAGTCAATATATAAGCCCTAAACATTTAGAGGTTATAAAAATCATGTTATCTTGTTCTTCAGTTCTATGGAATAACATGGTCTTCATCCTTCAAAAGGCAGAAGTGAAATTTTCAATTATAATTTTTGTTGTACTATAATTCAAGTCTAACCCACTATTTAGGATTGTCACTATTGTTACAAATATTATAAAACACATTAAAATATATGAATATAGGCTTGTTGGAACTGTTTGTCTTCAGATTCTTAACACTTGGCCCAATGGAATAACAGTGAGCAGAAAATGGGAGAGAATGAGCAGTTCAAGTTTCAAAACTATTTGATCTTAAGCCTTATTAAAATATTTCTATTAATGTAATCTGGAGGCTTCCCTGGTGGTGTAAATGCCAAATAATCTGCCTGCCACACAGGAGACCCAGATTCGATCCCTGGGTTGGGAAGATCCCCTGGAGAAAGGAATGGCTACCCACTCCAGTACTGTGGCCTGGAGAATCCCATGGACAGAGGAGCCTGGTGGGCCACAGTCCATGGGTCTCAAAGAGTCAGACACGAACGAGCCTGATTTTATAAAATGAGATTTTACTGAGTACCACTTTTTTGGTACTTTAGCATCTTGCAAAACTATAAAGCCAGGTAATGTTCATCATGTTTTCTTTCTCTTAAATATCTCTAAATATTAAATCTCATATAAGGAAACATATAATATACTCACTCTGTTAACAATGATCAGGAAAAACAAATCTTTCTGTAGATGAACTTACATCTTTGTGTGTATCAAACTACAATTATTATATAACTCAACAGTTTATGTTTGCCTTATTTGCCAGAAAAATAAAAGCAGAATTCCTTTTCAACCACAGCAGTCAAATCATTTTAGATGTAAAGTAACATTAATTTCTTGCCCTTACTAACATATGTTACTGTAAAAGTACTCAAAGTTTATTGTAATCTTTAAACTGCCTCTTTTTTTTCTGTAATAGGTAGTATATAAAATTTAAACAAAACTATGTGTTCCAAAAGATGAACTGAACTCAGTATAAGAAGACAGCAGATATTATCTTCATTTAACCTAGTATTCTTTTATTTTTTCCAAGGATGTGTGCTTTTGATAGAAGTTGGAGGTTTGGGAATTTATAAATATTTTTCTGATTTGTGATGGGAAGAAATGACTGAGATGTAATGTTAAATGCTCCTTGATGACACTATGAATATTCAATTATCTTTTCCCTATCTACACTGTTAACAGCATACAACAAAGACTCTTAATAATACAGAATGACAAATATGGACATGAACTTGACCAATGGAAGAATTGACTATTTTCAAATTGACAAAATCCATATTACAAGATAAAAACAGGATAGTATCCTGCTATGTGGAAATCTTTGTCTTTATCAAGATTGAGTAAGACATGGTTAATTGCTTAGGTGTGAAAGCACTTTTTTTCTTTTAACCGTTAATCAAATAATATTTTTTGGATGCAATATTTTTAAACTTTTAGGCATATCAGCCAAGCTGTCTTACATATTTAACTGTCTGGTATGTTTCTTCCATCAGTCATTCCTGATTTTTTCCAATTTGGTCCTGCTCTTTGTGGTGTGAACTACAGGGACCACAGCCAATGAAAAACTCAGATTCAGCTGCAGAAATGGCAATAAAACATCTTTTAGCACCTCTGAAGCTGCAGTGAAACCAGCAAAAAGCATCTCAGAAAAATGAAACTATTTTCTTCTGGCCTCAATATCACTTACTTAAACGTCAAACTAAATTGTAACAAGAAAATAAAACTCTACTCCATTATCCTTATGCTTCCTATAAAGTTCTTCTTTTCCACCACAGATTCATTGATTTTAATCACAAGCTGATATAACGATTACATGACTGTTAAAATGCATGTAATTGATCTAAGTCTCATAGTTAAGGTTCTGTTTCACATAAGACCAAAGAAAGAAATGGTTAACCAAAATTTTGAATAATATTGAGGTATCTGAAGAAGATAAATATTTCAAGAATATAAACCATAATTTAGAACCACACAGTGTGACCAAATTAAAATATGGATATATTTTCTGTCGTATGCAGGCATTGTAAATTCTGTTCCATTTTTAATAGGCTCCAGTTTGCTATTATGATTATTGAGCCAGGGTCTGACACTGCTCCTGGGGTTCTTTCCTTGGCTCCAAAGTAGTTCTCAACCTAGAGTTTGAGAAAAGGTGAGTTTCATGCTCCCTAACTTATCTCTGTTTCCTTCTTTCCAAATGCTAATATACTGGAGCTTAAGATTATATTAAAAACTAGATTGCTTGTGCTGAGAACTTTTCTTATGTGTCAAAAGGTTACTTAGAATTAATTTACTTCCTGAAAACCTACAAAAAGCATTGAGTCCAAACTCTAGAATATCACTTTCACCAAAAATACTTTATGAAATTCCTGACATAATTTAATGGCCAATATTTCAGAAATAAGTTTCTAGGTTTAGGAATCACAGTTTTCAATCACATTAAACATTAAGACAGGAATATGTGGATATTTTCAAACCTCAGATGTAGTAAGCTTTTGAGATTCTGTCCTGTAGATCCCAATGGGAACGTCTCCAGTAGAAGAACATAACTTCTGATAAAGTCTGGCATAAGTCCTGATCCATAAGTCATCCTCCGTGATCTTCATCTGTAATATAATTGGATTATTTACATACCAGATTTTTAAGAAAGAAAAAACCTAATGGTTATTTTCCATTCCTTAAAAGTAGATTTCACTGATATTTCAAAATCTCAAAGCAACATTTCATAAGTGCTTATCTGTAAATTAAAGCTATTTACTGCATTCCATCTAAACCTTATCTCTCAGGTCAACTCAAACTTGAGAAACTAAAGGCTCAATTTGTGGCAGCATGGCATTGCATTAGTTCCATCTCAGTGGGCGACACCACTGGTAATTGACTGGGAATTGTTGGAAACCTGTATGTGAGGGTTTGTTTAAATGTTGAGATAACTAGAGGGTGATACTGGGACTTAGTGGACAGGGTTGGCTGATGATACAAATTCTGAAGTGCAAAGGACACTCCAGAAAAAAAACAAATAGTCCATCCAAAGGTCTATAGCATCCCTACTGAGAAAGGTGTGCAATAGGAGGTGCACAGGACTCCCGGACAGGAGGCATGTGCTGCTCCCTCTCTGCTAATCATGAATTTGAATTGTTAACAAATCACTTAAATATACTTGGACATAGTACACTTATTTATAAAACAGGTTAGAGAATTCCCTGGTGGTCCAGTGGTTAGGACTCCATGCTTTCCCTACAGGGGGCCCTGGTCAGGGAAAAAAAATCCTTCAATTTGTGGGACATGGCCAAAGATAAGAAAGAAAAAAAAAAAAAAACACACAGAAGTTAAACGACATGATCAGTGTTTTCCTTGGCAGTATGACATCCTATGTCAGAAACTATTCATCTCAAATGCCAGCTGAGGGGGGTGGGGAGAGGGAAACACTTGTGAATTTTGTTCTGAATGGCTATCTGCAAGATTATTAATTTAAATAATGTTTTCCCTAAACATTTTTTAATCAATTTAAAAAACCAGGATGCTATTCTTTGAGCATATGTTAGAAAACTAAATAAATAAATGATATAGAAGAGTTAGCCAAAGAGCATTATAGACGGATTTCAGAAATGCCTGTCAGAAGTATCTTCCACTTCAGATAGTAGTTAACTTACAGAGCAAAGAAACCCCGATCCTGGTGTAGTATCCAATCCCAACAGAAGTCTGGTAATAGAAATCATATAGTCCTTCACAAATGACTGCAACAGAAATAAAATATGTATTTATCGTGTGTATGAAAAACAGAATAGCTTAGAGTGTGAATATCTTATTGCATCTTAAAGGTTACATTAAAGGTTATCACATCACTGCTGTTATTGTTTAGTGACTAAAGTTGTGCCCGACTCTTTTGCAACCTGATGAACTGTAGTCAGCCAGGCTTCTCTGCCCATGGGATTTCCCAGGCAAGAATACTGGAGTGGGTTGCCACTTCCTTCTCCGGTGATGTTCCCGGCCCAGGGATTGAACCTGCGTTTTCAGCACTGGCAGGCAGATTCTTTACCACTGAGCCACCAGGGAAGCACTATAATATCATTGAAAGTGAAAGTGTTAGTCACTCAGTTGTGTCTGAGTCTTTCTGACTTCATGGACTATAGCCCACCAGGCTCCTCTGTCTATGGAATTCTCCGGGCAAGAATACTGGAGTGGATCGCCATTCCCTTCTCTAGGAGATCTTTCTGACCCAAGAATTGAACCTGTGTCTCCTGCATTAGCAGGCAGATTCTTTGCAGTCTGAACCAGCAGGGAAGCCCACTTTAGGTGGTGGTAGTTTAGTCGCTAAGTCGTGTCTGACTCTTGCGACCCCATGGACTGTTGCCCACCAGACTCCTCTGTCCGTGGGATTCTCCAGGCAAGAATATTGGAGTGGGTTGCCATTTCCTTCTCCAATCATTAAGCCTCCATTAATAAAAGAAATAAAAATCTATCTTGTCAGTGTGCTAAATACACATGTACAGTTAAGCTGTCCTTAAAAAATATGGAAACTATTATTTTCTAGGATATACTGATATGTTTAAATTTTATGCATGCTATTGGACATGAGGAAAACAATTCTAGATTTTTAATAACAAAAAACTATAAGCTGAATAAAAGAGAATATTTTCTAAAAGTTTGTAATGACTAAAATTTACAATGAAATATTTCAACTAGTTTTTTTGTTGCTGTTGTTTTTTGTTTAAATCCCTATGAATATCTTTTTTCCCTTAATGGACATATTTAGAAATTATCTGAATACTTGAATCAAAGAATATGAAATATATTGCTGCTGTTAAGCTTCCGGCAGAGTTTAAAAAAATAGTGTATGTGTATAAAATAAAACCCAAACTTAGCAATGATGAAATGACAATGTAAAACTCTGCCATTCAGAAACAAACTGAATGTTTCTGAGAGGCTGTAAAATTTTCCTTACATGTTTCTAAGGTAGGCAATAGTTACCAGATGTTGAAAATGTCCTTGATTTGTCAGTTTATTGACATTATTTGGTATCTTATTTTTTTTAATGTGTATTAGAAAGAAAGGTGTCTTTTTCTTAACCTAGTAATTTTTTCTTAACTTTTATTTATAGTCTTGTTATATAAGGAAAGGAATATGTAGATGAATTAAAGCATCACATGAAAGTCTGTAGGACACTGGTGTCAAAGAATGCCTAATATCATCTCATAGATTATTCGGAAAAATAATTATTTTTTTCTTACAATGTCTTTCATAGGCACATTTAGGTCATTCATTAAATACATGAAATAAAACATTGGGTTACTTCCAGAGCCAATTTAAGTTGACAGTTCCATGAGAAACACTAGTTGTATCATTCGTTTGATAGAATCGAAACAAAACAGAAAATAAACTCTTTAGAGAGCAACAGGAAACACTGGGTACCTGATAGAGAAGTGTGTCCAACATGCTGATACTGAACACCCTCCCAGCAGCAAAAGGAAGTCGGAATATGAAGGCCAAGTTAGAACCTCGTTCTCTTTCTTTCTGTTCAGAAATTTAAAAAAGAATAATTTGTGAGCATCCTCTATCTTATGCTTTTCTGCTTAAATTCTAACAAATGTGAAGAAAGTAATTTTTGTCACGCGGTTCTTAGCGATGAATGCATCGTGACTTCACCTTTAATTGTATTGTTAATGTCCCTTTACTTTTCATAACTGTGCATGCATGCTCCGTCGTGTCTGACTCTTTTGCAGCTCCCATGGACTGGAGTCCACTGGGCTCCTCGGTCCATGGGATTACCCAGGCAAGAGTATAGGAATGGGTTTCCATTTCCTTCTCCAGGGGTTTTTCCCAACCCAGGAAGCGAACCCACATCTCCTGCATTGGCAGGATTCTTTACCATTGAGCCACCTGGGAAGACCCTTTCATAACCATGTTTTCTTAATTAAAATACCCAACAGTTAAGAAAGCTGGATCCTTTCATACATTAAACATTTATTTACCCTTTGTACGTAGTTCTTAACAGGATTTGAAGTGATGTTAATAAAAAGAACAAACACAATAGCATTATTTCATCAAATTTGAAAAAAAAAAACCTAAAGCCACCTAATGTACCATAATATCTAGAATATCAGCTTTTGAATATTCTCAAATGTAAGGACACAAAATACAGGCAAGTAGGAGTGATCACAACCAGTAGATTCTAAAGCTTTCTGTCATTTGAGTTTTAATTTGTCAATCTGCCTTTCAAGTTGTGCCAGCCATACCTTTTCTCTGTCATAAACGACAGAAGTGGTATGGACCTAACAGAAGCAGAAGGTATTAAGATGAAGTGGCAAGAATACACAGAACTATACAAAAAGATCTTAATGACCCAGATAACCATGATGGTGTGATCACTCACCTAGAGCCAGACATCCTGGAATACGAAGACAAGTGGGCCTTAGGAAGCATCTCTATGAACAAAGCTAGTGGAGGTGATGGAATTCCAGTTGAGCTATTTCAAATCCTGAAAGATGAGGCTATGAAAGTGCTGCACTCAATATGCCAGCAAATTTGGACAACTCAGCAGTGGCCACAGGACTGGAAAAGGTCAGTTATCATTCCAATCCCAAAGAGAGGCAATCCCAAAGAATGTTCAAACTACTGCACAATTGCACTCATCTCACACTCTAGCAAAATAATGCTCAAAACTCGCCAAGTGAGGTTTCAACAGTATGTGAACCGAGTACTTCCAAATGTCCAAGCTGGATTTAGAAAAGGCAGAGGGAGCAGAGATGAAATTGTCAACATATGATGGATCACAGAAAAATAAGAGAGTTCCAGAAAAAACATCTACTTATGCTTTACTGACTACGCCAAAGCTTTAGACTGTGTGGATCACAAAAAACTGTGGAAAATTCTTCAAGAGATAGGAATACCAGACCACCTTACCTGCCTCCTGAGAAATCTGTATGCAGGTCAAGAAGCAACAGTTAGAAACAGACATGGAAAAACAGACTGGTTCCAAATTGGGATAGGAGTATGTCAAGGTTTTATATTGTCACCCTGCTTATTTAACTTATATGCAGAGTACATCATGTGAAATGCTAGGCTTGATGAAGCACAAGCTGAAATCAAAATTGCCATGAGAAATATCAATAACCTCAGATATGCAGATAATACCAGTCTTATGGCAGAAAGCAAAGAAGAACTAAAGAGCCTCTTGATAAAAGTGAAATTAAAGCCATAAAATTAAAAAAACGCTTGCTCCTCGGAAGGAAAGCTATGACAAACCTAGACAGTGTATTAAAACGCAAAGACATTACTTTGCTGACAAAGGTCCGTGTAGTCAAATCTTTTCTAGTAGTCATGTATGGATGTGAGTGTTGGACCAAAAAGAAGGCTAAGGGTTGAAGAATTGATGCTTTTAAATTGTGGTGTTGGCAAGCCTCTTGATAGTCCCTTGGACTGCAAGGTGATCAAACTGGTCAATTCCAAAGGAAATCAGTCCTGAATATTCCTTGGGAGGACTGATACTGAAGCTGAAGCTTCAATACTTTAGCCACCTGTTGCAAAGGACTGACTCATCTATAAAGACCCTGATGCTGGGAAAGATTGAAGGCAGGAGGAGAAGGAGATGACAGAGGATGAGATGGTTGGATCGCATCACTGACTTAATGGACATGCGTTTGAGCAAGTTCCAGGAGTTGGAGATGGACAGGGACCTAGCCTGGTGTTCTGCAATCCATGGGGTTGCAAATAGTCGGACATGACTGATTTACTGAACTGAATTGACTGAGCCATACTAAACTGCAGCTAAAGTTCTGTAAATGACCCCCAAAAGTGTGTTTAAACCAGAGAGAGAAAAATATCATATTTTAAAGCATATGTGTGGAATCTAGAAAAATGGTATAGATGAACTTATTTGCAGGGCAGGGGTAGAGACACAGACATAGAGAACAAATGTCTGGACATGGAGGGGTAAAGTGGGGGTGGGATGAAACAGGAGATTGGGATTAACATATATGTACACTATTGATACTAGTATAAAAACTAATGAGAACCTACTGTAAAGCACAAGGGGAAATAAAAGGAAGGTAGAATCTGTTTTTAGGACATATATTCGTTAATCTTAAAACAGGATTCCAGTATACAGTAGGTGCAAAAAACACTGTTTGAATCCACTTACATGAGGTACCCAGAATTTAAAATTCAGAGTCAGAAAGGACACCGGTAGATGTCAGGAGTCAGGGAGTCGGGAAAGAGGGGTATGGGAAGTCAGTGTTTAAAGGGGATAGAGGTTCAGTTTAGGAAGGTGAAAAAAATCCCAGAGATGGATGACAGTAAGTGTTGCAGAACAATGTGAATGTACTTAGTGTCCCTGAACTGTACAGTTCAATATGCTTAAAATAGCACATTTTACATCATAAGACTTTTACCACAGTAAAAAAAAAAAAAAAAAAAGTGAAAAAGCATGTGTTTGTGTGTATAATGGTGTATGAGGGTTTCTTTTGAAAAATTCTGTTGCAATTATTGCCCATTAATAAGCAAAGGCCTAAGAGCAAATGTTTGTGTAAGACTGGAACAAAATTCTTAAGGATGAAACTTCACCTTATACTCAGGTGGTCACCTCAAAGATGCTTGTTTCTCTTGTTGCCAGCTTCCCCTTACCAGGAAAGACAGACAGAGAAAGCAAATGAAAACATCAGCCCTCACTCTCTGAGGCAATAGAAGGGGGCTCCAGTCTCGAATGCAGCAAATTTAGGAGATCTCAAGGGAAGGATGGCTCCATGTCCATCTTTTTAGGAATGGGTGGGAGGGCAGACTGCTGACAGAGGGGGGTCCTGGAGATGAAAACCAGGGCCACTGCTCCTGATTGTTGTCATGATGGTACTAGAGCGACCAGACCCCTGGGCTTTCCCTGGACAGACAGACGAGGCTGGGCTCAGCATCAGCCCTGTCAGGGAGAAAGAGGAGTTACTCCACCCCATCTGTCATGTCTACTAGTTGAGTAGACTGTCCAGAGTATAAGGACATCCTGACTTGAAATGTAAGGAGAAGGAAGCATATGCAAGTGGTGCCCCCTTGGTATCTGTGTCCTGGTATCAGTGATCTGCATCACATCACAATGCAGTCACTGACTTATTAGCCTTGGTATCAGCAGAGCCTGTTTGAACTGCCTAGGTAGGCAGTTTGGAGATGCTCCAAATGAGCTATCTTTCTACAAATCTGGAGCCACAAGTGGTTCTTAAGTTGTGCTAAATGCCTGGCACACAGTCAGTGAAATTTTATTGAACAAATGAATAAGTCTTTTTCTACTTACAATAGTTGTCTAAACCTAAAGAAAATTTGCTGCATAAAGTTTATAATATTTGTATGAAGAGGCAGGAAACAAACAATTTGAGGTTCATTCAACACCCCTCTCTTCTCACTTCAGTTCTTCAATGGAGGCTTGAAGGTGGAAAAAAACTGCAGAGTTTGTGTTATGCAAAGTTCTCTGACTTTAGTATATCTTTTGACTACTGTGTTTTACAAGATACAATAATAAATATTTCTGTGATTTCTTCTAGTACAAACATATACTATATTAATTTTTTTCAGGCATATTTCCTTTCTTGGTATAATTCTGGATTCAATTAAAGTTTCAGCAATGATTTTGTGTTTTCCTAACATCCACTCATCTAAAACTTTGATGTTGTTTAGTCGCTAAGTTATGTCTGATTCTCACAACCCCTTGGACTGCAGACCATTACGCTCCTCTGTCCATGGGATTTTCCAGGCAAGAATACTGGGTTCCATTTCCTTCTCCAGGGGTTTTTTTCATCCCAGAGATCGACACTTATCTAAAAATACCTAAAACATATCTCAGACATCCAAATCAGAGATCCCAGACACTTTAATATCCTTGGTTGTACCTATCTCTTCCACTTGGTTTGCTATCGTGAACATATGGTTTTGTTGGAAGAAGGAATTTTTTCTGGCATAAATTGTGTTTTCTTTACTGTGTCCATCCAGTGCCATATGGAATGAGCTGATAACATGGTTGGACTTAGCAGATTCTGCCCGGACCCAACACATAGTAATACTGTAACCCCAAATCTAGTGGCTTTTCCCACCATTCACCCTACTTGACCTTCATCACAGGGTATGACACAACATCCTTTCTTTTTTCACTCTTTTCCTCTCTCTTTCTCCCCACCTCTATTCTATTTCAGCAACAGCCCTCAAATCTTCTCTCCAAATTTTTATGTCCTGGCCAAGCTAACTCTGCCTTTCCTCTCACAAAGTTGCTTGCCCAGGGAGTGACCTTTGGAATTCAAACACAGAAAACCCTCACAGTAAAATACAAGCATCTTCAATGAGTTGCTAGAGTTTTGTGTATCCTGCTTAGAGCTTTCCTAGGAAAGAGTCTCAGGGCTTTTTATTGCAGCTCTGAATGTGTATCTCTTCCAGAACAAGTTTCCTATTAGAGCTTCTCACTGAAGTGTGTGCTTAGGAACTGAGGTGACAGAGGATCCTGAGTCCTTAGTGGCTTTAAATCAATCTCTCTTTCTTTCATTTCTTCTTTGTATTGCATACAAGAAGGAGGCAGTTCCAGTAATAAAGACCATTTCTTTTCATTTCCACTTTTCTTCTCACTGGAAAGAGTAGGTTCCTACCACACCCCCACACACATGTGAATGCACACACACACTCACATGCACACAGACACGTGCACGTGCATAAACACATACACATACATGTCTGTTCCAGTCTCAGTGGCAGCTTAGAGGGGTTGCATTTTCTGGACATTCCATGAGTTCATCTTGCTTATGAGGACTCAAGACAACCTCAGTCCCACATCCCCTAACACCCTTGAGTCAACCCAAGGCTAGTTCATGCTGAAGGAGTTTGGGGTGTGGGAGACCCCCTTCCTTATCTCAGAGAAGAATTCAAGGTCTTCAAGGCAGTTACTGCCCTCCTGCACTAAGATACACATAGTCCTTACTTTAGGAATAGAATGATAGGCTAGTTTATCATCCAAATCAGGACCTCTTGACAGGTGCTCCTAGTAAGGATACTGAGACAACAGCTATACACTAGGAGTGCTGGGCAAACTGGGACTCCAACCATGTCACTTATAACTTAGAAATATGTGCTCCACAAACCAGACACGCCAATGACTGCCTGCACCCTGTTCTCCCTGAAGACCCTGCTGCTCCAGAGAATTGAGACATCTGGAAAATTAGAAGCTTCTGAAAAACATGTGCATTTAGTAATATAGAAATTATGTTGAAGGATTAAACATGAATTTTTATAGGGACACAAACATTCAATCTATGCAACTTTAAGCCTATTGTGTGAAATCACAGTACTATACACATTCTTCTTTTTTCTTTTTCTTTACTGTGAATATGTTAAAAATAACTGATATTCTTGCCTGTTTATCCCAGGATCTATCCCCAGTGTGTATTAGTTTGCTCTATCATTGACTACATAGCAGTATATGATTTATAGACATGATCCTTTATGAAAGTGTTGTTAGTTGATCAATCATGTTTGACTCTTTGCAGCCCCAGGGTCTGTAGCCTGCTAGCCTCCTCTCTTCATTGGATTCTCCAGGCAAGAATACTGGAGTGGGTTGCCATTCTCCTCTCCAGGGGATGTTCCTGACCCAGGGATCAAACCCAGGTCTCCTACATTATAGGTAGATTCTTTACCATCTGAGACATTCTGATGAACAGATGTCAATTCAGTTTAGTTCTGGCACTCATTACTCAGAATTGGCCAAGACCCTTGCAGATTAGGGACTCAGTCCCACAAGACTGATCTCATTTCAGCCACCAGCTGCAAGTCCTCGGTGTCTCCAATCAAACAGCACCTCTTGTCCATCCAGCTACAAATCTGGGGTTCCCCACAACTCCCACAATTTCAGTAATCTTCCAGAATGCTCACAGAACTCACAAAAGTGTTAAATTTAAGGACTATCACATAAATATAAAGAATGCAAATGAACAGCAGATGAAAAGGTACACTGGGCAAGTCTGGACGCGTTGTAAGCACAGGAGCTTCTGTCTCCATGGAGTCTGAGGGCACCACCCTCCTGGGACATCAATATGTTCACCAATCAGGAGGCTCTCTAAGCCTCATTCTTCAGTGTTTTTATCAAAGCTCCATTATATAGGCATGATTAATTAAATCATTAACCACATGATGAAACTCAATCTTCAGCCCCTCTTCCTTCCCTGGAGGGAGGGAGGTGAGCAGGTACTGAAAGTTTCAGTTTCCTAATCACATCTTTGCTGTTTCTGACAACTAGCCTTCACCCTAAAGCCATCTCCACGAATGCCTCGTTAACATAAAATCACGTACGAATAACAAAATGCACTTCTATCACTTAGGAAATTCCAAGAGTTTTTGAAGCCCTGTGTCAGGAACTATGGACAAAGAGCAAACATTAACTTTTCTTTATACCATACTATTCATCTCATGTTTTCATTACTTTGCTTCTTACATCAATGTGTAATTAGTATATGATGGCTAAAGTGTAATTATGATCATTAACAGAGAAAGGTTCAAAAGCAACTTTAAAAAAAGTAGGCTTGAAGCTTAAGCATGAATAAAAGGCATTTTTATGAAATGCATCAAAAGAAGAGAAATGAAATGTCTTCAAAGGAAAATGAGACAAACTTTCCATCTCTGCTTAGCTCTCATACCGTGTTTCTGATGCCTGCTACATTAATTTTGTTAGGAGGAGTGTCAATGACCCAATGATCAATAACAGAACACAGGAAGTACAGTTGGAATGCCATATCTACAGGTTCTGCATCTGCCCACTTCAGCCAATCATGGACTGAAAATATTTGGGGAAAAAATTCCATAAAGTTCCCAAAAGTAAAAGGAGTTTGCCACCTACTGGCAACTATTTACATAGAATTTACATTGTATAATATTAGATATTATAACTAATCAGATTATTAAAAATACACAGGAGGATGTGTGTACATAGGCTATATGCAGACACTAAATCATTTCATATAAGGGACTTGAGCATCCTCAGATTTTGATTCTGCTGAAGAGTGGGAAGGGAGGGGACTGAAACCCATTCCCCATGGACACTGAGGGAAGACTCTATTATTGGATAAATAATATCAGTGAGTCGATGTGAATATCCAGGACCAGAAAGATAATGTGAAACAAACAAATGAACAACAACAACAACAACAACAACAAAAAAACAGCAACAATGAGAGAAAATTAGATTAAAAAAGCAAGCTAAAGCATGATGTTCAGGAATGTTTAGATTGATTTTACAAATTTGAAGAAAGTAAGGGTGGTATGCCACATATAACAAAGAATATTGACTGTCCACCAAAACTCATCGCCTAATTCTTCTTGGGCACATGGTTGGACTACCTTTCTCAGTCTCCCCTGAAGTTAGGTGTGGCCACAGGATTGGGTTCTAGCCAATGGCATCTGAGTGGAGTCTGTGTGCCACTCCCAGACCTGGCCTGGGAGAATCTCCATCTAATTAATATTCATGTGTGAACATTACTTGCTGCAGTTAGTCAGATGTTAGAAGAAAGTAGCTCAGGTAAGAATTAACTTCAAGTTCCCAGGGGCACTAGTGGTAAAGAACCCTCCTGCCAATGCAGCAGATGTAAGAGACTTGAATTCTATCCCTGGGTTGGGAAGATCCCCTGAAGGAGGACATGGCAACCCACTCGAGTATTCTTGCCTGGAGAACCCCATGGACTGAAGAGCCTGGTGGGCTACAGTCCATAGGGTCACACACAGTTGGACACACCTGAAGCAACTTAGCGCACAGACTAAATAGGGAGTCAGAGATTAAGAGCCTCCAATATGTGTTTCTGGATGCCTACGAAAATAGGATATACAACTGAAACAATAGTGATTGAACAGCAAAGTCCAACACTACTGTCTCAATAGCCTCAAAGGAGTTTTGAAAAGATATGAGAGATAGGGGTGAGGAGGCAAATAAATAACTTAAACATTATATTTAAGAGGGAACTTTAGATATATTTTGGCCATAAAAATGAATGGAATTAAGCATACCAGAATTTTGCCAAGTTTTTGAGAGAAATGAACAGTCCAGTTTGAAAAATCTTTAATAGATTTTAGAAATCTTTAGAAAATTGCCTTTATGAGCTTAAAAATCTTTAGTTTTTTTTTTTTTCCTTAACTTGAATAAGCAAAGGGTAGGTTATAAAAGTAGCAAAAGTGGACTTCCCCGGTGGTCTAGTGGTTAAGAATCTGCCTTCCAATGCAGTGGGAATGAGTTCAGTCCCTGGTCAGGGAACTAAGACCCTTCATGCTCCATTTTTGTTGTTCAATTGCTCAGTCGTGTCTGACTCTTTGGCAACCCACTCCAGTATTCTTGCCTGGAGAACCCCATGGACTGAAGAGCCTGGTGGGCTACAGTCCATAGGGTCACATACAGTTGGGCACAACTGAAGCAACTTAGCGCACAGACTAAATAGGGACTGCAGCATGCCAGGTTTCCCTGTCCTTCACTGTCTCCTGGAGTTTGCTCAAACTCTTGTCTGTAGATTTGGTGATGCCACCCAACCATCTCATCCTCTGTTACCCCATTTCCTTCTGCCCTCAGTCTTTATCAGCATCAGGGTCTTTTCTAATGAGCTGACTCTTCAAATCAGGTGACCAAATAATGGAGCTTCAGCTTCAGGATCAGTCCTTCAAATGAATATTCAGGGTTGATTTAATTTAGGTCTGATCTCCTTATAGTTGAGGGGATTCTAAAGACTCTTTTCCAGCACCACAGTCAGTTCAGTTCAGTCACTCAGTCATGTCCAACTCTTTGCGACCCCATGGACTTCATCCCGACAGGCTTCCCTATATATTACCAACTCCCAGAGTTTACTTAAACCCATGTCCATTGAGTTCATGATGCCATTCAAACATCTCATCCTGTCGTCCCATTCTCCTCCAGCCTTCAATATTTCTCAGCATCACGGTCTTTTCAAATAGGTCAGTACTTTGCATCAGGTGGCCAAAGTATTGGAGTTTCAGCTTCAACATCAGTCCTTCAAATGAATATTCAGGACTGAGTTCATTTATGATTGACTGGTTGGATCTCCTTTCAGTCCAAGGGACCCTCAAGAGTCTTCTCCACCACCACAGTTCAAAAGCATCAATAATTTGGCACTCAGCTTTCCTCATAGTCCAAATCTCACATTCATACACGACTACTGGAAAAACCATAGCTTTGACTACATGGACCTTTGTTGGCAAAGTAATGTCTCTGTTTTTAATATGCTGTCTTGGTTGATCATTTTTTTTTTCTTTCAAAGACCAAGTGTCTTTTAATTTCATCGTTGGAGTCACCATCTGCAATGATTTTAGAGACCAAGAAAATAAAGTCTCTCGCTGTTTCCATTGATTCCCCATCTATTCACCATAAAGTGATTGACCAGATCCCATGATCTTAGTTTTCTGAATGTTGAGTTGTAAGCCAGCTTTTTCACTATCCTCTTTCACTTTCATCAAGAAGCTCTTCAGTTCTTCTTCGCTTTCTGCCACAAGGGTGGTGTCACCTGCATATCTGAGGTTATAGATATTTCTCCTGGCAATCTTGATTTAAGCTTGAGAGTCATCTAGCCCAGCATTTCCCATGATGTACTCTGCATGTGTGAGGATAACAGGCAGGAAGGCCAGGGGTCTCCAAACAGATGAAATAGGCTGCAAGTGCCAGACATTTTTCTCTCTCTTAAGCGGCAGGAGGAAACAAACTAGCGATATTTTTTTCTTCTCTATACAGATTTGAAAGGAGGTTTCTCTTAAAATGCTGTGTTGCCATGACACCTGGTTTCACCTGAAGCTAACTATTCTCAAACCTTGAGTTAACCAATACATTTTTTTTTTCTTATGGAAATGTTTGTCTTAAGATATGTTAATTTACCCCAGATTCTGTAAGTTCTGCCAAATGGCCCAACCTACTTACTCAGATATTGTTCCCCTAATCTATGTAAACGAAACTATTTGTTTGGTAATCTGCCCTTCTACAAGATTCAAGTCAATTGTTTTATGGCCTGGGATGAATTATCTGGTGCCATTCTAAATTTTAAGACATTCCTTTCTTTTCACTAACAGACTGTGAGTGAGTATATAACACAGCTATAGACTAGAAGGGGGGTACTCTTTCTGCCCCCTTCTGATGCCTATGTCAGAAGCTTTCTCTATCTCCTTTATACTTTAATAAAACTTTATTACACAAAAGCTCTGAGCGATCCAGCCTCGTCTCTGGCCCCAGATTGAATTTGTCTCCTCCGGAGGCCAAAAATCCTGGCGTCTTATCGTTCAACAACAACCTTTCACATGTAAGTAAAATAAGCAGGGTGACAATATACAGCCTTGACATATGCCTTTCCCTATTTGGAACCAGTCTGTTGTTCCATGTCCACTTTTAACTGTCACTTCTTGACTTACACACAGATTTCTGAAAAGCAGGGTCACATTGTCTGCTATTCCCACCTCTTTCAGAATTTTCCAGTTTGTTGTAACCCACACAGTCAAAGGCTTTGGCATAGTCAATAAAACAGAAGTCGATATTTTTCTGGAACTCTCTTGCTTTTTTGAGGATCCAATGGATGTTGACAATTTGATCTCTGGTTTCTCTGCCTTTTCAAAATCCAGCTTGAACATCTGGAAGTTTGCAGTTCATGTACTGTTGAAGCATGGCTTGAATTTTGAGTGTTACTTTGCTAGCTTGTGAGATGAGTGCAATTGTGTGGTAGTTTGAACATTCTTTGCATGATTGAAATGAAAACTGATCTTTTTCAGTCCTGTGGCCACTGTTGAGTTTTCCACACTTGCTGGCATATTGAGTGTAGCACTTTCACAGCATCATCTTTTAGGTTTGAAATAGCTCAACTGGAATTCTATCAGCCATACTACCTTTGTTCGTAGTGATGCTTCCTAAGGCCCACTTGACTTTACATTCCAGGATGTCTGGCTCTAGGTGAGTGATCACACCTTCATGGTTATCTGGGTCATGAAGATCAGTTTGTATAGTTCTTCTGTATATTCTTGCCACCTCTTCTTAATATCTTCTGCTTCTGTTAGGTTCATACCATTTCTGTCATTTATTTTGCCCATCTTTGCATGAAGTATTCCCTTGGTATCTCTCATTTTCTTGAAGATATCTCTAGTGTTTCCCATTCTATTCTTTTCCTTTATTTCTTTGTATTGATCACTGAGGAAGGCTTCCTTATCTCTCCCTGCTATTCTTTGGAACTCTGCATTGAAATGGATATATCTTTCCTTTTCTCTTTTGCCTTTAGCTTCTCTACTTTCTTTCAGCTATTTGTAAGGCCTCCTCAGATAACCATTGTGCCTATTTGCTTTTATTTTCCTTGGGGATGGTCTTAATCACTGCCTCCTGAGCAATGTCATGAACCTCCATCCATAATTCTTCAGGCACTCTGTCTATCAGATCTGAACCCTTGAATCTATTTTCTACATCCACTGTAAAATAGTAAGGGATTTGATTTAGGTCATATCTGAATGGTCTAATGGTTTTCCCTACTTTCTTCAATTTAAGTCTGAATTTGGCAATAAGGAGTTCATGATCTGAGCCACAGTCAACTCCTGGTCTTATTTTTCTGACTGTATAGAGCTTTTCCATCTCCAATCTGATTTCAGTATTGACCATCTGGTGATGTCCATGTGTGGAGTCTTCTCTTTGTTGTTGGAAGAGAGTCTTTGTTATGACCAGTATGTTCTCCATTCTTTTGGCAAAACTCTATGAGCCTTTGACCTCCTTCGTTTTGTACTCCGAGGCCAAACTTGACTGTTACTCCAGGTATTTCTTGACTTCCTACTTTTGCATTCTAGTCCTCTATAACGAAAAGGACATCTTTTTCGGGTGTTAGTTCTAGAAGGTCTTGTAGGTCTTCATAGAACCGTTCAGCTTCAGCTTCTTCAGCAATACTTGTCAGGGCATAGACTTAGTTTACTGTGATATTGAATGGTTTGCCTTGGAAACGAACAGGGATCATTCTGTCGTTTTTGAGATTGCCGTTTTTGAGATCCAAGTACTGCATTTCGGACTCTTTTCTTGACTATCATGGCTACTCCATTTCTTCTAAGGAATTCTTGCCCATAGTAGTAGATATAATGGTGATTTGAGTTAAATTCACCCATTCCAGTCCATTTTAGTTCACTGATTCCTAAAATGTCAATGTTCACTCTTGCCATCTTCTGTTTGACCACTTCCAATTTGCCTTGATTCATGGACCTAACATTCCAGGTTCCTGTGTAATATTGCTCTTTACAGCATCATACTTTACTTCCATCACCAGTCACATCCACAGCTGGGTGCTGTTTTTGCTTTGGCTCCGTCTCTTCATTCTCTCTGGAGTTATTTCTCCACTGATCTCCAGTAGCACATTGGGCACCCGCAGACCTGGGGAGTTCATCTTTCAGTGTCCTCTTTTTGCCTTTCCATTCTATTCATGGGGTTTTCAAGGCAAGAATACTGAAGTGGTTTGCCATTCCCTTCTCCAGAGGACCATGTTTTGTTAGAACTCTCCATCATGACCCATCCATCTTGGGTGGCCCTACATGGCATGGCTCACAGTTTCATTGAGTTAGACAAGGCTGTGGTCCATGTGATCAGGTTGATTAGTGTTCTGTGACTGTGGTTTTCATTCTGTCTTCCCTCTGACAGATAAGGATAGGAGGCTTATGGAAGCTTCCTGATGGGAGAGACTGACTGTGGGGGAAACTGGTTCTTTTTCTGATGGGCAGGGCCATGCTCAGTTCAGCTCAGTTCAGTCACTCAGTCGTGTCCGACTCCTTGCGACCCCATGAATCACAGCACGCCAGGCCTCCCTGTCCATCACCAACTCCCAGAGTTTACTCAAACTCATGTCCATTGAGTCGGTGATGCCATCCAGCCATCTCATCCTCTGTTGTCCCCTTCTCCTCCTGCCCCCAATCCCTCCCAGCATCAGGGTCTTTTCCAATGAGTCAACTCTTTGCATGAGGTGGCCAAAGTATTGCAGTTTCAGCTACAGAATCAGTCCGTCCAATGCTCAGTAAATCTTTATTCCAATTTTCTATTGATTTTGGTGCTGTATTCCCTCCCTGTTGTTTGACCTGAGGCCAAACTACGGTGGAGGCAATGAAGATAAAGGTCCTATGCAGGCACTGCTGCATTCCGTGCCCCTGACACTGCAGCAGGCCACCGCTTCTGTCGGAGACTCCTGGACACCCACAGGCAAGTCTGGGTCAGTCCCTTGAGGGGTCACTGGTCTTTTCTCCTGGTTCCTGGTGTGCACAAGGTTTTGTCTGTGCCCTCCAAGATTCTGTTTCCCCAGCCCTGTGTAAGTTCTGGTGGCTCTATGGTGGGGTTAATGGCGACCTCCTCCAAACAGTTCAGTTCAGTTAGAAATGAACAGTTACCATTATCAGTGATGGCACGTGTCTTAGATTTCCAGCCCTGCCATAAGGAAGTGTCATAAACAGAGTGGCTAAAACAACTGAAATGTGTTGCCTCTCAGTTCTGAAAGCTCAGAGTTTGAAATGAAGGTGTTTCCAGCTTTGGTTTCTTCTGAGGACTCAGTGATGGATTTGTTCCAGGCCTCTCCTCTTGGCTTGTGGATATCTGTCTTCCCTTTATAAGTGTATGTCCCTGGGTCTGAATTTACACTTTTTATAAGGATGCCGATCATTCTGGGTTAGGCCCTAAAGGCCTTCTTTATCTTCCTTACCTCAGTAAAATCCTGTCTTCAGAGAATTTCACCTTCCGAAGTAGTGGAGGCTAAGACTCCAACACATTTTTGGTGGGGCAGAGGGGCACAATTCAACCCATAATGGTGGTGGTGGTTGTTTAGTAGCTAAGGCATGTCTGACTCTTGGGATCCCCGTGGAATGTAGCCTGCCAGACTCCTCTGTCCATGGGATTCTCCAGGTAAGAATAGTGGAGTGGGTTGCCATTTCCTTCTCCAGGGGATCTTCCTGACCCAGGAATCAAACCCGGGTCTCTTGCACTGAAGGTGGATTCTTTACCGACTGAGCTATGAGGCAAGCAACCTAAAATGTTTCTATGTGACAATCTGATTTCAATAGATATAACTGAGAGTAACTGAATTAAAATTCACTTACTGAATTTTTACTGATTTTCCATGGCTTTATAACACTGAAACCATTGATTTCAATTCCACTTCCCTTAACGCCTCTATTCTTAATAATTTGGTAATATGTTATTTTTTATTCTTCTTGGAAAATATCTAGAAGATGCAAGTGAAAGAAAGTGAAGTGAAAGTGTTAGTAACTCAGTCCTGTCTGTTCTTTGCAACTCCATGGACACCCCATGGCCCACAGCTCACCAGGCTCCTCTGTGTATGGGATGTCCCAAGCAAGAATACTGGAGTGGATTGCCATTTCCCACTCCAGGGTATCTTCGAAACCAGAGAGAGAACCCAGGTGTCCTGCATTGCAGGCAGATTCTTTATCATCTGAGACACCAGGGAAGCCCCCAAGAAGATGCAAGGGTAAACATAAATCTCAAGAAATAAATGAATTCCCTAATGCCAAAAAAGAAAACTGTGTTCTTCCCTTTCTTTTTCCTTGAGAGTTTTCTTTTAGAAAATTTGCAATTGTAAATCCTTTCCTTGTCTCTTAGAGACAGATGCAAAACCTTTGAAAACATGAATAACCTCCAGACAGCTTTTTATCCCAGGAATGTCTTGAGGGCCTTGGAACTATCTTTATGAAATGAGAACATAAAGTACCCTGTCTGTCTCTTTGGGAGTTTAGCCTAGATGCCAGGCTCCAAGTTGTAACTTCTTGTTTCTGCGAAGATAGAAGAAAATTTATTTGCCCTTTGGATCAAGACAATTAAGAAGTATGTAAATGACTGTATCTGCCCAGCTACATAAACAGATGAGATGTCTTTCTGTCCTTGTAATCTCTTTAGCGGATTTCTGAAATGCATATCATATATGATCTGATTTAAAGCTTATTGAAACAAAACTTTTCTACATAAATGAAAAGGACTTTTATATTGGAGGAAAGTTTTTGTTTTTAATTCATTCCCCAACACAGGTAAAAAATTTCATCTGTTCTTCTTTTCCCCTAACACAATTGACACACAACAGTGTAGACACACAGATTCACCAATACTGAAAATAATTTCCACAGTTATAACCTTACTGTATCAACTGAACTGGTATAAAATTAAATACACATAGAAAAGATCCTGATGCTGGGAAAGATTGAGGGTAGAAGGAGAAGATGACAGAGGATGAGATGGTTGGATGGCATCACCGATTCAATGGACATGAGCTTGAGCACACTCCAGGATATAGTGAAGTACAGGGAAGTGTGGTGTGTTGCAGTCCATGGGTTTGCAAAGAGTTGGACATGACTTAGCAACCGAACACAAAAACAATAGAATATTTATTAGTGATGATGCCAACAATACTAATTTATAATTATGCTTCTGATACTATTTATTTGAGCACTGATTATATGCCCAAGCTGGGCTAAATATTGTGACTAGATTGTGTGATGTGGTCTTTGCAATGACCCTATCAATTGGCTATCATCAGTATTTTCCAGAGCAACTACCAAGGGCTATGAAGGTGTAAATGTTTTATCCAGGTTCCATTCCTAGACAGCAGTAGAGCCATGGGTGATGTGACTGCAAAACTTGTCTGCTTCATCATGGGGAGATCCTCCCTTATATGTCATGAAGGAGACCATGCCACATCAGGACTGCATCCATTCCACTGGCTGCTTACTCCTGGGTTTGTCTGTGGATGCTGAGCCATTCAGCTCTGATTACTACCCTTGGTGTTGAGGCCGTGTATGACACAAGGAACGTTTTCTGAACACGAAAGGCTTTAGGTTTCTCTTGTGCACCGACTAGATGAAACTGAGCAGCCCTGCCTTTTTTTTTTTCGGTTTCCTAGACCTTCCCCCATTTCCAAAGGGCAGATTCAGTTACTAACTAGGGGAGTCAGGTAATGCAGAAAGAAACAAGTGATCCATTTATAGTTACTATAAAGTATTGTCTGTCTTTCCCATGTTACACAATATATCCTTATAGTTTATTTATGTCTAACAGTTTCTACCTCTTAATCCCCTGTAGATTGCCCCTCCCTCCTTCCTTGCCCCACTGGCAGCCACTAGTTTCTTCTGCATATCTATTAGTGTTCTTTTTTTTCATATTCACTAGTTTGTATAAACCTTAAAAAATATGAAACACCATACTGTATATCAACTATACTTCAATAAAGAAAGGAAAGGAAATGATAGTACAGTTATGGGTTCGGGTCTGGGTTCCTCCTTGGGGGATGTGCATACAATCTGATCCACATCTCTGAGTTTCATAGGAACTAAGGCCCCCACTTTAGTGGAGGACAGCAACTTCAGACTTAGCGAAAGCTCCTGGACTCCAGACTGGTTGGAACCAGAAAGCTGATCATTGAGATTCCTGGAACACAGCCTCCAACGAATCAGAGGAGAGTTACACAGCCTGCAGTCCCCCTCCCAATTTTGCCTATAAAAAGTCTTCCCAGAAAACCATCAGAGAGTTCAGGTCTTTAGGGCAGGAGCCTCCCCTTTCTCCTGCATGGCCCTGCAGTAAAACTTTCTCCACTCCAAACTCAGACCTTTCTGTTCCTTTGGTCACACTGTGCCTCTGGCTCACCGATTGGGTTCGACAACATTGATAGCTATCTGATCTTGAAAAAAAAAATGTGATTTAGTCTGTCTTAAACTCAGTTTCCTCATATGGAAGCAGTCTTTAATAGCAGTGTAACTGTGCTTATAAAGAAGCAGTGCTAAGACTCTACTAACATAATGTATGTGACCGGCAATGAAGATGGAAATCACCAGACAAGAACATAGAAGACCCCCTCACTCGACTGTATGTCACCCAGGGATCAAGACAGTGCCTGGCATAACAGGGAATTGAAATAAAGTAAAAGAAAAAAACTAACCAAAATAAATAAATAAATAAGTCATCCTTCTCTCTACCTTATATTATTACAAATAATGAAGATGGCATAGATTTGACACATTTTCACATGTATAAGACTGGATCTTATTTTTTCTCTTACATCAAATTCTCCCAGCATGCTAGTGTTAAGTACACATTGAATGCAAAATCCGTTTATCTCAACAGGCAACCTGGACACTGAGGATGAAAACCATGCCTTTCCATCCCCATAACATGACTGTGCAATAACGCCACCGTCTCCCTTATCATTATTCTCATATTCTCACAATCCTAATAAGTCCCCACCTGGAAAGAGCCTCATTCGATAAAATGTCAGTTCTTGATAGACTTTGACCTTCCTTCTCTCACTACAAGGCTCTCTTGAGTCTTAATTAGCTCTCTCTGATTTCAGGCATATTTAGATTTGTGCTGAGAAAATCTATCTTTGGCTATTTTAAAACCACTCTTCTCAGGTGGCTTTTGAGTCTTTGACATGTCAGGGCCAGTGTTTATTTGATCACAGGTATAGGTTTTTTAGGACTTCCCAAGTGGCACTAGTGGTAAAGAACTGGTCTGCCAATGCAAGAGATGTAAGAGACGTGGGTTCCATCCCTGGGTCAGGAAGATCCCCTGGAGGAAAGCATGGAACCCACTCCAGTATTCTTACCTGGAGAATCCCACGAACAGAGGAGTCTGGTGGGCTAGAGTCCATAGGGTCACAAAGAGTCGGACATGATGAAGCAACTTAGCACACAGCACATACTTTTTACCCATGGATGGTTCACTCGGGGCACAAATTTTGGACACCTTTTACATAACAGTGTGAAGAGAGGTGCTGACCACAAGGCAAGTTTCAAGGGGTTTTAAGTAAAGACAGATGATCGGTTATCCTGACAATTTCAAGGTCATTTATGACAGCAGCCATGCATCTTAGCAGTTGATAGGCAGCTGGATGGATGCTCAGGGGACAGAAGAGCAAACAACTTTCAATTTTAATAAATATTTATAAACAAAACAAAAACAACTCTCCTGAGGTGACAGTTCCCTTACTTTGCTGTTCAGTCGCCAAGTCATGTCCAATTCTTTGCAATCCCATGGACTGCAGCACACCAGACTTCCCTGTTCCCTACTATCTCCCAGAGTTTGCCCAAGTTTATGTTCATTGGATCGGTGATGCTATCCAACCTCTCATCCTCTGATGCCATCTCATCCTCTGTTGCCCTCTTCTGCTGCCTTCAATCTTTCCCAGCATCAGGGTCTTTTCCAATGAGTTAGCTGTTCCCATCAAGTGGGCAAAATATTGGAGCTTCAGCTTCAGTATCAGTCCTTCCAAAGAGTATTCAGGGTTCCCTTACTTACCTAAGCAATAAACTTGACTTTGTCTCAGATTGTATCTCAGATTATCTCATTTGGGGACTGACTTTAAACAAAGCCCATGGGTTTTCTAAGATTTAAAGGATTTTTGAAAACTGCAAATATAGATATCTTGACATAGCACTAATGATATTATCAATAATAGACATAATGTGTGTGTGTGTGTGTGTATGTATATCTTCCAGGTGCATTTAATTCTGTCATAAATCATGCTTTCAATTGGTGATCAATGATGCCAGAATGAGATATTTCCATCATGTTCACTTGTGATATCAATGGTTCAAATCCATCAATATATACTTTAAAAATCTTATAAATTAAGATTTTAGCCCCCATAGAAGAATTCAAAATAGCATTTTTATTTTTAATATTTCATGACATTTCTTTCTACATGTAAAAATTTCCCAAGTTAGTCTTTCAATCCAAACAGTTAAATGCAACTTACTTGATCATGTGGTGACTTACCTTTTCCAGCTTTGAAAGAGCAAGAGAGTAACAGTCTTTGGCTCTGAATTGCATGAATCTCATGTTGGCTGGGTGGGTGAGCTCTGTGATAATACTGAGACTGGAAAACAACCTACATTTCAAAGAAATATTTGCATTACACTAACAATCCAAAATGGTGCTTTTATAACAAAAGGTTTAGGAGTGAGTGATTCCTAGCTGCAGGCATTAAACTACATGCAGTTGCAAGAGCAGGTCATGCCACACCAAAGAATATTTTAACCAACATTTAGCACTGTAACAAAACTAAATTCAGTCACTTGATTTTTAACAGGCATTTTGTTGCTACTCATAAAGCTGATTGAAGAAGTTACCTCATGGAAAAATAATGAAATATAAATTTATAAGATGAATATGTGGATTGGCAAAAATTTCCCACAATGAACTTATTGTCCATAATGTGAGTTCTAAGATTTCCTATGGCTCTCTGTTCTCACAGTATGTGCTTTTAATTGTCAAATCTTACTACAATGAAGCAAACATTGTCATTGAAATAACAACTCATTGTCATGAATTGAGGACAAGGCTCAATGGATAGTGTTGTTCTAGAAGAATCCTGACAATTTCCACTCATCCTAGAGTTTTACATAAGCTTTCTTCCTATTTACTTCCTCCTGCACAATCCACACATGCACGTGCACACACACACACACACACACACACACACACACACACACTTGATTTTTCCCCCCAGAAAAATGGGGCAAGATAAAACCACAACAAACACCTTACTGTTGCTGTGGTTGGTGATCTGATCTTTAGCTGATGTCTCTACATCACTGGTAGCTCTCCTGGGTCACATATTTTGAGATTCCCTGTAGCAGCCGCTTCAAGTGATAATCAGCTTTGTTCTCCATACAATATGTGTTTAAACTTAGCTAAGGCCACTTAACTATGGGGGCTTCCCTGGTGGTTCGGACTGTAAAGCGTATGCCTGCAATGCGTGAGACCTGGGTTCAATCCCTGGGTCGGGAAGATCCCCTGGAGAAGGAAATGGCAACCCACTCCAGTGCTCTTGCCTGGAAAATTCCATAGATGGAGGAGCCTGGCAGGCTACAGTCCATGGGGTCACAAAGAGTCAGACACGACTGAGCGACTTCACTTTTTAAGGCCACTTAAAAAATTCCTTCTGGTAGCTGCACCCTTGCCTAGACCTCAGGCTCTAGAACTGACTGAAATATGCAGGACAGAAACATCTGGTTAGTCGCTCAGAAACAAGTCATCTCCAGCTGACCTTTTATTTTTTGAAGATTCTTTTTTATGCGGTCCATTTTTAAAGTTGTTATTGAATTTGTTGCAATATTTACATTTTGGCCTTTTGGCCATGAAGCATGTGGCATCCTACCTCCCTGACCACGGATGGAACCTACATCCCATGCATTGGAAGGTGAAGTCTTTTTTTTTGGGGGGGGGGGGCGGCAAGTGAAGTCTTCCTTCACTGGATCACCAGGGAAGTTGATCTTACTGTCATTATCTGCCGGGTCCAGGAGGGAGGGCACTGTTACTCACATGCACCCGAGAACTTGATCTGATGTCTTAGAGAGGAACTGACCTTCACCAGAACCATGAGACCACCCCTCTCCTCAGATCTAACTCCATAAAAGTGATGGATGCTTTGCCAGAATGAAAGTCTCCCTCCTTCTGGGAGTGAGAGGGCTCCCTGCAGGTTTGCTGGGATTTTCCCAAGGGGCCCTCAAGTCAGTTTCCACTGGGCTTAATCATCCTCTCATTTAAGATCTAAACAACTCTTAAAAATGCTTAATTTCAGAGTTATCTGTGAAAAGTGTATGCCATCTTGGTTATGTTAGGTAGTTAGAATAGGAAACAGGAGTCCAGAATGGTGGTGGCTAAAAGATAAGGAACGGAAAAGCCCACGAAAATAGAACAAAGGAAGGTCCATAGAACAAAGGAAGGCTCATGGACTGGAGTGAGGACCTCAGGTAGAACAAACAATACTCCTGGCTAGCCCAGTTTACACAGGGCAAGCCCAGCGGGAGAAAAAACATATAAAAAGAGGAGACAAAGGGCCGGGGGTCTCTCTCTCTCTCTCCCACATGCTGGTTCGTGTCTTTGGGTCAGCATGACCTCAAGGATGGATTCTCCTGTTATTTTCTAAATAAAATAGAGCTGTAACATGAAGCTGTAACACTGATTTGTCTAAGAGCTATAACACGGTCTGTTTGAGACCTGAGAGCTATAACACGGTCTGTCCAAGACCTGAGAGCTGTGAGGCGCCAAGGGTTTTAATGCCCGTCACTCCAAATCTTTGTTGTGACGAGACAGAACTGAGGAGCATACACTCGCCTGACATCTATGGTGGCTGACTCGGGTTTAACCTGGCTGAAACAACCTCAGCGCGCCCCTGCGAGGAGGAGGCCAAGCGCAGCAGGAGCCCAACTGCGAAGCTCCAGTGGTTGAAGCGGAACACGAAGAAAACCCAGTGCCGGGGAAGTGACAACAGGCCCATGGTGCTGGAAACCGGGACAGCGAAAAACGAACTCAGCAGAAAGCTCACGCCGCTCAGCCTCAGATTCCAGAAGACCTCTGGTTAAGGTAGGAGGTCCTCGCTCCTGTGGCTGGAGGGACATGCCTAACAAAATCTTAATTCCTTTACAATCTCTCATTTCTTGTTTCCTCAAATGCCCCCGGGAACAGGCGGGTGGCAGTGGGCGCAATCAAGGGACTCTGGAGAGGCTACTCCTTGGTATGTCCTAAAGGCACTATCTGCTGAACCCCAGTAGCTGTTATCCAAGCCGGTAGGGGTTCTTCTGTCCTTAATCTTCCTTGTGCCGAGGATCAGGCCAATGAAAACTGAGCACAGGCCAGGTATTTAGCAGATTTTCCAGCAGGCTATGAAGGGGAGTCCTTGGCATGTTTTTCCCACTGCTTTTTCCTGCTGTCCTTCAGCTCTCTCCCGGGACTCGAGCCTGGCCAAAACCCATGAAGCTCAGGTTCTGATGTCTCATTGCAAAAATTCAGTGAGAGACAATGCTACAGGTAAGAGATAGATTTGTTAGGATTCAGAGAGAAGTGCACTCTGCCGTGTGGGCCATTGCAGAGGGCAAGGGCTTGGCCATGGAATGCAACCTGCCTAAGTTTTGCTAGCAGGGTGAATTCATATGCAGCCATTGGGGAACCACCCACTCCTTTGTCTTTTGACAGTGCCTTAGAGCTGTCCTGCCACCTCTGGGTGTGTCTTTGGCCTTACAGATTGGGGATTAAGGTTTACTTGAATTTGACTTGTCATCTTGGACCCAACTGATTTCAATTGATTTACGTTATGCCCTTGTGCTATGTCATTCTTCCAAAGGCTGTGCCCTGCCCCCTTCCCTCCTGTTTCATGCTCTTTTCCTCAGCCCCATCCGGGACCACAATGTTGCCTCTACAATCTTCTGGAGGGACAACCAGAAAATAGCTGGCCCTTGGAAGGGAAATACTGTATAATATCCAATCCCTCTAGATATTCAGCCCTTCATCCTCCATGTTTCCTACAATATGTGCAACAACAGCATCTCTCAGTGAACCCGCTAGGGTGGGCGAAGGGCACAAAATGTCTGCTAGAAGTCCATCAGTTGGCATCCCTTCAAAGGCAATTGGGCTCCCAGGGATACCATTTGCCACTTTGGGAGTTAGCTCTGCAGGCCATTTGGGCCCAAACCCTTACCACCCTTCTCCCAAAGTTACAAACATACCCCTGGACCAAGTCTCCACTTCACTTTTATGGAACATCTGGTCTGTTGCCTCTTACCAATTTGTTCTTGAGCCAATTACTAATTCCTACAATCTAACTCCTACAATTACTAACTCCTACAAGGGACCCTGCCCCCTTGTAGGCAACACTGCTCCACCCAGCCTATTATTTAAAATACCTTAATGCTCCTAACAGGACCAGATAACCCACTCCTTTGTCACTACTGTTATTACCTAAAGTGGGCCTATGACAACAAAATGTTTACCATTGGAGACACCCTAACCTGCTCTTATGGAGGACTAGGTGAGGAAATCAGTGACTTGCAATCCCTTAGAGCAGTAAGAGGATAAGGCTTATGACTGTTACACTGTTTCCCAGTCTCAGGGCACAGGCTTGGATTGCTTTACATCATGAAATCTATTCCCATCCATGGTGGACAAACCAGCAATGAGTTAAGATTACAACCCCTTAATCCTACCCAGCACTGGTCATGCTGGAGGTCTTGTGGATGCCCAACTCTAGTCTGGGGGTCCCAGGAGGTCAACCTGCCTTGACATGCCTAAGGATCTGGTCCTTGAAAGGTTGTCACGCCTCAACCTGCTTGGGGATCTGCCGGTCCAGGGGTCCCAGGAGGTCGTCACACCTCGACCTGCCCAGGGACCCAATTCTTGGGAGGCCGTCATGCCTCAACCTGCCTGGGGATTCGAGCTTCAGGAAGTTGTCATGCCTCAGCCTGCCTGGTGATCTGCACCCTGACCCAGAGACACCTGGCTCTCAGGTTGCAGCAGTACTGGGTAGGATAAGCTTCACCCGTATGAAAGTCCACCCATGGAAATAAAAGGAAGCCTATTACTTGTGGGACTGTGCCCAGTCTCAGCAATAACTCAGGAGCCCAATGAGAACCCCATTGCCTTTCTGAAAAGACTAAAAGAGGCCTCCAAAAGTTTACTAATCTGGACTTAGACTCTTACGAGGGACAGGTGATTTTAAAGGACAAATTCCTGTCCCAATGTGCATCAGCTATCAGAATTCAGTTACAACAGCTACAGCAACAAGACCTTGCTTCCTCTTTAGATGAGATGGTCCAGACAGCCACCAATACCTTTATAACAGAGAACAGGAGAAGGAGGCCAAGGCCCAGGAGAGGCAGAGAAGGAAAGAGACAAGGCATGCCCAGATGCTGGCCACCCTCCAGGGAAGCACTATGGCAAATCCTGAGTCCTTGAAGGACAAGGCGTGAGTCAAATGCCTAATCTGTAGACAGGCAGGGCATTGGGCCATAGAGTGTCCAAACCATGACAAGTCTCCTAAAACGGCTTGCTACAAATGCCATCAACTGGGGACATTGGGCGGCACTCTGCCCTGGGGGCCCAAGAGCCTCAAGGTCAAGCACAAAGCCTTCCCTCATGATGGTTCAACAGGACTGAAGTGGCCCGCTCCAGCCAGCCCGCCTGTCACAGATAACCATCACGGGGCTGGAGCCAAGGGTGCAACTGGATGTGGCAGGTATGTCTGAGAATTTCTTGGTTGACACGGGGGCTACTTACTCTGTCTTGATCTCCTACTCTGGAGACTTCTCCTCCCAAACCTGTACCATTTTGGGTGCTACAGGAAAAGCAAGTACTAAAAGATTCACCTAAGCACTTATTTGTTGCTGGGATGGACAAATATTTTCCCACCAGTTTCTGGTGGTCCCTGAGTGTCCTACTCCCTTGTTGGGAAGAGATCACTAGACTGGGGACCACCCTTGTGATGGGAAGCTTTTCAGACCCTAGAGCCCTAGAGCTTCTGTTTACTACTGAAGAACCCATTACACCTTCTCCAAAAGAGAGGGACCAAAAACTATGGGAGGACAAAATTAAACCCCAGGTGTGGGACCAGGGGATTCCTGGACAAGTCCACCAAGCTCAACCAGTCATCATTGTCCTCCAAGATCCCACTTGGTTTCCTAACCAGAAATAATATCCCCTCATAAGAGAGGCTTGGGAGGGACTACAGTCTTTTTTTTTGGGGGGGGGGGGGGACTACAGTCTTTAATAAATAAATTCCTTGCTTGTGGGCTATTGGTCCCCACCAGTTCATCATGTAAATCCTCTCAGTAAAGAAAAAGGATGGAACCTGGTAAATGGTTCAAGATCTCTGGATCATCAATGAAGCTGCGGTCCCCCTCCATCCCACAGTACCCAATCCCTATGTAATCTTGGGAAAAAACCCACCCAGTGCCAAGAGGTTTACAGTCTTGGATCTCAAAGATGCATTTTTTTTTTTTTTTGCATACCACTGGCTAAAGAATCCCAATATATTTTTGCCTTTGAGTGGGAGGCCCCAGGAGAAAAACACCAACAGATGACTTGGACAGTATTACCTCAGGGGTTCAGAGATAGCCCCCACTTATTTGGACAGGCCCTTAGCCGGGATCTCCTAGATCTGGACCTGGGACCTAATGGGAAAATATTACAATATGTAGATGACCTACTAATCTGCTCTCCAGATGAGAAAAATGCCCAACAACATGCAATTCAGGTTCTAAACTTTTTGGCAGAAAGAGGATATAAAGTCTCCCATGCTAAGACACAGATGGTCGAGACAAAGGTCACTTACCTGGGAGTTCAGATTACAGATGGGTCCAGGCGGCTGTCCTCTAATCGGGTACAAGGAATCCTCCAGTTGCCCTCCCCCACGACTCAAAAACAATTGCGAGCTTTCCCAGGGCTAACTGGGTATTGTAGAATCTGGATACCCTACTATGGTCTAACTGCCCAGCCCTTATATGAAAGCTTAAAGGAACGGGATGATTCAATCCCACTGATGTGGGGAACTCCTCAAAAGAAGGCAGAGGATACACTAAAATAGGCCTTAACTCAGGCACCTGCCTTGAGGTTGCCAGACCCAGAAGAAGCATTCCAACTTTATGTCCATGAAAGAGAGGGAATAGCTTGGGAGTGTTAACTCAAAGGTTGGGATCTGAGCCCCAGCCTGTATATTACTTATCCAAAAGGCTCGATACAACCGCCCGAGACTGGCCCCCACTGCCTTCGAAATCTTGCAGCTATTGCAATAATGATAAAAGATGCTTTAAGACTCTCCTTTGGGGGCAAACTAACTATTTTTACCAGCTACCAAGTAAAACAACTCCTAAATGGGGGAGGCCACTTATGGATGTCCGATCAAAGAATCCTCAGATATCAAGTAATGCTGATGGAAAATCCAGGTCTCACTATATCCCCTTGTAAGGTTCTTAACCCAATCACCCTCCTGCCTACCCCCGAAGGCTCTCTCCCCTCTCACTCTTGTCTAAAAACCTTGGACCACTGGACAAAAACCCCGAGAGGGATTGTTGGAAGATCCTCTGACCAACCCTGAGGAAATCTGGTACACTGATGGAAGCAGCTTTGTCTTAGATGGAAAAAGAAGAGCCAGATATGCAGCAGTCTCCAATTTTGAGATCATAGAGGTTAAGCCTCTGCCATCAGGTACTTCAGCCCAATTAGCTGAGCTCATAGCCCTGACTCAAGCTTTAGTGTTGGGAAAGGGAAAAAGAATAGCCATTTACACTGACTCCAAGTATGCCTTTCTGGTGGTATATGCACATGCTGCTATTTGGAAAGAAAGGGGCCACTTGACCACCCGAGGGTCCCCAATCAAATATGGTGATCAAATCCTTAGACTCTTAGAGGCAGTCCATCTGCCCACTGAGGTTTCAGTCTCCCACCATAAAGGACACCAAAAAGGGAGCACAGAAGTGACATAAGGGAACCAAGCAGCTGATCAGGCAGCTAAGAGAGCAGTATTACAGAACAATGACCTGATAGGGGTTGCCACCTTAGTTCCACAGACTAATTTGCCAGAAACTCCTTCATATACTGAAGGTGAGACTCCTAAAGCTAAGAGTGAGGGCTTTCAAGAAGATCACATGGGGTGGTTCCAAAAGGAGGGACTCCTTTTTCTGCCTGGGAACCTCCAATGGAAGTTGGTTAACTCTTTACATGCTACCATTCATTAAGGCGGAAAGGCCCTCCAAAGATTACTAGAAAGGTCTTTCAGAGGAACAAGCCTCCAAACAACTATAAGGCAAGTGGTCTCCTCCTGTCCCACTTGCCAATTAAACAATCCCCAAGGAGCTCAAAGACCAAAGCTGGCCCAGCCCATACAACGACTCGGGGCCTATCCAGGGGAGGACTGGCAGATGGACTTCACCCAGATGCCAGTTTCTCAAGGGTATAAATACCTATTAGTCATGATAGATACATTCACAGGATAGATTGAAGGCTTTCCCATCCAGATTGAGAAGGCTGAGGAGGTGGTAAAAAACTGCTCCATGAAACCATTCCAAGATTTGGTCTGCCTAGGTCATTACAATATGACAATGGGACATCATTTACTTCTAAGGTCACCCAAGGGGTCTCTAAAACATTGGGCATTACTTATTATCTCCATTGTGCCTGTAGGCCTCAGTCTTCAGGAACAGTAGAAAGAGCTAACCAATTCTTGAAAGCAGTGATTAAAAAGATAACCCAGGAAACCTCCCTGGGATGGAAGGAGGCTTTACCAATAGCTCTCCTCCACACCTGTATTGCCCCTAAGGAACAGGTTGGTCTTAGTCCTTATGGGAGACCTTTTGTTTATGTCAGTGACCTCTTCCTAGATCCAGAGGTTCAGACCCTCCAGTCTTATACCATGGCCATTGGACAATTCCAACAGGATATAAGCTTGTTGGGTGTGAACCAGGACCCAAAAGATTCTAAGGAGTCACCACTATATGCTCCAGGGACTCAAGTCCTAACTAAAGTCTGGAAAGATGGGTCCCCAAAGGCTCAACTCCAGCCCACATGGAAGGGCCCCTACCCTATAATACTTTCTACTCCCACAGCGGTCAAGGTACCAGGACCCAATTCCTGGATTCACTACTCACGAGTCAAGCCGTGGAAGAAAACAGAAGAGGACACTCAATACACCTGTGAGCCCCTGGGAGATCTCAGATACCTATTCAGGACCACAAATAAGTGCCATTCTAATGAACACCTCCAAAATCTGGTTTCTGGAGATAAGATTTCTCAGGATAGCTCTAAAGAGCCAACACAGCTTGGCAGAGATTGTACTCCAAAACATACAGGAGATAGATACTCTGATCCCTGAACAGGGAGGGACTTGAGCCACACTGGCGATGGGAATTTGGAGTTGGCTAATGCCCCTACTAGTCCTTGTTATGCCATATTGATGCTGCTTATGATTGCTCCATGTATTATCAATTGTCTAAACTGTTTTGTCTCTGTCCAGGTCAACGAGCTGCAACATGTAGTGCCAGTTCAACAAAGATAAAAAAACTACAGCTGATCATGGAAAATATCACTCACCCTTAGATGGACACCACTATAAGGACTCTGAGGCCTGAGACTAGCAAGAGGGGGAGGCCCAGTGCCCCTCGCTGTCCCAGTTTAGCAGAAAGTAGCCAGAAAGGTCTCGACGCCCCTATTCACAAAGAATTGGGCCTCCCATCTCTTGAGGGGGGAAAGTTAGGTAGTTAGAATAAGAAACAGGAGTCTGGATGGTGGTGGCTAAAAGATAAGGAAGGGAAAATCCACGAAAATAGAACAAAGGAAGGTCTGAGGGCCAGAGTGAGGACCTCAGGTAGAAAATACAACACTCCTGGCTAGCCCAATTTACATGGGGCAGGCCCAGGGGGAGAAAAAAAAAAAAAAAAAACATATAAAAAGAGGAGCCAAAGGGCCAGGAGTCTCTCTCTCTCTCTCCTGCATGCTGGTTCGTGACTTTGGGTCGGCATACCCTCATGCCTGGAGGATGGATTCTCCTGCTACTTTCTAAGTAAAATAGAGCTGTAACACAGAGCTGTAACACTGATTTGTCTAAGAGCTATAACACGGTCTGTTTGAGACCTGAGAGCTATAACATGGTCTGTCCAAGACCCAAGAGCTGTGACATGCCGAGGGTTTTAATGTCCATCGCTCCAAATCTTTGTTGTGATGAGACAGAACCAAGGAGCATGCACTCACCTGACAGTTACATTGCTACAACAGTACTGATGCTTACCTAATCAAAACATTTGAAAATTACGGTATCATTAGGTGTTTGATGAGATCTACACTTTGTGTGAAGCAATATAACCAAAATTTCATGGCCTCACCTCCATTTTGAGAGCAAATATTATTAAACTGGTTTGGAAAAAATTTTGTTCAGATTTTCCCATAAATAAATAAAGTATGGCGTTTCCCAGGTGGTGCAGCAGTAAAGAATCCACTTGCCAATGCAGCAAATGCAAGAGACATGGGTTCGATCCCTAGGTCAAGGAGATCCCCTGGAGTAGGAGATGGCAACCTGCTCCAGTATTCTTGCCTGGAGAATCCCATGGACAGAGGAACCTGGTAGGCCACAACCCATGGGGTTGCAAAGAATCGGACACCACTGAGCATGCATGCACACACAGTTTATGGAGAAACACTGTATAATCTGTATTCCACATGACTTTCTTTTAGAAGCTCTACTCTTCTCCCTCAAAAGTCACCAATGTGCATACATTTGATTAAAAGTTCATTTTTTCAGACACTTCTGAAAAATTAGAAGGGTGGGTTAGCAAGTGAAAGTCACTCAGTCGTGTCTGGCTCTTTGTGACCACATGAACTGCAGCCCACCAGGCTCCTCTGCCCATGGAATTCTTCAGGCAAGAATACTGGAGTGGGGTGATATTCTCTTCTCTGGGGATCTTCCTGACCCAGGGATTGAAACTGGGTCTCCTGCATTGTAGACAGATTCTTTACCATCTGAGCCACCAGGGAAACCTGAGAAATTAGAAGAGTGGCCTGATGGCAAAAAATATCAATTGACTTTTGGGCTGGTACCTCTCCATCCAGTAAGCCTAGGAAATGCTACCAACCGACAAATCTCATACCATCTGGAAGTTCCAAAAGTCTTCATGTAAGAAATATTTTTAAAAAAAACCATGTCACTAAAGATATTTTCCATGTTATGGCCTGTCACAGACAATATTCAATAATTCCACACAGCAGAAACTAAAATGAATACTTAATAGTAGCAAAATGGACTGTGAAGATAAAGCAGAAGTCTCATTTAGAAAATAAATGGCATATCCATGATCTGAGCTTCTGAAAAGGAAAATTAACTGACCTAAGGTTTTCCTCTTTGTTCAGTTTTTTAAAAACTCTTTTGGAAGAAAAAAAAAATGTCCAAAACTCAATAACACATAAAATTTAAAGGGCATTTTTCTTAGAGCTTTCTGTGCATTAACTCATGGAATCTCCAGAACATCAGGTGGCGACCTCCTTCTTCTGTGTTTCTGTCTGCACCTCCTGTTCCCTGGGAGGAGATGGGGACCTATGGCTCACTCCTGACTCTGCCTTCTCAGTATCTCTGGGTTTGTGCTGGTCTGAGCCAGGCCTTGGGGTGAGCTCAGCCATACGGGGTGGGCCCAGTGATTGTCTAGCAGGGCCCCTGATCAGACTCCTCTCTCTGCCAGGCAACAGCCCTGCACAGCTCTGCCTAACATGGGGATCAGCATCTGCCAGATGGAGATCTACTATGATTACTGCTACTTTCAATAATTAGGTAGGTGGGTAGGAAAGGAAATTCAGATGACACAAAGAAAAAGAAGTATTATTAAGAATATCTAACAACATGTCAGAGTTTCTAATTTAAACTTTTGTTATCTCTACTTCTGTATCTACCCCTCAATAGTAGTTGTTAGATCATAATTTCATTACTGTGGTTTCAATTTACTGAGGACAATATTTAGTATGTAATTTAGTAAATACCAAGTATTTGCTATTGGAAAACTTTGGTTTCCAAGAGATTAAAAAAAAAAAAAGTATAATGTGAAATCCCTGCCTTTGGTTTAGACTTTACGATGTAACAGAAAAAAAACTGCAAAAAGTTCATAAATTTTATGAATGTATATATTTTTCTAAGGATGCTAAAAGTGGCTGACTGAAATCTGTGGTCCACAAATTAAATAGGGACATCTTGAAAGGTGCTGAGATGCACGGTCAGGGAAGGAGTTTCTGAGGAAACAAAGCTCTCAACAAGTAAAGAATGCATCTCATATTTTAGAAATTTTTATTTTCTCTGAGAAATATGACTTTTTCTTTCACATGTTATTTTTAAATTTTAGAAAAATTGATTACTTGAATTTTTTTCTTTATAAACCTTTTCTAACAAAATACATCAAATATGTACATACAGTGTGCTGTGTCTGACTCTTTACAATCCTATGGACTGTAGCCCACCAGGCTCCTCTGTCCGTATATATATGTAGACAGATATATTTGAGGCTTTATTAAGAGACAGTGATAAAATATTTGAGTGTTCCAGTCACTGTGCTTAAGTGACTTCTAGAATTGAAATTAGATAGGACAACAAAATTTATGTGATGTGTCATTTCTGTTCTAAATAATTGAACCTACTCTGTTTATGTTACTTTAAACTGAAAAACTGAGTGAATTATCTAGTCTGCCACCTAGTGAAAACTTAGAACTAATAACACTTAAATAATGAAATATTTTATTGCAGTGTCCCTCAAATCCATAAAATATTAACTGTATTGAATTATAATACATCATATTTACAAATTTGATTGCTTAAGAGATTTAATTATGTACCTTAAAAATACTGACACTGTACACATATTTCTGAACTTTAACAGGACTTAAGTATATTTTGATATATAACATTTTAGAAATAAAATGACATAAGATGAGAAGTGAAAGGAAAAGGAGAAGAGGAAAGCTATACCCATCTGAATGCAGAGATTCACAGAATAACAAGGAGAGATAATAAAGCCATAAGTGAACAAGGCAAAAAAATACAGGAAATCCATAAAATGGGGAAGACTAGAGATCTTCAAGAAAATTGGAGGTACTGAGAGAATATTTCATGCAAAGATGGGCACAATAAAGGACAGAAATGGCAAGGACCTAGCAGAAGCAGAAGAGATTAAGAAGAGGTGGCAAGAATATATAAAAGAACTGTACTAGAAGGGTCTTAATGACCCAGATAATCATGATGGTGTGATCACTCACCTAGACCCAGACATCCTGGAATGTGAAGTGAAGTAGGTAGGAAGCACTACTATGAACAAAGCTAGTGGAGGTAATGAAATTCCAGCTGAGCTATTTCAAATCCTAAAAGACGATTCTACTAAAGTGCTGTACTCAATATGCCAGCAAATTTGAAAAACTCAGCAGTGGCCACAGGAGTGGAAAAGGTCAGTTTTCATTCCAATCGCAAAGAAGGGCAATGCCAAAGAATGTTCAAATCACCATACAACTGCACTCATTTCACATGGTAGCAAGGTAATGCTCAAAATCCTTACAGCTTGGCTTCAGCAGAATGTGAACCAAGAAATTCCAGATGTATAAGCTGGATTTAGAAGAGAGAGATCAAATTGCCAACCTTCGTTGGATCATAGAGAAAACAAGGGAATTCCAGAAAAACATCTGCTTTTGCTTTACTGACTACACTAAAGCCTTTGACTGTGTGTAGAAGTGTAGTGTTAGTCATTCAATCATGCCTGATTCTTTGCCACCCTGGGGACTGCAGCCCATTAGCCTCCTCTGTCCGTGGGATTATCTAGACAAGAATACTGGATTTGGTTGCATTCCCTTCTTTAGGGAATTTTCCCAATTCAGGGATCAAACCCAGTTCTCCTGCATTACATGCAGATTCTTTACTGTCTGAGTTATGGAGAAGTCCTACATGTAAGTGGCTCAGTCATGTCAACTCCTTGGAACCCTTGGACTGTAGCCTGCTAGACTCCTCTTCCATGGAATTCTCCAGGCAAGAATACTGAGAGGTTAGCTGTTCCTTCTCCAAGGTATCTTCCTAACCCATGGATCAAACCCAGGTCTCCTGCATTGCAGGTGAATTCTTTAACATCTGAGCCAGTGTGTGGATCACAACAAACAGTGGAAAATTCTCCAAGAGATGGAAATACCAGACCACTTTGCCTTCCTCTGAGAAACCTGTAAGCAGGTCAAGAAGCAACAGTTAGAACTGGACATGGAACAACAGATAGCTTCAAATTTGGAAAGGGGTATATCAAGGTTGTACATTGTCACCTTACATATTTAACTTCTATCCAGAGAAAGAGGAGAGCGAAAAATTGGCTTAAAACTCAGCATTCAGAAAACTAAGATCATGGCATCCGGTCCCATTACTTCATGGCAAATAGATGGGGAAACAATGGAAACAGTGACAGATTTTTGGGGGCTCCAAAATCACTGCAGATGGTGATTGCAGCCATGAAACTAAAAGACGCTTGCTCCTTGGAAGGAAAGTTATGACCAACCTAAACAGCTTGTTAAAAAACAGAGACATTACTTTGCCAACAAAGGTCCGTCTAGTCAAAGCTGTGATTTTTCCAGTAGTCATGTATGGATGTGAGAATTGGACTATAAAGAAAGCTGAGCAGTGAAGAATTGATGCTTTTGAACTGTGCTGCTGGAGAAGGCTCTTGAGAGTCCCTTGGACTTCATGGAGATCCAACCAGTCCATCCGAAAGGAAATCAGTCCTGAATATTCATTGGAAGGACTGATGCTGAAGCTGAAACTCCAATAATTTGGCCACCTGATGGGAAGAACTGACTCATTTGAAAAGACCCTGATGCTGCGAAGATTGAAGGTGGGCGGAGAAGGGGACGACAGAGGATGAGATGGTTGGATGGCATCACCGATTCAATGGACATGAGTTTGAGTAAACTCCTGGAGTGGGTGATGGGCAGGGAGGCCCATCGTGCTGCAGTCCATGGAGTTGCAAACAGTCAGACAAGACTGAGCGACTGAACTGAACTGAACTGATGCAGAGTACATCATGGAAAATGCCCAGCTGGATGAATCACAAGCTGGAATCAAGATTGCCAGGAGAAATATCGCCAGCCTCAGATATGTAGATGATACCACTCTAATGGCAGAAAGTGAAGAGGAACTCTTGATGAAGGTGAAAGAGGAGAGTGAAAAAGCTGCCTTTAAACTCAACATTCAAAAAGCTAAGATCATGGCATCTAGTCCTATCACATCAAGGCAATAGATGGGGAAAAAATAGAAAAAGTGGCAGACTTTACCATCTTGGGTTCCAAAATCACTGTGGATTCTGACTGTAGCCATGAAATTAAAAACCACTTGCTCCTTGGAAGAAAAGCTATGACAAACCTGGATAGCATATTAAAAAGCAGGGACATCAGTTTCCAGACAAAGTATGTACAATCAAAGCTATGTTTTTTCCAGTAGTCATGTAAAGATGTGAGAGTTGGACCATCAAGAAGGCTGAGTGCCAAATAATTGATGCTTTTGAATTATGGTGCTGGGGAAGACTCTTGAGAGTCCCTTGGACTGCAAGGAGATCAAACCAGTCAATGCTAAAGGAAATCAACCCTGAATATTCACTGGAAGGACTGATACTGAAACTAAAGCTCCAATACTTTGGCCACCTGATGCATAAAATAGCCAACTCACTGGAAAAGACCATGACGCTGGGAAAGATTAAGGGCAGGAAGAGAAGGGAGTGACAGGATGAGATTGCTGGATAGCATCACCAACTCAATGGACATGAGTTTGAATAAACTCTGTGAGATAGATAGTGAAGGACAGGGAAGCCTGGTGTGCTGAGTTCATGGGTTCGTAAAGAGTCGGATATGGCTTAGTGACTGAACAACAACAATTCTCTTTTTCCTAGGTACTAAGATCACCATAAAGCAACATAATAACTGAAAATAATGTACTTTGTTCTTTCTAAAACTGTTCTACAATTACTTCTCTAATTAATTGTCTAGTTACATTTTAAAATGACAATACTTTCTTTGTATAGTGGAGCAAAACTTGCTACCCCAAAATGGCTTTGGCATTTGAAGTTATCTTTTATTCAAGGCATATTTTGATGTGGCTATTTGAATTTACTCAGTGATATAAATATAATCATGTAAAATATCTATGGACTAGTTACCTGCCTGAATTAATTCATTTAATAAGTAATTCTGAAATGCTCAGGTATGCTAACCAACACAAAGATGAAAACCATACCATACACTCTATTTCACAATCTGGAAGAACTCTGAGACTAGTTGCATTATATATTAAAGCAAAACAATCAAACATAAGAACATAAAAATCTGGAAAATATTTCTAATATTTAATAAAATATTACTAAGCTAGTGTGTCACTCTATTCAATTTGATCTGTGGTGGCTGGGATTGATGTTTTAAATCACAAAGGGTATATATTACTATGTAAGGTATATAGACACACTTAAATAAACGAGACACCAGTTTTAGACTCTAACTGAATATTGGCACTAAAAGAAATATGAAAATATTTTAATTTTTCACAAACACTTTTAAAATATTTTAGATCTGAGTCTGAGCTGGTTGTTCAATGACTATATAGTAAACATCAGATACCTCTTATATAGAAAAATTTAACCCATGTAAACCAAAGAAAATATTAAAATTTTTTGCACTATATAAAGGAATTACTCTTGCATTGATACATATTCGGTATCAGTATTCTTGAATTACATCATTTCCCAAGTGCCTTTGGGTGTCATTTCTTCAGTAAGACTATAATTCCTAGTGCCAAGCTAGAAATAACATTCCATTTTAATTTTTACTTTTAACATGACGTTTTCCCTCCTATAGTCCTGTCAGTTCAAACGCCTTCTAACTGGTTGGCTGTCATTTGCTCTCACTCTTTCTCAAACCATTCTTCACCTTGAGGCTAAAATAATATTTTATTTATTTATTTTTAATTAATTTTAACATTGCTTTACAATTTTGTGTTAGTTTCTACTGTACAGCAAAATTAATTGGCAAAAAATTTTTAAATCCTGTATCTTTCAATAATTTCCTAAATTTCAATATTCCTAAAATAAAGCACAGCTCATTAAAGGGCTCTTCAAAGCCATGAGAAGTCCGGCTTCTGATTTCCAATCAGCCTAGGTTGGACTTTCCCCTGGCTCTGCTCCAAGTGCTGCTTGGTTCCCAGAGGCTTGGTATTTGCTGCCCTCTTGTGGAATTCTCTGCTCATCTCTATGCACACTCAGTCTCCTAGCAAAAGTGCGTGTGTGCTCAAGTTACCCAGCTGTGTCTGACTCTTTGTGACCCCGTGGATTGTAGCCCACCAGGCTCCTCTGTCCATGGGATTTCTCAGACAAGAATACTGGAGTGGGTTGCCATTCCCTCCTCGAGGGGATCTTCCTGACCCAGGAATTGAACCTGCGTCTCCTGCGTTGAAGGTGGATTCTTTACCACTGTGCCTCCTGGGATGCCCTTCTAGTTGAAGACTGAATACCAATTCCTCGGGGAGGCATTCCTTCACCCACTGGACTGGATCACATGATTCTTCTATTTGCTTTCATTAGTTGCCAAACTTATAATCCTTCTAGCTAAATCTTTAAATGATTTGCTTAATACTTTCCTTGTAAAGTGGAGCAAAACTTGCCACTTCAAAATTTCTTTGGCATTTGAAATGGTTGTTTTTTATTCAAGGCACATTTCAATGTGCCTATTTAAGTTGAATTTAGGTACTAGCACTTGTTCATAAAAATATGAAAACATTCAACATTTCCCAAATATAAAAAAGTGTCTTGTTAGGTAAAACCTCAGCAAAATAAATTTAAATTTAAAAGTGATGACCTGCTTTTCTTTCAGTTTGGAAACTTTTTAAGGAATCTTTGTGCCTGGAAGACTCACCTGAGTGCTTCTCCGAGATGTGTAAGGAAAGGTGCTTAGGCAGGTGGAAGAGGAATTTTAACAGGATCTAAGTTGACAAAGGGGGCTTCCCTGGTGGCTTGGGTCAATGCAAGAGACACAGGAGACACAGGTTCAATTCCCGGGTTTGGAAGATCCCCCTGAGAAGGAAATGGCAACCCACTCTAGTATTCTTGCCTGGGAAATCCCATGGATGGAGGAGCCTGGTGGGCTGCAGTCCAAGGATTTCAAAAGAGTTGGAAAATGACTGAGAAACTAAATAACACCACCACCTTGATAAAGACCTTATCTGCTAATGTCTTCTGTGCTCTGAAATGGCCTTTAGGGGAGCAGGTGGGCCAGCTGCTAGGGATTCCAATAGTCTCTTCTGAGCAAAGCAGTGGAGGGGATCTGGCAACCTCTGGACTAGAGTTCATCCACAGGAAGTTTGCTGCTCTGTGGAGCTACTAAGAGCCCACAAAGGAAAACTCCCCAGGAGAGAGGCATGCATTTGGGTGAGGACCCGCTCAGGTCCTTCTGCAGAGACACCGCGTGCTGGCACAAAGCAAGGCTGAGCCTGGAGGTTCCTCTTGGTCCAGCCATCCCAGTACACGCCTCAGGGGCTCTCTCTAAGTGTTTGAGTGTTAACACTCTGCATACTTCGCTCTAGACTTTGTATGCCAAAGACGAATCACTTCCTGGGTGGGCATTTTGGGGCCCAAACAGCAAACAGGTGACTGTCACACTGGATGAAGGTACATTAAGCTGTGTTGTCCAGTGTTCAATCACAAAGCTATGTTTCAGATGCAACTCCAGGTGGAAGGGAATTCTCCCCAAACCCCCAGAACACCCTAAATCCTCTTCCACTCCCTACCCACACACACAAACACTACCAATTAATTAAGGAGACTCTCTTGTTTGTCTTTGGTCTTTGGGGACTAACTCTGGAGGGTCCTCAGACAATCCAGGGAGAAGAGAGCCCTGGTCAGTAAAGCTGTGTGTCCTAGTAAGCTGGGTGGGTAGAAGCTCAAGTGATCAATCTGAGCTTCTGAATAACAAATTCAGCCTTATTCCAGATGGGTCATATCAGCTATATTAGTAAGTTGTGGGCTAGAGCACTCTTAACTTTCATTTCATACTTGAATTCTATCCTGTTTTTATCTCTCATACAAGCACAGATTGAAGATTTTTCTAACATATTCCTTCACAGTTTTAAAAGCAAAAAATGTAAAACTCAAAAGGCCTCCCATCCAAACAGAATGCCAAGATAATCAAGTTAAAATGCCATGGCTCAGACCGCTACACAGAAATGCTAACATAAAATGTAGCACCGCCCTATATAAAGTAACAGCATACAGTAATCTTTATTCATCTAAAACATCCAGATACTAAGGAGACCACAAGATTTGATTGTCTCCTAGAAATAAATAAGCCAAAGAAATAATGCATCTCAATTATTGCCCCAATTTTCTAATTAATAAACTAGCCATGATGTCTGCTTACACATTTTGGTGGCCACTGTATTTTAGAAACAGCAATTCAAGTTTGCTTAAAAGACACATTCTTGTGTTAAAAGACACATTCTACTAATAAGTAGAAACTGCCAATTACTATCTGCCTATTAGGTACTTCTCAGTAATCATCTCACTTAGTCCTTTCAACAGCCTTGCTTGGCAGGACGATGCAAGAGTTTGGATACATTCAGACTACCTAGATTCAAGTGAAGTTGATGTTAGACTTTGGAACTCTTCCCATTTAAATCCCAAGCTCCATCAATATCAGCTGAATGACTCTTAGGCTATCCCTCATGTTAAAATACTTCAGCATAAACAGGGTGATAGGTTCAGAGTCAGGTTTAAGATAAACTCCAGGTGCAGTTAGCATTTAGCTTCACCCGCCGGCGTGGCTCAGGTTTTGTTTTTTGTTTATTTATTTATTTTCATCAGAGAGTGTACATCCTAGAGTTGAAATGGCTTCTATTAGCTATATTTCTGTCAACACTGTGCAACTTACTAATAAACTGATTAGAATTGGCTCTTCTTTGAGGAAATGAATGGTGGTCATTAAAACGCAAGGACTGGCTGAGATATTTTAGAGATATTGCTGAAATAAACTCTAGGTCCAAGATGGAATGGCTCCTGTCCTGGTGCCATTTCCGCAAACCAAAACTTAGATCACATTCCTGTCCCTGTAAATGTCCCACTCAACCAGAAATAGATTACATCAAGTCAGCCAATCCCCCAATGCCAAGCCAACTCTGGGCTCTGTAACTGTTTCTTTATTCATTCTCTATTTGTTTTTATTCCCTGTTTCTTATTCTTTAAGCTATAAAAGCTTCCTTCCTCCCATCCCATGACTCAACAGGTAAAGAATCTGCCTGCAATGCAGGAGATGCAGGAGATGTTGGTCCAATCCCTGGGTCAGGAAGATCCCCTGGAGTAGGAAGTAGTGACCCACTCCAGTATTCTTAACTGAGGAATCCCATGGAAAGAAGAGCCTGGTGGGCTGCAGTCCATGAGGTCACAAAGAGTCAGACACGACTGATGACCAAGCACAGCACAGCATCCCATTTTGCAGTTCTCTGGACCCTTGGGAATGGAGACTGCCCACTTTGTGAAGTGTTAACGTTTGTTTGTATCAAATTGTATTAAATTGTCTTCTTTAATAACTTTTACGGTTTTTCCTGTAGTCACGTAAGGATGTGAGAGTTGGACCATCAAGAAGGCTGAGTGCCAAAGAATTGATGTTTTCAAATTGTGGTGCTGGAGGAGACTCCTGTGAGTCCCTTGGACAGCAAGGAGATCAACCCAGTCAATCCTTTAGGAAATAGACCATGAATATTCATTGCTGCTGCTGCTAAGTCGTTTCAGTCATGTCCGACTCTGTGCAACCCCATAGATGGCAGCCCGTCAGGCTCCCCCATCCCTGGGATTCTCCAGGCAGGAACACTGGAGTGGGTTGCCATTTCCTTCTCCAATGCGAGAAAGTGAAAAGTGAAAGTGAAGTCACTCAGTTGTGTCCGACTCTCCAAGACCCCATGGACTGCAGCCTACCAGGCTCCTCCGTCCATGCGATTTTCCAGGCAAGAGTACTAGAGTGGGTTGTCATTGGAAGGACTCATATTGAAGCTGAAGCTCCAATACTTTGGCCACCTGATACAAACAGTCGACTCATTGGAAAAGACTCTGATGCTGGGCAAGATTGAGGGCAAGAAGAGAAAGGGGCAGCAGAGGATGAGGTGGTTAGATAGCATCACTGACTCAATGAACATGAATCTGAGCAAACTCCTGGAAATAGTGGGGGACAGATGAACCTGGTATGCTACAGACCACAAGTTGCAAAGAGCAGGACATGACTTAGCAACTGAACAACAACAACAAATTCATTTTTAACATTATTCCCTCCTGCAAACTCAATGTTTAAGAATCTAGTTCCCTTGAAGATGGGGTCCTAGGCTTTTATCCTAAATAAATGGTCTGCTATCCACTCCCTGCGATTGCACTTCTGAGAGCTTGATGCTTACTATAAGAGTAACTGGAACCTCCCTCTGCAATTTGTCATCTGCCTCTAGGAAATTTCATGCAAGGTGTTGGATAAAAAACCTGAAAGTTCAGAAAACTGGGAGTAGGAGGAAGAGAGAAAAGGGAAGCAGAGTTGAGACTGGTGTTAGCTTGCAGTAGATCAATAGTGATTGTTTAGAGGATTAGCACAGGACTCTTTACCATGATTGATCTTGGAGCTGAATCTGGGTAAGGAAGGAAGAAGAGCCCTCGGGTGACTAAGGACAGTAGGATCAGTGGACAGTAGATTTCAGTGAAAAAGGACGGTTCCGAGTTGGGGATGTGAGAAGAAATGACATAGAAAATAAGAAGCAGTGCTCAGAGAGTTGAATGCAACTCAGAATATAGAGTGGAAACTATTGATTCTCCAGTGACACAAGAATGGGTGACTAAAACCAGATATCCAAAGGACCATCTGCCTAGGATTTTTGAAATCATCAAGAATTATGGTAGGAGCAGGGCTGGCAAGAGTCACAGTGAATCAGGAACTGAAAGCTTCAAGAAGTGTGGAAGAGTGACCTCAAAGATGATAACTGACTGACTGACCAATAAAATGAAACTACCGAGTCTACAATTCTGGTTATTTATCTACATAAATGGTATTCTATATACCATAGGGACATACTTATATCTGGTTCATTTTAAATGATTAATTAGAGACTTTGCATCTCTCAGTAAAATGGGGATTTATTATTCTCTTGACATAAAAATAATTCATTCAGAGCATATATCAAATCAATAGAAATTTCACTATAATACAAATAAAGTCACAGTAAGTTGAAAATTAAAATGGCATGCTTAATTAAAGACCCAGGACCCTCTCCTGCTAAAACTATAATTAGCTTTTGCCAAGCATGAAATAAAACACCATGACTTGACTTTATTCATTGACTATAAATCTCATCTTTCTGCATTAATTTTCTACCCTGTATTTCCTTTTACATTCTCTAGAGGAAAAAAAAATGCTTATATATAATATGTCATGTTTTAAGCATGTGTTATGCTGCTTTTAAATGTACTACTTACATAACTCAATGACTAGTGAGCTATATTCTAAACGATCTGCCCCATTACAGTGACTTCAGATAATGTATTACTCCTTCTGAACAGGAGGAGGTTTTGGGCAAGTTCATGGTAGATTTTCCAGGTGCTGGAGAGATTCTATACATACGTGATTTTCTATCTTCTGATACTGCAAGAAGAGTTAATTATTCTCCACATGCACTTTATAGGTGAGGGAAACTGAATTTCAGTGAGGTTAAGAAATACACTCAAAGTCACATTTAGTAATTTTCTGCAGGAACCTCTGGGATAGATGTCAGATGAAGTTTGTTGCTATATTGTTCCAAGCTCCACAGCTTTTCCACTCTGCCCCAGGGAGGTGATAATTATATGGTTAATAATTACAGTAGCTAACATTCACTGGGGGAAGATGTCCTGGAAGAGGGCACGGCAACCCACTCCAGTATTCTTGCCTGGAGAATCCCTATGGACAGAGGAGCCTGGAGGGCTACGGTCCAAAAGGTCACAAAGAGTCAGACATGAGTGAAGCGACTTAGCACAACACACACAACATGGATTGGGGCTTCCCAGATGGCACAGTGGTAAAGAATCCGCCTGCCAATGCAGGAGATGCAAGAGACACAGGTTTGATCCCTGGGTTGGTACCGTCCCCGGGAAAGGAAATGACAACCCACTCCAGTATTCTTGCCTGGAAAATTCTAAGGACAGAGGAGCCCTGTAGGCTACAGTCCAAGCAGTCACAGAGTTGGACACAGCCGAGCACAACATTTACTGAGAAACTGAAAATGACCAGGCAGGTATATGTTGTTGAATCTCCAACAACCTTATGATCAAGACATCAAGATTTAGAGAAGGAAATGAATTTACCTAAGATCATGTAATAAATAGTCAACCTAAGTGAGACACAAATCTCCACTCTCCTGAATTCTGACCTCCAACTGTAAACAGATAACTACCCTCAATACATGTTCTGCTATAATACGAAGGTATGAAGTGAGGGGAGAAAAAAATAAAGTTCAGGTTGTTTTATTTATTTTCTTAATTTGGCAGCTCACATACTTCCTGTAGACTTTTGCAAAACTCATAAAACTGAAATAATGATCTTTTAGATATTTAAATGTTAAATGCTTTTAGAAAGAATCATTCCAAGTGATGCAGATGTTTCAATTTACTGGTGACTCTCTTTTAGAGGTAAACTGACTGTTTTTTTTTTTTTTTCTTTATTTTATGAACCATTTAAAAAAAGTCTTTATTGAATTTGCTGTAATACAGAGATTGAACCCACAACCCCTGCATTGGAAGGTGAAGCCTTAACCACTAGACTGCCAGAAAAGTCCCTACTAGTGATTTTGATTTTATTTACAGCATGAACTTTTATCTGGTTGGTATTGCACATTCTTACTCAAAGATTACCATAACAGGAATTCCTATCTGGGTGGGCTGAACTAATAAAAGGCGGTAAAACAGTGAGGATAAGCTTATGACTTAGCTCCTGACATGAGTTAATGAGCCTTGCAATCTTTTATTCCTGGTTGCTCAGTATGTAAATGCATACCTTTGGCCTCTGCTAGGCATAAAAGCAAAATTAGAACATGCACAAGAAAAAAATAATCATGACTGCTACTGCACACAATTTTGTTAGAATTTGTTAAACTGTATAAGGAAACAGATGTATTATTCTTTTTATTTTTAAAAGAATTGCTGACCTTGTATTAAAAATTAAATTTCACATAGGACACATTAGGTCCTAAATAATATCTGTTTTATGATCGAATGAATTTACATAACTTCAGTTTGTGCTTCATGCTCATTCCTTAGCGACAGAGTCAGGTATTTCACAGATGGTTAGCAGTAAGGCAGCGGAAGGGGCGGGCTGTCCAGACGTTTACCTGAACAGAGTCTGCACATTGACGATGGTTTTGGCATCCGCCATATAGTCTTCCTCGGCGCTCATGGTGCTTTCTTTGTCCACGACCACCATGTTGGCAGCAAAAGTCACTCCACACCTGAGTAAATCATCTAGGCTTTGATAAAAATCAACAGAGAAAGGTGAACTTTCAATAAATCTCAGTATTAGGATGGTGCTGAAACTCACCTACCCACTCCCCACTGTTATAGGCATAGAGGTTACTGTTATAGGTGGCTTGCACAGAGTGGACACTGAAAGATGTTGTGGGAACTAATACAATATAGTATTCTCCAGAGATATGAAATAAATTGCATTTGGGGGTTCTTTATGCTTCATTAGATCTCAATAATTTCAAAGCATATGCATTAAGGATTTTCTTTAATAATATTTATGAATTTTATAAATAAAATTTTAATAAATTTTGCAATCAAACAGAATGAAAGCATGTTAGAATTTTGTTTTTACAGTTAGCATATTATTTCAGAAACATGGAGTTTGCATTTTTTTTTTTTTTAATCTCTGAGGCACTTCTGGTAAGAATAGAAATGAACATATATTAATTTAGATGGTCAAGCCTAACAAGGAAATATATTTATTAGAGATATTTATTTTTAAATGTCTATTTATCTGTGTGAAACTATGTTTTATAGATTGGTTCTACACAGCCAAAAGCATGTAAAATATATAAATATGATTTGCTTTCAAGCCTACCTTTTAGACACTTTTTGAGCAACTGATTAAATGAATTAAATTTGTTGGTTGCAGGAAACAATTGGTAAACTAAGACACAAGTTCCTATGAGTTACCATAGAGTCAGTCATCTCCCCTATCACTGATAAAAAATTTACCTAGCACTGAATTTAAAAACAATGTTATAGCAAAAGCTGAATCAAGAAAACCCTTTCTCATTACCTCTGCTTCACACAAATTTAAAAAATAGGACTGAATTGGAGAAGGGAGATTATACTTGAGTGAATGCAAGGGTATTCTAGGTTCAGAGTTGACTGAAGACAAATAAGAAGAATTGGGATAACTGATTTCTACATCTTCCAATTTAAAGTAAAAAGCGTAAAACTCAAAGAGCAGCAGCTCCTTTTAGATTTTTAAATGGAACAGTTAATTCTCCTAAAGATTGTCTCAAACTGCATGATCCCTTGAATTAGCCATTTCACATTAGAGGGGATTATTTTCCTGTTACAGGAAGGCAAGAGACAAGATTTCTTACTCTGTTAAATGGCGAGAGAGTATTACCAAAGCTTTGAGTCCAAGATCCCCAGAAATAGTCCAGAAAAAATATTTTGCCTGAATCAGGCACAGTGTTCTATAGCAGGGGTTTTATGACTAAAACTGTGGAAACAGAATGCTATCCCAAATAAATTTCCTATGGTGAGAGGGTCCAGGACCATAATATCTAATCAATATGATGACCAAGTTTAAATCTCCAGGAATACTTCACTTGGGTGTTCCTTTTATCTAGGAAATTTATAATTATTCTTACATTTATTAAAATATTTTTTAAATGAAAGGAGAAGGTGAAAAGCAAATATGATCCCTTGGGGACCATAAAAATGATGCTAAATCTTATGACTTCACACCCTATTATTATAGTGTTAATTCACTTTTTCGTATTTCAGCTCTTATGATCTTTATTTCCCCCACTAAACAAATTGTCTATATAGGAAAAGGAAAAGTTAATGTAATAGAAGGTAATCTTGACCAAAAAATGATACACAGAAGTTGTAATAAAATGAATATTTCATTGTCAATAAATCAAGGAAGTTGAGACTTGACAAAAACACTTCACTATGAGAATATTTGTACTAAACGGTTACTACCTAGCCAAACCTGTACATATCAGTTAATTCCATACTCAAAATACTGGCTGTTGTAGTTTACACATAACATTGGCAAATGATTTTAGTAATTATTATTGAATATGAATTTAAATTTAAAGAAATTTATAGGACCTATAGATTATTAATACATTAGAGTGGCATTTTTGAGTCACAGAAACTTTATTCTTCATGTTTTCACTTATTTGTATTCATTTAAAATTGTATTTTATTCTTTATCTTTTTAGTAGACTACCAATTTGTTTTTATAATTCTGTGTGTATCAGTTTCTTCCCACTGTCTTATCTACAAAGACATTATTTTTAATTTAGCATGAGTGCTTTACACAGTTTGGCCACCAGATGGCGGCACAAGAAAAAAAGTCAATATAGTTGAAAAAGTTACAGAGAATCTAACTGGCAATGTCTCTCTTTCTACCCTTCTCTAAGACTTCTTTTTTGAGGAGAACCAGAATGTAAAGCTATAAATATAGAGGAATGTTTGCGAAAGCGTTTTAATTCCTTCATAGATTTTGTTTGCTCATTTATGTTTAAGGAAAACTTCAAACATTAGCAGAAGAGAATACTATAGTGAATCTCCTGTACCAATTACCCAAGTTTCAATCATCGGTGACTTGTAGTCAATCCTCTTTCACCTCTGATCCTAGGAATCTGATCCTTTCCATTCTTCTTTTCCTCCCCATTAATACTTTTATAAAGGGAGAATTCATTTTAGTTTACATCAGAAAAGATGGATGAGAGGTTTATTTTGTATCTTTTAAATAAAATATCCTAATGAATTTTAATAGAATACTATTAATATCACATCAAAGAAATATTACTAATGATAAAATATGGGTTGATTTCACTTTCATGGATTCAAATAGTAGTTTTAGTACCTCTATATTTTAATTAGTTGGTTAGTCTTATGACAGCAGAAATGTAAATTATATTAATGTAGTTGTTTAGTTGCTAACTTGTTTCCATATCTTTTGCAACCTCATGGAAAGCAGTCTGCCAGGCTCCTTTGTCCACGGGAATTCTCCAGGCAAGAGTACTGGAGTGGGTTGCCATTTCCTACTCCAGAGGATCTTCTCGACCCAGGGATCAAACCTGCATCTCTTGCATTGGCAGGTGGATTCTTTACCACTGAGCTAGCAGGGAAACCCAGGCATATTCATGTAGAATGGAGGCTAAATGTGTGTTAATCTGTTTGGCCATTAATGTATCCACAGTCAATAAACACTCTCAAAGTTACAAAGCTTTGTTTTTTTAACATCTACAAGACGAAATGTAAACACGGGAGTTCTCAGTGGATAACTTTCAGCATTTTATTTGCAATGCTCTGGCTGATGCTTTTTAGAATGGAAGATTAACATATTTTATAAGCATATTAGTTTTATGATCTCTTAATTTTAGTATCTGTTACAATATCATGTTCAGGCATATAAAGGAATTTGTATTTTAAAGTTGAAGGATCACACACATTTGACCTTTAATTAACAAATTATTAGAAATTTCAGACTTTAATATGTTCTAAGAATGAACTAAGGAAATGCCCCAGTTAATAAATTCGACTTAAAAATGAGCATTTCCAAATTATTCTGAAGTTTTCCCAAAGTAATGGTCCTGATACCAATGCAGGACAACGGTGAAGGTCTAGGTTTTCTCTGTCACAACGTCAACAGTTACGAATCTTACTGCTGTAGATGGCACAACAGTGAAGTGGTTCTGGAAATGGAACAAGATTGACATGCAACGAGATTTGTTTAATTCAACAACAGATCACTGCTTAGGAAGTCTGAATGCAAGACGTAAGACACGAGAACATAAGCTCCACATGCAAGCTCCACATAAGCTCCACACGTCACGTTCACGACACTGAAATGGCGAGTTGCAGTCGACATGCAGCACCGGGCACAGAGCGTGACACGCGCAGACCACACTGGTGAGGGTGCCAAGGGTGTCGTCACCTACTTGTCAATAGAGCCCACCATGTAGTAAACCATTGGAAACCAACAGATGGCATCCAGAAAGTGCATGTCTGGCCTAAGCAGCACATGGGTTACAAAATGAAACACAGTGTCACAACAGCGGCAGGCTTCCAGGGAAGGAAGTAAGCTGACTCAGTTCTCATTTCCAATACTAAACGCCCTTGACGGGATTAATCTTAAGTGACTTTTCTCTTAACATTAATTTTAAAATGGCATTTTTACTTGTTACGAATAATACAATGCACTCAGTAATTAAAAAAAAAAAGTCACATTTCTGCTTCCTAAATCAGAAACATTATGGCAATATTCTACAAAAACACCAAATTGATACTCTTAGTTTATGACTAAAAAGTCTTTTCAATGAGTTTGAAATTATTCATCCTGAGAAAGTCTTATAAAATGGGAAACTAGTGATTTTTTTGATGATATAAAATATAAGAAACTAAATTAGTGTGTCTATCTAATTTTCTGTAAGAGATATACAGAATCACAACATGTCCCTTAATATATCAACATATGAAAAAAAAATATAGTATATGTACCCATGCAATGTATATATGTGTCTGTGTGTGTATATATATATATATATATATATATATATATATATGTAATACAGAATTAAAATTAAAGTATATCACCTTTTACACTTTTCTCAATATACACTGGCTTTTTTTTTTTTCTCAATATACACTGTTGAGCAAATTGTATTACAACTGAAATCTTTACTCTTTATACACATTTGGGGAAAGACTCATAAACTTGGAAGCTTCCTTACAAATTACCTAATCCATTGCATTCATTTCATAAAGTTATCAATTCCTTCATTCATCTATTCACTCAGCATCTCTGAATCCAAAAGCTTTCCATAATAGACATTTTGGTATACTAAGGTGTGTGTATATATATATATATATATCTTGTTAGCTTGTACTACAAGAAATAAGAGTTTTTGGAACACATATGTAAAAGCACAAAATTATAGAATATACTGAAAAATAAGGAATGGTTTGCATTCAGGATACAAAATAGAGGAAATATTTGATTTGGATGTTGAAGGATAAGAAGTAGATGGACCAGGAAAGGGGGAGGAGAGGGGACTTCTAGGCAAAGGGGAGCACAGCCCCGACAGCATCCCAGCCATTAGTCTCTCCTCCCTGATTCATTTCTTCCTGTTGATCAATCTCATCTCTGTTCACTTTAAAGAAAAATAATATTTAGTCCAGTGAATCATAAAAAGAAAACATCTAAAGAATCTCACTGTTGATGACATTCACACCATCATTCCTAAAAAGACTTCCTAGCCATTTTAAGTGGTCCCATATTACCACATATTATAAATGTACAACAATTCATTAAAAAAGAAAAACCTCAATTATTCAGTTTCTAAGTTATTTTCACTTTTATGCTATTAATCCCTGGAGTGACAAGCTATTTCTAACATCTTGCTATTATAAAAATTACTGCTCTGGACTTTTTTTGGTGACTTTTTTCTTAGCATTTGGTTTCATCATTTGCCCCAAAACATGCATAGAAGTTTTCCCATTAGTGAATCACAGGAAACAAATATTTTTAAAGCTCATGGTATAGGTTGGTTTCACAAATAGAATCATATATACTCCCAGTAGCGGTCTTGACTAGTGCCTGCCAATTCTTCTCTTTCGGGGTGCTGCTTCTGACAATTAGAAGGGATGTTCACACTGCTCACTCCAGACCTTCTATGGTTCCTGCCTGCCTTCTGGTTAGAGAAGAAGATATTAGGATTTGAGTGACACAGGCTGGGACAGCACTGAGGTTCTGTGGTGCTTTCAAAGATCCTTTTGACTGTGTCATTTTGGTGGTCATTATTTTATCTCTCTTTGCTCTTACATAGTTCCAGTCAGGTAACATGAATAGCTCAATAACTTACATAGCAGAATTATATTCATAATTCCTTGTTATTAATCACACAGCTATACCCTGTGAAATAACCTCCTAATTTTAAAAATCCAGATCATTTCCATTGTTTACACTTCCTTCTCTGACCATTTGTCCACTGTAACATATCTGTCTTCCAAAGACTTGGAACAATAGTTGATGTCATTAAATACTTCAACTTAATAAAGATACCAAAAAGTTTTCTATGTGATGAGAAGTACTGGGGTCACAAGGAACAAAGTAAGTCTTTATGTTATGCCAACCCTTCTATTAGAGTTAAAACTGAAGATTTGGCCTTTGCATTTTGTTGCTCTGCTGAGTAGAAATCATTCAAAGTACTTAAACATCAAAATTACAGCCTGTTGTTAGGAAACTTGTGAATCTTATAGACATGCCATTCTGCCACAAACATGCATTTATTATATAATGCACAAGCAATCTTTCAAATCTTTAGATATTAGCATCTGTATTATGGTAGCACAGTTCATCCTTAGATGAATCCAGCAATGTTACAAGGCAAGGCAAGTCATCTGAAACCTGGTAAATACATAATTCTGATGAAGTATATCCAATGTAGGGAGTCTAGTATGCCATGTGCATGTGTGATCAGTCACTAAGTCCTGTCTGACTCTGCGACGTTATGGACTGTAGCCTGCTAAGCTCCTCTGTTCATGGGACTTTCCAGACAAGAATACTGGAATGGGTTGCCATTTCCTCCTCCAAGGTATCTTCCCAACCCAGTGATTGAACCCTGATCTCCTCTACCTCCTGCATTACAGGTGGATTCTATATCACTTGAGTCACTGCAAAGTCAATTTGCAAAATTTGACTTGTATAGTAAATAGATCCACCCACTACTTCTACTGATAAAGGTGGCTTAAAAGGACACCTGAAATATAAGGAATATATCAATCATACATTCATATGTACTATGCCGACACATTTAAGTAAATTGACAAAGGTCTTTATGGCACTAAATTAATTACTAAAGAAAAAGTGAGCACATCATTAATCAGTCTTATCTGTAATTCAGTTAATAAAGATGACTATTTATGAGTCCAAATATCTTTACAGAGACTTTCATTACAAAAATTGTGATTATACACAAGTATGAATTAACCAGTTAATGATAAGAAATGAAAAGTTTTATGAAATTTCATGGATTTTCAAGTTGAAGATCATTATTCCCCATTTAACTATTAACTATAATAAACTTGGGGGCTTCCCTGGTGGTTCAGATGGTAAAGAATCTGCCTACAGTTCAGGAGACTTGGGTTCAATTCCTGTGTGAGGAAGATCCCTTGAAGAAGGGAACAGCAACCCATTCCAGTATTCTTGCCTGGAGAATCCCACGGTCAGAGAAACCTGGAGGGCTACAGTCCATTGGGCTGCAAAGAGTTGAACACAGTTGAGCAACTAACACTATTATAAACTCAATTTTTTTATTTCAAATTCAAGAATGTATGAGACAGTTTATTTTGTTAGCATTTCATAATCCCACTTTTAAGCTTATTTCTCCCTTAAAAATGAAGTAGCATTTTAATTTCAACAACTTGAAATAAATTTCCCTTTTTTTGTTGTTGTTAATTGGGTTTTCACAGAAACTTACCCATTAGTTTGAATAGTGACAATGGTACAAGGTAGGAAAACTACATTTCTGGACTGGCTTTCATGAGTCAGATACTATACTAGTGCTCTGTATACATTATTTTATATAATTGCAAAATAAGATAAATTTTCTCATTTTACAAATAAGGAAATTGAGGCTTACAGAAATTTGGTAACATACAGCCTATCAAGAGGGTCAGCTTGGATCTTATTTCAGATCTGTGTGAGTCTAAGGCTTGAATGTTTTTAATAAGGACCCTGATACATCATACGGTTTACCACTACTTTTGAAATAAGCTGAACTGAAGCTTACTTGTAACTATATGTGCAAAGAAGACTGATTTAGTAAAGGGATAGTTTAAACGAGATGTTGTAAAAGCTAAGAAGATGAGCCTGAATCTTGTATTTTAAATCAGCGTAGCTTTGGGTAATATATTCCAAAGTTTTTTTGACTCACTTTTCCATCTCTCATATGAAATGGTATCATCAGATGACTAGATGACCTTTAAGGTTGAAGTGGCAATCAAAATGTTTAAAATCAGTATGGTGCCACAACAGAATAGAACAGATGGCCAACCAATCAGAACTGAGACCAGTTTTGATGAACCAGTATCCAGTGCAAGATTAGCATATGAAATGCAGAAGGCGTTTTACTTGGAAACATTATGAACACTTACTTTGACATATTATGTATATGAATATCATGAATTTAATTTACATTTTAAATCCCACATTTATGGCATCTGTTTTTTCACATTGAATTAACTGGTTTTTCCACTAAATCTCCTAAGTAGCCATGCATCGACATTATTTTTAACAATGCTCACGTTCATTTAAAATAAAGTCAAATCCCACTAAACTAACTAGTAATTGTAGAAGTGTGTGTAATTATTAGTGTGTAAATTCTTATAACCCAGAAATATTTTAAAGAATAAAGCATCATATTTCTTTATAATACTGTAGGATAGATTGAAAAATACTAGCCACAGCAGAGAAAAAATTTCTTTAAAACAGTTTCAGTGTTTTTTAAAAAAAAGAGGATTGCATAAAACTTCCTGGAACATTATTTACTGGTGTTCATCCTTGTTTCCTCATTCTCAATCAAAGTAACAGAGAACAACAAATAAAATTGTTTGACACCACTTTTGGGAAATACACAGGATGCTAGTCAATTTTATAGACAGCACTTTTATCCCAACTCTTTGAAGAAAAGTCAAACCCACTAAAATTATTTAACAAAAGTCATGTGAATAGTTGGATTTCAAACTGTAGGTCCTTAGGAAAGCAAACAAAAATACTTAAGTGCAAAATAACCTCAAGTTAAAATATTCTTGTTTGACAATTGATAAACAATGTATTTTTGCATATGTCAAAAACCCTGTAACTAAAGTAAGATCACACAGATGAAAGAACAATGATCTATGAACTGCAGAGAAGGTTCTAATCCTAGAATCAACCTTGGAAAAAGTCACATAACTTCTTTGGCCTGTTCCTCCTTCCTATGAAATAGGAGACAGTGGTGCAATCAAGTCGCACAGACCAATTTGTTTAAATGTTATTGTAATTTGTAAGCTTTGAGATCTTAAGCTGCTTGGTACATCTTTCTGAGGATAAATCATGCTACATGACATGGATATATTTTTTATAGAAAAAAACATGAAATAAAGGCTAAGTACCTACTGGGATGACCACCATGTAGTAAATGCTCAGCAATTATGACTATAATGAACAAAGGTAGTGATAAAGATTATTAATTTTATTAAATGATCACTATGGTCTTATTTAGGTAAAATAATCTCTGATAAAAGCTACATGTATACTTATATTGAATTACTGACCAGTTTTGCAGTAACTAAGGGAAACAGAATTTTCAGATTTTTTTGATTGATGATTGATCAGATTCAGGAATTAAGCCGCTTGATTTTATAATTCTATTATACAATCAATCAATAATGTAGTAATTGGGCATTTTGGTAACTTGTTAATTCAAAACCAAACAGAAAGGAAATGATTTAGTCATGGCAATTCCGAAGTCTACGCAAGATATACAGGTTAAGAAATCCTAACTCCTGCCACCTGCTCACTGGGATAAGATGGGATTAGTGATTCTGAAATAAGATGGTTTAGGGAAACTAGGTGTGGAAAAGGACAAAAGTAAACTCCATTCCCAAATTTGGTGAGATTGACTCTTTTGCAAAGTACAATACTGTGATTTATAAGGAATGTGTACTTGGCATTCACATTCAGATTCCTCACATATCTTTGGTCTTCACCACATTTTCTAGCTCGCAACTCCCAAAACCCTTGGAATTTCCTGAGTGATAAGAGTCATGGTAGCATCTCCTATTAATAATATTTGGTCGCTTACCCTCCTGAAATCACTTCAGAGACATGAAGGTGAAATGGGTGTCCTGTTCTTCATAACAAGCCTCTTTCCAGGACAGCTGGGTTTACGTTAATGAAGTGACATCTGGAATGTAGCTAAGGACGGAGGCTGTTTGCCAGAGAAGCCAGCCTGAAGAGTGTGGGTACTTCAGTCCCACCTCCTGACTTTTGAGGAAGGGATAGGGGCAAGAGATTGAGTTTAATTGCCAGTGACCAATGATTTAGTCAATTGTGCCTATGTAATGAATCTTCCACTAAAAACCCAAAAAGACACAGTTCAAAGAACTTCCAGGCTGGTGAACAGGTAGAGATTTGGTGACAGTGATGCTCTTTCCCCATACCTTGCCCTGTGCATCTCTTCCACCCAGTTTTTCCTAGTTATATGCCTTTATAATAAGCTGGCAATGCAGTCAGTAAAATGTTTATCTGAATTCTGTGAGCTGCTCTAACCAAATAACTTGACCTTGAGTAGGTGTTGGTGGAAACCTCTGAGTTACAGCCAGTCGGTCAGAAGTACAGGTAACAACCTGGACTTGCAACTGGCATCAAAGTTCATGGAGGGAGTCACTGAAACTGCCAGTCTATTGTTGTTCAGTCGCTGAGTTGTGTCCCACTATTTGTGATCCCATGGACTGCAGCACTCCAGGCTCCCCTGTCCTTCATTATCTCCCAGAGTTTCTTCACTCATGCCCATTGAGTTGGTGATGTTATCCAATCATCTCATCCTCTGCCACCCCTTTCTCCTCCTGCCCCCAATCTTTCCCAGCATCAGGATCTTTTTCAGCCTACAGCTGATCAGTTATAAGGTGATAACCTGGCTCCTGATTGACTTCTGGAATGGGGGTGGGGAAATTTTGTAGAACTGAAACTTCAACCTGGGAAGCTAATGCTACTTCTTTTCTATTTCTGGGTAGACAGTGTCAGAAGTGAGTTGAATTCCCTCAGAACTGAGCTGGAGTCCTGAGAACTGCTTGTTGGAGGTGTGGAAAAACTTTCTTTCTCTCTCTCTCTCTCTCTCACACACACACACACACACATTGAAATTGGGTCCCAGAACCCAATTAGGAGTTTTATACATCAGGACCAGGAATTATACCTTGAAATAATATAAAGAAGGTGAAAGAATAACTTTTACCCATAGCTTTACACAGGGATGCTGTAGGCACAGTTCTACTCCTTCTTCTTCTTTTTTTTTTTTCAAGCCTCTTCCGCTCTGCTTCTCTATATTCTGAGGCCTGAGTTGACCCAATTTAATCCAATCCATAGGACATGGGAACTCATGGTCTAAGTCACGCATGAGTTGCACAAGCATGTATGCTTAGTCATATCTAACTCTTTGTGACCTTATGGACTGTAGCCTTGCAGGCTCCTCTGTCCATGGGATTCTCCTAGCAAGAATACTGGAGTGGGTTGCCATTTCCTCCTCCAGCGGATCTTCCCCACCCACCAGATTGTTTACTACTGAGACACCTGCTCTAAGTCAATCAGCTTGTAAATACCCCTGCATTTTTAAGGGAGTGGACACACCACCCTATAGGCAAAAAGAGCCAGCATCTGACACTTCTGAGTTCATATAGTGGATGAGCATCTCCTGTGTGTCAGATCCTCTCCTTCCAGAGATGCTCCATAATCAGAGGTATAGGCCAAGGCCTTGGAGGTGCTCGCGCACCATGCTCTATCACCCTAGCCACCCAGTAACCACTCTTATCCTGCTAGGATTTGCTTTATTAAACCTTTATTTCATCTGACATTGGGTCTAAATTTTTGTTTTCCTACATCTGCCCTAAATTTATGTCACCTTTCCCTGGATGCCAAAAGCATTGAATCATCATCAGACCTGAAAGTTCTTCAACTGAAACCTCTAGAGGTGTGCTCAAGTTTTAGAGTTGATTATCACTGAGATTCTGATGCTAAAAAGAGATGCAACCATGAGAATCTTGATATTCATATATTCAGAATTCATGAAGTTATATCGGGGAGTTATCTCTGTTTTGAGAAAATTCTTTTCATAAATTTTAAAAGCAGAGACAAGGCAGTGGTTGTTGGCCTCATTTAGCTTATCCCCAAATTTGCATCACTTTAGAAATTAAGAGGAGAATTGGAGGATGTTAAGCTATGGTATTGATTTAAGGACCATCTGCTACTAATTTGAGTCAGAGAGAGAAATATCGTAATTTTAGCACACACACAATGGATTTGACCACAGCATTCAGTGATGTATATTTATATCTGTATAAGGATCTTGAAATTTTTAAATAGTCTTGTTTCATAAGAGTATATTAATCAAACATTTTCTAAAGAAAAGAACATGGTAAAGTGTAAACTATTCATGTTATGTTACAGGATATATGTTTTAACAGTGAAAGAATCATAAGAAGCAATGATGTGTTATCATATGACATAAAATGGATCATCAATATGCTTCTCTGATAATTAATGGTTCTTTACAAAGACAGCAAAATTGTCCACTTTTGGCAGAGATTTTCCAGGCTAGTAGATTAATTTAAGGAAAATAACTGTAATTATTTCAGTGGCATGTTTCCCACTGGTAGAGAGATGACCACTTGCAAAAATAGTCTTAAATAAAGGCTCAGAGTATTCTTGTTATGTTTTAAGTTGTATATGTGAAAAATAATCATACTCAATGATTGTTTTGTACCACAGCACAAAATATATCTCCCATATATGCCATAATGTTTCTGACTTAAAATATTCTAAATTTAATTCTAAATTAAGTTATTTTTGATAAAATAGTAACAAATTTTTCTCTTGCTTGTGTATTTTAAGACATACTTACGGGTTATCCAATAGCAGTATTACGGGGTTAAGTTCTTTCTTTGGTCTATAATAAGCCCTGAGAGGAACAATAAAATTATACAATCCATTTCCAGCTGTTTCAGCTGCAACTATAATTAGCTTATTTTTGAATCCATAGGCTTTTGCGTCCTCATAGTAGTTATGCTGGCAACTCTAGAGAAGAAAAATTATACACAGAAATACCATTTTTATACTCCACTAAAATCGGGTGAAAAAATTTAGGAGACAAAGAAATGTGAAATTAGTCCATCCTGGTGAATCCTTTGTTTTCTAATCAATTTGAAAATAGTTGCACTTTTCTATGCCTAATTCTCCAGCCTGAAGGTGTACATGGATAAAACCAATGAATTCCAGGTAGGCAGCCTGATATGGGGGAATGAAATGGCAGTGATATGTGTGTGCACATATTCTGCTGCAGGGTGGAACTTGCCACTAGATGACATCTGGGTACCAGTATTAAAGAATCATCACAATGTACACATATATCAAAGCATCATGCTAAATACCTCAAATATACACAATTTTATTTGTCAGTCATAATCCACCAAAGCTGGAAAAATAATCTACCTCTGAGTTTTATTTCCAGAAATAGAGTAACACTATAACTAAGTAACCCTGAAACATTCCAAGAACCGAATACCAAAAGGATAGATATTGAAAGGGATTTTTTCATTAAAAAACAAACAAACAGAAAAACTGTGATTGTCTAAAAGCATACCTGAGCTGGCAAGATAATGATGTAAATATTCAAAAGTAAAATACTAATACTAACAATAACAAGAACAACATAATAACACATTACCGAAATGTTATTTCCTGAGGGTATTTTGCTACTTCCAAGGGAGCTAGAATTTACTAGACTTGGCATTATTAAATCAAGATCCTTTTAAATAAAATTATCTGCCTGGAGAACTGCTTTAGCATTCTGGTTTTTTAAACTTTATATCTTTATGTAGGTTTCTTTTTATTTGGGCTGAGAATAGTTGATTCTCTGTGGATTCATTATCAACTCTGGAATATTCTCTGCCTTTATTCCTGAATAAAAACTTGCAAAACATTTTTCGGGAACGAGGTACCTCGAATCAGCAGAATCAATAAACAACAGAATTAGACTCACAAATATTACAGACTTCCTTGTTACTAGATTCAGAATAGAAAATGAACATGTTTACTATGTTTACAGAAATAAAAGAGAACAAGAGGATATTGGAAATATTTGGGTAGATGTTTAAAAAATTACAAATACTCTAGTCTGGAATTAAAAGGTATCACAACTTAAAACAGAAATTCAAAAAATGATTTAAATCGCACATTCTGTTCACCTGAAGGGATCAATTCCATGACTGAGTTGAAGTAATTATTCAGAATACAGGGAGAAGAGAGAAAGTAGTATGGACAAAATTAAGGTGTGTGGGAAGACAGTATGATAATGTCTAATACACATGTAAACAGAATGTCTGACAAAAAGGTGAGAACCACTATTCATGTAAAGATTGACTAAGGCTTTTCTAGAATTAACAAAGCATGCAAATCACTAGGTTCTGAAAACCCAATGAATCCTAATCCAAATAAAGAAAGAGAAATCCAGGGTCATACACAGTGTCATACTGCAGGACAATCTAGACAAGAAGAAGACCTTAAAAGCAGCCATAGAGAAAAGAGAACTGTACCTACAAGAAACAGACATTAGAACGATGGCTGACTTCTCACCAGCACTGTGCAGCACAGAAGGCAGTGAATGAAGCCCTAACATGTTGAAAGAAAAAAAAAAAAAAAACAACTCAGAACCTGGAATTGGATACCCAGCCAAACTAGTCTCTAGGAAGGACAAAATAAGGACATATCTAGAAAACTGAAATGGGAAGAATTTATCACTATAGGATTTCATTAGCAGGATTTCTAAAGCTGTCATCATGAAAGTGGGAAGATCAATCCAGAAGGAAGAATTAAGGCATAAGAAAGAACAGAGCACAGGAGATGATAAAGGAGAAGGGCAGTAGGTCCCCACTGGAAGTACCATTGCAGAACTGTGAAGTACAAACAGGATCTGAGGCCACATAAATTTAGGTCCTTTACAAAGAGATCATGGAAGAAGAAGGTGCCAGGTTGGGGCTGAGATTATTAAAGCACTTCATTTTTATGAGATCAAGTGAGGAAACTGAACCACTTTGGGAAATTTAGAAGCAGCGTAATTAGCAAGAAAAAAATAACACAAGGATATAAATGGAAATTACTATTGATAAACCTTGTCCAGGAAGGGGCCTACTGATGCTCATGTAAAGCAGACTGAGCAACACAATCCTTGCTCACAGACTCCATAGATGCAGCAGTGTTGGCTGCCTAAACCCACCCTCAAATCGCAAAGTGGACACTCATTTACAGAGCAGACTACCACCTCCAAACAGACTCAGTTCAGTTCAGTTCAGTCGCTCAGTTGTGTCCGACTCTTTGTGGCCCCATGTACTGTAGCATGACATGCCTTCTGTCCATCACCAACTCCTGGAGTTTACTCAGACTCATGTCCAATGAGCTGGTGATGCCATTCAACCATCTCATCCTCTGTGGACCCTTTCTCCTCTCTCCTTCAATCTTTCCCAGCATCAAGGTCTTTTCAAATGAGTCAGTTCTTCCCATCAGGTGGCCAAAGTATTGGAGTTTCAGCTTCAGCATCAGTCTTTCCAATGAATATTCAGGACCGATTTCCTTTAGGATGGCCTGGTTGGATCTCCTTGTGGTCCAAGGGACACTCAAGAGTATTCTCCAACAGCACAGTTGAAAAGCATTCAGCTTTCAGCTTCAGCATTCAGCTCTCTTTATACTCCAACTCTCATATCCATACCTTACTACTGGGAAAACCATAGCTTTGACTAGATGGACTTTGTTGGCAAAGGAATGTCTCTGCTTTTTAATATGCTGTCTAGGTTGGTCATAACTTTTCTTCCATGGAGCAAGTGTCTTTTAATTTCATGGCTGCAGTCACCATCTACAGTGGTTTCAGAGCCCCCCAAAATAAAGTCTGCCTCTGATTCCACTGTTTCCCCATCTATTTGCCATGAAGTGATGGAGCTAGATGCCAGATTCTTCATTTTCTGAATGCTGTTTTAAGCCAGCTTTTTCACTCTTCTCTTTCACTTTCATCAAGAGGCTCTTTAGTTCTTCCTCACTTTCTGCCATAAGGGTGGTGTCATCTGCATATCTGAAGTTATTGATATTTCTCCTGGAAATCTTGATGCCAGTTTGTGCTTCATCCAGCCCAGCGTTTCTCATGATGTACTCTGCATATAAGTTAAATAAGCACGGTGACAATATACAGCCTTGATGTACTCCTTTCCCTATTTGGAACCAGTCTGTTGTTCCATGTCCAGTTCTAACTGTTGCTTCCTGACCTGCATACAAATTTCTCAAGAGGCAGGTCAGGTGGTCTGGTATTCCCATCTCTTTAAGAATTTTCCACAGTTGTGATCCACACACTCAAAGGCTTTGACATAGTCAATAAAGCAGAAGTAGATATTTTTCTGGAAATCATTTGCTTTATTGATGATCCAATGGATGTTGGCAATTTGATCTCTGGTTCATCTGCCTTTTGTAAATCCATCTTGAACATCCGGAAGTTCACGGTTTAAGTACTATTGAAGCCTGGCTTGGAGAATTTTGAGCATTACTTTGCTAGCGTGTGAGATGAGTGCAACTGTGTGATCGTTTGAGCATTCTTTGCCATTGCGTTTTTTTGGGGTTGGAATGAAAACTGACCTTTTCCAGTCCTGTGGCCCGGCTGAGTTTTCCACATTTGCTGGCATATTGAGTGCAGCACTTTCATAGCATCATCTTTTAGGATTTGAAATAGCTCAACTGGAATTCCATCACCTCCACTAGCTTTGTTTGTAGTGATGCTTTCTAAGGCTCACTTGACTTTGCATTCCAGGATGTCTGACTCTAGGTGAGTGATCATGCCATCGTGATTATCTGGGTCGTGAAGATCTTTTTTGTACAGTTCTTCTGTGTTTTCTTGCCACCTCTTCTTAATATCTTCTGCTTCTGTTAGATCCATACCATTTCTGTCCTCTATTGTGTCCATCTTTGCATGAAATATTCCCTTGGTATCTCTAATTTTCTTGAAGAGATCCCTAGTCTTTCCCATTCTATTGTTTTCCTCTATTTCTTTGCACTGATCACTGAGGACGGCTTTGTATCTCTCCTTGCTGTTCTTTGGAACTCTGCATTCAAATGGGTATATCTTCCTTTTCTCCTTTGCCTTTTGCTTCTCATTTCACAGCTATTCGTAAGGCCTCCTCAGAAAACTATTTTGCCTTTTTTTTTTTTTTTTCTTTTTTTTTTTTTTTTTTTTTTTTTTTTTTTTTTTTTTTTTTCTATTTTGCCTTTCTGCAATTCTCTTTCTTTGGGATATTCTTGATCACTGCCTCCGGTACAATGTCACAAACCTCCATCCACGTTTCTTCAGGCAGTCTGTCTATCAGATTTCATCCCTTGAATCTATCTCTTTCTTCCACTGTATAATCACAAAGGATTTGATCTAGTGGTTTTCCCTACTTTCTTCAATTTAAATCTGAATTTGGCATTAAGGAATTATGATCTGAGCCACAGTCAGCTCCCAGTCTTGTTTTTGCTCAATGTATAGAGCTTCTCCATGTTTGGCTGTAAAGAATATAATCAATCTGATTTCAGTATTGACCATCCAGTGATGTCCATGTGTAGAGTCTTCTCTTGTGTTGTTGGAAGAGTGTGTTTGCTATGACCAGTGTTCTCTTGGCAAAACTCTATTAGTCTTTGCCCTGGTTCATTCTGCACTCCAAGGCCAAATTTGCTTGTTACTCCAGGTGTTTCTTGACTTCCTACTTTTACATTCCAGTCCCCTATAATGAAAAGGACATCTTTTGTGGGTGTTAGTTCTAGAAGGTCTTGTAGGTTTTCATAGAACTGTTCAACTTCAGCTTCTTCAGCATTACTGGTCGGGACATAGATTACTGTGATATTGAATGGTTTGCCTTGGAAACTAACAGAGATCATTCTGTTGTTTTCGAGATTGCATCCAAGTACTGCATTTCAGACACTTTTGTTGACTATGATGGCTACTCCATTCCTTCTAAGAAATGGCACCAACCAGACTGGTGCCACCTAAAGAATGGATAATCCCAGATGTCATAGACTAATCAACAACAGCTGGAAATTTCTCCTTCTTAGAGACTAATTGTCACCTTTTGGCTCTGAAAGTCTCCATTTCTCCTTCAACAAGACTCACTTCTGAAAGCCTAGCTTTTTCTTGTATCAGGTTCCCTCCTTGGTAGTTTAGTCACTAAGTCATGTTCAACTCTTGGGACCCAATGGACTGTAGCCTGCCAGGCTCCTATGGTCCATGGCATTCTCCAGGCAAGAATACTCGAGTTGGTTTCCTTCTCCAGGCGATCTTCTTGACCCAAGGAATGAACCTGCATCTCCTGCATTACAGGTGAATGCTTTATGGAATGAGAGCCAGGGAAGCCCAAAAGGTCAACCTTGCCCAAACAGTGACTTGAACCCTGGACCCTCAGATTAAAAGTATGATGATCTACTGACTGATCTCTCCTGGGCTCCCTGCTTGTGGTAAGTCGCTCAGTCGTGTCTAATTCTTTGTGACCCCATGATCTGCAGCCAGCCAGACTCCTCTGTCCATGGGATTCTCCAGGCAAGAATACTGGAGTGGGTTACCACACCCTTCTCTGGGGATCGTCCCAACCCAGGGATTGAATCCGGGTCTCCTGCACTGCAGGAGGATTCACTACCATCAAGGGAGCGCTGAATGACTAAACACTCACAGAGAGATGGAAACTGATATTTAATGATAAAGTTATCCCTCCAAACTGTAAAGCCTGTAAGCATAGAGCTGCGATTTTTATACCAGGTAACTCCAAAATTTAGAATCAAAGAAGAAATTCCTGGTTAGAATTAGTGGCATGTTTTAATTTCTGGGAGATGGGGAGTTGCAGAGTGTTCTTTTTATGTGCTTTCTTATTCATTAGGAAAGCAAATCCTTGCACAGGGCATGCCCAATGGCCATGCTGTGAAAGAGATAAAAATGCCCGCTTTCTTACAATGTTTCTGTTTTGGATGATTTCTCCTGAACATCAGCCAGGAACCAAAAACCAGTATAAAATCTTCAGAGAAGGAGTCATTAAACAAGACACTTCCAGTCTAGTTGATAATGAATCTTTGTGAACAACACATGGACTACCTAACTTGCATCACATCAAGCAATTCCACTTTGAGACTTGAGGCAAAAATGCCTAGTAAAGTACACAGAGTGTATTTGGCCAAAATGATCTGAGGAGGACTCTGGTTTGCGGCTCTGGCACCTTTGTTTTCCTTTTAAAAACATGACTGATCAACTCCTCAAGCACATCAGTGGAGGGTAAAGCACTGGGATAATCATTGCTGCTGCTGCTGCTAAGCCGCATCAGTCAGGTCTGACTCTACGCGACCCCATAGACGGCAGCCCACCAGGTTCCCCCGTCCCTGGGATTCTCCAGGCAAGAACACTGGAGTGGGTTGCCATTTCCTTCTCCAGTGCATGAAAGTGAAGAGTGAAAGTGAAGTCGCTCAGTAGTGTCCGACTCTTAGCGACCCCATGGACTGCAGCCTACCAGGCTCCTCCGTCCATGGGATTTTCCAGGCAAGAGTACTGGAGTGGGTTTCCATTGCCTTCTCTGGGGGTAATCATTAGCGCAGTTTAAAAAAGTAAAATTCACCATGTTATGTATTACATTTACATTTGAAAGATAATACTCTATAAACATATTTCAGTCAAAAAATTGTACAGAATTATTTAAATGCATGCAACTACACGATGCCATCATTTTAGTTTTACAGAAAATAACAGCCCCAAATGCTTACCTTGTCTAGTCTTAAGCAGCAAAATGGTACTTTTTCATGAAGGAGATGACAAAAAGTGGGTGAACTTCCTATGTATGGAGAGTAAGGTGGGTAGCCTTTAGCGTATCTGTAAAACAGTATGAAATACCTAATTACCTTGAATAATGCAGGCAAAGTCTGACAAATCAGTTGTAGTCACATTCCTCTCTTTGATAAAGTTAAATGTAGTAATGCTTTGTATTGCAATTATATTTTGATAAAGAAACAATTTGGAACAAGGGTCTTGGACCAAAGCTGACTCATCACATGATTTTGTGAACTAGTTTTCATATGTTTAAATGGTTGGAAAAAGTCAAAAGAAGAGTACTATTTCATCTCATGTGAACATTAAATGAAATTTAAATTTCAGTGTCCAAAACTGAAATTCTGTCAGAATATGGCCATGCTCACTCATCTCTTCAGAAACAGAATTGAATAGTTGAAGCAAAGACCATAAAGTCTAAAATATTTACTAACTGGTCCTTTCCAATCTTCAGTTTAAAAGATTTAGATAGATTTTAGAAAATAGCAATGTTAATTTTATAAAAACATATTTAAAGCTAAATTCATTATTATGATTCACCCTATCAATATTCATGAGTCATGATTTTTTATTTTTTTAAGAAAAAAAGAGTAAATGGTTGAGTGAACTATTCCATTAGACCCACACCAAAACCAGAGTTATTGGTGAAATAATGTTTAAATATTGTCAAAGATATTTGGTTTGTTTATTGACTTTATAAGATAGTCACCTGCACATTATGGCTATAAACTTTTCAAAGTGAAGCTATCAAAGTAACAGCATAAATGAAAATTAAGAGGCAAAAGACAATTTAGTGGAGGAAAAGTTCTTTTATCCAATATGAAAGCTCCATTTTGATGAAGAAAATTTATCTTTCAAACCAAGAAATTTCAAACCTAGTTAGAACTGTTTTTCAGACATCATTAGCTAAGAGAGTAAAATGGAGAATATTTTGCAAATTTAGGAGTTGACAGTCTCCTCTATTACTTCAATGTCTTTTTCATTTTTCTAGAAATAAAAAATATTCCACCTTTCAATTTTTCTGAAGTACATGTAAAGAAAAAATTTCTATCACAGCACCGTTTCTAGAAATATACTGGTGGTCAAATTGCTCCTTCTTCCTATCAGATATTTCATAAATCTATTTGAGTATTATTAATTTCTTAGAGAGTGAAATTGTCTTCTGTGGATATGTCTGTTTCTTGTAATAAATATTTGAAATATTTATTTATACAAATAAATACATACATAAAAATACATAAATAAATATTTATTTCAAATAAATATTTGAAAGAATATTTGAAAGATTAATAGAAGGATTTTTCTATGTTCCAATTATATTTCAGTATATTTTAGTATATTTCAGTATATTTTAGCTCAATTCAACATTAACTGAACTTCTATGATATGAAAAATATTAGAAGTGCCTGAGTGATGTTACCATTACCACTAGGACTAGTACTACACCTAATAGTAACTGATACTCACTGAATGCTTACTCTGCACAAACCATTGTTCTAAGTACATTCCTCCATTATCTCAAGTAATCTTCACATGAACCCTATTTACAGATAAAGCATGGTAGGTCAGATGATTTTAAACAAAGCCACTGGTACACAACCAGTATAAAGTGAAACTGTCAGGGGACACAAATTCCTTTGGACCCCACTCTTAAGGCAGTCGAACACTGTGCTTCCCTTAAGAAATACCAACATAATACATGAATAAGACAAGTAAACAAACTTACTCTAGGCTAAAATGTGACCAATACCTTAAATATTGATACTATTTATTATGGAATCTTAGTTAAGAGAACTGGACTTCATTTATTCATTCATTCAAAACATTATTGATGTATATTAAATAAAAAAGATTGCTGAATGCTGAGACAGACAAGAGCTTAATGGAAGAAGCTGCATTACATGTTGCTGAATTGATTGAGCTTCAATATGGAAGTAGAAAAACAAACTAAAGGTATAAGTTATGTTATAATTTAATAAAAGCATTATTACTTATTTTTAACAAAAAAATGAAAAATACAAACTGTACCCTTAAAGAAAAAAATGTAAAATGTGATATAGATTTATCATGGAAATACTGATATACATATTTTTTTTCTTTAAGGATAAAGGCTAACATAGAGAAAAATGTTGTAAATAGCTGTAAATAGCTGTTGAAGCCAGAAATTCAAGGGCTTAGAATATTTTATCATCAAGAGAGATATTTACTAATAAGAAGAGTGTTTTGGCAGAAGTATGTAGGACTGATTCTGGGATGTCCAGAAGGGAGGGACATTAGTTTTTCACAGCAAGCACAAGTCCCAGTAAACCTTACAAACATACTCCAAGTTCGAGGACATTTCTTCATCTGGTGTAGTTTCATCTTCTGATTGGTCACTTAGAAGCTCACATGTTTGAATTGATGATGTGTCTGCAACCTCTAAAACGGGAGCAATGCTGGGTCTTCTGACTTCTTTACTTCCTTCTGTAGGAAGAGACAGGGTAGGGCCACTTGCAGATCTGCAGCTTGTGTCTTGCAAGTCTATGGCCACAGTACCTGGAACAACGAGAAATGAAAATCCATCAAAGTGTTTGCCACCTATAGGACAGGCAATCATTTAATGATTAAAGTGAGATGAAGCACAGTCAGTATAACCAGGAAATATACTACGTACTGTTTACCCTTTAATCTCAAAAGTGATTTACTTCTTTTTAATTTGAGCATTTTTACCCACAGGGATAAAAAATTCTGTATTTGTGCAAAAGTGTATTTGCTACAACACCTAGTATAGACCTACTATAGGATGAAACATAAGATTTGTGAAATCATGAAACACTTAGACATTTAAATTTTAAAAATTGTTTAAATTTATATTTGTTTTAAACTAATGGAAATTTTTGCTCCATTTCACCTTTATAGATCTCTCATTATACCTTTTCTCCTTATATTGTTGAGTTCTCTTTCTTTTACTCATTTATAACTACTTTTTAATATTAGAATAATTAATGTTTATTAATATTTATTAAGCCCTTCTCTGTGGCAAGCACAATTCTAGGCACTCGAGATATTCAAGGAATAAGGCAGACAATGTTCCTATGCATATGGATTTGTCTTTAAGATAATCAAATGGACAAAGAAATGGAAAAACTAATTCTCAATAATGCTAAATACTATGCAGAAAATAAAACAGAAATTATGTTACATGATGTAGTATAGGGGGGACAGGAAGCAGGGGAGAGGATGAACTTTTCACCCAGTGATGAGAAGCTATACTCCTAAATCATTACATTTGATTTCGTGACATAAAAAGAAAATTGTGAGCACACAAGTCATGGAAATGCCTTGAGGCAGTAAGAACAGAGAATTTAAATAGCTTAAGGCTTTGAATCCTTGGAATACTCAAGGAACAGTAAATGGAAGAAACAAATTCCTCTGATATTTTTAAGTAACATTTAAAAATTAGTATAAACATCAATTTATGGAAATTGATGGAAAATTTATGGGAAGTGGCTGTCTCTCCCTTTCTGAAGAAAAAAAAATCAATCTAACAGATGACTGCCACCATATTTCACAACCACTGACTTTATTTATGTATTTATGGAAAGCTGGCCATCCTTCTGAAAGCCCTGAGTCTCCATTTTGTTTGATTCTTTGAAGCAGCTATTAAAACGCTCTCCATTTCCTTGAAACTTTTGTCTGATCTTACAACCTTCTTCACTGTAACAGCCTGAGACTTTAAAGGGAGGAAAAAACCTCAGGGGTTTTAGCATCTCTTTCTTTGTAGCATGGACAAAGAAGTCAGCAACTGAATTCTAAAAACCTCCGAGAAATACCTTGATGCTGGGAAAGACCGAGAGCAGGAGGAGAAGGGGGGGACAGAGGACAAGATGGTTGAATGGCATCACCGACTCGATAGACATGAGTTTGAGCAAGCTCCGGAAGTTGGTGATGGACAGGGAAGCCTGGTGTGCTGCAGTCATGGGGCTGCAAAGATCAGACATGACTGAACAACAACAACACAGAAGAAGGGGTTAAAAGTCAATGTTTCTGAATGTGAGAGTTGATAGAACCAAGACTGGGGAGACCATCTGAGTTCTCCATCTGGGTATTCCTCAATATTGAAATAAATGTGGGACTCAAGTTTCAGAGGCTAGGACCTCTGAAAATACTGTACATGACACTCAGACTGGGGGGAGAGGGAGCCTGGTGTGTCTGCTGTTAATGGGGAAGACTCCTGTGAGGGGCACGACACAATGTGTCTAAAATGACCGTGCCCGAGAAAACAATTTGATGACCACCATATCCGAGCAAAGGTAAAAGTGGTTGGCATCAGAAACTGTACACTCCAGTAACTTTTTAGCACCACAAATAAGGATTAATTTATACTGCAATCCATCTTGGGAGGGAGATGAGGATCCTAGAGAAAATGAGATTAAATTTTCCATTAATCAGGTGAGTGGATCTGATTAAACATTAAATTTTATAAATTTGATTCATCAGAATAAAACCATATATGATCTGTATCCTAATATTATAAATTAAAATCCACATTTATGACATTTATCCTCTGCAGATGACCACATTGTATAATTCAGAGGGAAAAGGAATCTTTTGAAGTAAGATTATTTTTATCTTTTGAAAGAAAGCTGTCTTTCTATTGAAGAAATCCTTCAATTCCCTATCTTCAACCAAGTAAACAAGAAAGCTTCAGCAAACTTTTCTCCTTTTATTTCTGTTTGGAAGGAAAGAGACACACCCACATTTATGTAAAACTCAACCCTACTCTTGTTTTGAGAATTAAATCCCCACCTTCTTCCCAAGGAGCCATGTTCTCTGCATTTCACCCCCTCCCAAATATATGTGTCTCCACAACACTTCCAACTACCTCCTTATCATCTTCCTGCTCAACACAGGAAACTTGGTGACTTCCTGATAATTCTTCCCACACTGATATTTGGCACCAAGCTGAGTATGGGGGGGATGTGATCATGAGAAAGTCAAAATTTAGCAGGGAAAACACAGTTTTAAAAGCAATTTCAATTACAGAAACAATTTCTTCTTTGAACCGTTCCTTCCCCTAACAAAACCTGGCTCTTCTCTGACATCTCTCCTTGCAATTCTGAAGGTTGCAACACTGAAAGAGTGCCTGTGTTTTAGAAGTGGGGAAATACCCTCAAGGTTCTCACTGCCTCTTTCAGAGCATTTTCCCTTCACCCCTTATGATATCCCAGCTCTGTGTCATTCATCTTCAGAGTCCATTACCCACTGTCTTTCACTGATTTCCTTGTACACCAACCCTGTGTTGTCCTACCTAGTTTTGTTTTTAATGGAAGTAAGTTGACTTACTATCTTATATTAGTTTCAGGTGTACAACAGAGTGAGTCAATGTTTTTATAGATTATACCCCATATAAGTTATTATAAAGTATTGACGATATTCCTTGTGCTATACATTATATCCTTTTATCAAGTAGTCTGTACCTCTAAATTCCCTTCACCTATTTTGCCATTCTCCCCACTGCTAACCACTAGTTTCTTCTCTGTGAGTCTGTTTTATTATCAGTTCAGTTCAGTTCAGTCGCTCAGTCGTGTCCGACTCTTTGCGACCCCATGGACCGCAGCACGCCAGGCCTCCCTGTCCATCACCAACTCCCGGAGTTTACTCAAACCCATGCCCATCGAGTCAGAGATGTCATTCAATCATCTCATCCTCTGTCATTCCCTTCTCCTCCTGCCCCAATCCTTCCCAGCATCAGGGTCTTTTCAAATGAGTCAGTTCTTCACATCAGGTGACCAAAGTATTGGAGTTTCAGCTTCAGCATCTGTCCTTCCAATGAACACTCAGGACTGATCTCCTTTAGGATGGACTGGTTGGATTTTCTTGTGGTCCAAGGGACTCTCAAGAGTCTTCTCCAACACCACAGTTCAAAAGCATCACTTCTTCGGCGCTCAGCTTTCTTTGTAGTCCAGCTCTCACATCCATGCATGACCACTGGAAAAACCATAGCCTTGACTAGACAGACCTTTGTTGGCAAAGGAATGCCTCTGTTTTTTATTATGCTGTTTTGTTATACATTCTACTTATTTCTTTCTTTAACTTTTTCTTTTATATTGGAGTACAGTTGACTAACAATGTTGTGTTAGTTTCAAGTGGACAGCAGGTGATTCAGTTATTGCCCTTTTGAATTCTTTTCCTGTTTAGGCCATTACATAGTATGGAGCAAAGTTCCCTGCACCAAACAGTAGGTTATACATTTTAAATATGGCAATGTGTACATGTCAATCCCAAACTCCCTATCTTTCCCCAGCCCGGCCCTCTCCCCAGTAACTATGGTTAGTTCTCTAAGTCTCTGTGAGTCTGTTTCTGTTTTGTAAACAAGGTTATTTGTATCATATTTTTTTTAGATTCCACATATAAGCTATATCATACAATATTTCTCTTTTGTCTGGCTTACTTTACTCAATATGACAACCTTTAGGTCCATCCATGTTGCTGCAAATGGCATTATATCACTGTCTTTTCATGGCTGAGTAATATTCCATTGTATATGTGCCACATCTTTATCTCTTCTTCCACTGATGGCTACTTAGGTTGCTTCTATTTCTTGGCTGTAGTAAACAGTGCTGTAACATCGAGGTGCATGTGTCTTATCAAATCATGTTTTTCTCCAGATGTATGCCCAGGAATGGGGATGCTGGATCTAGTTTTAGTTTCTTAAGGAAACTCCACACTGTTTTCTGTAGTGGCTGTACCAATTTACATTCCCACCAACAGTGTAGGAGGGGTCCCTTCTCTCTACACTCATTTATTGTTTGTGCATTTTTTTTGATGATAGACATTTTGATTGGTGTTAGGTAATATCTCATTTTAGTTTTGATTTGTATTTCTCTAAAATTTAGTGATGTTGAACATCTTTTCATGTGGCTCTTGGCCATCTGTAGGTCTTCTTTGGAGAAATGTTTAGGTCTTCCACGCATTTTTGGATTGGGTTGTTTGTTTTGATAATATTAAACCTTATGAGCGGCTTGTAAATTTTGGAGACTAATCTCTAGTTGGTCACATCATTTACAAACATTTTCTCCCATTCTGTGGGTTGCCTTTTCATTTTGTTTATGGCTTCCTTTGCTGCGCAAAAGTTTTTGAGTTTAATTAGGTCTGCCTGCAATGTGGGAGACCTGGATTCGATGCCTGGGTTGGGAAGATCTCTTGGAGAAGGGAAAGGCTATCCACCCCAGTATTCTTGCCTGGAGAATTTCATGGACTGTATAGTCCGTGGGGTCACAGAGTCGGACACAACTGAGTGACTTTCACTTTCAGGTCTCATTTGTTTATGTTTATTTCCATTACTCTTATGCAGCAAAACTTTATGAGAGTTGTCTAGACCTAGTTTCCCTAAGTTATCTTCTGACATTTTATCATAAACCCCTCTGATCTGGCATTCCCCAACTTACCACTTCACTGAAAGAGCTCTTATTGAGATAAAGAGCAATCAGTTTTTTACTAAATTCAATGGCCAGTTTTCAATTATGTTATTTGGCCACTATAGGCATTAGACATGGCTCATCACTCCACCTTCTCCAACCACTGGATTCATTTGGATTCCAGGACAAGACACTCAGCTCATTTCCCTTATCAGTAGCTCCTTCTTTGTTTCCTCTGCTGGTTTCTTCTCATTCCCTTGAGAGTTAATATTGACATGTTGCAGGATTCGGTCCTTTGTCTTCATTCCTTTTCTGCCCACAATCATTTTCTCAATGATCTTGTTCAGTCTCATGACTTTAAACATAATACATAAGCTCAGGAATCCAAAAATAATTTTTTCAGCATACACCTCTCTCCTGAACTCTAGACTCATTTCAGTTTTTTGATTTTTTTTCTAAATGAAGTTACTCAATTTACAATGTTGTGTTAATTTCTGCTGTGCAACTAAGTGACTCAGTTATACACATATTGTGCATGCTAAGTCATGTCTGACTCTTTGTGACCCCCTGGACTGTAGTCCACCAGGCGCCTCTGTCCATGGGATTTTCCTGGCAAGAACACTAGAGTGGGTTGCCATTTCCTCCTCCATGGGATCTTTCTGACCCAGGAATCAAACCCAGGTCTCTGGCATTGGCAGGTGGATTCCTCACCCCTGAGCCACCAGGGAAGACTATACACATATAGATATTCTTTTTTGTCTTCTTTTCCATAATGGTTTATCACAAGATATTGAATATAGTTCCCTGTGCTATACAGTAGGGACTGAACTCTAGACTATTACATTGAATCTCTTATTTGACATTTTTCTCTCAATATCTAACAGAAATTAGAAATGCACTGCATTCCAAACTGAATTCTATATCTCCAATGGTTCCCTCCAGACCTTTCTCATCTAAATGAATGACCATTCCCATTTTCCTGCTGCTTATACTAAAAACCTAACTCAATGAGACTATGAGCCATGTCTTGTAGGGCCACCCAAGATGGACAGGTCATAGTGGAGAGTTCTGACAAAATGTGGTCCACTGGAGAAGGGAATGGCAAACCACTTCAGTATTCTTGCCTTGAGAACCCCATGAACAGTATGAAAATGCAAAAAGATATGACACTGAAAGATGAACTTCCCAGGTTGGTGCCCAAAATACTACTGGAGAAGAGTGGAGAAATAACTCCAGAAAGAATGAAGAGACGAAGCCAAAGAGAAAACAATGTCCAGTTGTGGATGTGACTGGTGATGGAAGTCAAGTCCCGTGCCATAAAGAGCAATATTGCATAGGAAATTGGAAGTTAAGTTCATGAATCAAGGGAAATTAGAAGTGGTCAAACAGGAGAGGGCAAGCATTTAGGAAGCAACATTTTAGGAATCAGTGAACTAAAATGGACTGGAATGGGTGAATTTAGTTCATATAACCATTATATCTACTACTGTGGGCAAGAATTCCTTAGAAGATATGGAGGAGCCCTCATAGTCAATGAAAGAGTACAAAATGAAGCACTTGGATGCAATCTCAAAAAGAACATAACAATCTCTGTTTTTCTCCAAGGCAAACCATTCAATATCAGAGTACTCCAACTCTATGGCCCAACCAGTAATGAAAAAGAAACTGAAATTGAATGGTTCTATGAAGATTTATAAGACCTTCTAGAACTAACACCTACAAAAGATGTCCTTTTCATTATAGGGGATGAAAGTAGGAAGTAAGATGTCAAGAGATACTTGGACTAATAGGCAAATTTGGCCTTGGAATACAAAATGAAGCAGGGCGAAGGCTAATAGAGTTTTGCAAAGAGAACACACTGATCATAGCAAACACCCTCTTCCAACAACACAAGAGAAGACTCTACACACGGACATCACCCGATGGTCAACACTGAAATCAGATCAGACTGATTATATTCTCTGCAGCCAAAGATGGAGAAGCTCTATACAGTCAGCAAAAACAAGACCGGGAGCTGACTGTGGCTCAGATCATGAACTCCTTATTGCCAAATTCAGACTTAAATTGACGAAAGTAGGGAAAAACCACTAGACCATTCAGGTATGACCTAAATCAAATCCCTTATGTTTATAGAGTGAAAGTGAGAAATAGATTCATGGGATTAGATTTGATAGACAGAGTACCTGATGAACTGTGGACAAAGGTTCATGACATTGTACCAGAGGCAGTGATCAAGATCAATCCCCAAGAAAAAGAAATGCAAAAAGGTAAAATGGTTGTCTGAGGAAGCCTTACAAATAGCTGAGAAAAGAAGGTGAAAGGCAAAGGAGAAAAAGAAAGATATACCTATCTGAATGCAGAGTTGCAAAGAATAGCAAGGAGAGATAAGAAAGCCTTACTCAGAAAATGAGAGATACAAGGGAATATTTCATACAAAGATGGGCACAATAAAGGAAAAAAATGGTATGGACCTAGCAGAAGCAGAAGATATTAAGAAGAGGTGATAAGAATACACAGAAGAACTAAACAAAAAAGATCTTCATGACCCAGATAACCATGCTGGTGTGATAACTCACCGAGAACCAAACATCCTGGAATGTGAAGACAAGTGGGCCTTAGGAAACAAAGTTTTTGGAGGTGATGAAATTTCAGTTGAGCTTTTCAAAACCTAAAAGATGATGCTGTGAAAGTGCTGCACTCAGTATGCCAACAAATTTGGAAAACTCAGCAGTGGCCACAGGACTGGTAAAGATCAGTTTTCATTCCAATCCCAAAGAAAAGCAGTGCCAAAAAATGCTCAAACGACCACACAATTGCTCTCATCTCACACAATAGCAAAGTAATGCTTAAAATTCTCCAAGCCAGGATTCAACATTAGATGAACCAGATGTTCAAGCTGGATTTAGAAAAGATAGAGAATCCAGAGATCAAATTGCCAACATCCGTTGGATCATCAAAAAAACTAGGGAGTTCCAGAGAAACATCTATTTCTGCTTTATTGACTATGCCAAAGCCTTTGACTGTGTGGATCACAATAAACTGTGCAAAATTCTTAAAGAGATTTGAATGCCAGACCACCTTACCTGCCTCCTGAGAAATCTGTAAGCAGGTCAAGAAGCAACAGTTAGAACCGGCCATGGAACAACAGACTGTTTCCAAATTGGGAAAGGAGTACGTCAAGGCTGTATATTGTCACGCTGCTTATTTAACTTATATGCAGAGTACATCATGTGAAATGCTGGACTGGATGAAGCACAAGCTGAAATCAAGGTTGCTAGGAGAAATATCAATAAACTCATATATGTTGATGATACCATCCTTATGACAGAAAGTGAAGAGCAACTAGAGAGCCTCTTGCTGAAAGTGAAAGAGGAGAGTGAAAAGGCTGGATTAAAACTCAACATTCAAAAAATGAAGTTCATGGCATCCAGTTCCATCACTTCATGGCAAATGGATGGGGAAACAGTGGAAACAGTGACATACTTTATTTTGGGGGGCTCCAAAATCACTGCAGATGGTGACTGCAGCCATGAAATTAAAAGACGCTTGCTCCTTGGAAGAAAAACTATGACCAACCTAGACAGCATATTAAAAAGCAGAGACATTACTTTGCTGACAAAGTTCCATCAAGTCAAAGCTATGTTTTTTCCAGTAGTCATGTATGGATGTGAGAATTGGACTATAAGAAAAGCTAAATGCTGAAGAATCAATGTTTTTGAACTGTGGTGTTGGAGTTGACTCTTGAGAGTCCCTTGCACAGCAACGAGATCCAACCAGTCCATCCTATAGGAAATCAGTCCTGAATATTCATTGGAAGGACTGATGCTAAAGCTGAAACTCCAATATTTGACCACCTGATGGGAAGAACTGACTCACTGGAAAAGACCCTGATGCTGGGAAAGACTGAAGGCAGGAGGAGAAGGGGATGACAGAGGATGAGATGTATGGATGGCATCATATTCAATGAATATGAATTTGAGCAAGCTGTAGGAGTTGGTGATGACAGGGAAGCCTGCCGTGCTGTGGTCCATGGGTTCCCAGAGTATTGGATATTATTGAGTGACCTAAATGAACAGAACTGATACTAAGTTCCCTTGAGTTCTTCACACTTCTCTATTACAGTTCACTTCTAATTCAGGAGTAAATAATGGCACCCTACTTTCAAAGTATACCCATAATTTTTTCTCTCCTGCTACTTCCACTTGAAATTACACTGGATTCTTGACCCTAAGCATCTATTGTTAACACCAGCCACGGTGATTTTGTGATTATGCTGAAGATGAGTTCAGCATAGGTGAGACCATCCGTTGCTCTGCTGAGAACCCTGTGATGATTCCCACTTCACTCCGAGTAGAAGCTACAACTCTTACATTGACTTAAAGAGCCCAGCATGATCTGGCCCCTTTGTACCTCTCTCTCCACCTGTTCTGCACTCTTACCATCAAATCACCGTGTTTGCGTCACGAGGGCCCCTTTATTGATCCTGGAACACATCAATCAGGTTCCTACCCCTCCTGTAGGGCCCTTGTACCAGCTATTATCTCTTCCAGGAATGCTTTTCCTTCAGACATTCACAGGCATAATACCCTTATTTTCTTCAAGTATCTTCTCAAATGCCACCTTTTCAATTAGGCCTACAAGCCACCTAAAAATTCAATTGTTCTAGAATTCATACACGCTTTTTGCTAGCTGTTTTCTTCTCGCTTTTATCTTACTACTCATTGCCTTCTAATCTACTAAGTATTTTACTGATTTTGATATGTACTGTTTATGGCCAGACTTCCCCATGATAAAACGTTAACTCTGGAAGCAAGGAGCTTCCATTTGTTCTCTAATTAATCACAAATACTTCTTCTTAATTTGGAGTATAACTGCTTTTCCATGTATGTTAGTTTCTGCTACACAAAGAAGTGAATCGGCTACATGTATACATATATCCCCTCCCTCCTGAGTCACACTCCCTCCCCATCCCCAGCCGTCTAGGTCACCACAGAGCACCGAGCTAAGCTCCCTGCATTATACAGCAGCTTCACACTAGCTATCTATTTTATATATCATAGTGTATATATGTCAAAGCTACTCTGTCCATTTGTCCCACCCTCCCATCACAGATACTTGTGAGAGTCCCTGGCATGGACTAGGTACTCAACAAGTAATTCTTAAACATGTGAAACCAACAAGTAAAACTCCTATAGAAGAGAAAATATGTTATATCAGTGACAATCTGAGTTATCTAACAAAGTCCAAGCAGGACCATGGAATATGTCTCAGAGGGAGTGATATTAAGACTGAGATGCAAATGATTAGAGGTAGTTACATAAGCAAAGCTGGGGAGTAGATCTTCTCAGGGGAAACAGTGCAACAAGGACCGTTGGTTAAAAAAAAAAAAAAAAAAACCGTTAGGAAAGACTGAAATGAATTAATATGATTGGGGTTAAGGAGAGCAATTGAAGGGATGATGAAAAACTATTAGTGAAGACTGAAAGAAATTTACTATTATTGGGACTTAGGATAGCAACTGAAGGAATGGTAAAATGTAGGACTAAAAATGAAAGAAGGAATTATTTTAAAAAGATACTTAAAAGTGATCATGTAATTTATCTTCTAAATGAGGGTATTCTTAAGAATCAAAGTAGATTTCTCTTCATAATGACACCAGGACAATGTATATAATCTGGTACTGTCCTGGGAAAACAAGGACTGCTTCAAGTAAAAAGAGAGAGAGAGAGAGAGAGAGATTTTGGTTATCAACTGTAAACCATTTTATAGTATAAAATTTAGACTTTTTTCCCAATGGCTAGTAGGAAGAAATTAAAAATTAATGCAGGAGCATGATTATAACATAATGTAAAAACTGCTACTCTGGTAGCAAGGTGGGGAGGAGTGCAGGGCAGCAAGGCTGGAGGCATGGAGAGGAGACTGGGGGGATTCTGCAGTGGGAGGGCAGGACGATGGAGACCCAGCCCCACCAAACTGAGCGTGGACGTGGCAAAGGACAACTTTAGAGGCCACTTGGTTAAACTTAGTGGAATTCAGTGAAATACAAAGTATAAGAAGAGAAGAATAGTGAAACGTTAGAATTCTGTCATTACAAATAAAAGGATGATGGTATCACATTTTTTAGCAGAAAAAGAAAAAATGAAGGAGGAAGTTGTTTTGAATGAATATAGAAAGATTAGCTCAATTTGAATATACCACATTGGTTTTTCCAATGCTTGCTTGACTTTTCCATATAGCCCGTGGACAGTTGAATATGTTGCTGTGAAAAGAGATTTACGGTCATGATTTAGGTAAGGGGATCATCAATTTATGGAGAAGAATTGAATCTTTGAGAGCAGATGCAACAATTTAGGGAAAATGAATGTGCAGGGTGCAGAGGAAAGAGCACTAGAACATTTTAGGAAGAACATGGTCAATATTGTCATAGGCTGTGATGACCCCACTGGATTTAGAGTAGAGCAGTGGGCTTGCCAGAGCAGTTTCAGTGATATACTGGGTGCAGATTTCAGACCTAACTGGTAGAGACATGAGGGGATGGTAAGATTTCAACCCAGCAACTGAAGACAACACTTGGAATTTATCTGTGACGTTGTCAAGGCATGAGGTCCAGAAGTGTGTGTGTGTGTGTGTGTGTAGATAGAGACATGAAGAGAGTCAGAGAGAGAGAGAGAAGCAGGGAGGAAGAATGAATTGGTGATTAAAAAAAAAAAAAAAAGAATCCAAGTAATGAGGATTAATAAAAAAGTGAAGTCCCTAAGAGGGAAATGGAGAATGGCTTGTTGCATAAGTGAAGGTATTTATATTAAAATATTATAAGCTAAAAAAAGGGACACATTTTCCTTGTGACAGAAACTCAGTGCATGTAGGTTTGTATGTAGTTTGGTGACAAAATTTAATGGAAGTTCTTATTTGTCTGAATCTTTTTTAAAAAAAATTTCTGTGTCACAGAAGCCAACTTCAGTAAGAATTAGATAAAAGATTGGGGAGTTTTGGGAAACAGAGAGAGAATCTGAAAGAGCCATTATTAATAACTGAATGTAGAACTTACAAAGAAATACAGAAGTGTCTGGTGTTTATATTCTAATCAGATATATGAAACTGTTGTTAGAAGTTTTGAACTATTTTAATTTCTTACCAGTTTAACAGATTGGAAACTTTGTTCTGTATATTTAGTTATTAGTTACACCAAGTTTGTAAGACACACAAGTATATTTTAAATTTGACTTTGGAAAATTGAGAAAAATAAATATAAAATGTTATGCTTTTCAAAGAAGGAAATTAATTATATTTTCAAATTTATTTATACTTACCCATGCTGGCAATTATGCTATGTACAGGCAATCTAGACGGTCCGTGATAAAATGACCTTGGTACATTGCTTTTTTTCTGATGGTCGTGGTTTTTAAATGCTGAATTCTCTTCTTTGGTAATATTAATATAAAAACATGTATCTGTGGCATTCATAATATATCGAGGACCTGGATTCAGCAAAATGTTTTTATTATCTTCCCTCCTAATACCAATCAAGCAGACACCAAACCTTAATTTTAAAAAGAAAATAAAGGAATTTAAGTTTAAAGTTCAGCAAAGGTCTTAGTTTTTTAAGCTTGAATATTAAGAAAATAAGTAAACTATTAAAAGGCAAAGGGAAATTAAAACCTCAAATAGGAAGATTTTAAAGCTTGAAAAAATCTTGTAAGTTCAAAGTTCTTGTTTTTATAGAAGAAAACAAACCAAAAAAAATCAATATCTTTAGTGTGTTGTGAAATCAATTTGGATACTTAAGACTATGTGTGTGTGTGTGTGTATATATATATATAAAAGAATGGAATAAAAGATAAAAGAAAACATCAAAGTAAATATCATTTAGTAAGGGCAATTTTTTTTTCAGGCAGGTAAATTTTGTATGTATACTGGGTCTTACCATCAAATGTATATCTTAATTTGGCCCAAAAAAATAAAACAGCATTTTAATTAACACTTTAAAATTTTAATCTATACAAAAGATTCATTTTCTTGTGAATTTCTACAGCACTAAAATGTTTTTAAAGAAAATTGAAAAGATGCTAATCTGATCACAGGACCACAGTCATGTCTAACTCAGTGAAACTAAGCCATGCTGTGTGGGGCCACCCAAGATGGTTGGGTCATGGTGGAGAGGTCTGACAAAATGTGGTCTACTGGAGAAGGGAATGGCAAACCACATCAGTATTCTTGCCTTGAGAACCCCATGAACAGTATGAGAAGGCATAATGATAGGATACTGAAAGAGGAACTCTCCAGGTCGATAGGTGCCCAATATGCTACTGGAGATCAGAGGAGAAATAACTTCAGAAAGAATGAAGCGATGGAGCCAAAGCAAAAACAATGCCCAGTTGCAGATGTGACTGGTGATAGAAGCAAGGTCCGATGCTGTAAAGAGCAATATTGCATAGGAACCTGGAATGTTAGGTCCATGAATCAAGGCAAATTGGAAGTGGTCAAACAGGAGATGGCAAGAGTGAATGTCAACATTCTAGGAATCAGCGAACTAAAATGGACTGGAATGGGTGAATTTAACTCAGATGACCATTAAATCTACTCCTGTGGGCAGGAATCCCTTAGAAGAAATGGAGTAGCCATCATGGTCAACAAAAGAGTCTGAAATGCAGTACTTGGATGCAATCTTAAAAACGACAGAATGATCTCTGTTCGTTTCAAAGGCAAACCATTCAATATCATGGTAATCCAAGCCTATGCCCAACCAGTAACGCTGAAGAAACTGAAGTTGAACGGTTCTATGAAGACCTACAAGACCTTTTAGAACTCACACCCAAAAAAGATGTCCTTTTCATTATAGGGGACTGGAATGCAAATGTAGGAAGTCAAGAAACACCTGGAGTAACAGGCAAATTTGGCCTTGAAGTATGGAATGAAACAGGGCAAAGGCTAATAGAGTTTTGCCAAGAGAACGCACTGGTCATAGCAAACACCCTCTTCCAACAACACAAGAGAAGACTCTACACATGGACATCACCAGATGGTCAACACTGAAATCAGACTGAATATATTCTTTGCAGCCAAAGATGGAGAAACTCTATACAGTCAGCAAAAACAAGACCAGGAGCTGACTGTGGCTCAGATCATGAACTCCTTATTGCCAAATTCAGACTTAAACTGAAGAAAGTAGGGATAACCACTAGACCATTCAGGTATGACCTAAATCAAATCCCTTATGACTATACAGTGGAAGTGAGAAATAGATTTAAGGGACTAAATCTGATAGACAGAGAGCCTGATGAACTATGGACAGAGGTTCGTGACATTGTACAGGAGACAGGGATCAAGGCCATCCCCATGGAAAAGAAATGCAAAAAGGCAAAATGGTTGTCTGAGGAGGCCTTACAAATAGCTATGAAAAGAAGGGAAGCAAAAAGCAAAGGAGAAAAGGAAAGATATTCCCATTTGAATGCAGAGTTCCAAAGAATAGCCAGGAGAGATAAGAAAGCCTTCCTCAGTGATCAATGCAAAGAAATAGGGGAAAACAACAGAATGGGAAAGACTAGAGATCTCTTCAAGAAAATTAGAGATATCAAGGGAACATTTCAGGCAAAGATGGGTTTGATAAAGGACAGAAATGGTATGGACCTAACAGAAGGAGAGGATATTAAGAAGAGGCGGCAAGAATACACAGAAAAACTGTACAAAAAAGGTCTTCACGACTCAGATAATCACAATGGTGCGTTCACTGAGCTAGAGCCAGACATCCTGGAATGTGAAGTCAAGTGGGCCTTAGAAAGCATCACTACAAACAAAGCTAGTGGATGTGATGGAATTCCAGTTGAACTATTTCAAATCCTGAAAGATGATGCTGTGAAAGTGCTGCACTCAATATGCCAGCAAATTTGGAAAACTCAGCAGTGGCCACAGGACTGGAAAAAGTCAGTTTTCATTCCAATCCCTAAGAAAGGCAATCCCAAAGAATGTTCAAACTACTGCACAATTGCACTCATCTCACACGCTAGTGAAGTAATGCTCAAAATTCTCCAAGCCAGGCTTCAGCAATAGGTGAACGAGAACTTCCAGATGTTCAAGCTGATTTAGAAAAGTCAGAGGAACCAGAGATCAAATTGCCAATATACACTGGATCATTGAAAAAGCAACAGAGTTCCAGAAAAACATCTATTTATGCTTTATTGACTATGCCAAAGCCTGACCTGCCTCTTGAGAAACCTGTATGCAGGTCAGGAAGCAACAGTTAGAACTGGACTTGGAACAACAGACTAGTTCCAAATAGGAAAAGGAGTGTGTCAAGGCTGTATATTGTCACCCTGCTTATTTAACTTATATGCAGAGTATATCATGAGAAATGCTGGGCTGGAAGAAGCACAAGCTAGAATCAAGATTGCCGGGAGAAATATAGATAACCTCAGGTATGCAGATGACACCACCCTTATGGCAGAGAGTGAAGAGGAACTAAAAAGCCTCTTGATGAAAGTGAAAGAGGAGAGAGAAAAAGTTGGCTTAAAGCTTAACATTCAGAAAACTAAGATCATGGCATCTGGTCCCATCACCTCATGGGAAATAGATGGGGAGACAGCGGAAACTGTCAGACTTCATGTTTTGGGGCTCCAAAATCACTGTAGATGGTGACTGCAGCTATGAAATTAAAAGACACTTACTCCTTGGAAGGAAAGTTATGACCAACCTAGATAGCATATTAAAAAGTAGAGACATTACTTTGCCAACAGAGGTCCATCTGGTCAAGGCTATGGTTTTTCCCCTGGTCATGTATGGGTGTGAGAGTTGAACTGTGTAGAAAGCTGAGCTCCGAAAAATTGATGCTTTTGAACTGTGGTGTTGGACAAGACTCTTGAGAGTCTCTTGGACTGCAAGGTAATCCAACCAGTCCATCCTAAAGGAGATCAGTCCTGGGTGTTCATTGGAAGGACTGATGCTGAAGCTGAAACTCCAATACTTTGGCCACCTCATGCGAATAATTGACTCATTGGAAAAGACCCTGATGCTGGGAGGGATTGGGGGCAGAAGGAGAAGGGGACAACAGAGGATGAGATGGCTGGATGGTATCTCCGACTCGATGGACATGAGTTTGAGTAAACTACAGGAGTTTGTGATGGATAGGGAGGCCTGGCGTGCTGTGATTCATGGGGTCGCAAAGATTCAGACATGACTGAGTGACTGAACTGACTGACTGAACTGAAAGTCAATACTGGGCTTCCCTGGTGTCTCAGACAGTAAAGAATCTGCCTGCAATACAGGAGACCTGGGTTTGATCCCTGGATCAGGAAAATCCCCTGGAGAAGGGAATGGCAACCTGCTCCAGAATTCTTGCCTAGAGGATTCCATGGAGAGATGAGCCTGTTGGGCTATAGTCCATGGGGTTGCAAAGAGTTGGACATGACTGAGTGAATAACACTTTCACTTTCAAAGTCAATATTCCTACTAAATTATACTTTATACCCAAGAATCTTAACTTGTAGAGACCAAACAAAAGGTGAGAATTTAAATGTCTCAATAATTATGATGATAATTCAAAAACACTCCCAATACATGAGCACCAATATGGGTTACATTATGGAAAACTGGATGTAAATTAATATTTTAATTCCATTCTGAGATGGAAACATACTTTTTGTGCGCATGGAAAGAAGCATATGTGAAGCTCTTTCCTTCATATTCAGCAAAAAATGTGCTTTCTTCCAGAACAATGTGGTACACTTCATTCCCAGAGCATCTGCCGTACACCTTCTGCCACTGTTCTGGCGACTGCTGGCCTTCTCTGCAACAAAAGCACACACACATACACACGCACAGAGACAAACAGTGAATGTGGCTCAAAGCACAGCCGCTGTCCTACGAAATCCAGTTTCCCAACTGCAGGGAGGAACAGGCACAGTTCAAAGAAGCATCTGTGTGGTGCTCAAAGTGATGACGTGATCACCAAACATTTGCAAAGAGACACCTACAAGAATTTCGAAACTATGCTTGATAAATGGCAAATTCGTTAAAAGAATTTCACAATCCAATTAATAAAAGCATTTATTGTGATCATGAACCAGTGAGCTGTAGCAACTGAATTTTAGACTTCATTTATGTATATCATGTCATGCACAGCCTTTATATAATCCTTGTCTTATAGTCTCAATAATAGAGCCCACTTCATCCCATTTATAATACCTGCTTGGTCCCTGTATGTTTTTGACTTTGCTTTGTATTTAAAATTATAAATATATATATACATCTCAATTTATCAGTTTGATTTCATAAAAAAAAATATATATATATATACTCTTTATTTCTGCCCAAATCAGAACAATGACGTTCTCCCAATTGTGTAGAAGTTAGCAAAAGATACGTTTTGTGATAAAAGAATTTCTGAAAGAGATTTCCAAAAGTACTTTTTAAAAAGAAGATAAGTTTATCACAGAAAATGTAGTTTCTTTTTTTTTCCTCCCTAGAATAGTCTGCTCAGTGGCTTTAGAAATGTATAAAAAATTCAACTTATGCAAAATTTATTGTGAAGATACACGAATGATTTCCCATTTTGTACAATAAATTCCACTTGGTGAATAAAGTTTATGAACTGTGTTAAGTACAAGAAATACACATTCTAGAATAAATGAGATACATTTATAAAAATCAAAAATATTTCACCATAATCACTATAGTTTCTGCACAGATTAAAGTCATATCTATCGTAGTTTTAACTGAGCTTTGTTTGAAGGGTTACTGGGAGATAAAACATTTTTAAACATTTTCAAAGTTTCAATAAATTTAAAAAAAAAAAGTATATTTTTCAGGTATGTTTCATTTGCACTTCATTCCTTCTTGAAAGTGCAAGTGAAAGTCGCTCAGTCCTGTCCAACTCTTTGTGACCCTGTGGACTGTGGAATTCTCTAGGCCAGAATACTGGAGTGGGTTGCCATTCCCTTCTCCAGGGGATCTTCCCAACCCAGCGATTGAATCCAGGTCTCCAACACTGCAGGCAGTCTTTACCGATGAGCCACAAGGGAAGCCCAAGAATACTGGAATGGGTAGCCTATCCCTTCTCCAGCAGATCTTCCCGACCCAGGAATCAAACTGGGGTCTCCTGCATTGCTGGTGGATTCTTTCCCAACTGAGCTATAAGGGAAGCTTAAGACTTAAGACCTTGGGCTTTGGAGTCTGACTGCCTGATCTGAACCCTAACTCTGCAATCTTGGGTGTTATTTAACTTCTCTATGATACTTTACTTCCATAACAAAACATTATCTGTGTTACTGGGTTGAATTAAATGAGATAGTACAAATAAATCATTTAGCAGATTTTGGGAGCGTAGTAGTCTTCAGGAAATGTTAGTTTACATTATTATTTTGCTGGTATATCTTTTTCATTGCTGAATTTTTGGAGCCACTTTCAACATTCCTAGTCAACAATATGAACAATATTACTTTTAAAATTTTACCCTTTTTTTCTATAATATTAATATATATTTGGAAATAGGAAAGCATAAAACAAAACGCATTTGACAATGGAATACATATGGCTACATACTGTTTCCTAAGAATGACTGTTCTTGGTGGAGAACACCTTTCCTTTGACAAATAAAAACAAAGCTATCTTTGATATGTACCATACCGCTGCTTGGCATGATAGCACTTGGCAAAGACAGAATCCATTTAAAGGGCTGAAAACAGGAGAGAAGGTGCCAGTAATTCATCAGGGTTTGTTTGGCACTGAAAGGCGCATAGGGTCAAATAATAGTCTCATGAGGGCACTAAGAGCTGTTCAAGCAAATCACAAATCTAATTGCAGCGGCTGAAATGGAAATGCAATGTGGTAACTTGGAAGGAAACAGAAAAGGAGGGATTTGGACAAGGATGACTGTAATGAATTTCCTTAAATCACTTGCTTGTCTTCATTCTATTTCATAACGGCACCTTTTTACCAAATGTTTTTTAATGAGTCTCTAAGTTCAGCTAATTGTAAATATAGAGAATTTTTTCCTTTTAACTTCATGTTAATTGCTTGAGAAATGTTGGGACTTAGCCACTCCATCTTCTACTGATGGGTATGTCTGGGTCTCACTTATTAATTCCTACATGAAATATTTATTGAGCACTTGGGATGTGCCAAGAAAAGTTCTAGATTTCAAGGCTAAGGCAGTTGACAAAAGGGCAGAAATGCTTTCTTTCTTGAAGCCTCTAGTGGAGGAAAACTGGCAATGAAGCAAATTATGTGTTGGAAGTGGTAAGTGGTAGGGAGAAAAAAGAAAGGGAAATTTTCAGGGGTGGGTTGGAAAATAAATGCATAATTGAAGTCCTCCCTGAGAGAATGACATCTAAGTGAAAATCCTGAGAAGAGGGAGAGAGGTAACGATAGCAGAGAAGACTGTTTCAGGCAGAAGCAACAGCAAGCGCTTCCCTGGGGCTGAGAAAAAGCAGAGTATACAGTTCGGCTGGGCTGAGGGAGGAGGAGGAAATGAGGCTAGAGGAATAACTGGCAGGGAAACGCGTCACACGGGGATTTCTAAAATCTTGCGATCATGTCGGGCTTTATTGGGAAAATTTGTAAAGATTCTGATTTATACTTTGCAAAAAAAAATCCCTCTGGTCATTGTTCTGAGAACAGACTGAAGCAGTGACAATGATCAGTGAGGACTTTATCACGATGATCCAGCCAGAAGGTGATGGCTTTGGACCAGGGGAGTTTCTGGGCATGTTCTGAAGGTGGACCTGGGTGTATTTGCTGATGGAAAAGAAAACTAGGAATAAACACCTTAAGGACCGAATCCATCAGAAATACAAAAATTAAATGATCGAATGAGTGAATAAATAAATAAATTCCATACAGCTAAAAGTGAAAATGCAAGAACTAATGCTTAGTGAGCATCATGGGGAAATAGCAAATATAAAATGTTCGAAGAATTAAATAGCTTAGGTAGGGTATTTAGTGAACTAGGTCCTAGGGAGAAGATAGGTAAATCAGAGATCATATATGTGGGCTTCAAAAACATTTGAAATAAAAAACATTTGGAATGCTAGGTTCATGGATGCTCATGATAATATTCTTATGTTTTTGAGTGTCTGAAACAAATTTTAAAAATGAAATGCATGTTCACAAAAATAAAGAAACAAACCAAAACTAGTAGTGAGGATTTTAAGTTTTTGTTGATATAATTTTTCACTGCTATCTTTCAAAACAGCAGTATAGGGTATATTATATACCCTCCTCTTTACCAATATTTTGAGAGTAACATTTTATTTAGGCAGAAACTAAAATTTTCCCTTCATACTATGATGAGTGTATCAACATTTTTCCAAATGGCTACCCAGTTATTCAACGTATTGAATAGTCCATTTTTTTCACCCACTGATTTAAAATAACTCTGTTATCAAACACCAAATTCCTAGGTGCCTATGGGCCTCTATCTCAACTTTCTAGTCTGTCATGTTGATTTACCTTTGTCCATTCCCTAACACTACACTATATCAACTATTTTAGGTACAAAATTGTTCTAAAATACATCAGGGTAATCCCTCTCTTTATTGTTCTCCTTCAAAATTTTTCTTGCTATTTTGGTTTCTTTATTTTTCCATATGAACTTAAAATCAGCTTGATTACTTGAAAAAGAGTACTGTTGATATGATTATTGGAATGATTAATAAATCTGGGTGAAACTGACATCTTTGTGATACTGACATAACTTCATTTGTATGCTTATTACTTGTCTCTTTCTGCCGCCATCTCTCACTCAGCATGAAGCAGAATGTAAACACTATAACTTCTCAGACCACTGTCTATCTTGTTTTCTGTGGGATCTCCAGTAACCAGAGCATTTTACAGAATACAGTGAAGTGAGTTCAAAACATATTTGTTTAATATCAGAATTTGATTCTTCTGACAACCTTTAAGATGCACAATAGCATTATGCCCATCACATAGATAAAGGAACTGAGGATCAGTGGTTTCAAGTCTTTGGTCTTGCCAGCATGAATGAAAGAGTCTGTGACAAACACTGCCCTTTATTCAGAAGCTTCAGTTCTGAATATTTCAATATTCAGTGTGAATGTGCAGCTATTCTATTTCTTTTCTTTGGGCTACTAGAATTTGAGAGCCAAATTTTACTCTAACCTTTATTAATAATAAAGGGCATTTCATAGCCTATATATTTGTTTAAAAAACAAAGCATAAACCTCTTGTTTTCCACTTGTCATTCTATCCTTATTTTCTTTCATCTTTTCCTATTTCATGTATCTGGGCAGACTTAATTCAAGATTATTTTTTAATGAGACAAAAACAATCATATAGCTGAGTAAATAATCTATTTCCATTTTACACAAGAGAATTCTACCACTTAAACAACTCTTGAATGCACCACTTACCCTTTTCTCCATCATCAACTCTCACACTCTTAAAATAGTCCCACCGCATTTCCTTGCCTTTTATATGGATTGGTGCTACAATAAGAGTGAATTTCAAAATCGCAAGTCACTTCAGGTCACTTTCCTGTTAAAAATAATTAAAGAGTTTCCTCCTCCCATTTGAAAAAGGTAAACTTTCTTACCATCACTACCAATCCCTCCTGACCTATACCATGCCCGTCTTCCAAATTTCGTCTGTCATTTCTGTCTTCTTCCTCTTGGGTGCTCCAGCAGACTTTAGTTTCCCCTGATTAAGAAACTCTCTTATCCAGGTCTTCTAGCCTGTTCCTTCTTCTGCCTATGCCCTCCTCATTCTTGGACCCACAGTTCAGTCATTACTCTTTCAGCCATGCAGTGGCAGACTTCATGATAGTATAACATTAAATTATATTAACTAATCCTTAATGTCTTGCTTCCTTGTGAAATAGGCTCCATGGGACAAAGGATCATCTCTTGTTTACTATGCTATCTCTGAGACAAGACGTCTGGTCTGACAGAGTAATTCTTAATAAATGTTTTGTTAAATGAACAGAGTACAAGCTAACAGTGTTCTTCATGCTCAATTACTAAATTTTCTGCTTTTCTAATTATATAATTCCTTTCTTCTTCACCAAAATCATTTTTTAGGTCTTATCCATTACTTTCCCTATGATGAATTTGCTATTAGAATGAGGGGGAAAAGCCTTTACTGAGTTTCACAATCATAAATGGACATGGAATGGACTTAACCCCAGCAGCAGTAAAAAACACGGAAGACACTAAGGGCAAAAAGCAAAGAATGAAAAGCTTCATGAAAATTATGAAAAGCCACTTAAGAAAGATTTACTCTGTGTTTACATGAATTGAAGGACCATTTAGGGAAGACAGCCTGCTTCTGCATTTACTTACTGTTAGCCTCAAAGTAGACTCCAGCATGTAAAATACTATAGCCTGTAGTTTATATCTCTGACCCTTTACAGGCTGCTTTACCATACTGACTGGTAATGCAATAGTAATTGCATTATATAGTAACTACTATATAATAACTGACTGGTAATTAAATAGTAATAAATTCTTCCTAGGCAGGTTTATGTCTAGCTTAATTTTCAGAATAATGCCAGCTCCAGTTCTTAGTAAAGGTGTTAGTAGAAAAAAGAAAGGAAATAAAAGAACATAAAAAGAAAATATTCTACTAAGAAAATGGAGGAAACACAGAATAAAAGCTTATGCTCAATGCTTGAAAAAATCTCTATTTTCGAACAAAGGGTCCTGCTGTAAAATTTATAAATCTAATACCATAGTCATGAGAGCCTTAGATAAGCTTCAGTGCATATCCTAGAACCAAAGGAGGCTTATGCCTGCTCCTTTCTGCATGTTTAAAACCTAAACAAAGGTCTTATATTATATATATATATTTGGAAAAAGAAAGAAGAAGTGTAAGGAGAGGTGATAGAGAACTGTCTATGGGAAAACAAACAAAAATGTCTGGTGAAGTAAATCGCAACTTTCATGTCAAAATTTTCAAGACCCTGTAGCCTTCACCTCAGCTCTTTCAAATCTCCAATTCCTGTCCAGTAATAATAATGAACTGGGCAGCCCCCACTTCTTTCAAATCCTGTACAATGATTAGAAAGCTCAGTCGCATCTGATTTGAAAGTCCAATCTTCCCAGCTGAGGCTAATTCTCCCTGGAATGCTGCTGCTCTGAAGTGACTCACACTGGTCATCAAAGGCATCTCTTAGAGTCATGTGAACATGTTTGTGGGGTGTGGAGGGGTGGGCCTCTGTGTACCATCCCTGGGAAGGAAAAAATTCCTGTCCACTCTGTCTTACCTACTTCCCAGATAGACGTCCCACATACCTTACAGCCTTTGACTTCTTGGGTTTCCTCACCTCATAGCAGCACCCTTAGCCAGGGTACCACAGAAAGAACACAGATCTTTTCAAGTCATCAGCTCTGATGCTGGAGACCCATGCGTGGGAGTGAAGGTTCTGCCATCTCTCTCTCTTTGATTCTTTTTTCCTCATGTTCAAATAATCAGAAAACTACACACCGATGTCCAACTGGGGAATGACATACTGGTCCCTGCTTTCTGCAGACACACCGTATTCTCCACGAGTATTAATTAGGTCATTTCATGAACTTCATTTCATGAGGCTAGTGAAAGTGAAAGTGTTAGTCATTCAGTTGTGTCCAATTCTTTGCCACTCCCAGGCAAGCATACTGGACTGGGTTGCCATTCCCTTCCCCAGGGGATCATCCTGACCCAGGGATTGCAATTTGAACCCAGGTCTCCTGCACTGAAGGCGGATTATTTACCATCTGCACAACCAGGGTGGGTGCAAGCACACTGGGCTGCTCTGCTGGCCTTCTCTGATCTTTTCTTTCTATGGAAGAGTGGAGAGACTAGAAAATGGGATACTTGACTCTTTTTCCTCCTTGGTTTTAGGTTGTGGTCACCAACCTTGGGACAAGATGAAAAGTCCCTCTCACAACCATAAAAGGCCAGAAGTGGGCGGTGACCCAATTCCTGGAAGCCACACCCCTTCCCCAAAATAGTTGGAATAATCCTCCCACTCACTGGCATATGAAATTACCCAGCCTATAAAACTAACCACCCAATATTTTAGGTCTCTCTCTGAGATGGACCATATTCTGTCTATGGAATGTGTATCCTACATAAACCTGCTTTCACTTAAAAAAAATAAAATAAAAATTTGAAATAAGTTATGTGTTTTAATCTGCTTTTTGTTCCCCAGTTAGAAATATCACTTGCTCCAGTTAACTTTTCAGTGGTGCATAAATTAAAGTTGATGAATGATTTTGCTTTTCTTTCAAATGCAAAGTGCACATCCCTGGTTAATCCATGATTACACTTTCAAGGTAAGTGAAAGTGAAAATGAAAGTCGCTCAGTCACATCCAGCTCTTTGCTGACCCCATGGAGTACACTGTCCAGGGAATTGTCCAGGCCAAAATACTGGAGCAGGTAGCCTTTCCCTTCTCCACGGGATCTTCCCAACCCAGGGATCAAACTCAGGTCTCCCACATTGCAGGCAGATTCTTTACCAGCTGAGTCACAAGGGAAGCCCAAGAATACTGGAGTGGGTAGCCTATCCCTTCTCCAGTGGATCTCTCCAATCCAGGAATCAAACTGGGGTCCCCTGCATTGCAGGCGGATTCTTTACCAACTGAGCTATCAGGGATGGGTATTTATTGCCAGAGAATAAATTCACTCACAAACCGTCTCCTGCCTTGCAACAAAACCAACCCACTGGAACAGGATCATCAAACAGTAAGTGCTTGGGTCTGCAACTGGAGGAATGTGCTTCCTAGGCCACTGAATGCAGTAAAAGAATCTGATATGGTTTTGATCTTCAGAGTTTCCCCACATCAACTTTTCCCAAAAGGAGAAAATAAGAATCTAACTGGAATTTCCTGTTCCAGATGCAATATCTTGAAGTCTTATTATACTGCACTCTCTGTTCTTATTTCAGGAATGTACTGAATTCCCCCACTCAGTAATGAGTGCATTAAAAAAAAAAAAATAGGGTAAAAGCTTACTTGACTGACAGCTCCCTATTTCTATGAAGGTGATTTTTTTGTACAATTCATACTAATAACTTTTAGAAGGTAAAATTGAATTTTTGTGTTCATATCTTCTTCATGTATTTAAAGATACCACCAAAAAAAAAAGGTAAACTATAGAATGCAGGCAGGCATTACTGCCTTCAAGGTTGTACAGTGAAATTATTAGTGGAAATCCTTCTGCTATCTTGAACACCTTTGCATTATAATGATCAAATTTAGTTTTGCAGGTACATTTTGTTCTTTTCAACCCTAAATAATGTATTTAAATATACAATAAATGGTGCTCCAAATTCACGAAAATTGACACAGATTGCCAAATTAGCTGCTTTATATATTTATTTTTACTACCAAATGAAATTATTTTCACCTCCATGGGAATAAAGAACATACTGGCACAAGATATCTTTGGTGTAAATACCCATTCATCGATATATAATAAAAGGCTTTACATATAATTGGGGGAAACCTTTGCCTTAGGAAAAGAATGCCATTTAAATTTATAATTGCAGAATTAGATAAGATAAAGTTCCCTTATTGGTGCTTTATTTTAAAGAGGATAAGAAACTATATTTGTTGCCTCATTATATTAGATTGAAAGTAGATTTTAAAAGGCCTAAAACAAGTGACCCAAAGGTTTTAATTTAATTAAAATTAACATTTTTTAAATTCCATACTCTAGTAGTTCACCAATTAATGTCAGCTTGGTCCCATATAATTGTTTATATATATTCTTTAGAGGAGAGTCTCTAAAAACACATATGAATTAATTACATTAATTCACAGTGGTCTAAAGCTTCTACTTTATTTAAAAATTAAAGTATTTAAATGGTATTCTGATTTTCCTTTGCTATCAATGTCAGGAATCTACAGTCAACACTGTAGGTAAAAGAACTGATTTTGACAAATGGTAGCCTGTATCATTGAAAACGTAATTGTAATTTATGGAGTGGAAATGGCATATTGGAGTAGATGGAAACTTCTACCACAGGTGAGGTTACAAAAGGAAGAGCTAACATACAACTTTGGATGAGCATTTATTCTTCCTGGTCTGGGAATCAAGCTGACACACAAGTTGGGTTATGTTACCGAGGAGAAAGGTAGTCAAGAACTCTAAGTAGAAGAAGCAATAAAAGTCAAAATGAAGATGCCTCTGTCTGCCAGGAGATTTGTGCATCTCTACTCTTGAAGCAGAACTTTCCCAGTTTTTTATATTAGATCTCAAAGCAAAAACCTGGGTCCTAAGATTAAAACCATGTAGAGGATGATAACCAATTTTCTACCACTAGATGGAACCAGAAAGCTGTTTGCTATCCTCAGGATTAGAAAATTTGCTGTGAAAGTGGCAATAATAGAGAAATGCCATTGAGCTTTCAAGCATTCTCAATAGTGAACATAAACAATGAATACCCTTTTGAAAGAGATTTCAAAAGAAGAAATGAAATAGAGCTCAAACGTTAAGTTTGAAAGGCTGATTGTACATGAAAGTGTTCCAAACCCATTTCCTTTAAAGTTTGTTTGTTCTTCAAAATCTCTAGTGTGGTTTTCTGAAGTGCTCAGTTAATTCAAGAAGTCACCTAATTATCACACACACAAATCCTAAGAACACCTGCAAAGCCTTTTCATCTACTTTTTAAATTGCCAGGTGAAATAGAAATTCATCTCTTATAATGACACGGCAGTCTCAGCTCTTTAATTCCATTACTAAATAGGTCTTACCCCCCTGACTTTCAGCTGTTTTCCTTCAGCATTCGTAAACATTGACAGCTAAAATGTGCCATCTCCCTGCTTCTCTCAGAACACAGGCTGCTTGCTCACAGAATAAGTACCACACGCTTAGCTTATGGTCAAGCTGTCTGTGCCCTTGTGCTTTTGAATTGCACTCCGATATCTGTCCCTTTAGTTTAGAACATCACAGTGACATCTTCAGGAAAGTCGTCTTCCATAAGTATTAATATTTGGGGATATAGACGTTTCATAAGCTCCTATAGCTATTATTCTCGTTTTATCTTTTTAAGGATTTTTTTTTTTCTCTTTAAAAATTACGTGTAAGTAGCAAGTTTCTTTAGTGTCTGTCCACGTTATCATTTGGTTTAGACTCAAGGTGTGTAAACTAAGCTTACCATAGCTAAAAGAAACTGTACTAACAAAAGAGATCTACTAGGAGACATTTATACCGCATTTCAAACATACATAAGCCACGTCTACAGTGTCTGCTGCCTTGTACTGAATGTTAGACTTTGTGATCAGAATGTATGCACGCTTGTGCTTCTCAAACTTCTAACATAGTGCCTTACACTGTATGGATGCAAATGATTATTATCTGTGGAAAGGATGAATGAAGGAATAACCAAACATTACAATTTGTGGTTGTTGTTCAGTTGCTAAGTCGTGTCTGACTCTTCCCGACTGCTCCCCTGTCCTCCCCATCTCCCGGTGTGTGTGTTAAAGTCACTAAGTCACATCTGACTCTTTGACACCCCATGAACTGTACAGTCCATGGAATTCTCCAGGCCAGAATACTGGAGTGGGTAGCCGTTCCCTTCTCCAGCGGATATTTCCAACCCAAGGATCAAACCCAGGTCTCCTGGGTTGTGGGCAGATTCTTTACCGCCTGAGCCACCAGGGCAAGCCAAGCTTCCCTGTCCTTCACTGTCTCCCAGAGTTTGCTCAAATTCATGTCAACTGAGCCAGTGATATTGTTTAACCACCTCATCCTCTGCCACCCTCTCCTTTTGCCTTCAATCCTTCCCAGAATTAGTTATAATATTTTAACTCTAGTGCTATCTTTAACATGTGATTTCATTCATAACTTAAATTGATGGAAAAATGCTTCCAAATTCTGGGCTTAATTTGAAGAGTTTTGAGTTATCTCTTAATAAAAATATGCTATCATATTTTTGTATTACTATATCATTATAGAAAATTGTATCAATTGTAGAAGGTTGTAGACTGTATCATTGTAGAAGACTGTATCAATCTTCTATCGATCATACTCTCTGAGGTGTGAAACTAGAGAACTAGCTCACTAAAGATTCCTCACAGGATTGTACATACATAAAGTATTAGTGACTACAGATACAAATCTCTTGATTTTCCATTTTGTAGGTTGAGCCATTAGCCACCCTCTTCTCTTCCATCTCTTCTACCTAATTTTACTCTAAAGTATCATTTGCTGCACCTTGTTACATTGTTAAAAATGTAAATATCTACATTTTGTTCACTGGCTATAAATTAATCAATGGCTTCACATAAAAAGTGGAGAAGTCATTGTATATGTTAAACTTGTGCAACGCTACATGTTGATAATAGCAAAGCTGGAAGAAAAGGTACAGACAGAAAGCCTGAGAGCAAAGATTACATTAGGATTATTGCAACATAGTTCACGTAAGACTTAGCGGAATGCTATTAATATAGTTATATAACCTTCTTTGTAGTTCCCTGAGCAATTCAATAGAGACTATCACAGAAAAATTTCTTTACCTGCCCTCCACTTATTGTTCAGTATTATGGCACGTTCTAATTTGATTCATTATAGTTTCTTTGTTATTTGCTTTGAGTTTATGATTGCCTTTTTTTCCAGTTGGGAGAGAAAACAGAAACTTCCTCTGCTACATTTAACTATATATGTTGCTTTTAATTTAGTCCAGTCTCTTGTGGAGACTTGTCTGACTTTTCATATCTTGACCATACCTTTTAGGAATCTTTGGTTTCAGTTATTATACAGACATGTGACCTAGGTTCCCTCAATCAGACACAGATGCAGAAGTTTGTTTCGGAAGTATGTTAAACAAAGACACAGGCAGGCAAGGGGCGTCCATATTACTGAGATATGTGGTCACAGAGACTGTCGGCTCCTAGGATGTTCCGAGGTCAAAGTTCATTATTGGATTAGTTGTCAGGTGTGGTAATGGGAACTGTTCATGCATGTTTAGACTAAGTAGAGACTAATATTCTTATTCTGTGAGTTATCCATATTCCTCCATATACCTCTTTGTAGTTAAACTAGCTTGATGAATACCCTTGTTTAAAGTTAAGAATCCTAGTCAATATTAAGTTTTCTCTACATTTCTACAAATTTAAGAGAATTTTTCTTCATCATTGCTGCTTTATAATTTGGCAATGCCATGTCTCTAGGCGTCATTCTCTTCCATTCATTGTCATTCACAAGCAAGAAATCCTGTGATTTTAAAGACTTGACTCACCCCTCTTTGGTTACAGTTTCTTATATTACATTCTTTCCATCCTTTTGGGAACACCCACCAAATCAAATATTACTTCTTTTGGATTGATCTCGTGTACTTCAATTGTTTTCCTAAATATTCTTCCTCTCTCTTTTATCTGAAATCCTCAAGATCTCTGAGATATTATCTTTCAAGGACTTTACTGAATTTTAATTTCAGCAATTACTCTATTAATTTTAAAAGGTCTTTACCTTCTCTTTCTCTACCATAACTCCTTTTCATATCTTTCTAAGAGCAATAATTATAAATATTTTTAGTTATTTTGGATTTGTGTATTTATTATCACTATTTTCCTTATTACTGAAGAGAAAATCAGACCCTCCACAATCATAATTAACCAAAATTTAAGTTAAATATTATGAAAATTTTAAACTCTACAAATAAAAATTCCTCAGCATTTTATTTCTTTTAAACAACCATTATCACCCTTTCATAAACCTTTAGTATTCTTGTGAACTATTACTTATACATATCCAGTGTTCAAAAATATATCTAAATTTCTTTTTATTGTATTTCTTGTTCTCTTTACGGCGACTCTCCTTGCTTCCAAAATATATGTTTGACTCTCCTTTTAAATGTTTTAGTTTTTTGACTTAAAAAAGTTGTTTGTTTACTAGTGAGTACAAGACCCAATCTTCCCTATATCCCCAAACAATTTCAGTGTGAATACAGATATTGTTCTCTTTCTATTGCTGGATTTATGTTCTCTATTCAATAGGAATAGAGATATTCTCTACTCAATATATGTTCTCTATTCAATAGCTGGATTTATTCCCCTCATTTCAACCTGCATGCTGGTTGTCAGCAAATGATAAATCCATATTTCAAAGTTCTGAGTACCATATATAGGGGTATTAAATAGACTCCTCTGTGAATATGATTTCTTACATCTTATATTAAGCATGAAGGGGCTCAGACTCTCTATTCTAGGGTCTCTAAATGTCAAATGAAGAGGGCTAAAGCCCAACCCCACATTATATGCTACCTTATAATTCAGACTAATTCAATTAGGAAAAGTCTGATATTCCCAATGGCAAATATCTGACTAAATTTAATTATAGAGAATTGGTACTGTGCTGGGTGAAACAGAGGTAACTTGTTCTGTGTATAGAAATTCAATCAAAACATGTCCTTTTTCTTCTAGGAATCTTGCATGCCAGAGCCCTGCTGTGGGCTGAGGTTTTGTGCTGCTGTATCGCCCTCTAAACACAGGCTGGGCCGAGGTTTTCATCTAAAGCTCTTCCTTTACTCACTTTCCATCTTCTAAAAGCTCACTGACATTTCTTCTTTTCCATTGATGAAAGCTGGTGATTTTTATTTACTAGCTGTCATTTCAGTGGAGCAGATGGTGAAGAGCAGATGAAGGCATTTGGATCATAAACTACTTTGAACCAGGGGCCTCAATGAATCATCTTTAGTGCATTTTATTTAACTAATGTTTATTGTGCATTCATGCTATGAAACATTATATAAGGCATGAATAAGACATGTTCTCTACCTTAAATGAAATTATGCCCTATCAAGTAGGAAAAAACAAAAGGACCATAATACATACTCTGACAGAATATCCTAACAGTCTATGTGAACTCATAGAAAGGAGACATCAGATTAAATTAGGGAGCTTAAAAATATTCACGAGGAGGTAGAATCTTTGAATTCCAGGAAAATCCTCTAGGGAAGCAGGAGAAAAAAATTCAAGGCAGAAGGAACAACGTTTTAAAAGATGCAGAAGGCGGAAACCATGAAGTATATTTAGGATCATGTTATTTGGAGAACATGATACATAGAATCATGAGAATTAAGGACATAAAAATACATTTGGATGAAAGCAAAGAGGGTCTTCAATAAATAAAATGAGCATACTTAAATATAATTTGATAACAGAAGATGAGCTATTAAGGGACTGAGCAGTATCTGTATTTCTCAAAATATGTTTAATAGAATAATGTTCTAGCTGATCTTTAAATAGGTGGAAAAACATTTCTCAGGTAATCAAATAGGTTTTGGATACACCTAATAAAATGCATTTCTGTGCAGATTTTCAGTGCGGGTTAATTTGTATAGAAGAAAAATGAGTAACCTTCAGATATATAATTCAAACCTCCAGTCCTGAGGTCTGTGTGTGTGTGTGTGAGACAGTGGGTGAGTGTGTGTGAGTGTGTGAGACAGTGGGTGAGTGTGTGTGTGTGTGACAGTGGGTGAATGTGTGTGTGTGAGACAGTGGGTGAGTATGTGTGTGTGTGTGTGACAGTGGGTGAGTGTGTGTGTGTGTGAGACAGTGGGTGTGGGTGTGAGACAGTGGGTGAGTATGTGTGTGTGTGTGAGACAGTGGGTGAGTGTGTGTGTGTGTGACAGTGGGTGAATGTGTGTGTGTGTGACAGTGGGTGAGTGTGTGTGTGTGTGAGACAGTGGGTGTGTGTGTGAGACAGTGGGTGAGTGTGTGTGTGTGTGACAGTGGGTGAGTATGTGTGTGTGTGTGAGACAGTGGGTGAGTGTGTGTGTGTGACAGTGGGTGAGTATGTGTGTGTGTGTGTGACAGTGGGTGAGTGTGTGTGTGTGTGAGACAGTGGGTGTGTGTGTGAGACAGTGGGTGAGTGTGTGTGTGTGTGACAGTGGGTGAATGTGCATGTGTGTGACAGTGGGTGTGTGTGTGAGACAGTGGGTGAGACAGTGGGTGAATGTGTGTGTGTGACAGTGGGTGAGTATGTGTGTGTGTGTGTGACAGTGGGTGAGTGTGTGTGTGTGTGAGACAGTGGGTGAAGTGGGTGAGTGTGTGTGTGTGACAGTGGGTGAGTGTGTGTGTGTATGTGTGTGTGTGTGTGACAGTGGGTGAGTGTGTGTGTGTGTGACAGTGTGTGTGTGTGAGACAGTGGGTGAGTGTGTGTGTGTGACAGTGGGTGAGTATGTGTGTGTGTGTGAGACAGTGGGTGAGTGTGTGTGTGTGGGTGAGTGTGTGTGTGTGTGACAGTGGGAGTGTGTGTGTGTGTGAGAAGTGGGTGTGTGTGTGAGACAGTGGGTGAGTGTGTGTGTGTGACAGTGGGTGAATGTGCATGTGTGTGACAGTGGTGTGTGTGTGAGACAGTGGGTGAGTGTGTGTGTGTGTGACAGTGGGTGAATGTGCATGTGTGTGACAGTGGGTGAGTATGTGTGTGTCTGTGTGTGACAGTGGGTGAGTGTGTGTGTGTGTGAGACAGTGGGTGAGTGTGTGTGTGTGTGTGTGACAGTGGGTGAGTGTGTGTGTGTGTGTCTGTGTGTGACAGTGGGTGAGTGTGTGTGTGTGTGTCTATGTGTGACAGTGGGTGAGTGTGTGTGTGTGTGTGTGACAGTGGGTGAGTGTGTGTGTGTGTGTCTGTGTGTGACAGTGGGTGAGTGTGTGTGTGTGTGTCTATGTGTGACAGTGGGTGATGTGTGTGTTGTGACAGTGGTGTGAGTGTGTGTGTGTGTGTGTGACAGTGGGTGAGTGTGTGTGTGTGTGTCTGTGTGTGACAGTGGGTGAGTGTGTGTGTGTGTGTCTGTGTGTGACAGTGGGTGAGTGTGTGTGTGTGTGTATGTGAGACAGTGGGTGAGTGTGTGTGTGTGTGTGTGTGTGACAGTGGGTGAGTGTGTGTGTGTGTGTGACAGTGTGTGTGAGACAGTGGGTGAGTGTGTGTGTGTGACAGTGGGTGAGTGTGTGTGTGTGTGAGACAGTGGGTAAGTGTGTTTGTCATGGGAGAGATGCAGAAAGGGTCACCAGGGATCACAGACAATCTTAACCGCCATGATCAAAGAAGCCGACTTCTGTGGAACCAGCAGAACTGTTTGCTTTCATGTTTTATCTTTCTTATCTTCCTGGGCAAGCCTAACGAAGTGGCAGCCTTTGACCAGGCTTTGCTTTCTTATCATCTCCTCATTCATTCACCCTACCTCAAAATGAAAGTCTCCCATCGTCCAAAATTTTCTCAGAACTTCCCAGAAACCAGTGACCTCCGAATTCTGTTTGCTTCTTCTCCATCTTAAGCCATCTGTATTGTTAACACTCCAGTTATTTTTTTGGAAATCCTTGCTCCTTTTTATCCCGTGATGCTATACTATATTTGCTGTCCTTTTCTCCCATCTGTTTCCTATAAGGAGTCGTTTCCCAAGGAAAAGCCTTAAGTGATCATTTCTCCCAAATCCCCACCATTTCTCCCTTCGGTTCTGTGGCCCTGAACAACCCTGATCCTTCCTCATGCTTGCATGCTCGGTCGCTTCAGTCATGTCTGACTCTTTGTAATCCTGTGGACTGTAACCCCCCAGGCTCCTCTGTCCAGGGGATTCTCCAGGGAAGAACACTGGAGTGAGTTGCCATGCCTTCCTCCGGGGATCTTCCCGAACCAGGGATTGAACTCTCATCTCCTGTGTCTCCTTCACTGCAGATGGATTCTTTACCCACTGAGCCACCTGGGAAGCCCTGATCCCTCCTCAGGAACCAGTAATTCCTACAAGCAAAGGTACCTGCATCAAAAAAGCAAATAGATTCAATCCCCAACTCCTTTCTCCTTCTGCCAAAACCACACACTTTATAGTTCTCTCCTGTCCAACCTCAGTGTGTGAAGACATTTTCTTCCTTTTTTCCCCTTTTCTATATCCATATCTAATCAGGGACCAAGGTTCATAAATTCTAACTTTGAAATATTTTTCTTATCAATTCTCTTTCCTTCCCATTGATAAGCACGAAGAGCAAAGAATATTACCTCTTGGATGGGACTAATGAAATAAATATTTTTGTGAAATTAAGTGGAAAGGAAAAGAAAAGTATTAAATTTTGATAGAGATGAAATATGAAGATGGGTCAGCTGAATGTCTATAAACTGTTCTGATAATTTGGCATCTGTTTGCTAAAATCATCACAGTCCGTGTTTGACAGCCTACAGTGATATCTGCCCAATGAGTAAATTTCTGTTCATCTTCCTAGTATGTTTGCCAAATAAGTCAAAATACTAATTTAACTGACAATAAGAAAAGCCATTGTCAAGAGCACTGAACACTCAAATGTAAATGAAGTGAGTAAGAAGGGAAAACTGAGAAGGGCTAAAATACAGAGTAAACATCAATGAATAAAAGGAGTACAGTTATTCAAAGTCATCTAAAATTGACACCGTCTAGTTGGCTCACTGATCAACTAGAACAGGAATGAGTATATTAACATCTAAACAAAGAAAATGTAAGATCGTAGGAGCATTAAGGAGCCTTGCGAGATGCACTGGTCTAAGTCATGGCTAAGTTGATGAATGCCTCCTGCTTAGTCACTCAGTGTTTGCGACCCCATGAACTGTAACCCTGCCAGGCTCCTCTGTCCATGGGATTTCCCAGACAAGTATCCTGGAGTGGGTTGCCATTTCCTCCTCCAGGACATCTTCCTGACCCAGGAATCGAACCAGTGACTCTTGAGTCTCCTGCATTGGCAGACCAATTTTTTTTACCATTGAAGCCACTTGGGAAGCCCAGCTCAGTAGATGGGGAGAATGAAGTAATCAGGGAAATGCAAAACAAAACCACACTTAACATATGGTTTCCATCTTTGCCCCATTTCCACAGGCTAGAGGAAGAGAATTAAGAAACGTATGAAGGTTAAGTGGGGAGATCTAATTCTAAGGCTGAATTAGGATCTCCATTCTCAGACCTAAGGGAGGACTGTCACTAAATAAGCTGCCCTCTCTATCTCTAGTTCCTGCTTCCTTTGTCTACCTTATTTGCCTGAGAACTCATAATTATTATTTTCTTAAGTACCTACAATCTACAGAGCATTTAATTTAAAAATATATTTTCAAATTAGACTATTTTAGATTTTGTATTATATTTGTTTTTGTGTTTGTTGGGTCTAAGTCTTTAGCTTGTGACTATCAACTATTTTTAGTCAGTCACCATTTGTTATAGAATGAACTTTTAATAATATTATTCCCTCTTCTTTTTTAATGGAGAAATTTGAGTATTACTGTAGGTATTGTCTCAATTAGTGGTTTGATAATCCCTACAAAAAGCATTTCCAGACTACTCAACATTTCCCCATTATACTACTTAATTTAGCTCCCAAGTTTGCTCTCTTATTATTAAATCAATATATTTGAGGTCTCTAATTTCTGCTGATGCTTAAAGGCAAAATTTTAAACATGCTCTGTTAATAAGTGAATCTTCACTATACCTTCAATTAATGCATAACTAATTACTTTAGTAAAACAATATTATTAATAAAATATATTAGATATTTTAAATTAAGTGATCTATTAGGATGGTCATTTATACTGAAGTGATGGTATTTATCTGTTTAAGATAAGCTAGAATATATAAAAACTCTGTAAGAGCTTTGTAAGAGCTCTGTAAGTGTTGTAAACTCAATAATCAGAAACAACATGATTAGAAAATGGACAAAGGATCTGAATAGGTTTTTCTTCAAAGATGATATGAAAATGGTCAATAAGCCCATGAACTAATTTTAACTAGTAATCAGGGAAATGCAAACCAAAACCATAATGAAGCACCACTTTGCATTCAATAGGAGGGTTATGACACAAAAAGCAGATAATAACAAGCATTGCTGAGGACATGGAGAAACTGCAGTCATGATAGATTGCTGATGGCAATGTAAGATTATATAATCCCTTCAGAAAACATTTGGGAAGTTCCTAAAAAAAAGACTAAATAGAATTACTCGTGTGTGTGCTTGCTCAGTCACTTCAGTCATATCCAACTCCTTGTGACTCTATGGGCTGTAGCCCACTGGGCTCCTCTGTCCATGGGATTTCCCAGGCAAGAATACTGGAGTGGGTTGACATTTCCTCCTCCAGGGGATCTTCCTAAGACCCAGGAATTTAACCCTTGTCTTTTGTGTCTCCTGCGTTTCCTGCATTGGCAGGTGCTTTTTTTACCGCTAGCATCACCTGGGAAGCTCATGACTCAGCAATTTCACTCCTAGATATAGACCCAAAGAAATTAAAGGACATGTCCACATAAGAATCTTTATATTCATATTAAGAACGGCCTTATCCACAATGCTGGAAACAACCCAAATATCCATCAGTTGATGAATAGAAAAGTAAAAAGAAATATATCCATACAATAGAAAACTACTCAGTTTAAAAAGGAACAAAGTATTGATGCATGTTACAATATGGATGAACCTTAAAAACATTATGCCAAGTGAGAGAAGCCAGGCCAAAAACAGCACACACTGTATGATTCCATTCATATGCAATATGCAATGTCCAGAAAAGAAAAATCTATAGAGATAGGGTAAGGTTTGTGACTGCCTATAGTTGGAAGAGTCTGGATACAATGTGGGCTACTGCAAAAATGGAGACAGTTTCTTTATGAGACAATGAAAATATTAGGATCCAGCAGTGATACTTATAAAGCAATTACATGAATATACTAAAAAATGCAAAATTGTATACCTTAGCAGGTTAATTATATGGTATATGAATTATATCTCAATAAAGCTGCTACAAAGAAAGTACTTTTGGTGGATTAAAGCACTTATTGTGTCACTTAATTGGGTAATTATTTTGCAGGTCAATCTTACTTACAGGAAATCCTTACTTAGGTAGCAATGTTTTCAAGATCATCACTTTCTTTTTTAATATGACAAAATTCATTAGAGTATATTAGGAAAAGTCCTATTTGAGGAGATGCTGAAATTCTTTTTAAATTTATATGAAGCACAATGTTCAACAGGCACTACTGTGTGCCAATAAATAATATTTACTAGGAGTTGGCAAATGTAATTTAACCAGTCTATAAATACTAACGTGTGTTAGTGTTGAAGGGTTTCATTTTATCATTTGTGCAAGAATGAAGCTGACTAAACAAAGCTGTAGGAATCTGTGACAAAGATGGATGACAAAATAATGAAGCCATGTGGTAAGTTCTATGAATATTCATTAGTTGGTGACAAAGTTTTCAGTATTTTATTTAATTCTATCAAAATGCTGAGTAAGTCCATCCAAGAAAACCAGTTTCATTTGTGGTCCTGTTACATTGTTTCTGTTGCACATCTTAAAGGCTTATAAATTTATAGAATAGAAATATTTATATTCAGAACTTTGAGAAAATTGCTTCTGGGAAGCTCTTTCTGTCTCAATAGAGCAGAGACATAATTAGAGGGAAAAGAGTTAAATCTACTTAAAAACACCAGAGGGAATTTACTATTTTTCAATTATCAATTTCCTCCAAGCAGTACTAAATCCCAGGAAAGAATTTTCCTTTTCCTTGATTTATTTGATTTGGCACTTCACTTAAACAACTATCAATTAACTCACAAAATTTAAATGATTATAACTACAAGCACCACTGTGGAATTTACTTAGAAAATCAAACATTTTGTCTAAAATATCAAGTAAGGAATATGAAAAGTATGAAATCTGGTGCAACATTTATCTCGTTAAATAAGAGTAGTGACTATATTCACTGATTGTATTTTACTTGATAATGCAAGTCAAAAACAACATCTATGGTTTAGGAAACTCTATCAAAATAAACAAATAGGAAAAAATGTTCTGATGATATAATTTCCCTCAATACCCTGAAATTCATTAAATAATTTCTTTTATACTACATTAGCTAATTTTATCAACTACTTTGTTATCATTCTATAATAATTATAAAATTTTAATTTTGAGCTCATTTGTGTACATACAGCTTTCAGATAAAAACTTACCTCAGAAATAGAAAAAGAATGACTTTAAGACCTTTCAATAGTGACTGCTGTCATCCTGTTTTACAAAATTTTATTTGCTAAGTATTAATTTTGAAAATAGAAACAATACCCTAATTCTAGGCCTAACTAATGATGCAGGCATAGAATTTAGGATAGAACAAATCATCTCTCGATTAGTTAGAAAAGACAGCAAATCACTGTCAATATCCTCTATGTCTTAGACCCTATAGTAGGTCTGTATTTGTCTGTCTACCAGATGATGATAACTCACACAAATACAAGTAAAGGTACATATCTAGTTGTATACCTAGGCTTACTGTATTTTTAAATCACATAACTACACTTATATAATTTATTTTTATAATTTAAAATGCATTATCTTAAAGAAAAAATATACTTACTGCCCTCTAGAGGTATGAACCAGTAGTGTAATAAGTGTAGATGTTGCTGGGCATATACAGTTTAAAGCTAACATGGCGTATTTAAACTCTTCTTCACAAACAACATGATCTGTTTGAAATAAAATAGGTAAATTAGAATAATTTACCTTGGGATAGTAGTATTTTAAAATAATATGTAAAACAGAGAATAAAATTACAAAAGCTTCCATATAAATACACTTGCTCCAGAGATGTTTTTACATGTGCAAATTTATCTCCAGGAAAAATGTTTCATAAGAGAGAGCACTAGACTATGAGGTAAGTTATTGAGGTACAGGGGGGTTCTAACCCCAGATATGTCTTTAATGAAACTGACAGCCTTTGGCAAGAAGTTTTTTTCCTGTGCCTCATCTGTACAAAAAGGTAAGAAGTTGGTAGCTGTGAGGTACAGCCTGAATAGTACATTGAAGACTATAGACATTCTCCTTTACTTCTGATAATTCTATGGTATGAAATATAACAGTGCTGATTTATCACATGATTTATTTACCAAACCCATACACATCACATAAAGACTTAGAATGTACTTATTAAAAAATGTGGCAGATAATATTTGCACAGCATACAAGTAATAATTTGTACAATCAAAACAACCACAATTATCAATCAATAAAAATTAATCCTGATATAAATATAAATTTAAATTACACCTTAACCTTAGGATCTAAGGTCATAAATTCAGAAGATGATAGAGTCCAGTCAGAAATGATAATAAATGGCATAAAAAGAAATTCAATGACATAAAAACAATAGAGTGCTAGAAATGATGACACATGGTGGGGGGGAGTGAAGGTCATGTTAAAAGGAGTAATGCCACTCAGCCCAAGTAAATTGTTTTCATGCAGGAATGAGGGCCCAGATGCCATATGCTCAATTTTCCACAGAAACCACATTTTAGAGAAGCAATTAATGTTTGGGAAAAAAAAAAGTTGTTTGTTTGGGGGGGGGGAACCTTCCCTTCCAAGTAAACTGCTGTAGCTGATATTGGAAATAAAGACTGCTTAAAGTTCTAAGAAAATAAATATTCTCAGGCAGAAAATAGCAGTTTTAGCTAATGAAGGAATAGGTTGAATTTGTGAGTCTGATCTATGAAATGAAAACATACACTATACAATTTATGATGAAACAAGATTATTTGGGAAGTGATTCATCAAATGTTCCAGACAGATAAATAACCTTACTCTTGTTTGCATATCAGTGAGCATATGAAAGAGCCCATTATTTTCCTTTTTCCTTCATTTCCTTTTTCATTTTTTTCTTTCACATTTTATGGAAGAAATTATAAGCTCTGGTTACACATCAGGATTTACTCTTTAAAAAACTCAAGAATCTAACAATGCCTTTTTTTTTTTTTGGTTGTCAGTATTATAATAATAATTTATAAGAAAAACCTCCAAAATATATAACCATGACTTAACAGTTTAGAGGAAGGTAGGTAGATTTTAAATTCAAAATACCTGCAAAAGAACTGTGACTTAAACCAATATTTTAATATTTCTCAAATAATTTTAAGTATATAATGCCCAACCTATGAAAATAAAGTTAAAAAAATCTTAAATTAAGAATAATTTTACCTTAGAATATGATAGCCAAACATATGGGGTTTATAAATTTTAAACCAAAAATTGAACACATGATTGAAGAAAATTATGTACTTTTATTATAACATTAGAGTATTTAAAAATCCAACTACCAGAAAATTTGGAAGATATGATTACCATATGTGCAATACCAAAGAATGCTCAAACTACTGCACAGTTGCACTCATCTCACACATTAGTAAAGTAATGCTCAAAGCTCTCCAAGCCAGGCTTCAGCAATACATGAACTGTGAACTTCCAGATGTTCAAGCTGGATTTAGAAAAGCCAGAGGAACCAGAGATCAAATTGCCAACATCCACTGGATCATCAATAAAGCAAGAGAGTTCCAGAAAACCATCTATTTCTGCTTTATTGACTATGCCAAAGCCTTTGACTCTGTGGATCACAATAAACTGTGGAAAATTCTGAAAGAGATGGGAATACCAGACCACCTGACCTGCCTTTTGAGAAACCTGTATGTACGCCAGGAAGCAACAGTTAGAACTGGACATGGAACAACAGACTGGTTCCAAATAGGAAAAGGAGTACGTCAAGGCTATATATTGTCACCCTGCTTATTTAACTTATATGCAGACTACATCATGAGAAACGCTGGGCTGGAAGAAGCCCAAGCTGGAATCAAGATTGCCGGGAGGAATATCAATAACCTCAGATATGCAGATGACACTACCCTTATGGCAGAAAGTCAAGAAGAACTAAAGAGCCTCTTGATGAAAGTGAAAGAGGAGAGTGAAAAAGTTGGCTTAAAGCTCAACATTCACAAAACTAAGATCATGGCATCTGGTCCCATCACTTCATGGGAAATAGATGGGGAGACAGTGGAAACAGTGTCAGACTTTATTTTTGGGGCCTCCAAAATCACTGCAGATGGTGACTGCAGCCATGAAATTAAAAGACGCTTACTCCTTAGAAGGAAAGTTATGGCCAACTTAGAAAGCATATCAAAAACCAGAGACATTACTTTGTCAGCAAAGGTCTGTCTAGTCAAGGCTATGATTTTTCCAGTGGTCATGTATGGATGTGAGTTGGACTATAAGGAAAGCTGAGCACTGAAGAATTGATGCTTTTGAACTGTGGTGTTGGAGAAGACTCATGAGAGTCCCTTGGACTGCAAGGAGATCCAACCAGTCCATCCTAAAGGAGTTCAGTCCTGGGTGTTCATTGGAAGGACTGATGTTGAAGCTGAAACTCCAATACTTTGGTCACCTGATGAGAAGAGCTGACTCATTTGAAAAGACCCTGATGCTGGGAAAGATTGAGGGCAGGAGGAGAAGGGGACAACAGAGGATGAGATGGCTGGATGGCATCACCAACTCAATGGACTTGGGTTTGGGTGAACTCCGGGAGTTGGTGATGGACAGGGATGCCTGGCGTGCTGCGATTCATGGGATTGCAAAGAGTTGAACACAACTGAGTGACTGCACTGAACTGAACTGAATACCATATGCAACTATTAAGTTTCCCTTGGCTTAATGTACAAACTATATTCCTTCCTGCAGGGGACCATGAGAAAATGTGGTAGTTATATGATAGTTTGAAAATATTCCATCTTATTTTCCTTGACTGTTAAAAAATAAAAAATTGGGTCCCCTTCCTTCTATTTTCCTCATTTAATGTGTATCACTGTTTGGTTGGAAATGGTTGAAGTACAATCATGTTGCACTGGCTAATTTTTCAATAACTATAATAATCAGTGGGAAATAGAAGAGAAAAATTATCTTTAGGCATCATTTTTGTGTCTGTATATGCTTTTTTCTACAGGTATGTAAAGTTTTTACAGTGTCTATTAACCCATCAAGTAATATACACATTTCTAGAGGCAATTCTCCACATAGATACAAAGTTTTGAAAAATTTTAGTAAATACTGAATTATTTAGGAAGACAACTACTGTATAAACTAAGAGAAAGTTTATTTTGTTAATACTGTATGTAAGTCATTAATAGAAATTTAAGATCTGATCACTAATGTTGTCAGTGTCAGTAGCAGGCATATATTTATTGGTGCAAGCATCTGTTTCATGTTGTCTTTTTTTGGTTATTCATATCTGGGCATTTACAGAGTTGAGATATATGCTTTCTTATTATTATTTCTTTTGTTTATCCTTCATATTACAAATTGCATATTCTATTAATTATTTAAAGTGTATTCATATAGATATTTACGTTTACTCTGAATTTTGCTCCAGGCTAGTAAAGGAAGTATGACAAAATTTTTATCATACAAAAGAGGTATTGGATCAGATAGGTTGAAAACAATCATCTTAGATTAGTGAGTTAATATATAATCCTGGGATTCCTTGTTAGATAAAATGAAAAATCACTACTCTTTATAAAGAAAACATGTATTTCACCAATAAGGATGACTGACACATGTAAAGGAATACTATAGCATAATAATCTTCATTTACACAAATTAAGAAAGGTGAAACTCAGTCTGCAAATCAAAGTTGAATTTATCTCTAGATGTCTCCTCTCAGGCCCAAATCTATCTGTCCTCCTCAAACACTTATACTCACCATTATTTCCTAACTTGAATACAAAAGCAGAATATTCTTTCATCGTATTTTGCCCCTCATTTCCCAATGTCATATGACTGCCAAGGTTTATGGATGGTACCACTTCAGTCCTCTGTCTCTTTCTCACTTGCCTCTCTCCCATTCCCACTCTTAACTACTTATTGCAGGCTCCTGATCCTTATCCATACTCTTAAGGGCCAGATATCAGCTTCTAGAATTAAAATTTATTTTTTCAAATTTTACAAACAATATGTTTCATCTTGCAAACCCTGTGTACTAGATGTAGGGAGCAACCTATGGTTAAAAACACTATTGTTTTTGCAGCTAAATGTGTGAATACTTTACTAATTTGAAAAAAAAATGAAGTTCAGTACAGGGTTTATTACCAAATAACTTCAGGTCAGATTTTACCACTAAAATAAATACTAAAATATTTTCTTTTCTCAGAGTTTTCTGGATTGAGGGATCCCAAATCAGCTAAAGGGATCATGGACCTTTAAACACTGATAATCTCTCACTTGGGCTAATAAAACAGCTTTCTAAATTCTCGTCCTGTTTTGCAACTTTTTAGCATTCCACTTATCACCTTTCTAAGACTGTGTTGGCAAATACAATTGCCTCAGTCATGAATGAATAAATGACATTTACAGCAATATGGATGTATTTAGAGATGATTGTACTAAGTGAAGTAAGCCAGACAGAGAAAGACACATATCATATGATATTGCTAATGTATGGAATCTAAAAAAAACACACACACACACACAAAAGAACTTATATATGAAATAGAAATAGATCCACAAACATAAAAATAACAAATGTATGATTATCAAAGGGGAAAGCAGAGGGAGAGATAAATTAGGAGTCTGGGATTACCCTATACACATTACTATATACACAATAGATAACCAACAATGACCTACTGTATAGCATAGGGAACTATACTCAATATATTGTAATAACGTATAAGGGAAAAGAAAATATATATGTATGAAAACATATATATATATATATACACATACATACATACATATATATATATATATATGGAGAGAGTTAATTCTTCAGTAAGTTGATAAGGAGTCTGGGGCCCTCAAAGAGGAGAAAAGGACAAAAAAAATTTTTTTTTCTTCATTCCTTTGTCATAGTCACATAAATTTTTTTTTTTTTTGTCTTTAAGCCCAGAGCTAATGATTATACAACAAAACAACTCATCTTCCTCAAGGGTATGTTTTTCCTTAAACTCCTTACCAATGATTATATAACAACAATGTCTTCTGCTCAAAGACTTGTTTCTCCTTCTTAAAAAAACTTCTGATAAATCCTGTTATCTTAAAATGTATACTGTGGGAGTATCTGGTAAGACCTTTACATCATTGAGATGTTCTTTTGATTTATTGTTAATAACCAAATGAGAAAGTATACAGCTCCCTTGCTAGACCAGTGACAGGGCACTCTCCACCCCACTTCTGAAGTCTACGGCAGAAGCTTTCTCTGTTCCTTTTTCACTGTAGTAAAACTTCTGCCACATGAAGTTCTGAGTGTCTAAAGCCTCGCCCCTGGTCCTGAAGCTAAATTCTCTTCTTCAGAGATCACAACTCCAGCACTGTCCACTGTAAGCTATCAGTATTTGTAACTGATTCAGGCTTCCTTAGTAGCTCAGCTGGTAAAGAATCTGCCTGCAAACAGGAGACCCAGGTTCGATCCCTGGTTTGGGAAGATCCCCTGGAGAAGGGATAGGCTACCCACTCCAGTATTCTTGGGCTTCCCTGGTGGCTCAGATGGTAAAGAATCCACCTGCAATGTGAGAGACCTGGGTTCGGAAGGTCCCTGCATTCGAAAGATCCCCTAGAGGTCATGGCAACCCACTCCAGTATTCTTGCCTGAAGAATCCCCATGGACATAGGAGCATGGTGGGCTACAGTCCATGGGGGTCACAAAGAGCTGGACACGACTGAGTGACTAAGCACACAGCACATAACTGATTTGCGTGGCTATATACCTGAAAGTAACATAACATGGTGTATCAGCTATACTTCAATAAAATAATTAAATAATTAGGTAACATAAAAGTGAAACTGTGCTGGCCAATACAGTTGCCTTGGCCATATGTGGCTATTTAAGTTTAACTAACCTAAACTAAATGCAAATGAAAGTTCAAAAACAATAAATTTCTCAATACACTTGACTACTGGCTAGTTATTCAGTTCAGTTCAGTCCCTCAGTCGTGTCTGACTCTTTGCGACCCCACGAACTGCAGCACGCCAGGCCTCCCTGTCCACCACCAACTCCCAGAGTCCAACCAAACTCATGCCCATTGAGTCGGTGATGCCATCCAACCATCTCATCCTCTGTCAGCCCCTTCTCCTCCTGCCCTCAATCTTTCCCAACATCAGGGTCTTTACAAATGAGTCAGCTCTTCACATCAGGTGGCCAAAATACTGGAGTTACAAGGCAAATATACAACATTTCCATTATTACCAATAGCTAGAGAGTGCTGTTTAAGCTGCCAAATGGATTAATAACCTTTCATAAATCTGAAAGCTTTATAGGATATATTTCCAATTCCTTAACGGGTCATTCCTAGATGTCAGAATTTGGGTAATCTTATTAACATAATACATTATTCTTTCCATGACCCTGCTCAGTCACTTCACTGCTAAAATTGTTCATCTATAATAACAGGAGAGGAGGTAGAACATATGGAATTCTACCTTCAGGCTGGTGAGTATGTGCGTAGGCAAAAGTTTATGAAAACTTTGTTTTCCTTCCTATGGTCCTACTTTCTTAGTGAAGTAGGTTGGAATGTTGATAGGGAAGAGGTTGGAGGTGAAAACAGAAAACATGGCAAGGCTGCTCAAGAGAGGGTAGAAAGAAACAGATTTGGGAAACAAAATGACTGTTTGGCACCTGGTAGACCCCTAAAAATTAGTGATCATGAATTTAAAGTGGGACTAGCCTATGGGTTGTCTTTTGTTTGGATTCTTCTGGCCATTCAAATGCATGGGAGTAAAATCCTAGAAGACAGTTGACACTAGAGTTGATTTTTGACTAACAAGTTGAACTAACAGAGGGTCAACAAACTGAAATGCCAAGGTAGCTGCCATGACAACCCAGCCAGAGACAGGGATGGGGCAATAAAAGCTAAATAAGAAAAGTGTACAAAAGTTCTTAGAAAAGAACTTTGAGCACGATCACTGACACATGCAAAGGACTAGAGGAAATTTGCTTCAATTTCAACATTCTCTGTAGTCACTGAAAATAGTGAATAAGAATCCATGCTTAGGAACAGACAAGTTATTCTGTACAGCAGGATGGTTTCTAGTCAAGAAATTTACTGCAAGGAATTTGCAATTCATGTCTCACAGGATAATTACCATTGCCATGGACCACTGTCTGCCGTGCATCTCCCTTTCATTTTCCAAAACCCAATATTTTATTACAGTTATCTTGCCCCACTATTATATATGCATATGGGGTGGGACTAACTGGAGGTAACTAACTCATTTATTGGTTTGTTGTTGCCAGGCTATTAGGATCCACAGCCAGAAAGGACTTTGCATTATCGAAATATCCTGGATTTGGAGCTAGATTCAGCAACTGAAGCAACTTTGGTGTGTTTTTCATAATAATGGATGAGTAGCTTTCCCGGTGCCTCAGATGGGGAAGAACCCTCCTCCTGCAATGCAGCAGACCCAGGTTTGACGCCTGGGTTGGGAAGATCCCTTAGAGAAGGGAATGGCCACCCACTCCAGTATTCTTGGCTGGAGAATCCCAGGGGTAGAGGAGCCTGGCAGGCTAGAGGCCACAGGGTCACAAAAGAGTCGGACATGTCTGAGCAACTAATACTGAACACATTTATCTTACTGTATAGAAAAAATACTGTACATGGATACCCTGGTGGACAAAAAGATTTGAACTGTGGCTGAAACTACTTTCATCTATATTCATTCTCTCCTTGTTCCTCCTAGTAAGAGGCCCTCCTTTTCCCGAATGTATCCCCAAGTTTTAGCTGGGTGGGTGGCTATCCAGGGGGCGATGGCATGTATTGGCTCCTCAGTTAAACATGGTTACTAGACTTTTGTAAACTTCTGGGTTAATATTTGGCAGACAAAACCAGTTTTGTCTAAACTCTTACCCTCGTGCTGGTGAGGCCACCTATGTGGCCAGTTTTGATTATGCAGACAACAGTCACTCCTTCAGGTCAGTTCAGTCCAGTCCAGTCACTCAGTCCTGTCCGACTCTTTGCGACCCCATGAATCACAGCATGCCAGGCCTCCCTGTCCATCACCAACTCCCAGAGCTTACTCAAACTAATGTCCATCGAGCCGGTGATGCCATCCAGCCATCTCATCCTCTGCCGTCCCTTTCTCCTCCTGCCCCCAATCCCTCCCAGCATCAGGATCTTTTCTAATGAGTCAACTCTTCCCATGAGGTAGCCAAAGTACTGGAGTTTCAGCTTCAGCATCAGTCCTTCCAATGAACACCCAGGACAGATCTCCTTCAGGATGGACTGGTTGGATCTCCTTGCAGTCCAAGGGACTCTCAAGAGTCTTCTCCAACACCAGAGTTCAAAAGCATCAATTTTTCTGTGCTCAGCTTTCTTCACAGTCCAACTCTCACATCCATACATGACCACTGGAAAAACCATAGCCTTGACCAGATGGACCTTTGTTGGCAAAGTAATGTTTCTGCTTTTCAATATGCTGTCTAGGTTGGTCATAACTTTCCTTCCAAGGAGTAAGCATCTTTTAATTTCATGGCTGCAGTCACCATCTGCAGTGATTTTGGAGCCCCCAAAAATAAAGTCTGACACTGCTGCCACTGTTTCACCATCTATTTCCCATGAAGTGATGGACCAGATGCCATGATCTTAGTTTTCTGAATGTTGACTTTAAGCCAACTTTTTCACTCTCTTCTTTCACTTTCATCAAGAGGCTTTTTAGTTCCTCTTCACTCTCTGCCATAAGGGTGGTGTCATCTGCATATCTGAGGTTATTGATATTTCTCCTGGAAATCTTGATTCCAGCTTATGCTTCTTCCAGCCCAGTGTTTCTCATGATGTACTCTGCATATAAGTTAAATAAGAAGGTGACAATACAGAGCCTTGACACACTCCTTTTCCTATTTGGAACCAGTCTGTTGTTCCATGTCCAGTTCTAACTGCTGCTTCCTGACCTGCATACAGGTTTCTCAAGAGGGCAGGTCAGGTGGTCTGGTATTCCCATCTCTTTCAGAATTTTCCACAGTTTATTGTGATCCACACAGTCAAAGGCTTTGGCATAGTCAATAAAGCAGAAATAGATGTTTTTCTGGAACTCTCTTGCTTTTTCGATGATCCATTGGATGTTCTCAATTTGATCTCTGGTTCCTCTGCCTTTTCTAAAACCAGGTTGAACATCTGGAAGTTCACGGTTCATGTATTGCTGAAGCCTGACTTGGAGAATTTTGAGCATTACTTTACTAGCGTGTGAGATGAGTGCAATTGTGAGGTGGTTTGAGCATTCTTTGGGATTGCCTTTCTTAGGGATTGGAATGAAAACGGACCTTTTCCAGTCCTGTGGCCACTGCTGAGTTTTCCAAATTTTCTGGCATATTGAGCGCCACACTTTCACAGCATCATCTTTCAGGATTTGAAATAGCTCAACTGGAATTCCAGCACCTCCACTAGCTTTGTTCGTAGTGATGCTTTCTAAGGCCCACTTGACTTCACATTCCAGGATGTCTAGCTCTAGGTGAGTGATCACACCATTGTGATTATCTGGGTTGTGAAGATCTTTTTCCAAGTTTTCTAATTCCTTTCCCTTGTTGAAGAAAACATTTCCTCTTTTGAAATTACATATATTCCCTCTTGTGTTTCCTTCTTGTCCTTATAATGTTTCTGTTTGTTTTGACTCAGCTCTCTCTCCTGTTTCTTGTTCTTCGAGCATAAACACATGGGATCCTGTGGGGTCACCGCCAAGAGTGGCAGGCCCTGAACAAGGTCCTGTTCCCACAGAGCCTCACTTGCCTCATCTTTGACAATGTGAATAGTAATACTATTTACCTCATGGGATTTTCTGAGGAGAAGAGTAAAGAAGGAGAACAAAATGCTGATCAGAATGCTCGACAGATGAGAGTGATCATCCTCATTTAGATCACTGGAAAAAGTGAAAAGTGAAAGTGAAGTTACTCAGTCCTGTCTGACTCTGTGGCACCATGGACTGTAGCCCACCAAGCTCTTCCATCCATGGAATTTTCCAGGCAAGAGTACTGGAGTGGGTTGCCATTTCCTTCTCCAGGGGATCTTCCTGACCCAGGGATCACTTATATGATGCTAAATGTTTATCATCACAATTCGGCATTACTAAAAATGAAATTTCAATAAGCCATCTTGAAACAATGTCAATAACAGTTTAAAATCTTAAGGAGTAAAAGGATATAACTCCACTGATACCAAAGCAGACTACACACATGCACAAAAAAATATATCAACATGACTCAAACTGTTAATATTAGCCATCTTAAGGAATGGGAAACAGTTTTCAAGGACTGACTTAAAACAGCAGGATTACGTGCAATCTGTGTTTTCTATTTTATCGCTATTTTTATCATTTTTTATTTAAAAGCTTTTCAGATACGCAATTATAATTAAAGTTATAAAGTTATTGATAGATATGATCAAATCTATTTTGATCTATTTCGACAGAAAGTCAATTTGTTAATTACATTTTAACAAGTCAGAATTTTTTTAAGGTCTGCTTCACAGTATTTTCTGAGCTTGTCTATGATTTAAACTATTGGAAGCTTCTTCTATGCAGTTGCTAGGTAACGGCTCTTTGGAAAGCTGTAAACAGCAGCGGCCAGTGCAGGAAACCACTCTAGCCTTGGGTTTTGATTTACAGAAATCAAATATCCTTTGGAAAAGAGCTTTCAAAGAGAAACACGAAACGGGGTAAATTTTAAAAACTGAATGTTATTTGTTTTTATTTTATGGGAAAAGAGTTTATTACATAGACCAACTGAACAAATTGTGTTATACATCTCTCACATAACCTTTGCTTATTAGGCTCTGTTTATAAGCATGAGTGGGTTGATTGCCATGAAAATTGCTTCTTCTTCAAAGAGAATAGACAATCTCTAACAATTGAGTTTTATTTTCATACTGTTGCTTAAATCAATAAATTACCAGTTGGGGTGTGTGTGTGTGTGTGTGTGTGTGTGTGTGTGTGTGTGTGTGTGTGTGTACATGAGCAGACATAACACTTCTTCCAATTCTAAGACTGTGAACCATTCAAACACTAAATGACTAAGAATAGATTTAAGTAAAGCTTTAAAAGTCATTTACTTTCACAAGATTTAAATATAAGATTCTTATTAAATATACAGAATTCAACTCAGTTTGACGTTGGCAACATTAAAAAAACAGATTTATTTCACTTCAGTAATACTGAGTATAAAACACATTTTTGTGTTTTTCTAATTGCTTGAATCCTTATGCTATGTTAATGCTATAACTTTTTTAATGTATCACACTAATTAAAAGCTCAGAAGAGGAACCAAGTTTCCTATATCCTAGAGCAAAATAATTTTAATTTTATTAACCTCTTTCTCTAAACCATGTCACAAAAACAGCAGTATTAATATTTTTTTCTGAAAAATTGCTGACTTCAGAACTCAATTTATTTAGATACTAATGGAAAGTGTTTCTCACTAGTTTGTGATAGTAATTGATGTCATGAAAATTGAGAGTGAATGATATATTTATTGAATTATCTTAATCATCTTACAATAATAATCCCAAACAATATTTCACCTTTTATGCTAAATGATTATATGATGTATGTATGTGTGTGTGTTATTAAAGCTCACAAAAGCTCTATGATATATATTGTGTTAAACAGTTTTCAGATAAGGAATTAGACGTTCAGAGAGGTAATATAACTTCTTTAAATCCATATTAAATTCAAACCTCCTATAAAGAACTCTACAAAAGCTATACAAGTCTAAAATTGATTAACCAAGTGTATTACAATACATGCATCTTCTAGTGTTTTTCCTCACTCCCGAATGTTTTTTAAAGCTTACTATTTGCTACCAGATGGACAAGTGGCTCAAACCACCACTAAGTTGAACTGATGATTGAAAAAATGCAAACACCTTATTCCCCAAACTCCAATCATTTAATGACGGAGTTTGGAAAGAATGTGACCAAAATTATAGCTGGACTAAAATGATTTGAGTCACTGACTCAAAGAGTTTTTGAAGCATCTCTAGAAGACTTATTAGTAGCAAATATACAATGATAAATTTTATAAAGGACAAGAATGTAAGTGCTCTAAGAATTTATAAAGGATACCTTTCCTTCCCTCAAGGAATCAGAAAATCATTCCCAAAAATGTGATTTGTAAACTAAGATTTTAAGGATAATTAAGAGTCAGTAGTTGAAACGTGGGGAAAGCATGCAGATTTTCTTAAAAGTTTTCTTAAAATTTCTTTTAATTTTCTTAAAAGTAAATCAGAGAGACAGGAGGATATTTAAATTTCCATGGAGATAAATTAACAAAGAAAGATTTAAAAATGAAGGGGAGAAAAATATCACAAAGTTTCAGACAGGGTACCAGGCATTGGGATCCAGCAAGGAGATATCTGTGTGTGTTAGTTGCTCAGTCCTGTCTGATTCTTTGCAATCCCCTGGACTGCAGCCCATTAGGCTCCTCTGTCCATGGGATTCTCCAGGCAAGAATACCGGAGCGGGTTGCCATGCCCTCCTCCAGAGGATCTTCCGAACCCAGGGATCAACCCTGCGTCTCCCAAGTTGCAGGCAGATTCTTTACCATCTAAGCCACCAAGGAAGCCAGCAAGGAAATAAGGAAATACTATTGTAACAGGAGAAGAGCAGGAAAGAGTGGGTGAAAAGGAAGTGACATTGGGGAAATATGGTAGCAAAAATCTGAGGGAATCTTTCATGCATTGTTTTCCCCCATCTAAGAATTAAGCAATGAGCTAAAGTTTGAAACTGTAACTGCAAGAGTAAGAGTGTGTTTTAATTAAAAAAGTGCATACTGTGAAGGGCCTGTGAGCTGCAGGACCTTGAATTCAGCAATATGAGTCTGACTCACTGTGTGAATTTTGTTTCTAGCAGCTCTTACTCGGCCAAGGAGCAAGAGAAAAGGATCCATCCATGTAGGATTTTGTTTGTGTGTATGTGTGTTATTGTCAATCAGGAGCCAACAAAAATCACAACAAAGTGAAATAGTATACTGATATGCAGTTACGACAGACCACAAAGTCCAGATATTTAAAGAGGGCAGGACAAAGAAGGAAGGTGAGGCACAAAAGACTCTACACTGATAAGGCATGGAGCTAGGCTTCTCAGCTAATTGTGATGAAAGACAGATGTCTCTTTTCTTTTTAATTTCCAACTTATTGCGGACACATATATGGTTCTACTTTGCATGCATGGCAACCCTCTCCAGTGTTCTTGCCTGGAGAATCCCATGGACGGAGGAGCCTGGTGGGCTACAGTCTGTGGGGTTGCAAAGAGTCGGAGACGACTAAGCAACTAACACACACAACAGAGAATTCATGCCATATGTGACTCACCTATGAACTCAATATGATCCAAACCAGTCTACTTGCTTTCCAAAGAGCAACACACTGCAATGCACTAGGATGTCACATGTCAGATTGCTATCAGAGTTTCTACATGCACAGTCTCAGCTGGGTGTTTACTTTGTAGTCTAGCAAAAGTCAAGGAGGGCATGGCAACCCAATCCAGTATTCTTGCCTAGAAAATTCCATGGACAGAGGAGCCTGGGGGGCTGCAGTCCATAGGGTCACAGAGTCAGACACGACTGAAGTGACCGAGCATGTACAAGCCAGTAAAAGTCTACAGACTGAACCTGGCCTTTGGACCTCACTTTGAGCAGCACTGTGTTAAAAGCTAATTGGAAAGTACTGCATCCCTGAAGTGGAAGAGGGAGGCTTTAGATAGCACTGGATGGCTGAATTAACAAAACAGACAGAAGACTGAGTTTGAGTGATGTGAAGTCTGAACAGTTAAATAGGCTTGGAATCATTTGGGCAGATGCAGGATCCAGGTGTACAATTCTACCGCATGTCTTTTTCACTCTAAATCTCTGGAAATCATTGTCATTTAAACTGAAAAATAGACCTTCTGAACCACACATTCTATGAGGATTAAAATATAATCCCAGAACTCTTAGAGATAAATTATAAAGTAGGAAAATGTGGCAAAGGTGATCCTGTACTTGATTGAGAGAATCATTGCAATTGGAGTCAGAAGATGTAAGATCGAATTCCACATCTTTAATCATGTAAGGCTTAGAGCAACTATGCCTAGTATTATATTAGACAAAAAAGTAGTAAGTGCATCTGTCTTACAAAAATGTAAACTTTAGAATTAAAATAACGTAGAATAGCATGCAGCAAAGTACAAAGTCCCATAAGTTAAAGTTTTTTCTTTCATAAAAATAGATGAGTAGAAATATGCACTTATATGAGTCCACACCCTTTCCTTACCAAAGAAGGAAGGTGCTACGACTTGCTTGATCTTCCCATGACAACCCATAGACATGTTTATAGTTGTCACGTACAATCTGTGACAGTTATTTTTGTCTGTATCATTACCCTGGACAAAGTTGCAAATGAGATCTCACCTCATCTCTTCTATCGGCTATTTAGGACACACTTATTGGCCACTGCCTTATCTTTGGCAGTGTTCCATAATAACCAAATCTTTTCTTTTGCCTCCAAAATGCCTCTGCAGAGATAGATGGTGGATAGAAGTAGATACATGATAGATAATAGGTAGATAAGCAATACTATCAGCTAGATATTCATCAATCTTAACAAAGAGACATACAAAAGGCTATTGAAATTTCAATTTTACCAGGAGGCATATGCAATTTAAAAGGAGTCACTTGATACAAAGTGAGGTTGACTTAAGGGAATAATTGAACCAAGTGCCTTGTCTTGCTGAGTCTTTGCCTACCATGAGATATTCTTCCTTCAACCAGCCCTCACAATTCTTCAATATGAAGTTCACATCAACAGATTTCAAAAACTAAATTTGGCATTTCAGTCCTTCTTGATCCACATACTCTTTTTGACCTTAGGGGATAATTCTAGGGGTTGCTAAAAATTCTACCTTAAAAAGTAACTACTAGAAAAATAAACTGATTTGAACTATTAAATGATGGATCCTTGGATAATCTAGAGGCAAAAATCATAAAGAAGACAGTGACAAATGTACAAAAAGAGACAAAAATTCTGTTAGTTAGAAACACCATAAGCACAACCCAAAGACAACTGACAAGCTGAGAAATAAAGCAACTTTTAAAAAGTCAAAATATTTGTAATTTTAAAATAAGGAAAATCTCTATAATTCACTAAGAGGAAGCCAGCCACCTCTGCAGAAAATAAGGGTAAACGGGGTGTGCTTTATATATGAATACACACACAAAGTAAATGGACAAGAGATACATGAAAATGTGCAACTGTTGGTAATCAAAACTTTAAAAGTAAAATGAACTATTATGGCAACACTACATACTGATTAACAGCACATGGTCTAGAGACAGAACGCATATTCAAGATTGAGCTCTACCACTTAGGATGGCACCGTCAGCATTTCACTTAATACTTCCGTTTCTCAGTTTTCTCATCCATGAAATGGGAATGATAATAGAATCTACCCAGACTAGCTTGCTTGACCAACAGCCTCCATGCTTCTCATATCCTGGTATTGGATCCTGTGTCATCCGTTCCCTCCTACATAGAGTATGACTGATCTATGTGACCAATGAGAAACTGTGGAAACGACAGAGAGTGGTGGCCAAGGCAAAGTCATGAAAGACACTGAGGCTTCTGCCTTGCCCTCTCCTGGATTAGCTGATCTGGGGGAAGCCGGTGACCACATCACTCCTGGATCAGCTGATCTGGGGGAAGCCAGTGACCACATCACAAGGACCTCAAGCAGCCCTAAAGAAAAGTCCCTGAGGTAAGGAACTGAGTCTCCTGCCACAGCCAGCACTAACCTGCCAACCACGTGAGTGGTGAGGGGCCACCTTGGATACAGAACTTCCAGTCTAAGTCAAGCCTTCACACAGCACAGGCCCAACTGACATCTTTACTGCAACCTCACAGGTATCTGGATTATTACTTCTCCCAAATTCCTGGCCCACAGAAACTGTGAGATAATGATTGCTTATGGGTTATACCACAAAAGTTTGAGGTCATTACACAGCAATAGATTACTAATCTGCCATCTTAACGGGGCTTCCTTTATGACTCAGTGGGTAAAGATTCTGCCTGCAATGCAGTAGTCACAGAACACAAAGGTTTTGTCCCTGGGTTGGGAAGACCCCCCTGGAGGAGGAAATGGCAACACAGTATTCTTACCTGAAAAATCCCATGGACAGAGGTGCCTGGGGGGCTACAGTCCATGAGGTCACAAGAGTCAGACACAACTGAGTGACTAAGCACAACTGTCTTTACAAGATTATGATGAAAATTCACTGATTTACAATACTCTGTAATAAACTATAGGGAAATAAAGTTTAAAAAAGAGGGGATATATGTATAACTGATTTACTTTGCTGTATAGGAGAAACTAACACAACATTGTAAATCAACTATACTCCGATAAAAAAATTAATTAAAAAAGAAAGTTACGGAGTTAATCTATAAAAAGTTATTCAGAACTGTAGTCATTGCACATCAGTTCAGTTCGTTCAGTTCAGTCACTCAGTTGTGTCCGACTCTTTGTGACCCCGTGGATCACAGCACGCCAGGCCTCCCTGTCCATCACAAACTCCTGGAGCTTACTCAAACTCATGCCCATTGAGTCAGTGATGCCATCCAGCCATCTCATCCTCTGTCGTTCCCTTCTCCTCCTGCCCTCAATCCCTCCCAGCATCAGGGTCTTTTCCAATGAGTCAACTCTTTGCATGAGGTGGCCAAAGTACTGGAGTTTCAGCTTCAGCATCAGTCCTTCCAATGAACACCAAGGACTGATCTCCTTTAGGATGGGCTGGTTGGATTTCCTTGCAGTCCAAGGGACTCTCAAGAGTCTTCTTCAACACCACAGTTCGAAAGCATCAATTTTTCGGTGCTCAGCTTTCTACACAGTCCAACTCTCACATCCATACATGACCACTGGAAAAACCATAGCCTTGACCAGACGGACCTTTGTTGGCAAAGTAATGTGTCTACTTTTCAATATGCTATCTAGGTTGGTCATAACTTTCCTTCCAAGGAGTAAGCGTCTTTTAATTTCATGGCTGCAGTCACCATATGCAGTGATTTTGGAGCCCAAAAAAATAAAGTCTGACACTGTTTCCACTATCTCCCCATCTATTTCCCATGAGGTGATGGGACCAGATGCCATGATCTTAGTTTTCTGAATGTTGAGCTTTAAGCCAACTTTTTCACTTTCCTCTTTCACTTTCATCAGAGGCTTTTTAGTTCCTCTTCACTCTCTGCTATAAGGGTGGTGTCATCTGCATATCTGAGGTTATTGATATTTCTCCCAGCAATCTTCATTGCACACAGTAAGCATTAAACAAATGTCAACTGCCACCTTTATGGGCTTTCCTGATGGCGCTAGTGGTAAAGAACTTGCCTGCCAATGCAGGAGATGTAAGAGAAATGGGTTCAATCTATGAGTCGGGAAGATCCCCTGGAGGAGGGCACAGAAATTCACTCTGGTATTTTGCCTACAGAATCCCATGGACAGAGGAGCTTGGCAGGCTAAAGTCAAGGGTCGCACAGAGTTGGACATGACTGAAGTGACTTAGCACACATGCATGCCACAATAATAATAGTAAGGTAGCTCTTAAATTATTTTTCATTCAACCAGCTGGCAAAAGTTAATAAAAGGAATATTGCTCATGCCTACAATGGTAAGTTATTCATTTCTGGGGAGCAAATTGGCTTGTGTATTAAAAACCATAAAAGTACACATACCATTTAACTTCAAAATTAAACTAGAATAACCATCTTAAAGCTAGTCCCACCCAAGTTCACAAAAATCCCTTACATAATTATTACACTTTTATTTTCCTTCTTTTAGTCCCAGACAAAACTGAATCTTAATAAGCTGAAAACCAAAGAATAATGAATAAACAATCCAAAATGAAACTGACTTTGTCAAAACTACTAACTTACAATTTACAAATTTCTTTTTCTTATTTTCAAACACACAAACTTCCCAAATTTTTGGCAGTAATTTATCTCAGCTAATTACAATCACTTTGGCAGTTTTAAAAATAGCTACTCCTTGGAACGTCCCTGGCGGTCCAGCGTGTTAAAACTCTATGCTCCTGATGTAGGGGGCCCAGGTTCGATCCTTGATTGGGGAAACTAGGATCCTACATGCTGTGTGGAGCAACCCCAAAAAATAGCTACTGCTTTTTTAAATGACTTATTTTTTATTCCTTATTAGAAGGTGAATTTAACATTCTCAAGGAGGTGTTCTGGCTAATTTATCACATTTAGTCCCTCCTATTTACTATATAGAATAGCTTGAATAAGAACTGAAAAAAAAAAAATGAGAACTGGGCAGGAAAGAAAGAAAGACATATGAACATATTAAATGAGAACTGGTTATAGGTTATATAACAATATGCTAATTGCAAAGACAAAAATTCATATATATATATTAAATTTTGCCAACATAATAGCAGTATTTCTGGTCATGTAAACAAATGATTATAGTCTATAAAAACATAACCCCTTGTTCTAATTAAGTGAACATGTTTCCTCCTTAGATGTAACTATTTGGAAATTTTTATGGCATTAATTACACTTGGTAATTTGGACCTTGTGGGAAAAAATGTGAAATGTAAACTCTACAAATAAAAACAACCATCTTCAACAAACTTGCCTTCTAGCTATAATTATGTTTTCATACAAAATGAAATATAATTTAATGCACGAGTAGTATTAATAAAATTGTTACCTTATTTTAAAGAATTTCATATCTAATTTCATCCATAATGTTCTTCATTTTAACATCAATAAAATTTCTAATAATGATTTATAGTTGGATAATTTATATACACTGGCTCCCCTGATGGATCAGTGGTAAAGAGCCCACCTGCAATGCAAGAGACCCGGGTTTGACCCTGGGTCAGGAAGATCCCCTGGAGAAGGAAATGGCAACGCACCCCAATATTCTTGTCTGGGAGATCCCATGGACAGAGGAGCCTGGTGGGCTACAGTCCATGGGGTCACAAAGAGTCGGACACGGCTTAGTGACTAAACAACAACAATGAATTCATATACAGACCACATCTCATATATTTTGTGTATCCTCATATGGCTAGACATTTTATTTCTTTTTACATCTATTCTTATAATAAATAAAATTGCAAAAGATGAATTTTTATTTAGCTGTTGTGTTCAAGACTGACGGACATGGTGGGGAGAAAGAGAAGTAACATGTATGGTCAGAGTAACATGGAAACGTATATATTACCATATGTAAAATACTTAGCCAATGGGAATTTGTTGTGTGATTCAGGGAACTCAAACCGGGGTTCTGTAACAACCTCGAGGGGTCCGATGGGGAGGGAGGTAGGAAGAGGCTCAAGTGGGAAGGGATATATGTGTATCTATGGTGGATTCATGTTGATGTTTGGCAGAAACAAGCACAATGTTGTAGACCAATTATCCTTCAATTAAAAATAAGTGAGTTTAATTATTTTAAAAAAAGAAAAAAAATATTTTGTGCAGATCATATTATTTCCTCGTGAAACCTTCATGTAATTGTGCAAACAGATGTTAGCTGATGCAGCCATCCTTTTTGGATTTCTGCATGTGCGTTCTTCTGCTACTTTATACAATACTCTCATAGCAAGCATTTCTCCATATTATCTCCAGGGCAGCATTCTATGGAGACACGTTTTAATGACACTGCTACAAAAAATGAATGCTGCATAAAAAATTACAGGGGTCTAGATCTAGATTTCTGTTGCTCTTCTCTTGTATCACTCCTCCTGCAGAATTCACTGTTACCATATCATGATAGAACATCATTTATATATTTAAAAGCTATTTGTGAAGTTTTCCTGACACAGAACTTCTGAAACCCTTTAATTTTCTGGTTGATAAGAGCATTAGAAACATCCCTTGTTATTATATTTTTCTCCAACCCAGTTCCTGACATGGAGATCCTAGAACTCTTGTAAATTCCTGAGATGCTTTTCAGAACTAGAAGCATCCTTTGTTCTGATAAGGTGACTCTGGGTGGGCTCCTCGGTGACTCTGGGATGGGACCAGTCACCAGAAAGACCAAATTGTGATTAGAAGTTTGAAATGTTCAATTCCAACCTCATCTTCCAGAGAGGGTACAGGGGATAAAAGTGGAGTTAATAAATGGCCATGCTTTTGGGAGGAAGTTTGGAGGGCTTCTTGGTTGGTGAACAAACATGTTGGGAAAGTGATGCACCCCAAATCCACAGGGACAGAAGGTCCTATGCTCAAGACCCTCCCAGACTTCGTTCTATTTACCTCATCATCTGAAGGGGGGGGTGGTCTTGTGGGTCTGAGCCATTACCCCGTGGGATCTGACACTATCACTGAATAGACGTGAGTGGGTGTTAAGTTGCTTCAGTTGTGTCCATCTCTTTGTGACCTCATGGACTGTAGCCCGCCAGACCTCTCTGCCAATGGAGATTCTCCAGGCAAGAATACTGGAATGGGTTGCCGTGCCCTCCTCTGGGGATCTTCCAAACCCAGGGATAGAACCCATGTCTCTTATGTTTTCTGCATTGGCAGGCAGGTTCTTTACCACTAGGGTCATCACTTGAACTGAGATGAATTTAGGACACCCAACTGGTGTTGCAGAGAATTGCTTTATGTGGAGGTAAAACACACACACACACACACACATATTTATGGACCAGAAGTGTCAGAAGTGAAGTGTTCAGTGTGATAAGTAAAGGAGGCTCACAGTAGAGAAACATGGGAGGAAATAACTGGGCTTTAGGTTTTTTTTTTTTCACTATTTTAATCATGCAAGAGAAATGAATACCTAAGCAACTATGAATATATTCATTAACTGGGGCTTCCCAGGTGGCACAGTTGATAAAGAATCTGCCTGCCATTGCAGGAGACCTAGGTTCCCTCTCTGGGTCAGTAAGATCCCCTGGAGAAGGGGATAGCAACCCACTCCAGTATTCTTGCCTGGAGAATCCCATGGATGCAGGAGCCTGGTGGGCTACAGTCCATGGGGTTGCACAGAGTCAGACACGACTGAGCGACTAACACTTTCACTTCTCTTATTTGCATTCTGCATTTCTCATGGAGTGATTAATACTTTGTTATCTAGTTAAAAATTTATACCTTTCCTTAAAGCTTTCATTAGCCTCTTACTGCTTCTCCAACAGCATTCTAACTGTTTAGTAAAGCTTAATTAACAATCCCACACACAACACACACCCATGAGTGTGTGCAAGTATGTTCGCACACAGTACGATCTGAGAGGATGTTAGATTAAATAAGCATCCCATTATAATATCTGCTCTCTCCACTTGGCAATACTAGTATTAGGATCTCATTCTTTTGGGGTTAAAATTGTGCTTTATGAGATTTTTCTATAAAGAAGTAACTATTCCAGCGATGGGGATAATATATCAAATTACAAAAACTTTCTAAATTAGAACATGATTGGGATCCTGAGTTTTCATGTTCAGGGATTGTGGAAAGGCTGACGGAGGAGGATTCCAAGGTTGTAACTCAAGGTCTCTGTAGAAAGAATAAGCTCAACTCAGGTGCTATTCTTGGAAGGAAAGCAAATGCACATTCTGGTTATTAAAGAGTTGTTTGTTGCTGTTCAATCACTAAGTCATGTCCAACTCTGCGATCCCATGGACTGTGGCCCACCATGTTTTTCTGTCCATGGGATTTCTCAGACAAGAATACTGGAAAAATGGGTTGCCATTTCCTTCTCCAGCAGATCTTCCTGACCCAGAGAGAGAATCTGTGTCTCCTGTATTAGCCGGAGCATTCTTAACCACTGAACCACTAAGAAAGCCCTCCTAAAGGGTTAGAGGTAAAGGAAATTAGAAAATCTGCCATTGGAATAGACAGCTAATCCATCTTAGGCTTCCCAGGTGGCTCGGTGTTAAAGAATCTGCCTGCCAATACACGAGATGTGGGTTTGATCCCTGGGTTGGAAAGATCCTCTGGAAAAGGACATGGCAGCTCTCTCTAGTATTCTTGCCTGGAGAATCCCACATACAGAGGAGCCTGGCAGGCTACAATCCATGGGTTCAATAAACAGTCGGACAATGTGAAACACACGCACACACCCCTGGTGTACCATGACTTCCTGGAACAATTTGTTGCTCACAATATGACCCAATAAAAGTGCTTTGAATAAGTAAGTAAGAATAAAAGAATATGTACCCGGTCTTTACGAAACATTCAGAACAAGAAACTACTTTACAGACTGAGAATTCTATGTTTAGGATATGATAGAATATGCCTGGCACTATCCTAATACAGAAGAAAAACACTTCCCTGATTTTCAAAACTATGAAACTGAGTCTTTGAGACATATACAACTATAAGAAAACGGATGGACTAAAAGCATAAAGATGCTTTGACTTAATTAAATTATAAATGGTCCACAAGAAAATGGCTTGAAATCCCTAATGGTCAATAGCAACTACTCAAGCTCAAAGAAAACAAGCAGGAAATATGATTTGGTCCATATATTAAACTTGCAAAAGTCACAGAAATGAAAACCAAATATGTGATCGATATTTTATTAGAAGAAGCAAAATACAGGAATGCATCTAACTTAAACATAATCTACACCAATGTAATTTTTAAAAATTTGATTGAGTGGGCCAAGACTATATAAGAAGCTAACATTCCAAGAAGTTAGGTGATATCAAAGGTACATAGAAGTGCTTTGTACTATCCATACTATGCTTCTGTTAATCAAACATTACTCCTATAAAAAAAATTGAAAAGCAGATGCAATAAAAAATAAAATATTGACTTCACCTCTTAGAGGTGAAAATGTTATCCTGTGCATGTAACAGGAATGTCATTCTTAGAAAAAAACATGCTTATGTAAAAGAGTGTGTGTGTGTTATTGTGTGTGTGTGTATATACACAGAGAGAAGATCAAGCAAATGTGGGAAAATGTTCACCACTGAATATAAATGCAGGGAACACAGATTTTCATTGTATAATTTTTACACTATGTATATTTGATTTTTTCAAAGTAAAAAATAGTGAGGAAAAACAAACAAACAAAAAATAAAGACTCCAAATTGTGCTGAGTTTGATCATGGCCTTATGTTAGGTGGTTTCTGACAATCTTCACAGTAAGATAAAAAATCAGAAAAATCATTTCCATCTAAAAATGAAGAATTTTCAGAGTTTTGGTAATTCATCTTTTGAGACTTAAGAATTCAAAGCATTATGTTCTTAAGTAGGCTGTAAGAATAAAGTTTAACATGGTGTTTATGTGGGTGTGTACGGGAAATGAAGAAATTATTCAGCATGAAAATCTCACACCTCACCATTTGGTAAAAGCCAAGCTTTGCACATACATATGTTATTTAGAAACAGCTAAGATAATTTCCAATATTTATATTGCTTGGAAATATTTTTTTTTCCATTTTCCTTTTGGGAAGAAGAAATTGAGGCACTGGAGTATCTGGTGCTTCAGTAAGAAAATTGATAGTGGCTAAATTTTTAGTAAAATCATTTCCACAAGATGTGTGTGTGTGTGTGTGTGTGTGTGTGTGTGTGATTTTAAACATATTGGTTTTATAATGGTAGCTATTCATGATTATCTACAATAAGAAAAATATGTTTATAAAGTATCATCAATAACACTGTTAAAAACAATTTTCTTTTTGCCTATTTTAACTTTTTTTGCAATTAAAATCTTTTTTTTTTTTAATACCCCAGAGCTAACTCCTACAGCCCCAGTATCATGAATCATTCTTCTAGGCGTGCTTCAGCGGCAAAGGAGAAAGTACTTTATTCACTCAACTCTTTACTACTACACTCTGATTCTTCCTTTCACTCATGAACTTAAATTCAAATCTGCTTCTTAGAGAATATCAGCATCAAAACATGGAAAATAAAATTCATAGAAAATCCGCTAATCATTTACAAATTGAGTTTTATGTTCCTCTCTCTTACAAATTTATGTACAAACATGTTTACATTCTTGACTCCTACTTGAGAGTAAAATTTATCAACCTGATTTTTATGCCTTCTTGTATTTGTTAAATGAAGTGGGAAATTTCCAGAGAACCCAGTAGTTGGGAGAAATTAGTTGATAAAGAAAAAGGAATTGAATGGTCACAGATGACGTAGCACTTTATTTGCAGGAGGGTCTTGAGTGGGAACATAAATCTAGCAATTAGTTTAGGCATGTAATAGGGGTTCTTCTCACACTGATTTTCTGAGTAGTTTCATCTGACCAGGAGACAAGTAGCAATGAGTTTAGATTCAACTGAAAAACTGAAGAGTATAGTTCATTCTTTAAGTTCATTCAAGGCTTTTTAGTTAAATGGTTCTTTTCCTAGTAAAGTACATTTTTTTTCTTGTCTGTTTATTTTATTTTGTGTGTGTGTGTATGTGTGTGTGTTTAAATGAGTTTTGGAATGTACAGTGAAGAAAAAGATATATATACATATATATATATATATATATATATTCTGATTAAAACATGGGCTACAGAAACACATCTGATACCTGAATCACTATAACGTTTTGCCTTTTTCATGACAATTTTGTCACTAGGGAGATGCAGTTTACGAAGGGCTTAACAATGTGGAGGCATAATCTTTTTTCCAGGTAATTTCAGATCAGATATTTGACCTTGGAGAGGCTTTACTGGAATTGCTAGTCCCACAAGAGGCTCACAGAGAAGACAAGATGTTCTGAAACCACATATTTCTATTAGTCATAGCTAGGGAACACTGCCATTACCTCTTCCTATATTTCAGTACCAATTGCTACTTCTAAAAAAGAAGTGCATTGATAAAATTATTTCTCACAGGAAAAAAGATTTAACATAACCAAAGCTATATTACCACTCAATTTTTCATCTACAGAGGTTGACAAAAAAAATCCACTAGAGTCGTTTTAAAAATAATGATGTTGTAATAGAATGCTGTCATCAATATACTGAAAGGAGGAAACAATTGACTTTAGGCTGACATCAGAGGTGTGAAGATGCTGCTGCCTACTACAACACACAAATGACAATCGTTATAGCAAACATGATAGGAATATGAGAGCAGCAATAAGCTTAGAGATACAATTTGTAAATGCTCAGGAAGAAGTGGAAAAGGAGAGTTTTAACACATCCTAAGTAAAACGTGATAATGGAATGGACAAGGGTTGTGTTCAGTGGATAAGTCTGAGATATTCAGGAAGCGTAACCTTCCAGCACCTGATGGACTGGATACAAAGAATAGAAGAGTGGATTTTGCATGGATTTGTGGCTTGTGTTCTAAGTATATGCTGCTGGGAAGAATGTGGAGAAACAGACTCTAGATATCTTAATTTTGAGATAGTTATGAGAAACCTAACAGGAGATACTGACTATTTAGTTAGTGGAACAAGACAGGAGCTCATAGTGGATATTCATAGGGGAACTACCAGTTCAATTTTGGAAATCATAAATGGATGAGCTCCCTAATGAAAAGGCATTCTAGGAAAAAAAAAATTTTTTTGAATTTTCTTGTAGAGAATCTTATGTAAATAGTGTGATTTCATTTCTCTTTTTCCAATGCTTATTCCTTCTATTTATTTTCGTAGCCTGACTGCACTCATCAGGATTTCCAGGACAATACTGAGTACATGTGCTTTTGGTATGCACCCTTGTTTGTACCTAATTTTAAAGAAGGACTCTCAATATATGATCATTAAATGTTTGTTTGCCTCTAGGTTATTTTATAGATAAGTTGCCATACGTTAAGAAATTCCTACTTGTAGCTTCTTAACATTTTTTAAATTTTCTTTTTAAAAAATCTTGACTGGATATTTAATTCTCTCTCAAATGCTTTTTTTTTTTTTTTTGCTAATTTTTTTTTGTATCCACTGAAGCCATAATATTATTTCTCCTTTAAAATGATGGTCTATTTCTAGAATAATTTCAACCTGGTGACAATATATTATTTTTTAATATACTACTTTGACTTGCTAATATATTTTCTATAATTTTTCAACTATGTTAATCAATCAAATTTTTCTCTAATTATCATTTCCCATAATATGCTTAATAAGTTATGATTCAAGTTTGTATAATCCTGTAAAATGAGTTAAGGACATATTTTTCTTTTTCCATTTTCTGGAAAATATGTGAAAACTGAAAATGATGTGACTGGAAAAGGTCAGCTTTCATTCCAATCCCAAATAAAGGCAGTGCCAAAGAATGCTCACACAATGGCACGCTTGCACTCATCTCACACACTAGCAAACTAATGTTCAAAATTCCCCAAGCCAGTACCTGAACTGTGAACTTCCAGATGTTCAAGCTGGATTTAGAAAAGGCAGAGGAACCAGAGATTAAATTGCCAACATCCGCTGGATCATTGAAAAAGCAAGAGTTCCAGAAAAACATCTACTTCTGCTTTATTGACTATACCAAAGTCTTTGATTGTGTGGATCACAACAAACTGTGGAAAATTCTGAAGGAGATGGGAATACCAGACTACCTGATCTACCTTCTGAGAAACCTGTATGCAGGTCAGGAAGCAACAGTTAGAACTGGACATGGAACAACAGACTGGTTCCAAATAGGAAAAGGAGCACATCAAGGCTGTATATTGTCACTCTGCTTGTTTAACTTATATGCAGAGTACATCATGAGAAACGCTGGGCTGGATGAAGCACATGGTAGAATCAAGATTGCCAGGAGAAATATCAATAACCTCAGATATGCAGATGACACCACCCTTACGGCAGAAAGTGACGAATAATTAAAGAGCCTCTTGATGAAAGTGAAAGAGGAGAGTGAAAAAGCTGGCTTAAAGCTCAACATTCAGAAAACTGTCTGGTCCCATCACTTCATGGTAAATAGATGGGGAAGCAAGGGAAACAGTGAGATACTTTATTATTTGGGGCTCCAAAATCACTGAAGATGGTAACTGCAACCATGAAATTAAAAGATGTTTGCTCCTTGGAAGAAAAGTTATGACCAACCTAGACAACATATTAAAAAGCAGAGACATTACTTTGCCAACAAATGTCCATCTAGTCAAAGCTATGGTTTTCCAGTAGTCATGTATGGATGGGAGAAGGCAATGGCAATCTACTCCAGCATTCTTGCCTGGAGAATCCCAGGGACAGAGGAGCCTGGTGGGCTGCCGTCTATGGGGTCACACAGAGTTGGACACGACTGACACGATTTAGCAGCAGCAGCAGCATGTATGGATGTGAGAGTTGGACTATAAAGAAAGCTGAATGCTGAAGAATTGATGCTCTTGAACTGTGGTGTTGGAGAAGGCTCTTGAGAGTCCCTTGCACTGGACTGCAAGGAGATGCAAGCAGTCCATCCTAAAGAAAATCAGTCCTGATTATTCACTGGAACGATGGATGCTAAATATTTTGGCCACCTGATGCAAAGAACTGATTCATTTGAAAAGACCCTGATGCTGGGAAGGATTGAAGGTGGGAGGAGAAGGGGATGACAGAGGATGAGATGATTGGATGGCATCACTGACTCAATGGACAGGAGTCTGAGTAAACTCCGGGAGTTGGTGATGGACAGGGAGGCATGGCGTGCTGCAGTCCATCAGGCTGCAGAGAGTTGGACACGACGGAGCCACTGAAATAAACTGAACTGAACTGAATAAACTCTTTGTAAAGCTTCATGGAAAACTCTTAGTTTTCCTGGACACAATGATAATACAGAATTGTTAAAAGAATGAGACATTGGTACTCAAGATTTATGATAATCATCAATTTGATAAATACTAATTACTAATGGCTGATGTTTTTGGAGTATTTTTTTTTTTAGTCATAACAGCCCTAAGATATAGTTTCTCTTATTACCCTCACTGTACATATTGAAAAACACTAGCTTGGGAGGTTGAGAAATCTGACATCATACAGTCCTTATACAGTAGAAGAAAAATTTGACTGAAGTCAGTCTCATTCCAGAATTTGCAATATTTATCTTTTCACTTTGACAAATGTATTATAAAAAGGGACAAACTGCTGAAGGATTTTCTCTTTAAACCAGTTTGAATTTATTTTCTTCTTGGAAATTTATGGTGATTAAACAAATTATCTGTGAAGAATATTTTTATTCTACTTGACTCTCATTACAATTTGTACTTGGGCTTATATTCAGAAATCTTTTATTGTAACTCTTATTCTGGGTAAGATTTTGTTCTTTCTAACTCTAGGCTCACTATTTAACTTCATCCCTTGCTGATATGAGTAAGAGCATATATTTCCTATTGCTGAAATCATGTCCATATGGAATTTTCTTCTGTGAATCTGATCAAAGTGTAGATGCTAATTGCATTTATAATTAATGCTACAATAATTCATATAACAACTCATTTAAATATAGTGTAACAGTTCCCTAATATAATGAATACCCAGAATCATTTTGTTCAGGGGAGAGTGATCCACAAATTACACAATTGATATATCTGTGTAAAGTACTAGCTGCTAGGTTACTAAATTGTTTTTGCTTTCTAATAGTTTCTATGCATATAAGTTGAATTTTGAAGTTTCTGTCTTTCACATTTTAAAAACATGGGTTTACTTCTGAAAAATACATCAATGATTGTCAGGGTATGTGTTCCACAATTTAAGGGAATTGAAGGTAATTAAATAAGTGGAAATAAAAATATGCCTTATATCTTGTGATAATTAGAATCATGCCATTTAATACTTGTGAAACTACAAGGACAAAATATAATCAATAACAAGTAAATATGTTTTAAGATTAAAATGATTATTATTACAAACAGTATTCATTATCTATTGCTATATAACAAATGACTCCAAAACTTATTGACTTAAACATTTCATTTCTCGAAATTCTGTGGGTCAGCTTGATTTCTGTGGATTGGCTGATAGGTGAGTTGGGAGCATCAACAGATGCCAAAAATGAGAAACATTGAGATAAAGTATTGGGATAGAATTTTAAAACAATCCATTCATTTCAATGGATTTATTGAGATAACAGCAAAATAATAACTTCAAAGAGAATGAGTGGTTGATGGGTGAGTTGGGAACCAGTGAGGTGGGGTGCCTGGGATGAATAATTCTCACTTTCCAAGGGATGTTTCATCCTTGGAAAGAATGAATCAGATTCTTCACATAGAGTCTCTGGGCCATGTTCCAACGAAAGGCAAGCAGAGGCTGGATGGCCTTTGTTTCTAAAGTCACACAATATATTAACAGCTTTTGTCACAGTGGATTGGTCAAAGCAAGTGATCAGACAGCCCATATTCAAAGGGTGGGGAAGTACACTGTGCCTCCTCGTGGAAGAAGGTGAAATGTGGAATCATGATGGGCCACAGACACAGGGGGCATGGCCCACTGGAGGCCATTATTTTAACAATTTACACCACCAACTCAATGACAGATTGATGCAATGCCTTTTGAAAGGTTAAATCCATAACTGCTTTAACCTTATGCTGAAATATAAAACATATTATATTTGGTTTGAGAGTCTCATATATCAACTCAAACTGCTTTTTATGGCATTTTAATGAAATCAGGGTGCTTTTATCTTTTCATAATATAAAAAGAGTGCCTCCAAGATAGTGTAAGCTCACTACATAAAAGAATGAAGATATTATTAAAAGGAATTTCAGCAGATGCCATAAGTGAGAAATACTGAGATACACTATTGGCATAGAATTTTGAAACAGTCCATTCATTTCAATGGATTTATTTAAATAACAGCAAAATAAGAATTTTTTCAAAATTCAAAATCTTTGTAATTTTTTGTTTGTAAAAATAGGCTATTTTGATAGTGAGTTTGGTCTGTTTGTGAGCACATGAATGGCTTGCTAAAGAGAAAAACTAAAATCTGCTCTGAATTTCAGTTATAGTATATTCAAAAGAACAACTTGTCTTCTCAAAATACATGTTGTTTTAAGATCCACATTCAATATTCATTTATTGAACATGTAATATGTCTCAGATACCACTTATTTAATCATTACTGCTAATTTTAACCAAAGAAAAGACATAATATTATTATGGCCACTTAACAGAAGAAAAATATAGGAGCCAAACTACTAATCTGCTGAGCAAAAGTGTACATGGTGGCACTCAAATTTAATTTCATATTTTAGGAACCTTCATTAGTTCTGTGTCCACTGCTACCTTCCTAAAATTTTATCATATCAAGTCATTATTAGGTATGAAAACTTTGCAAAAATACTCCTTTTCCTAAATAATAATAAAAATAAGGGAGCTTAGTTACAAAGGCTTTTTAGATAAATAATTGGCATTTCCTGAATGTTAATAACACATGTTACTGGAACTAGCTGTAATACTTCACATGTGTTTTTCCATTTTATTAAAAAGTCTACAAAGGAGGTATTATTTTCTTTTTTCTTTTTTCCCAAAAGTGTCAGTTTTATTTGTCAGTGTAGTACAGAGCTAAGGCACAAATTGGCTGTTTCCCAGAGTTAGAGGGGCAGTGGTGCAGATGGGAAGCAAGCCCTCTTGGGCGCTGGGTCCCCCGGCAGCCTTCTTGGCTGGAGGCCATGCCTCAGACCCGAGTCCCTGCAAACCAAAGGCTATGCTGAAGGGGTTGATAAGTGTGGAACCATCAGCAATGAGGGTCGATTTTAGGCCCAGGATCTGGAGCAATTCCTTTGTTTTTTTTGCTGCCCTGTAAATAAACTCTTCAGTACCATTTTTCTAGATTTTATATATATATATATACATATATATATATGCGTTAGAATACAATATTTATCTTTCTATGTCTTACTTCACTCTGTATAAAGGCTTATTAAAACTGACTCAAATGTGCTCCTTTTTATGGCTGAGTAGTATTCCATTGTGTATATGTACCACTACTTCTTTATCCATTCATCTGTTGATGGATATCTAGGTTGCTTCCATGTTCTAGCTATTGTAAATAGTCCTGCACTGAATAATGTGATACATGTGTCTTTTTCAATTTTGGTTTCCTCAGGGTATATGCCTAGGAGTGGGATTGCTGGGTCATATGGTGGTTTTATTCCTAGTTTGTAAGGAATCTCTATACTGTCTTCCACAGTGGCTGTATCAATTTACATTCCCACAAACAGAGAAGAGCATTCCCTTTTCTTCACACCCTCTCCAGCATTTATTGCTTGTAGAATTTTTGATGATGGCCATTCTGACTAGTGTGAGGTGATACCTCATTGTATGTATGATTTGCATTTCTCTAATGATGAGCGATGTTGAGCATCTTTTCACGTGTTTGTTATCCATCTGTATGCCTTCTTTGGAGAAATGTTTATTTAGGTCTTTTCCCCACTTTTTGACTGGGTTCTTTGTTTTCCTGGTATTCAGTTGTATGAGCTGCTTGTATATTTTAGAAATTAATCCTCTGTTGTTTCATTTGCTATTATTTTCTGCCATTCTGAGGGATGTCTTTTCACCTTGCTTATAGTTTCCTTTGCTGTGCAAAAGCTTTTATGTTTAACCAGGTCCCACTTGTTTACTTTTGTTTTTATTTCCATTACTCTAGGAAATGGGTCATAGAGGATCTTGCTTTGATTTATGTCGTAGAATATTCTGCCTATGTTTTCCTCTAAGAGTTTTATAGTTTCTGGTTTTACATTTAGGTCTTTAATCCATTTTGAGTTCATCTTTGTGTATGGTGTTAGGAAGTGTTCTAATTTCAGTCTTTTACATGGAGCTGTCCAGTTTTCCCAGCATCATTTATTGAAGAGGCTGTCTTTGCCCTATTGTATATTCTTGCCTCCTTTGTAAAAAATATGGCACCATAGGTGTATGGGTTTATTTCTGGGCTTTCTTGCTTCTTCCATAGGTATATCATTCTGTTTTTTTGCCAGTAACATACTGTCTTGATGACTGTAGCTTTGTAGTATAATTTGAAATCAGGAAGCTTGATTCCTCCAGCTCCATTCTTCTTTCTCAAGACTGCTTTGGCTATTTGGGATCTTTTGTGTTTCCATATCAATGTGAAACTTTTTGTTCTACTTCTGTGAAAATGCCATTGGTAATTTGACAGGGATCACATTGAATCTGCAGATTGCATTTGGTAGTATAGTCATTTTCACAATATTGATTCTTCCTACCCAGCAACATGGAATATCTCTCCATCTGTTGATGCCACCTTTGATTTCTTTCATTAGTGTTTTATAATTTTCTGTGTACAGTTCTTTTGTCTCCGTAGGTAAGTTTATTCCTGGATATTTAATTCTTCTTCTTGCAATGGTGAGTGGGATTGATTCCTTAATTTCTCTTTCTGATTTTTCATTCTTATATAGAAATGCAAGTGATTTTTGTGTATTGATTTTGTACCCTGAAGCTTTGCTAAATTCACTGGTTAGTTTTAGGGTTTTTTATGTACAGTATCATGTCATCTGCAAACAGTGAGAGCATTATTTCTTCTTTTCCTATCTTGATTCTTTTTATTTCTTTTTCTTCTATGATTGCTGTAGCTAAGACTTCCAAAACTATGTTGAATAATAGTGGTGAAAGTGGACACACTTGTCTTGTTCTTGATCTTAGGGGAAATGTTTTTAGTTTTTCACTATTGAGAATAATGTTTGCTGTAGGATTGTCATATATGGCCTTTACTATGTTGAGGTGGGTTCCTTCTATGCCCATTTTTTGAAGAGTTTTAATCATAAATGGGTGCTGAATTTTGTCAAAGGCTTTTTCTGCATCTATTGAGATTATCATATGGTTTTTACCTTTCAGTTTGTTAATATGGCATATCACATTTGATTGATTTGTTTATATTGAAGAATCCTTGCACCCCTGGAATAAACCCAAATTGATTATGGTGTTTGAGCTTTTTGATGTGTTGCTAAATTCTGTTTGCCAAAATATGGTTGAGGATTTTTGCATCTATGTTCATCAGTGATATTGGTCTGTAGTTTTCTTTTTTTGTGTTGTTTTGGTATCAGGGTGATGGCGATCTTGTAGAATCAGTCTGGAAGTGTTCCTTCCTCTGTAATTTTTTGAAAGAGTTTTAGAAGGAAAGGGCTTAATTCTTCTCTAAATGTTTGATAGAATTCTCCTGTGAAGCCATCTGGTCCTGGGCTTTTGTTTTTGGGGAGATTTTTGATCAAAGTTTCAATTTCAGTGCTTGTAATTGAGTTGTTCATAATTTCTATTTTTTCCTGGTTCAGTCTTGAAAGATTGAACTTTACTAAAAATCTCTCCATTTCTTCCAGGTTATCCACTTTATTGCCATATACTTGTTCATAATAGGTTCTTATAATCCTTTGTATTTCTGAATTGTCTGTTGTAACCTCTCCTTTTTAATTTTTAATTTTGTTGATTTCGTTCTTCTCCCTTTTTTTCTTGATGAGTCTGGCTAAACATTTGCCAATTTTGTTTATCTTCTCTAAGAACCAGCCTTTAGTTTTATTAATCTTTACTATTGTTTCCTTCATTTCTTTTTTCATTTATTTCTGCTCAGATATTTATGATTTCTCTCCTTCTACTAATTTTGTTGCTTTTTTTGGGGGGGGGGGGAGTTGTTGTTCTTTTTGCAGTAGTTTTAGGTGCCTATTCAATATGTTTTTCTTGTTTCATGAGGTAGGACTGTATTGCTATAAACTTCCTTCTTAGAACTGCTTTTGCTGCATCCCATAGGTTTTGAGTTGTTGTATTTTCATTGTCATTTGTTTCTAGAAATTTTTTCATTTACTGTTTGATTTTTTCAGTAACCTATTGGTTATTTAGAAATGTGTTGTTTACTCCCCATGTGTTTGTGTTTCTTACAGTTTTTTTTTTCCTCTTTCTTTCTTTCTTCCTTGTAAATGATGTCTAGTCTCATAGCATTGTGGTCAGAGAAGATGCTTGATACAATCTCAATTTTCTTAAATTTACTGAGGTTTGATTTGTGACCCAAGATGTGGTCTATCCTGAAGAATGTTCCATGTGCACTTGAGAAGAAGATGTATTGTTCTGCATTTGGATTGAAGATACTGAAGACATCAATGAGATCCATTTCATCTAATGTATCTTTTAAGACTTGTGTTTCCTTATTAATTTTCTGTTTTGATGATCTGTCCACTGGTGTGAGTGGCGTGTTAAAGTCTCCTACTAATACTGTGTTACTGTCAATTTCTCCTTTTATGTCTGTTAGTTTGTCTTATGTATTGAGGTGCTCCTATGTTGGGTGCATAGATATTTACAATTGTTATGTCTTCCTCTTGGGTTGATCCCTTTATTGTTATGTAGTGTTCTTCCCTTTCTCTTGTAATCTTCTTTATTTTAAGGTTTATTTTTTCTGATATGAGGATTGCTACTCCAGCTTTCTTTTGTTTCCCACTTGCAAGGAATATATTTTTCCATTCTCTAACTTTCAGTCTATGTGTGTCTTGAGATCTGAAGTGGGTTTCTTGTAGACAGCACATATATGGGACTTGCTTTTGTATCCATTCAGCCAGACTGTGTCTTTTGGTTGGAGCATTTAATCCATTTACATTTAAAGTAATTATTGATATATATGTTCCCATTGCCATTTTCTTAATCATTTGGGGTTGATTTTGTAGATCTTTTTCTACTCTTATATTTCTTGACCTGTACAAAGTCCCTTTAACATTTGTGTAAACCTGGTTTGGTGGTACTGAATTCTCTTAACTTTTGTTTGTCTGTAAAGCTTTTTATTTCTCCACCAATTTTGACTTAAATCCTTGCCAGGTACAGTAATCTTGGTTGTAGATTTTTCCCTTTCAGTACTGTAAATATATCCTGCCATTTCCTTCGGCCTGCAGATTTTCTGCTGAAAGATCAGCTGTTAAGCATATGGGATTTCCCTTGTATGTTACTTGTTGCTTCTCCCTTGATGCTTTTAATATTCTTTATTTGTGCTTAGTCTTTCTCAGTTTGATTAGTATACGTCTTGGCATGTTTCTCCTTGGGTTTATCCTGTATGGGACTCTTTGCAACTCTTGTACTTACTTGATTGACTATTTCCTTTTCCATGTTGGGGAACTTTTCAACTATAATCTCTTCAAAAATTTTCTCATACCCTTTCTTTTCTCTTCTTCTTCTGGGACCCCTATAATTCAAATATTGGTGTGTTTGATATTGTCCCAGAAGTCTCTGAGACTTTGCTCAGTTCTTTTCTTTTTTTTTTTTTTTACTTTATTCTGCTCTTCAGAAGTTAATTCCACCATTATATCTTCCAGCTCACTGATTCATTCTTCTGCTTCAGATATTCTGCTATTGATACCTTTTAGAGTATTTTTAATTTCAGTAATTGTGTTGTTTGTCTCTACATGTTTATTCTTTAATTCTTCTAGGTCTTTGTTAATTGATTCTTGGATTTTCTCCATTCTGTTTTCAAGGTTTTGATCATCTTTACTATCATCATTCTGAATTCTTTTTCAGGTAGTTTGCCTGTTTCTTCTTCATTTATTTGGACTTCTGTGTTTCTAGTTTGCTCCTTCATTTGTGTAGTATTTCTTTGCTTTTTCATTATTATTACTATTATTATTATTTTTAGGCATATTGTGTTTGAGGTCTCCTTTGCCCCAGGCTTCAAGGTCGAATTCTTTCTTCCTTTTGGTTTCTGACCTCCTAAGGTTGGTCCCAGTGTTTTGTGTAAGTTTTGCATAGGGTGAGATTTGTGCTGAGCGTTTTTGTTTGTTTTTCCTCTGATGGGCAGGGCTGAGTGAGGTGGACATCCTGTCTGCTGATGATTGGGTTTGTATTTTTGTCTTGTTTGCTGTTTGGATGAGGCATCCTGCACAGAGTGCTACTGGTGGTGGGGTGATACTGGGATTGTATTCAAGTGGTTTCCTTTGTGTGAGCTCTCAGTATTTGATACTCCCGAGGGTCGGTTCCCTAGTAGTGTAGGGTGCTGGAGCTAGTGCTCCCACTCCAAAGGCTCAGGGCTTGATCTCTGACAAGGAGGAATTCAGCTGTAGGGTTGGAGGTACACTGACTGGATTAAATTTCTACAGCCTGGTTTCCTCCTGACATTTAATTTACACACTTTCCATCACAAGGTAAGAAGTGTGATGTCTGAAGTTCCAAATCACTGTTCTGTTCCCAGCTATGAGCACCTCCTCCTCTGCCGTCCTCTGCCTGGTATTCCTCCCTCTCAGCTGGGCCAACTGTCTGGCTCCCACCACCGGAGCTACTCTGGCAAGAGGTCCGGGGTGCACCCTTGTCCTCCAGCAGACCTCTTCATCTTCCTCGTCTTCCCTGCTCAGGCCTCCCCATCTTGTCTGTTTGCCCTGCACACCCCTGGAAACCAGATGGGAGACCAGGACACTTCAGCTTCAGTGTGGGCCCACCCCCTGTTGTTTTTAATTTTTGATTTAGGAAACAGGTTTAAAGAAGGCCTGGCACCATCTAAAATCATTTACATGCTCAGAATCTCTGATGAGTTCTTTAAAAATATTCTTTAAAACAGATTCTAAAATGCCACCAAAGTTGAGAGTCATTGCTTTATTTCCGATACTCCTTTAGAAAAAAATGATGTCATTAGTAGGAAGACTAGAAGATGACTCAGAACAAATTAAATAGCAATAATTTCATGGTACTCTTCTCATTACTTTAAAACTTTTTAGTGTTTATAAGTGTTAGTCACTCAGTCATGTCTGACTCTTTGCGATCCTATGGACTGTGGACAGCCAAGCTCCATGATCCATGGACTTCTCATGGCAAGAATAGTGGAGTGGACAACCATTCCCTTCTCCAGGGGGATCTTCCTGATCCAGGGATCAAATCTGGATCTCCTGCATTGCAGGCAGATTCTTTACCATCTGAGCCACCAAGGAAGCCCAGTACTTATAAAATTTCATTTAAATATCATATACTAATATAAGATGTGTGAACACATCTTCCAAAGGAAATACATTTTGCAAATACTTACTTAAAATTATTTACTTTTTAAAGACTTTTGAAGTTTCAGACCATTAAGGTGAAGTTTTATTTTAAAAAAAAGGGTTCTTATATTTGAAAAAAAATTAGTTCCTCCAGAAGCACTTAAGAAAAGATGCAGCACCATTTTATTGTTCAATTTTCTAATAGTTTAAAGCAGAATCTCATGTGGATAATTATTTTAAAAGCAGCACTTGTATGAAAAATTCGCATGTATATTTTCTTTAATTGTTTTCAATATCTACCCTCAAATTAAATCTATTTAAGTTACCTGAATATATTATATTATTTTATTCTATGTTAAGTTTATATATATATATAATAACCTATAGCAAAGTATTATCTATCTACATATTTATATATAACATTTGAAACTTGTGTCTATATTTCATACTCAACTATCAGAGATAATCTAATTAAGCTTACTAGGATGTTCAGCAAGTTCAGTTACCAAAATCACCAAGTTATATTAAAAAGTAACGACTTACCACAAAGATTCACATTTTAAAGTAAATTAATTCTCTTAAAACAAATAGATGATAAAAAATAAATCCTTCTGTTCTACAGAAACATGGATATAATAAATTACCACTAACTTCAGAAACATAACTCTTACAATGACAATAAGAATTTGAGGAAATTTAAAGGATCTCATTTGAGGTCAAACTTACCAGCAAATTTGATATGAAATTTATTTTCAGGCTTTAAGATCTGGACATACAAAGGGCAATTTGGAGCAAAATCTTTTACAGCCCATGCTCTTAAAATTGTTTGGTGATCCTGAAATGATAAAACCCAAAATATCATGAGATGAACTAGAAGTGTTATAATATTAAGTAAAATTTGTCAATCAGTGTGTGAAATGGTCACATCTACAGTTTAAAATTAAGCATATGAAAACATTCATTGAGATTTCTTACTATTTAAGATAAGATAACTTGCTATTTTTATGGTGGTGGTTTAGTCACTAAGTCGTGTCTGATTCTTGCGATCCCATGAATTGTAGCCCAACAGGTTCCCCTGTCTATGGGATTTTCTAGGCAAGAATACTGAAGTGGGTTGCAATTTCCTTCTCCAGGGGATCTTCCAGACCCAGGAATCAAAACTGAGTCTCCTGCATTGCAGGCGGATTCTTTACCGAGTTACGAGAGAAGCCCTATTTCTATAAAAGAGATCAACAATACATAATCCAATTAGTACTAATTGTCAACACTTAGAAATTAGCAGAGATTAAGAGGAAAGCCTTTGACAAGCATAAAAATAATTTGCCCAGAAAATAATTAAGGGGTAGAAACCTTCAGAAATGTGGCAAAATTGAGTTTGTGATAACAGTTTCCATGGGAAAAAGATGGACGTAAAATAATTTTAACATAGATGGTAAAAGGGCAATGACTGAAGAGACCATTTGTGAGAACACATTAGTTTACTTTTTATATGGCAGTAAAGATAAAAGAATTTTGATTTTGTGTGTATTGGGAGAAATCAATAACTTTCAGATATCAAAAAGGTAACAGAAAAGTTAAAAAAAAAAAGAAGAAAGAAATGTTAAGATTGAGAAAGGAAGTGAATATCATGCTTACCATGAAATCTTACATATAGTATCACCCCATAACTGATTTAATTGAATAAATCAGCTTGATTTAATTGAATAAATCAAAGCAAATTACAACTGTCCTTCGGTTTCCAGGACTCTCTATGCATAACAAAATATGAGGATGCTCAAGATCTTCATGTAAAATGGTACAGGATTTCCTAAAGGAAATCACCCCTGAATACTCAGTGGAAGGACTGATGCTGAAGCTCCAATACTCTGATTGCCTGATACGAAGAGCTGACTCATTGCAAAAGACCCTGCTGGGAATATTGAGGACAGCTGAGGATGAGTTGGTTAGATAGCATCACTAACTCAATGGACATGAGTTTGAGAACACTCTGGGAGATAGTGAAGGACAGGGAAGAACTGAGATGCTGCAGTTCGTGGGGTCACAAAGAGTCAGACACAACTTAGTCACTGAACAACAACAATTTGTATATAACCTATGCACCCCTCCCAAATACTCTGAATCATCTCTAGATTACTTATAATATTTAGTACAATGTAAATACAATGTTAATAGTTGCTACCAGCCAGTAAATTCAAGTTTTGCTTTTTGAAAATTTCTGGAATTTCTTTTTCAAATATTTTGATCCAAATTTAGTTGAATCCAAGGATACAGAACCCTCAGATACAAAAGGATTAAAAAAGTTCACTAATGTTAGCTACATTTTATTTATTTACTTTTTCACTGAAGTATAGTTGATATACAACATTACATAAGCTGCAAGTGTAAAATACAGTGAGTCACAATTTTTAAAGGTTATATCTCATCTATAGTTATTATGAGACATTGACTATATTGCCTGTGTTGTACATATATCCTTGTAGCTTATTTTATACCTAATGGCTTGTACCTCTTAACCCTACCCTGATATTGCCCCTCCTTCACTGCTTCTCCCTACTGGTAACCCTACCTTATTCTTGATAAATATTATTCTCTTTTTTTCTTAAATTCATTAGCTTGTTGTATTATTTAGATTCCATATATAATGATATCATAAAGTATTTGTCTTTGTTTGACTTATTTTACTGAGTACAATACCCTCCAAGTCCATCTATGTTGTTGCAAAAGGTAAATTTTCATTCTTTTTATGACAAATTTTCATCTTTTCATTGTGTGTGTGTGTATGTGTGTATATATATATATACCACATCTTCTTTATCTTTTCATTTGTTGATAGACACTTGGGTACTCTATATCCTGACAATTGTAAATAATGCTCCTATGAACAGTGGGATGCATGTGTAATCTTCAATTAGTGTTTTTGTTTCTTCCAGATATATACCCAGGAGTGGAACTGCTAGGTCATAAGGTAGTTCTATTTTCAGTTTTTTGAGAAACTTACATACTGTTTTTGACAGTGGCTGCACCAATTTACATTCCCACCAACAATGTACAAGGATTCCATTTTTTTTTTTTCACATCCTCACCAACAATTATCATTTATATTCTTTTTGATAATAGCCATTCTGACAGGTGTGGGTGATATTGTGATTTTGATTTGCATTTCCCTGATGATCAGTGTTATTGAATATCTTTGCATGCTGCTGTTGGCTATCTGCATGCTCTCTAGCCAAAGAAATAAGACAAGAAAACAAAATAAAAGAAACCAAATTGGAAATAAAGTGGCAAAACTTACTGTTTGCAAATAACCTGATACTCTACATAGAAAATCCTAAAGATGCCACCAGAAAATGACTCTAGCTCATCAATGAATCTAATAACGTTTCAGGATATGAAATTAACATACAGAAATCTGTTGCTTTTCTGTACACTAATAACAAAATATCAGAAAAACAAATTAAGGAAATAATCTCATTTACCATCACATCAAAAGGAATAAAATATTTAGGAATAAACCTACCTAAGGAGGCAAAAGACTTGTGCTCTGAAAACTACGTGATGCTGATGAAAGAAAGTGACGATCATACAGATGAAAAGATATATTGTGTTTTCAGATTGAAGAATTAAAATAGTTAAAATGACTGTAATCCCCAAGGCAATCTATAGATTCAATGCACTCCCTATCAAAATACCAATGGCATGTTTAACAAAGCTAGAATAAAAAACTTTAAAATTTGCATGGAACACAAATGACCCCAAATATTCAAGACTATCTTGAGAAAGAAAAACAGAACTGGAGGAATCAAACTCTCTGTCTTCAGATTAAACTACAAAGCTAGAGCAATCAAACCAGCACAGTACAGGCACAAAAACAAACTCATAGATCAACGGAACAGAACAGAGATCCAAGAAATAAACCCACATACATATGGTCAATTAATCAACAGCAAAGGGGAAAAAAATATACAAAGGATAAAAGACAGTCTATTCAATAAGTGGTGCTGGGAAAACTGGATAGTTATATTTAAAAGAATGAAATTGGAATATTCTCTACCACCAAATGCAAAAATAAGCTCAAAATGGATTAAGACCTAAATGGAAGACCAACAACCATAACATTCTTAAAGGAAAACATAGGCAGAACACTCTTTAGCAATAAATTGTAGTAATTTTTTTGGATCCTAAAGTGAATGAAATAAAAGGAAAAATAAACAATGGGACCTAAACTTAAAAAGCTTTTGCACAGCAAAGGAAACCATTGGCAAAATGAAAAGATAACCTACAGAATGGGGGAAAGTATTTGCAAATTATATGACCAGGAAGATTGACATCCAAAACTTATAAACAGTCCATACAATCCAACATCAAAAACCAAACAAGCTGAATGAAAAAGGGACAGAAGACCTGAATATATATTGTTTTCAAAGAGGACATGCACATGTAGCACTGACTGCGTAATAGCCACTAGTCACATGTGGCTCTTTAAACTTAAAACTTAGTAAAATTAATTAAAATTAATAATTAAATTATTTTATCACATTAGCTACATGTCAAAAATTCAAAGTAACGTACAGCAAATTCAGAGGTATATTAGAATAGTGGAGATATAGAATACAGAGGATTTTCATCATCACAGCAAGTTTTATTTGACAGTTCTATTAGGGAAATAGAAGATTAAAAATACAAGTAGATTTGAGGGACTATTTGTGCAGAAAGAATAAACTGTTATCAATGGTTTGTAACTTTAAATCACATGAAAGTTAATGAATAGAACACCAGAATTCTTTAAGTGAGAAATGTGTGCCTTCCAAAAGGTAACAATGAGCTGAAAATGGTGTGGCAGTTAATTTCATGAATCAACTGGACCAGGTCATAGCGTGCCAAGTTATTTGGTTAAACAGTGCTCTGGCCGACTGGGAAATCCCAGAAGAGACAGAGAAAAGAAACTAAAAATTGTGTGTATAAATTAACACATTGGCTGACCCCTGAACTGTGTATGCATGGGGCAGAATAAAGGCAATCTGAACTAAGATTTGAATCACTGCCAACAGCAAGGGTGCTGGAGTTTGCCTTTTGAGTTGAATCAAATTAACTTCTTGCTAGAAGAAGAATATCAATATTGTTGGAGGAGTACAAGAGAATCCAAGGCTTCACCCCAAAGCATGATAAACAGAATACAATGCAAAATCACTGAGTATGTGAAGTGGCAGAAAAATGTGACCTATTTTCATGGGAAACAAACAAACAGTACCCAAGAGGTGCTAGTATATACATGATCAATGTAAAAATGATCAAAGATTAAAGCAGCTCCTGTAATCACTGAGGTGAAGGAAAATAGTGCTTCTAATAATTAGAGAAGAAAATCAGTAGAGGAATAGAAAATATTTCAAAAGTTAGCTGGAAAACTAAAATATCTGAAGAATATTCACTGGATGGATTATGAAACAGATGAAAATGATGTAGGAAAGAGTCAGTGAACATGACCACAGATCAGTAGAATGCATCTAATTTGAAAAACAAAGAAAAAAGAAACAGGAAAGGAACAGCTCAGGGACTTTGGGAACAAATGTGGAAACATCTTAAGTCATGTAATTGGATTCCCAGGGAAGGAATAAAAGATAAATTAGAGCAGAAAATTATCTAAAGAAATAATTGTCAGAAACGTCTCAGTTTTATGAGATACAAAGTTACGAATTTAAGGAATTCAGCAAATCCCAAACTATGTAAACAAAATGATAACCACACCTAAGCGAAACTGCAGTCAAACTGTTGAAAACCAAAGATACAGATACTATCTTGAAAGCAGCCAAAGAAAAACAGCCATAAGACCAAGGATTCTCACCTAAGTTATGGAAATCAGGTCACAGTGAAATAACAACCTGAAGTGTAGAATGAGGAGGAAACAAAACATACTGTGAAACCAGAATTCTATGTATAGAGAAAAAGCCTTCAAAAAGGTGATACAAAGGACTTTTCCAATAATAAAATATAGGAAAATACATTTGTAGCACTTAGAAAATGATAGACTTTTTTTAAAAAACTATTTTAAGTATATTTTGCTAATTTATCTATTGGACATTATTTAAGATGACACAAAGGCAAGTCATGAAACTTAATATTTGTAAATAAATATTTATCGGCAACTGAACAAAGACAAAACATTTTACAAGAGAGTAAAAAGTTTTGCAGCAAACTGGAGAACAAATCTTTCCTAGAAACACTAGAATGTGTTAGTTTATAAAAAATTATTGCTAAAAGTAATTCTTGCATTTAGAATTACAAATGCATGGAAACACAGTAAAGACTGCATTAGACTAAACTTAAAAGCACCTGAGTAAAATGGCCCATCTTGTTCACAATTAGGTTGTCTTATAAACTGTAAGATTGGACTACATATATAGGTTTCTATATCGTAAAAGATGAAATTCAATTACAATACAAAGTATCTATAATATATATTATCTACCATTAGTTCGTTTGACTTTATGACTGAATTAAGGAAATGGCAACCCACTCCAGTATTCTTGCCTGGGAAATCCCATGGACAGAGAAGCCTGTCGGGCTACATTCCATAGGCTCTCAAAAGAGTCAAATACAACTGAGCAACTAAACAACAAGGAAACTACAAAATTTCATTGAAGTTACTTGTAACTGATACCTTAAGAGAAGCAGGGTTCAAATTTGATATATAATTATTATACATACAAAAGTAATTCAGAATGTTCTTCAATAAAATGGTGGTGTTTTTAGTTGCTAAGTCATGTCACTCTTTTGCAACTCCATGGACAGGAGCCCATCAGGCTCCTCTGTCCAACGGATTTTCCAGGCAAGAATACTGGAGTGGGCTGCCATTTTCTTCTTCAGGGGCTCTTTCTGACCCAAGGAGAAAACCCATGTCTTCTACACTGGCAAGAAGACTCTTTACCACCGAGGCACCAGTGAAGCCCTCTAAAGTAAAACAGTGGAAAACAAAACATATAACCAAAACCCATAAGATACAATAACTTTAAAATATGTTGCTGCCCTTTTAGACTAACACCTTACTAGAAAGCAAATGATCAAGCCACTGTGTTTTAATCAAATACCTATAGGCTCAGCAATAACTCAGTCTTCAAAAATAATCTGCATTAGTTAGTGTTAGTGTTAGTCGCTCAGTCGTGCCAACTCTTTGCGACCTCATGAACTGCAGCCCACCAGGCTCCTCTGTCCATGAGATTTTCCAGGCAAGGATGCTGGAGTGGGTTGCCATTTCTTTTGGAAAGATTTATTAAAGGAGTCTCAGCTTAGCATTCTGGACCTTGGTATCAAAACTCAGAGGACTGTTAGTATAATCTTATCTTCCTGCCATTTTTAAACAGAAAAGTTTTACATTATGTGTGGGGCCCATTTACGAAGAAAACCACAGGCTCAAGATGGTATTGTTAGGGGAAGCACACTGATTGAAACCGCCCACCTTGGCCAGGCACCATAGTAACCATTTGCATGAGTTGTTTTATGACAGGAGAGCCTGATAAGGAATACGGAACTAATAGGCCACCACCAGCCGGAAGAGTTCGGGAAAGATCGAGAGGAGACACTACCTGTCCGTCCACTTCCCAGAATCCCTCTTGCTAGCATCCATCTTGGCTGAGCGATGCGTGCGCCACCAGGAAAGACTGTGAATTAGAATGATTGGCCAAAGACCACCCGGAAACTAATCCCATCACCATAAAACCCAAGACTGCGAGACACGCGGCAGAGCAGTTCTCCTGGGTTCCCTTACCTACTGCTCTCCACCCGGGTGCCCTTTCCCAATAAAATCTCTTGCTTTGTCAGCATGTGTCTCCTCGGACAATTCATTTCCGAGTGTTAGACAAGAGCCCAGTTTCGGGCCCTGGAAGGGGTCCCCCTTCCTGCAACAGTATCACTTGATGATGTGCTAAAGCCCATCACACCAACCTTAGATTTAATACCAAACCAGACAGCACTTATGACCTTTACCAGAAGTGTAATCTTAATCAAACAGTTTGTAATTTCCTGGTCAGCAGCAACGAGGTAAGATGTCTCTTAGACCCTGCTCCTACCCCCACAGGAAGAAGAGGTCATCTGCAAGGTAAGATCCTTGCTCCTGGCTCAAAATATTCCTCTCTTTCCTTTGCTAATGACTTTCTGGATCCACTCTCCTTTCTATGAAATCCTTCATTTTTTCTATCACTCATTAGAGCTCCCTTCTAGTTGCTAGATGGATGCTTTCCCATTCATGAATGACCTATCAAAGCCAATTAAATCTTTAAGTGTGCTGGGTTGTATTTTGTTTTTTGATGGACCAAGACATTATCCTGGATTCCAGTTTTAAGATTATTTGTACTCCCCTGAACTTCCAGATGTTCAAACTGGTTTTAGAAAAGGCAGAGGAACAAGAGATCAAATTGCCAACATCTGCTGGATCATCGCAAAAGCAAGAGAGTTCCAGAAAAACATCTATTTGTGATTTATTGACTATGCCAAAGCATTTGACTGTGTGGCTCACAATAAACTGGAAAATTCTGAAAGAGATGGGCATACCAGACCACCTGACCTGCCTCTTGAGGAACCTATAGTCAGGTCAGGAAGCAACAGTTAGACCTGAACATGGAACAACAGACTGGTTCCAAATAGGGAAAGGAGTACATCAAGGCTATATATTGTCACCCTGCTTATTTAAATTACATGTAGAGTACATCATGAGAAACACTGGGCTGGAAGAAGCACAAGCTGAAATCAAGATTGCCAGAAGAAATATCAATAACCTCAGATATGCAGATGACATCACCCTTATGGCAGAAAGTGAAGAGGAACTAAAAAGCCTCTTGATGAAAGTGAAAGAGGAGAGTGAAGAAATTGGCTTAAAGCTCAACATTCAGAAAACTAAGATCATGGCATCTGGTCCTATCACTTCATGGCAAATAGATGCGGAAACAGTGTCAGACTTTATTTTTTGGGGCTCCAAAATCACTGCAGATGGTGATTGAAGCCATGAAATTAAAAGACACTTACTCCTTGGAAGGAAAGTTATGACCAATCTAGATAGCGTATTAAAAAGCAGAGACATTACTTTGCCAACAAAGGTCTGCCCAGCCAAGGCTATCGTTTTCCAGTGGTCATGTATGGATGTGAGAGTTGGACTGTGAAGAAAGCTGAGCACCGAAGAACTGATGCTTTTGAACTGTGGTGTTGGAGAAGACTCTTGAGAGTCCCTTGGACTGCAAGGAGATCCAACCATTCCATCCTAAAGGAAATCAGTCCTGGGTGTTCATTGGAAGGACTGATGCTGAAGCTGAAACTCCAGTACTTTGGCCACCTCATGTGAAGAGTTGACTCATTGGAAAAGACCCTAATGCTGGGAGGGATTGGGGGCGGGAGGAGAAGGGGACGACAGAGGATGAGATGGCTGGATAGCATCACTGACTCGATAGACACGAGTTTGAGTAAACTCCGGGAGTTGGTGATGGACAGGGAGTCCTGGCATGCTGTGATTCATGGGGTTGCAAAGAGTCAGAAAAGAAAGAGCGACTGAACTGAACTGATCTTGACAATGATCTCTCAGGAACTGCAATCCTACTCTGGATTTCTGAGAGTATACTATATCTCACAGACATGTACTGGCAAAAACCTGACTGCCTGTCAGAATTTCTAGATATAATGTTCTGAGAATGTTCCTGGAAACCTGGGGACTGAGCAACGAGGCAACTGGAGTCAATTCAAATGCTTTTTTTCTCTTTCCTTAGAGAGATATAATCTATTTGGAACTGTTCTTCTCAGAGCTGAAATCCTGTATGGTTTTCTAGTGCTTGTTGGTATGTGTTCCAGTCATTTAGCCAAAGCCCTATATCCCTTAAATGAAAACTTTTCATTATGTAAGTCCTTTCCCAAGTTCTGGGGACTTCACAGGTGGTGCTGGTGGTAAAGAATTTGCCTGCATATGCAGGTTCAATCCCAGGGTCAGAAAAATCCCCTGGGGTAGGAAGCGGCAAACCACTTAGGGTATTCTTGCCTGGAGAATCCCCAGGGGAGCCTGGTGGACTACAGACCACAGGACTGCAAATAGTCGGACACAACCAAACGACTCAGCACACACCCCTTAACACCAAACTCAACTAGAGACTGTAATCCTCTTGAGTCTCCCTCATCTATTTATCCTTTTTAAACAAAGTTATGTCTATATGTCTCAAAATTTCATAAAAATCATTGACAAATGTCAAATGAATAATAATGAATGTGATTCACAAAAAGAACAGGCTCTCTTAGAACTACATAACTGAAGTCCAGTGAAGAATTTGTCAAGAATTTGCCAAAAGGTATTTCTACTCAGACTGAAATACAAATCATACTAGTGACCCGCAGGAGTCTTAGCAAGTTTAATAGTCATAGCTTAGAATTCTATGATTTTATGAATTGGTAAGATCTTTTTGAAAACAGGTTAAATTTTGGATTGAATAAAAAGCAAAATAAAATTGAAAAAACCCTTTAAAGAATATAACTAGGGAATGAAATATTAGAATGATAAAGTACTAAAGTGTTTTACTGTCCCAAATGAATCTGCTTAAAACAAGGCAAACTAAAAAAAAAAAAAAATTAAATTGTGAACAGTAGCAGAATATGCTACCCAAAATATGCCTTTTTAGCATAAGGATTATTTTGAGCCACTTATTTTGGAGAAAAAGCAGACACAGGAGGAGTTCTGAAATCAGAGTACAATTCATCCTTTTGTAAGGGAAATTTATATTCAAGAGGGAAATCTCCATTTGTAAGGATATCTTTCTCTTTGTACCAAGAAGGAGGACTACAAATCACAAGAAACTTGATCAGTAGAGAAGGCATCCGACTTAAATCTGCATAATAAGCTTATTGTACTTTTCTGGATAACTACCCAGAATTAGCCTTCCTTCTACCAACCCCTTTCTTTTGTCTTTACCTGAAGATAATATTTGAGGTGGTGACTTGGACATTTGGGGGTTCAGGGGTGGGTTTACTCAGTTTTCCTACAGGAGGTACACATGCTATTAAATTTGTTTGTTTTGCTCATGTTAAGCTGTCTTTCATCACAGGTTTTTCTCAGTCACAGAAGGTAGAATATTAGAGGAAAATTATTTTTCTTTCCCTGAAATCCCAAACATTTTTTTCAGCTCTTTTTTCATACTGTCTGAAAGGGTCATACAGGGAAATTACTGAGTGCTCAACGATTATTTGCATTCTACTCTAAGATTTCACTTATTCCAAAATGCATGTAATAATCAGGAAAAAAAAAAAAACAAACTTTCACATTTAGGAAGAAACTAATAGTGTGGTCTCAGATAAATTCTTTTTGAGTTACAACTACAGGCCTTTGGAGTTGGATGACCAAGATGGCCTTAAAGTTTCCCCACCCTTGACTTTCTGACAGGCCTCTTCAAAACTGTAGACCCCTGACCTCTCTTTCTTACAGCATTTACTTTTGAAAAATTTCAATTATAAATTCTTTCTCTGTCCCTTTGAGATGTAAATCTTCTTCAAAACTGGCCTTTCAGCAGTTTTACAACAGAGAAAAGTCTTTCTCTAGGACCTGGGGGCCATCTCTTTGAAATGTGATCATCAAAGGTGAAATTTTCCCCATCTCCATTCTCTGTGGGCAGAAGAGAGCCTAACTTTCACACAGAACAGTTAGCAAATGATGAGCTAATCACACTGACCAAGTTCCCCAACCCAGTACATCAAGCTCCTCCAACCTTTTGATTCAGAGGAGTTGAATTCAATCTCTCCCCCAGGCTTCAGTAGTCTTCCTTGCCTGTTCAACTCTGTCTAGTACAATTTTTCTTTGACACTGAGTAGGGTATAAACACAAGTCTGTGAACTACTAACCCTATACTCTTAAGAAGTTTAAATAAAATAAGTAACCTGAGCCTTGGTTTATTAATTGACAAATTGGAGCTAGGAGGAACCTCCTTGCAGGATTGTTGTGAGAAATTTATCACATATATGCATAAAAGTGTGTTCAGTTCACTTCAGTCACTCAGTCGTGTCTGACTCTTTGCGATCCCATGAACTGCAGCATGCCAGGCCTCTCTGTCTATCACCAACTCCCAGAGTTTACTCAAACTCATGTCCATAGAGTCGGTGATGCTATCCAGCCATCTCATCCTCTGTCGTCCCCTTCTCCTCCTGCCCCCAATCCCTCCCAGCATCAGGGTATTTTCCAATGAGTCAACTCTTCTCATGAGGTGGCCAAAGTATTGGAGTTTCAGCTAAAAGTGTGTAAGTGGTCTCTAATCTGTAATTGACATTTAGTGATGACTATTCACCGAGAAAACTAAGAAAACTAACATCATGGCATCTGATCTCCATCACTTCCTGGGGAAACAACGGAAACAGTGACAGACTTTATTTTGGGGGGCTCCAAAGTCACTGCAGAGAGTGACTGCAGCCATGAAATTAAAAGACGCTTACTCTTGGAAGAAAAGTTATGACCAAACTAGACAACATATTAAAAAGCAGAGACATTACTTTGCCAACAAAGGTCCGTCTAGTCAAGGCTATGGTTTTTCCAGTAGTCAGGTATGGATATGAGAGCTGGACTATAAAGAAAGGTGAGCACCAAAGAATTGATGCTTTTGAACTGTGGTGTTGGAGAAGACTCTTGAGAGTCCCTTGGATTGCAAGAAGATCCAACCAGTCCATCCTAAAGGAAATCAGTCCTGAATATTCATTGGAAGAACTGAGGCTGAAGCTGAAACTCCAATATTTTGACCACTTGATGGTAAGAACTGACTCATTTGAAAAGACCCTGATGCTGGGAAAGATTAAAGGCAAGGGGAGAAGGGGACAACAGAGGATGAGAAGGTTGGATGTCATCACTGACTCAATGGACATGAGTTTGAGTAAACTCCAGGAGTTGGTTGGTGATGGACAGGGAGGCCTGGCATGCTGCAGTCCATGCGGTCGCAAAGAGTTGGACATGACTGAATGACTGAACTGAACTGAATCAATGAGGGGATTATTATGTAGTTCTTTTTTCCTTTTAGTTTTAAGAAATCTAAAAATCAGTACTGTCAAAAAAAAAAAAAGCTAAAAGAGCAAAGCAAACACTATAAGTGTTTCCAGAACCAGATCACTCTAAGTAAAAATTCATATGCCTAGTTCAGCTAAGCAAATCAAATTCGTTCACCACAGCAAAGAAAGGCTAAAGTGAAAATGAAAGTTAGTCACACTCAGTCGTGTCTGACTCTTTGTGACCCCAGGACTGTAGCCCACCAGGCTCCTCTGTCCATGGGATCCTCCAGGCAAGAATTCTGGAGTGGGTTGCCATTTCTTTCTCCAGGGGATCTTCCCAATCCAGGGATCAAACCCAGGTCAACTGCATTGCGGGCAGACTGAGCCACCAGGGAAGCCTTAAGAAAGGCTATCCAGAAGCTATTAATATGCTTCCTGCATTATAATGACTCAGAGAAAGACTTAGCTTTGAACAGATGTTTAAATTAAGAGCACATCTACTGACAGAGTGAACAAGATGTTCAAAATTAAAGTGTCTGAAACTTGTTTTTCTCTGTTTCATGAACCGATTTTAAGACATACACAGTTTATGTTAATGATTTCCTAATCCTTTTTTATTCTTAAATTCCTGAGAGATATCCCAGCATTTAATCAATGATTTTTAAAATATACTTTCTACACCTTACAAATCTTTTTTTCTTTTTTTAATTGAAGTATGACTTAAGGGCTTGTGCGGTGGCTCAGGCTCAGCAGTAAAGAACCCATCTGCAATGCAGGAGATGCAGGTTTGATCCCTGGGTTAGAAGACCTCCTGGAGGAGGGCATGGCAACCCACTCTAGGATTATTGCCTATAGAAATCCATGGACAGAGGAGCCTGGCGGGCTACAGTCCATGTGGTCACAAAGAGTGGGACACGACCGAAACAGACTCAGGGACCAGGAGGACAGCTTGGTTGCCAAGGGGGATGTGGGTGAGGGAGAGAGTCAGAGAGCACTGGGCTGGCAGTTTGGGGTTAGCAGGTGTGAACTGCTAAGACAGATGAAGAGCAAGGTCCTACGCTGTACCACAGGGAGCTATATTCAATATCCTGTGACAAATTATAATGGAAAATAATACTAAAAAGAATGTATATATATATGCATGTATGCTGTTTAGATGTTTAACCGTGTCCAATTCGTTGCAACCCCATAGACTGTAGCCCTCCAGGCACCTCTGTCCATGGGATTCTCCAGGCAAGAATACTGGAGGGGGTTGTCATTTCCCCCTCCAGGGGATCTTCCTGACCCAGGGATCAAACCTGGGTCGCCTGCATTGGCAGGCAGATTCTTTAACACTGAGTCACCTTATATATATATGTATATATATACATATATATATATATAACTGAGTAATTTTGCTGTATAACAGTAATTAACACATTGTAATTCAAATATATTTCAATAAAAAAAATAACTGAAAACAAATTTTCCCACTTAAACAGAGAAAACTTTCCTCAGTGAGACATTACCCATAAGTTCTTGTTATATTTCTCTGCTCCCACTTAGAAAAACCACTTTTAAAGACTGTAATTGCTGAATCCACTTCCTCTTTGATATGCAAATTTATACTTCTATTGTAATAAAAGAAGGTAAAGGTATGAATCTTTCTTTATGTACTACTTGAGCTACATCCTATTAATTTTGAAATGTTGCATTTTAAAAACAGGTCAAATTTTTCAAGTTTTTTCATTTTTTGGCCATGCCACCCAGCATATGGGATCATAGTTTCCAGAGGAGGAATCATACCACAGTCCTCTGCAGTGGAATTACAAAGTCTTAACCACTGGACCACCAGTGAAGTTCTGAAATGTTAGATTTTTAATCACAGTTCTAATTAAAATTTTTCTAATTCTCCATGTTATTTCATATTTCACCCATGGGTTATTTAGAAATATATCATTTAATTATCATATATGTGACTATTTTCTGCTAAAGTTTATTATTGGTTTCCAGTTAAGTTCTGCTATGAAGAGAAGAGGTGGTAGGAAAACACAGAAGAACTATACAAAAAAGATCATCATGACCCAGATAGTCATGATGGTGTGATCACTCGCCTAGAGCCAGACATCCTAGAATGTGAAGTCAGGTGGGCCTTAGGAAGCATCACTATGAACAAAGCTAGTGGAGATGACTGAATTCCAGCAGAGCTATTTCAAATCCTAAAAGATGATTCTGTGAAAGTGCTGCACTCAATATGCCAGCAAATTTGGAAAACTCAGCAGTGGCCACAGGACTTGAAAAGGGCAGTTTTCATTCCAATTCCAAAGAAAAGCAATGCCAAAGAATGTTCAAACCACCGCACAATTGCACTCATCTCACACACTAGCAAAGTAATGCTGAAAATTCTCCAAGGCAGTCTTAAACAGTATGTGAACTGTGACCTTCCAGATGTTCTAGCTGGATTTCGAAAAGGCAGAGGAACCAGAGGTCAAGTTGCCAGCATCTGCTGGATCACAGAAAAAGCAAGAGGGTTCCAGAAAAACATCTACTTCTGCTTTATTGATTATGCTAAAGCCTTTGACTGTGTGGATCACAACAAACTGTGGGAAATTACCTGCCCCCTTAGAAATCTGTATGCAGGTCAGGAAGCAACAATTAGTACTGAACATGGAATAATGGACTGGTTCCAAATCGGGAAAGGAGTACGTCAAGGTTGTATATTGTCACCCTGCTTATTTAACTTCTATGCAGAGTACATCATGAAAAATGCTGGGCTGGAAGAAGCACAAGCTGGAATCAAGATTGCCAGGAGAAATATCAATAACCTCAGATATGCAGATGACACCACCCTGATGGCTGAAAGCACAGAAGAACTAAGGAGCCTCTTGATGAAAGTGAAAGAGGAGAGAGAAAAAGTTGGCTTAAAGCTCAACATTCAGAAAACTAAGATCATGGCATCTAGTCCCATCACTTCATGGCAAATAGATGGGGAAACAGTGGACACAGTGGCTGACTTTATTTTTCTGGGCTCCAAAATCACTGCAGATGGTGACTGCAGTCATGAAATTAAAAGATGCTTGCTCCTTGTAAGAAAAGCTATGACCAACCTAGACAGCATATTAAAAAGCAGAGACATTACTTTGCCAAAACAGGTCCATCTAGTCAAAGCTATGGTTTTTCCAGTAGTCATGTATGGATGTGAGAGTTGGACTATAAAGAAAGCTGAGTGCCAAAGAACTGATGCTTTTGAACTGTGGTGTTGGAGAAGATTTTTGAGAGTCCCTTAGACAGCAAGGAGATCCAACCATTCCATCCTAAGGGAAATCAGTCCTGAACATCCATTGGAAAGATTGATGCTGAAGCTGAAACTGCTGAAGCTGAAATTTCAGTCCTTAGGCCACCTGATGGGAAGAACTGACTCACTGGAAAAGACCCTGATGCTGGGAAAGACTGAAGGCAGGAGGAGAAGGGGACGACAGAGGACGAGATGGTTGGATGGCATCACCAATTCAATTGACCTGAGTTTGAGTAAACTCTGGAGTTTACTCAAATTGACAGGGAGGTCTGGCATGCTACAGTCCATGGGGTCGCAAAGAGTTGAATGCAACTGAACTGAACTGTTGATCAGAGAACATATTCTGAATTTTTTTCTTAAATCCAATTATGTGTTTTGACATTTCTTTTGTGATCCAGCCTATGGTCCATCTCTGAGTGTTGTATGTGTACCTGAAAGTAACACGTATTCTGCAGTTGAATATAATGCTATATATGTTGATTAGATCTGTTTGATTTAAATGAGCTCAAGTTTTTATAAGCTGAATGATTTTCTTTCCATTAGTTCTATTAATTACTGAGAGAGGAATATTGAAATGTCTAACAATAACTGTCCCTTTTTATGCTTCCTTCCTGCTCTATTGTTTCATATTTCATAAGTTTTGAGGTTTCATTTTAAGGTGCATACACACTTACTAGTGTCATGTCTTCTTCATTCATTGATTCTCTAGTAAATATAAAATATTCCTCTTTACCTCTGTTAAAAGTTCCTGCCCTTGAAGTCTTCTTCATGTGTCTTACATAGCCATTCCAGCTTTTGTATGACTAGCTGTGCACACAGTATATCTTTTTCCATCCTCCTACTTTTAATCTATTAATAATCATATATTTCCCTTTTGAGTGTAATTGCTGTGACAGTACTTCCTTTGGTATTCTTTTTACTTATTCAATATGAAGATCCTTGCCATTCAGTGGTGAGTGTAGTCCATTCATAATTTACAGTTACTAATATGCTTGGGTTTAAATTTACTATAGCACTGTTTTCTATTTGTCTCATTTGACTTTTGTTCTTTTCTTTTTTTTTACATTTTTGGATCAAGTAAATATTTTTAGTATATCACTTTGTCTTCTATTTTCTCCTTACCAAGGGTCATTCTAAGTTTTTATAATATTAATCTCTATCAAACTCTTCATTCAAATAATATTCAAAGCAGAAAAATCTTATGTTAGTATATTTCCACTATTCCTTTCAATTTTTGTCATATTATTGCCATCCACTTCACTTCTAACTGGAGAAGGAAATGGCAACCCACTCCAGTATTCTTGCCTGGACAATTCCATGGACACAGATCCTGGAGGGTTATAGTCCATGGAGTCGCAAAGAGTTGGACATGACTGAGCTTTACTTTCTTTCTTTCTTTCTTTCCACTTCTGAATTTGTTACAAATTCCATGATTGCTATGATTTTTGCTTTAAAGAATAATTATATTTAAAAAATTAAAGTCGTTTATATGTATGTACATATTTACCATTTTTGCTGTCTTTATTTCTTCATATAAATCTAAATTCTCAAAAGACAACATTTCTTTTCATTGAAGAACTTTGAAAAAAATGTAGGTCTGTTATTTGTAGGTTTTATTTGTATAAAAATATTTTTATTATGCCTTCCCTTTAGTGAGATATTTTTACGGGAAATGAAATAGTATAGACAACTTTTTAAAGCAGTCTTAAACAGTTGTCCATTTGTATTCTGATCAAAATTGCTTATTCCTCTGTATGTAATGTGTTTTATTTTATAGCTACAGTTCAGTTTACCTTATTGATTTTCAGAAATTTATTACAAGCATCAATGCAGCTTTTAAGATAATTATACTTTAGGTTTGTTTGGTGAACATGTGGATTTATAATTTTTATCACAATTGTAATAATTTCAGCCACTTTATTTGTTTTCTGCCAGAAGGGAAAACTTGCTGTCCTAATCTTCAACTACATTAGGGTACGCTGATTTCATCTTTTTCTAGCAGCAAACCTCCCTTCTCACACTCGAGAATCTTCTGCTCAGCTGTTATCCTAGGATCTGCTTTGACCATACCATGGGAATTTCCATCCCTCCCCTGAGCTGTCTTCATCCTCACTCACTGCCTAGTTGGAATAAAATGCAGCTCCCAACAGCTTCCTGACAACTGTGCAACTTTGAAAACCTTTAACATCTATAAATATATTTCTTTCTATCTGAAGTTTTGCCAGGATAGAGAATTCCAACGGGAAACACATTTTCCCCTCAGGATTTTAAGCCTTGACCCATTGTCTTCTGGCTTCTGGTGTATTGCTAAGTCTGAAGCATTCTGCTTCTCCATCCTCGGGCTGAGTGCTTTCTTCTTGACTTCCGGTGGCCCAGGTGGTAAAGATTCTGCCTTCAATGCAGGAGACCAGCGCTTGATCCCTGGGTCAGGAAGATGCCCTGGAGAAGGGAGTGTCTACCCATTCCAGTATTCTTGCCTAGAGCATCTCATGAACAAAGGAGTCTGGTGGGCTACCGCCCCTGGTGTCCCAAAGAGTCAGACATGACTGGGCGCTTTAAGCACACACACGGGTTGAGTGTTTCCTTCTTGACTTTACCTTTTCTTCATTTTCATTCTTTTCTTCCCTTTGTTCCATTTCTTATCTCAATTTCTCTGGCAAGCATGGCTTTTTTAGTCATTAATCTTCAATAAGTGGGCCCTCTCAACAATTTCATTCTGAGAAATTTGATTGTTTTAATTTTGTTTTTTTATATTTTTGATAATAATTTCCCCCACTTTTTTCCAGACCCTTCTCCTGAAATTCTTACCATATGAATATTGTTTCTTCCTAAACACTCCTTTAATTTTCTCTTGTTTTGACTCTCCTTTTCCATTATTTGGCTTTATTGTTCATTTTATTATTCTTCATTCTTTCAATGTTCTTAGATTTATCTTCTGAATATTTTATTTAATTTTTCACTTGTTACCTACATTTAATTTCCAGAAGCTCTTCTTGGTTCACTGCATGTTCTTGCTTTTTTTCAATTTGTTTTGTTCTATAGCATACAATTCTTCTTTTAAACATGTATACTCTTCTCATCTTCTCAACTACTACATTACTAAAGATTACTAAATGTATTACTATATTACTTCTCAACTACTATATTACTAATATGGATATTGCATATTTTAAAATTGATTTCTTCTCCCAGAATCCTATGGCGGCACTTAACGTTTTCTCTGAATTCTTCTTTCCTGTATGCTTTTTGCATGGCTGTCACTTAGTTCCTTCTTTTTCTTGTTAGGAATTTCCTTAAATGTCTAGTGATCACAGTTGCATGAACATATGTTGGAGTGAAGCACTCAGAAGCTCCTCGGGACATGAGTGAACATGGGGACCTTATTTTCACGTCATTCATACACACAGACACTTGGGAAGAATGCTTCCTGCCCTGTGAGTGTCTACCAACCAGCCTTGCTGCACCAATCAGCCCAGCACCAAGGGGGTGCCCTGCTGGATGATCCTGGATGGGCCCACCCCACGATCTGTACCTCCAAGAGGCCTGAGCTGTCCCCCACGGCGAGTGGGCAGAGGAAACAGTCTCTTGCGTTTCCTGTCCCCTAATTGCTTCAGTAACTCACTCTAACCTTCTCTGAAATGGCACTGAATCAGAGGATTTCTCTTCTGATGTTTTGTTCCCAGGGGGCATCGTGGGTCACGAGTTTTTGCTGTAGGTTACTTTCCCTCCCTTTATACCTGTGCAGCCAGAGTGTTTATTTTGGCCAAATTTGCCAACTACTGGAGTAAATCTCTTTTCCCAGGATGGGAAAGGGACCAGCAATGAACATGTGGAAGGGTTCAGGGAATCTAATGATTTCTCTTGCAGACTTTCAACCGCTGTTCATATATTTAGTCCTATATATAACCTTACTTGTAGAGGCATCTGATACATCTATTCCTGTCACTTGAGTCTCCATTGCATAAAGCAGCCTGCTTCTGACTTGTTTCCTCTCCTTTCTCAGCTTAAATGTTACCTTCTTTCTGTCTGTTAAGTCAGTTACCACCCACCCATCTGCTTTGTAGCTTCCACATTTGTATCAATGTCACCTCATCTACCATCTCTTCTATTCCGAGTGAAGTCTTTTTATTCACAACCTGTCAATATCCTACAGTGTCAGGAGGAAATGGAATGCATTTGTTGAATTGAAAGCTTTCAAATTCAGCTTGGAAAGGGTGCACCAAAGACATTATATAGTTATTTCCTATATTTACTCCCCCTTGTTACACAGATACAGGAAGACTGCAAGTATTTTAAAACTAAGTTACCATTTGAGAGTCCCACGCTTCACAGTTAAATATTTACAGAAACATAAGGTAGAATATGTTCAATTCCAGTCCACTTATTCGATACATAGGTTTGGAACATCTAATGAGCCGACCTAATTAAGAAACTATTGCAATAATGCACAAGTGGACCCAGGAGAGTCATGTATGAATTAAGACAGTAACTGTGGAGAAGGTGGGGAGCAAATGAATTTCAAAGCAAATATATGTTTTAAAGAGAAATATTTTACAAATTTTTGCAATCATTCGTCTGATCTATGACCATGAATCAGTTTGCTTTTTTGCTATTTAGTTGCTAGTCATGTATGACTCTTTTGTGACCACATGGACTATAGCCTGCCAGGCTCCTTTGTCCATGGGATTTCCCAGACAAGACAACTGCAAAATGACAGTGGGTTGTCATTTCCTTTTCCAGGGGGATCTTCTTGACCAGAGAGCGAACCTGCATCTACTGCATTAGCAGGTAGATTCTTCATCACTGAGCCACTTGGGAAGACCATTAGTTTGCTCGGGCTGTGGTAACAAACGACCACAAACTTGGTGGCTTAATGAAAATGTATTGTCTCGACATTCTGGAGGTCAGAGCTCAAAAGAAAGATGTTGGTAAGGCTGGTTCCTCCTGAGGGCAATGCGGGAAGCCTCTCTCCCAGCTTACAGAAGGCTGTCTTCACATACACACGGCATTCTGTTATTCATCTGTCAACACATTTCCCCATTTATCAAGGACACAGCTCAACTAGGAGTAAGGCCAACTGTAATAAACTCATTATAACTTGATTATATCTATTAAGACTTTATCACCAAGTAAATTTGCGGGAGGAGCAGCGGCTGCATGGTGCAGGAGCGGCCAAGAGGAGATACCCTGTGTCCAAGGTCAGGAGTAGCGGCTGTGCTTTGCTGGAGCAGTTGAGAAGAGATACCCCATGTTAAATGTAAGAGAAACACAAGTAAGACGGTAGACGCTGAGAGAGGGCATCAGAGGGCAGACAGACTGAAACCGCAATCACAGACAACTAGCCAATCTGATCTCACAGACCACAGCCTTGTCTAACTCAATGAAACTAAGCCATGCTGTGTGGGGCCACCCAAGACGGCCGGGTCATGGTGGAGAGGTCTGACAGAATGTGGTCCACTGGAGAAGGGAATGGCAAACCACTTCAGTATTCTTGCCTTGAGAACCCCATGAACAGTATGAGAAGGCAAAATGATAGGATACTGAAAGAGAAACTCCCCAGGTCGGTAGGTGCCCAATATGCTACTGGAGATCAGTGGAGAAATAACTCCAGAGAGAATGAAGGGATGGAGCCAAAACACAAACACTACCCAGTTGTGGATGTGACTGGTGATAGAAGCAAGGTCTGATGCTGTAAAGAGCAATATTGTATAGGACCCTGGAATGTTAGGTCCATGAATCAAGGAAAATTGGAAGTGGTCAAACAGGACATGGCAAGAGTGAATGTCGACATTCTAGGAATCAGTGAACTAAAATGGACTGGAATGGGTGAATTTAACTCAGATGACCATTATATATACTATTGTGGGCCAGAATCCCTTAGAAGAAATGGAGTAGCCATCATATTAAACAAAAGAGTCTGAAATGCAGTACTTGGATGCAATCTCAAAAATGACAGAATGATCTCTGTTTGTTTCCAAGGCAAACAATTCAATATCATGGTGATCCAAGCCTATGCCCCAACCAGTAATGTTAAAGAAGCTGAAGTTGAACGGTTCTATGAAGACCTACAAGACCTTTTAGAACTAACACCCAAAAAAGGTGTCCTTTTCATTATAGGGGACTGGAATGCAAAAGTAGGAAGTCAAGAAACACCTGGAGTAACAGGTAAATTTGGCCTTGGAGTACAAAATGAAGCAGGGAAAAGGTTAACAGAGTTTTGCCAAGAGAACGCACTGGTCATAGCAAACACCCTCTTCCAACAACACAACAGAAGACTCTACACATGGACATGACCAGATGGTCAACAACAAAATCAGATTGATTATATTATTTGCAGCCAAAGATGGAGAAACTCTATACAGTCAGCAAAAACAAGACCAGGAGCTGACTGTGGCTCAGATCATGAACTCCTTATTGCCAAATTCAGGCTGAAATTGAAGAACATGGGGATAACCACTAGACCAATCAGGTATAATCTAAATCAAATCCCTCATGATTATACTGTGGAAGTGAGAAATAGATTTAAGGGACTAGATCTGATAGACAGAGTGCCTGATGAATTATGGAAGGAGGTTTGTTACATTGTACAAGAGAGAGGGATCAAGACCATCCCCATGGAAAAGAAATGCAAAAAAGCAAGTGGCTATCTGAAGATGCCTTACAAATAGCTTTGAATAGAACAGAAGCAAAAAGTAAAGGAGAAAAGGAAAGATATTCCCATGTGAATGCAGAGTTCCAAAGAATAGCCAGGAGAGATAAGAAAGCCTTCCTCAGCGATCAGTGCAAAGAAATAGAGGAAAACAACAGAATGGGAAAGACTAGAGATCTCCTCAAGAAAATTAGAGATACAAACGGAACAAACATTTCATGCAAAGATGGGCTCAATAAAGGACAGAAATGGTATGAACCTAACAGAAGCAGAAGATACTAAGAAGAGTTGGCAAAAATACACAGAAGAACTGTACAAGAATGATCTTCAAGACCCAGATAATCACGATGGTGAGATCACTCACCTAAAGCCAGACATCCTGAATACGAAGACAAGTGGGCATTAGGAAGCATCACTACAAAGAAAGTTAGTGTAGGTGATGGAATTCCAGTTGAGCTATTTCAAATCCTAAAAGATGGTGCTGTGAAAGTGCTGCACTCAATATGCCAGCAAATTTGGAAAACTCAGCAGTGGCCACAGGACTGGAAAAGGTCTGTTTTCATTCCAGTCCCAAAGAAAGGCAATGCCAAAGAATGCTCAAACTACTGCACAGTTGCTCTCATCTCGCACGCTAGTAGAGTAATGCTCAAAATTCTCCAAGTTAGGCTTCAGCAATACATGAACTGTGAACTTCCAGATGTTCAAGCTGGATTTAGAAAAGGCAGAGGAACCAGAGATCATATTGCCAACATTCACTGGATCATCAAAAAAAGCAAGAGAGTTCCAGAAAAACATCTATCTGCTTTATTGACTATGCCAAAGCCTTTGACTGTGTGGATCACAATAAACTGTAAAATTCTAAAAGAGATATGAATACCAGACCACCTGACCTGCCTCTTGAGAAACCTGTATGCAGGTCAGGAAGCAACAGTTAGAACTGGACATGGAACAACAGACTGGCTCCAAAAAAGAAAAAGGAGTACGCCAAGGCTGTATATTGTCACCCTGCTTATTTAACTTCTATGCAGAGTACGTCATGAGAAATGCTGGTCTGGATGAAACACAAGCTGGAATCTAGATTGCCGGGAGAAATATCAATAACTTCATATATGCAGATGACACCACCCTTATGGCTGAAAGCAAAGAAGAACTAAAGAGCCTCTTGATGAAAGTGAAAGGGGAGAATGAAAAAGTTGGCTTAAAGCTCAACATTCAGAAAACTAAGATCATGGCATCTGGTCCCATCACTTCATGGGAAATAGATGGGGAAACAGTGGAAACAGTGGCTGACTTTATTTTTTTGGGCTCCAAAATCACTGAAGATGGTGACTGCAGCCATGAAATTAAAAGAAACTTACTCCTTGGAAGGAAAGTTATGACCAACCTATACAGTATATTGAAAAGCAGAGACCTTACTTTGCCAACAAAGGTCTATCTAGTCAAGGCTATGGTTTTTCTAGTAGTTTTGTATGGATGTGAGAGTTGGACTATAAGGAAAGCTGAGCACCAAAGTTTTGATCCTTTTGACCTGTTGTGTTGGAGTAGACTCTTGAGAGTCCCTTGGACTGTAAAGAGATCCAACAAGTCCATCCCAAAGGAGATCAGTCCTGGGTGTTCTTTGGAAGGACTGATCCTGAGGCTGAAACTCCAATACTTTGGCCACCTCATGCAAAGGGCTGACTCATTGGAAAGGACCCTGATGCTGGGAAAGATTGAAGGCAGGAGGAGAAAGGGGATGACAGAGGATGAGATGGTTGGATGGCATCACCGACTCAATAGATATGAGTTTGGGCAGACTTCGGGAGTTGGTGGTGGACAGGGAGGCCTGGCATGCTGTGGTTCATGGGATCACAAAGAGTCAGACACGGCTGAGCGATTGAACTGAACTGAAATTCACATTATGAGGTCCTGGGGGTTTGGTCTTCAACATATTAATTTTCAGGGCACACAATTCAGCTCATAACAGTGCCTTTTCCAATAAAGCTTGAGTAAGTTAGTGTAAGGGTTTCCCTGGGTTCTTTAGTGGTAAAGAACCCACCTGCCAATGCAGGAGACATAAGAGATGAGGGTTTGATCCTGGGTCTGCAAGATCCCCTGGAAGAGGGTATGGCAACCCACTCCAATGTTCTTGCCTGGAGAATCCCATGGAGAGAGGAGCCTGGTGGGCTACATTCCATAGGGTCACAAAGAGTCAGACACGATTTAAGTGACTTAGCACACATGCACACAAGTTAGTTTAAAAAGGAGTAAAACATTTAGGTAAATTAGGGTGAAGACAATGCAAAGCCTACCACATTCAGGACCTGTAGTCCTAAAGTAATGTAACAGAGCACACCTATTAGATGGTCCAGAAAAGTGCAAATCATGTCCCTAAAAGACCCATGCATGTTTTGCCTTTTCCCCAGTCACTACAGAAAGCGCCACATTTCTCATCTGTCTGTGTACCAAAGAAAGGACTACAGATGGACTCACTGGTTTAAAACACAGGAGTTAATAGGACATCCTCAACATAAAAGAGTAAAGAATTTTTTTTAAAGTAGTGAAATTAAAATGTATTTACAGAAAAAAGCTATAAGTTGGTAATTAGAAAATTTGATTTTTAGTTTATTGAATTTAAGGCCATAAATGTATCATGGAGATCATATAAGCCAGAGATTACCAGACTGGGAGGTGCATCAAAATCACCTGGTGATCTTTTTAAAATACACGGCTTCCTAATTCCCACCCTACATATCCTGAATAGGATTTTCACAAATGCATACTTTTTTAGAAATGCTCCAACTGATATTTTGCAGACTGCTTGATCCATATGCCTCGCTTTTAAGTTGAGGAAATTGAGATCATTATAACAAAATCACATAGCATAGGATATATTTAATTAAAAATGATCTAGTTCTGTTTATATATGACTCATTTCATTTTGATCAACAGGAAATCTAGAGATTAGTAGTAGAAAGTACTTCAGGAATACTTTTGTTGATATAATCAATGATGCAACTATTCTTATTTTTTTGGCCAGATAGATTAGAGATATTTACTTCTCTTTAGTAACATTTTAAGGCCATCAATATTTAATGTTGGTAGATTACAAAAAAAAATAATAAAATCTTGTAAGGCAAAAAGAACAATTTACTGAAAGAGATTTTAGAAACTTACAGATGATGTCCTGTCCACTTCACAACGGCTGCTCAGAATAAAACAGGCCTCAGCATCATCCATCCTAAATGCAGACAGAAAAGGAAAATAATCACACATTGACATATCTATGTGCCATCTGCAAAACAGAATTCCAACACCCAGTCCAGTGCATACAAAGTACAGATAAACTATGAACATCCTTAAGCTTAAATGAAAGTAGGATTTCTTGCAGATCATGCTTGTAAACAAAATAATTGTTGATTTGGTTGTAGTTCATAATGACAGAAGTTAAAAAAAGTCAATTTTCATTTTCTCTTTTATCACTGTATATATTTTTTTCATATATATATACTTGGTATAAGTTAAGGGAGTTTATAAGCCTTTGGTTTAGATGGATTCTTTTTTGACTGTAATGCATCAATAAAACTGAGAGGAAACAAAGCTATTTAGTATTCATAAGCCAAACTCTACTGTACATTTATATTTCCCAGAGATGAATCATCATCTTGTTCCAAACCCCTTCCCTTCATGCTAAAGTTGTATATTTCTTATACATAATAATAAACCACAAGTGTGCTTCAGTGCTTGGTAAGCAATGTTCTAAAAACATAAAATTGTATATTTTTAAAATGAGGAACTATTTGCCTTTCTGGTTCATTACAGTAGAAAAAAATTTTTCCTCCAATGTATTTTCCATGGAGAAAAATGATAAAAGTCTATGGAATTAGACCAAATCAAACAGTTTTGGAAAAGTGTGAAGAAGTCATGGTTATTAAGACAACTGTATAACATTTTTTATACATCGTCTTCAACAAAGCAACTCAAACTCATGCAACTGACCTTTGGAAATGGTTTGGAGAATTTTACTCCTTGTCTTGCGTGGGAATTGTGTTGAAGAATGTGTTAGTTAACATTAAATCCCAAATTTCTACATGACATAGGATAAGAAATGAGCATAAAAATGGTACCATCTTTCTTAACTCAATTTTCTGAGAATTACCAGCCTGCTACCTCTCACTCATCCACACTCTCGTTTTTCATACCTATGGAGAAATGTTTCTGGTATATGTGACTGATTTGGCTAAGAAACAATCATTAATATTATTAATACTAAATGGAGTTGTGTTAATCCTGGTTCAGTCACGAAGTCGTATCCAGCTCTTTGAGACTCCATGGACTGTAACCCACCAGGCTCCTCTGTCCATGGGATTTCCAGGCAAGAATACTGGAATGGGTTGCCATTTCCTACTCCAGAGGATCTTCCCAACCCAGGGGTTGAACCCACGACTCCTGCGTCTCCTGCATTGGGAGGTGGATTCTTCACCACTATGCTAACTGAGAAGTGCATTAATCCTAGGTATTATCTAGCTAAGATGCCAATAGCTAATCCTAATAGCTTAGATTAGTTGATTAGGTTGTCAAAAGGCTTCATTTATCACAGAAATTCATATTGAACATAAAATGGGCATTACTCATTCTTATCATATGAAGAACTTAACTCATTACAATAAATTAAGCATATTTATTATCTATACAGATGAATATAAAGATCCAAATTACATTACTGTTTAAGCAACTATTTCTTTACAGTTCCTGAATAATGAGTACAGATAGCAGCTTGTTAGCAAACAGCTAATGCTGTGTTTTACTTGCGATACTGGGAGAATACGACTTCCTCTAGAACTGTCATGTGTATACTGACAATATATATGAAGCATGCAATCCACTACAAATGCTGATATATTCTCAAGAAGCTTAATTTTCTAATTATGTACAATTCATTATATTGTGGCAGTTTCTACTTACTTTTTTGTTTCACAAGTTGTTAAATCATTGAGAAAATTCTCAGCTAAATTGACCTGTTATATATAAATCTAACATAATGTTAGAGTTCCTGTTATGAGCTATCTAGTCAACTTTTGCAGGAATAAGCAGCAGACAAGAATTTGGGGATTATTTTCTGTTCTTTTCCATCATCCACACACATCCACCACCCCCCCCACACACACACAAATACAAGCATACAGAGGACATGCATAAAGAAACACAGAACATACACAAACATGGAGAACATGCACCAACACACACACCAACACACATACTCAAGCCATCTGGAAAGGATCAAAACAACAAAGAAAAAAACACTTATGCTATGAAATTCAAGGAAGAGACTTTTAAGCCTAACAGAGACTGTAGGACAACTCAAAGATAAACATGAAGATATATTTAAAAGCTACAAAACAAGAGAAAACATTGAGTGAAGCCACCTCCACTAAGGATCTCTTCTGGCTTCTGAAACTATGGAGGGTGTTTTGCAGAGGCCCTGACTCCTGGAGTCTACAGTCTAACCAACCACACTCTCCCTCTGCTCCCACCCAGCAGTGACCCCAAGATTGTGACAAAGCTATAAGACTATGTCATCTTTAATCCAGGTGGACTGGCAGCTTCACGAGAAGAAGACAGCAGGTAAGACCTCTGTCGGCCTTCTGACTTCTCCAGTCCCCAAGGACTCTGTCATCTCAGACACCAGGGGACACAAGTGTTATCTGCCCAGTATATAATACAAACTCCTTAAAATCTAAACCCTGACTCACACTGCGTTGGCATCTCACATAGTGGTTAGCCCACGATTTTTATTTGTCAAGTAAAAACAGTATCCAGGGATTTGGAGGCTACTCTCGCTGAATCTGGGTAACTCAGCTCATTTCCCAGCACCCTGAGATGATCACACCATACCACACTTCTCAATGTGTTGTGCGGACGTGGTCTGATAACCCTGCACTGAGAAAGAGGAGCAAATAAGCGGATTTTATATTTTTAGTCTTCCCATTTGACCAGCAATGGTACTAGAGCAAAAGTTTGTATTCAAAAACACATCTTGCAGTACTGAAACTGCTAAAATTTGGAGGAGAGAAAAGATATTATAACACTACAAGATGGGAAATGGACATACTTACTTTGCTCTCAACAGATCCTGGTCTTTAAGGGCCGAACCTTGAAGGTAGATAACTCTTTGTGACCACATTGGAATCTGGAGGATCCTTCGGACCTGCACATCCATTTCAGTAGGACACAAAATCACCACATAATAATCCTACTCAAAACAAAGTGGGCAATGGGATAGAAACAATAATGCTTTGTTTTATACTAGATAGGTAAATAGAATATCTATGAACATTTTGAAATATGATAAAAGAGAAATGAACTCTTACTAATAAATCAAAGTTTGCATTTAAAACCTGGGCATATGCTAAATAACATGAAACGGTAATAAACATAACAGACAAATATACAAAATCTCATAAATCAGCATGTTCATCCTGACTTTTTTCAATTTACTTAGTACCAAGAAGAGAAGATAAATCAGTGCATACACTCAGCACACATTTCAGCCTATGAAATTTTCAATTTTGACTTCAGGGTGTGAAAGTGTTAGTCACTCAGTCGTGTCCGACTCTGACGCCATGGACCGTAGCCCACCAGGCTCCCCTGTGCATGGAATTCTCCAGGCAAGAATGCTGAAGCGAGCTGCCATTCCCTTCTCCGGGGGATCTTTGTGACCCAGGGATCGAACCTACGTCTCCTGCATTGCAGACAGGTTTTTTACAGTGTGAGCCATCAGGGAACCTCCTTAGGATTTCAGATTGATTCTAAAAGATAAACTGCATACCAGCCAAAAGTGCTAAGGATCAACTCATACTTCAATCTCGTTACTTTTAATAAAAAGCTGTGGTGATGGTTTATATCATTTGGTAACATTATTATGAGTTGATAAAATTGAAAATATTCTGATGACTATCTGAATGGAAAAGGATTCACAAAAATATTGGTAATACTGACAAAGTAAATTAAATTTGAAAGTTTGTGATCAAAATATTTCAAAACAATGGTTGTTTAGAGAAAGTGCAAAATTATTCTCAGGGATAAAATGGTATAAAACAATTTATCTATAAGAATTCAAATTCTCTGGCAAACATCCACCATTTTATCACTCTGTATCTAGCGGGAATTTTTGGAGTTTTAAGATTTCTCCATATTGATATTAGACAAAATTAATTACTAGGGATCAAATTTTGGATGGATTAAATTTTCTCCCAGATGGATTTTCTTTGTGGGTTGTAATAAGCACCTGAAATTATTTAATATGAGTAATTAAAAAAAAAACATTAAATATGGAGTAACTCCAAAAATGCAAAATAATGTATGTAAAAACAAATGAATATATTATACAAGTTTCACTTATAAGTTAGATTTTTTAATCCCAAAAAGCAATATGTTAAAATTTCTCATTATTTAAGAGAGAGATAATTAGAAGTACTCAGTACTGTCTTGACTTCAGGATTGCCCAATCTCTTAACAGAATTATTGGGGAAATACAGAAAATTCAAAATTTCTGTCTGGACTAGACTAAGTGCATTAAGCAACAAAGGAGGTGACCTAAGTCTACACTGGCCCAGAACCACGGCAAGTGGAAGTGTCTGCATAGACAGAAGAGATTTTTCTGAATTCATGATCTCAATTACATATTGCCCAAATTTTGGTCATTTATTACTACTATAAATAAGACCAAGTTTCACTCCAGGAAACAAAGGGAAGATTGGAACTTTTAGACTTCCAAATTTTCATTAGTAACACTTGATAAAATTCTGACAATTCAAGTGAGCAGATGATATTGAAATGATTCTTTTATTGTTTTATTATATTTTAAGTTTCACTGTTTCATAAAAATATCATTTATTCACTACCAAAAGGAGAAAAAAGCAATCATTTTAATTCAGAGAAAACCCTTCTTTGTAGCAGTAATATAATTCCATCTGTCTTTCGTTATGGATACAGAAGGAAACTTAACATACTGTGTATTCCTCCAGCATTTTTTTCTATGTTCCAGGTTATATTTGTAGTTCTTCATTTTCTCTAAATTTGAGCATATAAATAAAAATCCTCCAGAACACAGGCTGTACTATCATTAATTGATTTTGCCAATGTTAGTAGGTATAATCTGTCAAAGTTACCTGGAGTCTTGGATGTGCATAGAATTCATTTAAAAAGTCCATGAGTAAATCAATCTTGAGTGAGCTGACACATAGAACAACATGCTTTTCAGTTTGAGCTCTGTGTCGACTATAGTTTCCACCTGACTTTTGTCTCTCCATCCACAAATAGGCCAGCTGTTCAAACTGTAACGCATTTTCCACATGTGAATGAAAAGAACTGGACATGGAAATAAAAATCAGTTCAATCCATCTATTGTCTACTGGGTATAACTCAATTTCTTAGATGAAACTTGTTGAGATTGAAATGATCAGTGTTCCCTTCAACAAGACTCTTCATAGGATAATTGCAGACTTGCTAATCCCTCCCAGGGCCTTCATGTCTCTCAGGAAACAATAATGAGATTTTCCTACTGTATCATAACAGGCACTAAGAGGTCTGCACTTCTGCTTTCTGTCCAGTAGAGTATGCAGCCATATACATCATGCACCTGGTTAAAGAGAAAGGTCTCACTTTTTTCTCTCATATTCTTCTGTCAACTTCAGCCCACATCGTCTGCAAGGGGAGATAACCTTACTACACACACAAGGCCACGTTCCAGTTATAATGCATGCATGCACGCTCAGTCGTGTCCTACTCTTTGCAACCCCATGGACGGTAGCCTGCCAGGCTTCTCTGTCCACGGGATTTTCCAGGCAAGAATATTGGAGTGAGTTGCCATCATCTTCTCCAGGGGATCTTCCAGACTCAGGGACTGAACTCATGTCTCCTGCATTGGCAGGCGGATTCTTTATCACTGAGCCACCAAGGAAGTAGCTGTTATTAAAGGGATGCTGAGAGTATGGGGGAGGTGTGTCATTGAGGATGACATGCATGATTGGATAGGAGTGGAAAGATCATTTTTACATCTATGGAAAGGATATTTCAATAACTTTGTCAAATGGCTGTATAATAGAATATACATTTTGATTTGTGTTGGCCACAACCTGTTTATGACCTGCCCACCCATGGACAGCCAGAATTCATTACAGGAAAAAGCTGAAGGTTGCCTCTGTGTGTCTTCAGTCTCATTTATATCTCTGTGCCTTTGCGTTCTTATCCATTCTCCAAAATGCTTCATGTTAGCTACGTATCATCTTCAGATTTTGTTTTAGTTGACCAACATAGTCAATCGATTTTTATTCATGACAACATATGGCTTTTAATTGTAGTGTCAAGAATCAAAAGAAATCAATGTTTCATAAGTTTATTTTCTTGTACAAATATGCTATAATTAAAAATTATACTGTCCTACAATCTGGTAATTAATATAAATACTCTATATGTAAAAGAAAGCATCTTGAAAAACTGAAATGAAATGTGAGCTATCAATTGAGACTAGAAGGGAAAAAAAACTCATGTTTCTAATATAATTTAAAAAGGCATTTTGGAGACAATTTTAATAATTGACTAGATTGTATAAGAACATGTGTTAATATAGTTAATAAGTCACCCTGCATTTTTGATTAAATGTGGAAGATTTGATTTCATAAGACTTTGAACATTTCTATAAAACTTAACATGGTGGTGTTTACCTGGATAGGGAGAACCACAAGAGCAACACAGATCATGGCAACCACAAAAAGCTTGGACGACCACGTTTCTGGAGTGACATCCCCAAAGCCCACAGTAGAAAATGTCACGATGCAGAAATAAAGGGAGTCGAAGAGATTCAGCTTCTTTCCTATCCGTTCCAGATGTTGGATTCCACAGATGCTAAAAAAACAAAGTTGCGTTACAGTTAAAACTTTCAAATCAGCCACATTACTTCTCATCATTCTTCTGAAAGCCAAAGCACACTTCCTAAAGCCACTTGGTACCTGGGATTGTATATGGTTCAACACTTTTCTTCAAGAAAATATTTTTAAGTTTTTTCTTACATTGAAGAGAAATAGTCTTATTTTATTTGTAGCCAAAATTTATAGCCCCAAATCACAAAGCATATTTGAATAGTATATAAAATGAATAGACGGAATTTCATGGGTGATTACACAAACATTTTTTGAATGCATGCCAAAGAAACATAGACACCAGAATCCACTAGATCTACTACCCATCAAAATAGCAATAGTCAATAGTCTTCTTTTTTAACAGAGACACATTTTTCAGTTATATATGTGTGGTATAGATATATGTGTATATATTTCATGTATGTGTGTTTCACAGTCATCCCTCCGTATCCCCAGGGGTTGGTTCCAGGTCCCCCCGGGGGACACAGAAGGTATAATGACATAGTCATTCTAGTCACTCACATGACATAGTATTTGCATATAACTTATGCACATCCTCATGTATACTTTAAATCATCTCTAGATTACTTTTAATACCTAATACCATACAAATGCTATAAAATTCATTGTAATTAAGTTGCAAATGCTATGCAAATAGTTGCAAGTATGCAGCAAATTCAACTTTTGGTTTTTGGAATGTCCCAGAAATTTCTTCCCTAATATTTTCAATCTGTGATTGGTTGAATCCACAAATGTGGGAACTTGGAATACAGAGGGACCACTGTATACAAGAAAGGCTTGAGGAGTTACCATTGTAAGATGACTCTCAAAAGGAGTCTTTAGGTACATCAATAATCTGTACAAAACTGTTGGTGGTATGAAAGTAAGGGAGAAGCTAGAAATGTTACAAGTTTTTCCCAAAATAGAATTGCTAAAATAGCATTAGAAATAGTACTGCTACTAGCTAAAAAAAAAAAAAAAAAAAAGGAGGCTATGAAACATGCATATATGTGCAATATCAGAGAGGAATGAGATTTACAACATAAAAAAAATCACCAATAAAATAAGAAGGAATCTATACTGATGCATGTTAAAATATGATAAGCCATAGAGAGATGCTGAGTGAAAGAAGTCACATGTAAAAGACTATATACTGTATAATTCTGTTTTCATGAAATGTTCAGAAAAGACACAGAAAGCATATTAATGGTTACTTGGAAGTAATGATGGGAATAAGATGATGAAAATGTTCTAAAACTAGACTTGTGGTGATGACTGCAGAAATTTGTAAATATATTAACATGGTTGTATTCTACACTTAACATGAATGAATTTTATGGCATGTAAATTATACCTCTCTAAAGCAGTCAAAGGAAATCACTGTATACTTCTAGATTTTCCTTCCAACTTCTATGCAGAACAAGCACAGATGGCTTGATTATGATGACCAAGAAGATGTGCTATTCAATGTTTAAACTACAGAAATTCCTTGTCCAGCCTTTTAAGATATCTTTACGTTTTTATTCTTTACATTTCCAACAGTTTATACTCAGTCCATGAGCCAGAGTTGGCCTATGACAACATGGGTCAGGCCATGTTATTTCTCTACTTAAACCCCTGGAACAGGGGTTTAAACTAAACTCTAATGACCTTTCATTTGTCTCTAGCCTAGTCCTGCATCTGACCCCTCCCTATGCCTTTCAGACTAGGTTTCTCTAGTTTTCCAGTGGTTTAACTAGCTTTCTCCCTGTGGTTTGCTCTGTCCCAGCTACACCGGCATTCTCGCTTTCTGACCAACAGGACAGGCATCACCCAGATTCAGGGTCTTGTCATGGACAACTCTCTCTGGCTGGAACATATTGCCTAGGTATTTCATGGATATTTCCTCATATCCTTCAAGTCTTTACTTCTAACCTGACCATCATATACTCCTTCTCTTTCTTACTGTGCTTCATTTAAAAAAAAAATCGTTTTAGTCATTTGTTGGGTTTGATGCCAATTGTCCATAAACCTCTGTAAGAATGCAGTCTATTAGGGCAGAGTCATATGCTTTCTTCACTCACGTTGCCTGAACACCTATATTAGTCCCAAGAACATAATGATGTTCACTAATAATTCCTGAATGAATGACAGTCTGAATGTAAAATATATTTCTTTCTGTTGCCTACATTTAAATGACCAAGCTCTTTAGCCTGTTAAGATATAAACTAAGTACAATTCATTAAAGAAAAAGCACACAAATGTATTTATCTGACCATTGCCTTAATGGTGGAAGCTAATATAACTTAGGAGCAAGGCTAAACTCATCTTTCTCAAAAGAATCAAGTGACTTTCCCACCACCTTTTGAAATATTCGAGTTCTTATAAACTAGTAAATTGGGTTTTATTCTCCTCAGTAATTTACTTTTGCAACTCCAGCATTTGTTCAGTTAATACTGCTTAACATGATAAATACAAAATTTGGAAATTCGAAGTGCACTGACTTATCGAAACACATTCTGTTTGGATAATATGCAAGCAAATTGCATAATTAAAAATTTATAAATTAAACTGGCTATATTTCATTATTTCTAATCAAAAGCTTTTCTTGAAATCCCATTCAGGTCACTGTTAGTGAACTTTGCACGCATTAATACTAAGTCAAGTCAATCAGGTTACTCATATAACCGTCATAATAACAAAAGTATCCAGCTTATCTTTTATAGAAGAAACAAATTACTCTCAAATATTAGAGAAAGATTTGCCTACAAAACACTGTAATCTTAACTTTGTTCTGGAATTCACTTTCACATTAAGTTCTGAAAATAGTTATTTCCCTTATGTTCTGTAGTATTTATATAAAGAATCACATTACCTGAAGGGTAGAAATAGTTTAGAAGGGGATTTTGCAGAATTTGAGCTAACATCAATTTCAGAGTTAGGATCTTCATACTATTTAAGCAAAAGGTCTTTCAAATCTCTTCTAGAATTATCAAAATTAGATTTAAAAAGTATTTTGAAATTACTTGTTGCACGTTTTTATTTTACAAAAGTAAATACTAATACATAGGGGAGTTTAACAAAAAGGCAGGGGTCGGGAGCAGAGACAGTCTAATCACATTATATGGACACAGAATCACTGTCTGATACAAGCCGTAGAGCACCTATATGCAACATGTGGAGAATGTTAAGAGTATCTGACAACTTATTACATACTATTTTGGTTATAGGCAATGTTTTAAAGAAATATGAAAACTTATAATACTCTTCTATTACTTACTTCTATTACTCTACAAACAAAAATATTTTTATATTCACATAGATTACCTATCTAAACAATAATTCAACTACTTTTGTTGAGGGGATGAATATAAAAGGGAACCTTCAGGACAGGTAGATACATAGACAGTTTACTGTTACTTTATTATATAATTCTTGAAGTTAAGACAGTTTTTAAGCGTTGAAATACCCTTTTATTGCATTATGCATAAACATTAATATTTCACTTATATGTTAGCTCTTTTTCCTAGCACTGTGAATGCTACAATGTGCTACATAAGGATTTGAAGCTATTCAGTGACTATAATCCATTTTAATATAGATAGCTATCTTATTTCATTCACAGATGTCTTTTGAGCCATTATTAAATGAAAACTGCCTCTTCTCCCTGATCATAATTAATGAATTTCAGTTAATTATTATTTTGTGTGTGTACCCAGTAGTGATTTTAATGATGGGCTCAGATTTTGTGATAAAGTAAATCCAAGAATGTGCTTAAATATAGCACACTCATAATTGAAATATCCTATTTTGTCTCCTTATAAAAGAGATACATCTTTTCCATTAGTCAAAGCCTGAGTTAAACTACTTAAATTATGCCCTGAATTGAAAATAGAAGTAGGATAATCGTAGCTGGTGGATAATAGTAAACATTCACTTACCTTCAAATTTTCTAGTGATCAAATTTAATGTTTTGTGACTGGGCCTTAATATTTAAGACAAAAAAAATCTCACTTAAATGCTTAATTTTAGTGGATATCTAACTCTAACCAAATTTTTGTTTTTTATCCCATGCATACATGCTAAGTCTCTTCACTCATGTGGAACTCTTTGTGACCCTGTAGCTTGTAGCCTGCCAGTCTCCCTCTGTCCATGGGATTCTCCAAGAATACTGGAGTTGGTTGCCACGCTCTCTTCCAGGGGAATCATCCCAACCCAGGGATCAAACCCAGGTCTCCTGTATTGGCAGTCGGGTCCTTTACCGCTAGGACAACCTGAGAAGCCCTTATTATTGCGTATTCCCTGCTGAAACATTTGAAATTAAATAAATTGCTCCAATTTAAGATTTAAAAATAAACCAATATCACATTATGTTCTGTTTGCCTTTTTGTTTAGTTAATATGCATACAAGTTACTCAGATTCATTTGTACTGAGTGACTGAAATGGAAAGCTCCAAATGAATATAATTTTCTTACAATTTCTCTACTAAAAAATACCTATCAATTTTTAATTTAAACATGATTACTATAAAACCAGTTAAGTTCTATAACATCTTACTCAAATGTTTCATAATAGAAAAAAGGTGACCTATATTGTAAAAATAAGTCATGTTCATTCATAAACATATATTTATCGATGGTTTACTAGTGCCAGGTATGTGCTCTATGTTAGACATGCAGATCTATGACACCTTAGTCTACACAAAAAATGTTTCTAAAATCTAAAATGAATGGTTTGACCTCAACTTTATAACCCTATTACTACTGGCTATCATAAAGTAATAATCAAACGTTTATTCATAACTTGATCAATACTAACTTAGGAAAACTACTTAAGCTTTTTAAATTTCATACTCCTCAACTAAAAAGGCAAATGTAATAATATCAACTTCTTCCTTTGGTTATTCTGAGAATTAAGTGAGCTAATGTTCTGTGAAATGCCTGACACATAAACTTCAATAAATTCATAAGTAATTCTGTTACTTATATGACAGCCCGAGGATAAAAGAAAAAGAAGCACACACAAAAAAAAACCAAACTCAAATATAACGATCCAGTAAATCCACAAAAGTGTTAAAAAGCCCTCTCCACTTGTGAGAAGTGTAAATGTACTATTAACAAAAGAGTCAGGGACAGTGGAGAAAGAGAAATCAGCCTGCCTGTACTCTTTGCTGTGGATGTGCTAACAGAATTGTTAGCAGCAGAAAGCCACTCATAGATTAATGAGTCGCTGTCACCATGTCCAGTCTTCTCTCCACCCTGTAACTCCTACCTAGGAAGGGAAGTAAAAACATGGGGAAACACAGAGGGCTCCAAAAAATGAGTTAGGCAATTTGCAAGGTAAACCTATAATCTTTATTTAGAAAGATAGCCATGCTGATATCAGTTGACCTTTGGAGGGTTCACTGTCGTCATTTACAGAAACTGACAACCAATTCTTGGCAATGCAGGAAGGGGAAAAAAAAAAAAGATTACACTTTATTTCTAGGTCAAACTGTCAATATCAGGTTAGTGACTTGTTTTTAAAAAAGCACTACTTATCACTGAGATTGCTTAAATAAAAGAACTCCTATTGTAATTATATAAAGACTGTATAATGTATATTATATATGTATCTATTTATAAAGTTCACTGACTTAGGTAACTACTAAGTATATCATTATATGGCAATATGTTAAGATTTAAATATTAAAATCATAATATTTTGAAAAAACAATTTTCTCTTTTTATATTATTTTACACATTAACTCACATTCACTGCTATCATTTAAATAGACATTTAACTTTCTATAACTTATGAATTTTCTATCTCATGAAGATTAACTATACCCAGTTTTTGAAACTCAATTCATTTTGAGAAGCAAATAATTCTTGCCATACACATATTTATGTGTTTTTCATAATTTTGGTCAATATTCACAATATTGAGCTTAAACTGGAATTTCAAAAATCCTTCACATAGTTATTTCTGCCTTAATGCAATTTAGTTTTATATGAATATTGATTTGTGACACTATTTTCAAGATCACTGTCACAGAATAAAAACTTCTGAGGAATTTTATAGTATGGACTTTGACAAATTTTGCTTTGTTTTTTAAAGCAAGTGGACATGCATCTAAACTATGCAGAGTAGAGGACAAAATGCCAACTAATCAAATATGTGTTAAAAACTCAGAACTTGATTACTACCTTCCCAAGTGGTTCAGTGGTAAAGAATCTGCCAGCAATGCAGGAGATGCGGGTTCAACCCCTGGGTCAAGAAGATCCCCTGGAGAAGGAAATGGCAACCCACTCCAGTATTCTTGCCTGGGAAATTCCATGGACAGAGAACCATCAGGCTACATACACTCTATGGGGTTGCAAAAGAGTCTGACGGCACTTAGCAACTAAACAACAAAAACAACAACATGCACCAGAAACAGAGAAATGCCCTTGAGATTTCATATCATTCAATACTTCCATAATCAATAAGGATAAAGACTGACTGCATGACTAGAACCATATGAAAACCAAACAAAACATTGTATTGCATATCCAATATTTGTTGATTTTCAATATGACTTGTAGATATCATGGAATAAAGGCAACAGATAATGAAGGCATAAGAAAAGAAATAGTAGGGAAAATTCTGCAGGAGGAGAGGAATATAAACTATTTTATTTTTGGATATATTGAATGTATTTCTCCTGTAAGATATTATGTCCAATGCATTACAATAACTTACATTATTGACATATGCCTATAATAAGTCATACCTACACTCCTTGGGTAAACCTTACCTGATGGTATTTTTTGTACGGTTCTATTTTCAATTCCAAAAAAACAATAATATGCAATTATTACAAGGCAAATAATAAAGACATGCATGAGAAAATAGTATCATTCTACTCTTTTCTATCCTTGAGGTAGTAATATTTAGCATTTGTCCTTTTGCTTGTTTGGTATTTTGTTTTGCTGTTGTCCTTAATGTAAATGTACTGTGATTGGAGTTTGGCAATTCATTACTATAGGATTTTTTCTTTCCATTTATTTTTATTAGTTGGAGGCTAATTACTTTACAATATTGTAGTGGTTTTTGTCATACACTGACATGAATCAGCCATGGATTTACATGTATTCCCCATCCCGATCCCCCCTCCCACCTCCCTCTCTACGCGATCCCTCTGGGTCTTCCCATAGGATTTTTATATCTATCTTTTTAAAGTTCTCTTAGGCTACACTCTTCTATTTCAACACACGCTCCTTGAAAAGCCAAGTTGGCTGTACATGTGAACCAGACACAGCAGTCTCCAGTCAAATATATTTGGTAACTCTGAATTAAGCATATTTTATTTAGTAAAGGATTTTTCAGGTTCCTTTAATGAGTTAATGTTGATTGCAAATATCTGAGAATAGATTAACAAAACATATCTGTTAAATTTCTTGCTTTTGAGAGAGCATCTCAAAGTATTAGGGTTTTATGAACTAAAATATGAGAACATCAACTTAATAGTTTGTGCTCTGAGTATTTTAGAATAACTGCCTAACTTAACCATTAAATGATGTGGATAACTTTTTACCTTTGTCCATGTCCTGAATTACATCACCCTGGACCTACTGTTCTTGAAAAAATCTAACAATGAAACTATCAGCTCCTGGAGATTTTTTACTTTTCTTTTTTTCCCTGTCTTTTTAATTGAGATCAAAAGACATAATTTTAAAATGCAACATTTTAAAGGTGCTCCATATCTACCCTTAATCTCAATTTAATATTACTTAAAAATCCATGAAAGTGAAACTTGCTCAGTCATGTCCAACTCTTTGTGACTCCCTGGACTATACAGTCCATGGAATTCTCCAGGCCAGAATACTGGAATGGGTAGCCTTTCTCTTCTCCAGGGAATCTTCCCAACCCAGGGATTGAACCCAGGTCTGCACATCACAGGCAGATTCTTTACCAGCTAAGCTACTAGGGAAGCCCTTCTTAAAATCCATACATATGTACTTTAGAATGACCCACCATTCCTTCCACAGATTCACAAGAATCAATATGCCTCATATATAATGCTTTGGTCTTTACTGACTTCCTACAGTTTATAAATACAGGTCCACAGCAGCCAAACCGAGCACTATATATACAAAGAAGAGTCCTCTCTTCCTGCTCACAAAGAAGTTAAAGGAATAGGACAAAGTTTTCACAAGCACTGCAATTATTTAAACGTGGATCACCAAATTGAGCATGTCATGTGAAAAGGAAGACTCCAAATTTTATATCATTGAAAATTATAAATTCTACATTTTTGTTAACTGAAATACTATTAAATTTTACTCAGGATAATTATAAAGAAACTAAACATGCATGCTAAAATCATATCCACATCAATTTAAAAAGGATTAGGCTCCATTTTACACTAAATATACAAAGCCATAATGCCAAACATTTAATTTCTAATTACCCTTAGGAAAAAACTGACTAATATAAACTTTATTTCTTAAGTCTCATTTTCACCAAATATTCCTCCATTTAGAACAGCTAACATCTTAATTTACATAATTTAAAGTATACTTGTTTCCTCTTTCACTCACTTAATGAAAGAAGGATTACCAGCCTACGAGTTAGAAACTATGTAAGGCTGTGCGCTACACCAACCACAACAGAATGACAAATGTTCTTTCTTACATTAAATACTTCAATTAAAGATTCCACATTGTCCATTATCTGTCTTACAGAATATATTTCTTTTAATGAATTTACATTAAATTTCCATTTATTACATTTTCTCTCCTTTCATCATTAATGACCAAAACAGAATAAAAGCAATCAGCTCAACAATCTTTGTAAATTACTCACAGACTCATAAGCCTATGGGCTATTATCAGTACATATACGTGTGTGTATATATTATATACATATATCCTCTGGAGAAGGCTGTGGCAACCCACTCCAGTAATCTTGCCTGGAAAACTCCATGGACAGAGGAGTTTGGTAGGCTATAGTCCACAGGGTAGCAAAGACTAGGAGCACACACACATGCACATACATACATGTAGGGTTTTTTAAATCATGTAGTATTTTGTTCTGTGTTTCTCAGATTATACACTGAGCATGTACTCATATTCATCCATAATTATTTATTAAAAATGGGTACTGTGTGTCAATGTAAAATGTATTTTCTACTATAAATAGTGAATAAAGGAAACAGAGGCAGTGGGATGAGAAAGATGATTAAACAGATTGAACCAGGTGAAATCAAAGAGATGACATCATTATGGCTTATGGTTATAGGTAATAAATGACATAGTATAGAGAAGACTCCTATAAAATCAGAATGATGTTTTCTTGAAAATCTCATTTTAGGAGACTTCAAAATTCAGAGATTAAACTCTTCCTGGAAAAAAAGGGGAACTGTATCCCCAGCAGGAAGCTATCAAAATTATGTTCATATTTTTTAAACAAAATAACATGAATAAGAGAGCAAATAAAGACAACATGGTGCTTAATCATCTTATATTCTTATTAATTTAGTGAAAGCATTTTTTATTTCTTACTCTTTGCTTTCTGGAAAGCTCTCAGGGTTTTTCTCTCCTGAAGCTTCAATAAAGTGCTTGTGATTTTATTTCCACTGTATTGTAGATCATATTCATGTGAGAAGTGTTTACCTTTATTTATCAGTTCTCCCATTTAGTGAGTTCAAATTCTGGGAGATAGTGAGGGACAGGGAGCCTGGCATGCTGCAGTCCATGGGGTTGAAAAAGTCAGGCCCAATTTGGCAACTGAATGGCAACAACAACTCAAACATTTAGGCATAGTTCCAGGTACTGGGGAGACGATGGTACAGAAAACCTGCAAGAATACTTCCTTCCTGGGAGTTTCAGTGCAGTGGAAGAGACAGAAAGTGATGACTAATATAAAAATATATAAATAACATAGGAGACCCTCTAGTGCTAAGATTTCCTGTAACATTGGTATTCAACCTAATCAGGTGAGTCAGGTTCAATGAAAAAGTGATGTTTACATTAACACAAAAAGGTGAGTCTGACTTTGGCCTGCAGACAAGGCAGAAAATTTTAGGAAGGGGGGTCTAGTCTGATAGACCAAGCAGTGGGGTGAAAAAGCATGACTTCTGAGCAAAGATCAAGGATGTGAGATAAGAAAAAAAATATATATATGGGGGAAATCCCGCTGGTGCAGGAAATTGAGAACACCATAAGAAGTTCCCTATTCAGCCCACAGCACATGGGAAATCTTTAACAAGAATTAAGCAAGTGGTGACACAATCATATTTGTATTTCCCAACGATCGCTGGGGTGGTCATGAGATGAATGGCTTGCAGTGGAAACCGGTAACTCATCCGTAAGGCTGCTCCCATATGGAAGTCATAACACTTTAGATGAGTGAGAGATGACTTGAGAGGAACAGAAGTAGGAAGAATTGCAGGATATTTAGGAGGTAAAATCTATGGGATTTTAAAAAATCAGGTACTGTGTGACATGAGAAAAGGAGGTGTTAAGAATGATTCCATTGAATGATCTAAAAAATGGACAGTGGCTGCTATTTCAGAGTTATGGCCAATTTGGGGGAAGAAACCACATAAATTTGTTTTTAGGCATATTTAGTTTGAGGAATCTAAGAGAAGATGGCACAGAAACAGCTAACTACAAAATGTATAACAACATAATTAAAAACCATAGAAACTGGCCTAAGACAACTTGTCTGGTCAGTTACTAAGTTCTTCCTGGTGCACATCTGTAACCTCCGGTGAAAAGAAGAGAAGGTGGGGTGTCATACTGCTTCTCTAACAACCCTGCTGCCAGTCATGACATAGCAAGAGCAAGTCGCAGACTAAATTTTGCCACACAAACCACTCACTTACCCCTGTTCTGTAAGATCCAAGAGATCTGTTCTCTTGTCTTTCTGTGCATAGTAACAAATACACTGAAAGAAAGACTCATAACAAGAAAAAACTGAAAATGTACAAAGGGCAATTTCTGCTAATGGTCTTGTGGGATCAGATGACAAATGCTCAAGGGAGAAACAAACCCTTTGAAAGGGTCTCCAGACCTAAGGCACCACTTCCCTAAAGGGTCAGGCTGCTACGTTCAACAAATTCTTGCAGTCCAGTTATTCAGGGGCAGAAATAACCAAATAATACCTTCTTGCCAACTACATGGCTAGAAAACAATTTAATTCCTTTTATGTTAATTTGTAAAAATAATTTGATAATCATCAGATATTGATGATTGAAACTGGTGATACCTGATAATGGGTCCCTGATGAGAATTCTTCACAGACTTAATAGCCATCCTTAGATTTTTACTGTGTCTGGACGCATGGTATGTTGTGGTTTATATGAGATGTTTATGGGATTACAGAAAATATAACTAAACTATGATATATTCCTAGATGAAAAATAAAAATGAAATGAAAGGACCAAGGACTGGCTACTGAGACAACACATCATTTAATGAAATGCTACAGTAAAGGGCAAAGACATAAAAGAATGTATATATCTGTGAACGTACCTATGGGGGGGGTGTGTGTTCCACATGCCTAATGCATGCTCATAACTCTCATGGATGTGTAAATTCTTCTTCATGTACCTTTTTGTTTCTTTAAAATGGCGATATGTTAAATGATGTTTAATGTTAGAATATTGAAAATATGAAAGCCAGTGACTTACACCAGCTTTTAGAGTCTTACTGTGATTTCAGAGATCCCTCCTAAATTGATAGTTGCTCCTTTCCCAGTAATAGAATAAAGTCAATAGTTCTAAAGATCATATTCCCTTTTGACCTCCTTTTTAAGTCTTAAATTAAAAAAAATAAAACAAAACAAAAAGTATAATATCGATTCTTCTTTCCTCTTGATTTACACTTTTTCTTCCTAACCATGTTTACTTTAAAAAAAAAAAAAAGTATTCTTGATAGGAAAAGCTTTGCAATCAAGTCATGAACAGTTCAAAATAACTTCTACTGGTTGCAAGAAAGATAAAATAGAATCTTGCAGTAAAGCCTCAACCGTGAAAAACATCACTATAGGGCAGTCTGGCTACATTTGCCTTTAGAGGAAGGCAAATAAGGGAAGATAAAGTCGGTGAGGTAAGACAGGACAAATTATAAATTGCTTTATACACAAAACCAAAGAATTTATACTAAAGACTCTGAAGACACAAAAGGAGAAATTTAAGCAAGAGAGTGAATAATGTGATCAAATCAAGTAGTGTTGAGGTCATTAATAAAAGTCTGCTGATACCCTGAGTCGTTATTCCTTCCAAGAAGCAACTGCACTTACACTAGACTCTCAGCCTCCAGGCTGACAAATCACCTTTAAGACATTGTCCATGCAAATCACCAGAGTTCCAACTCTGAGCAGAGGAAATCATGGGTGTTTTCTAGGTTGTGAACTCTTGCCTGTAACTTACTTTTCTTGCTTGATTAAAAAAAAATATTATCTTATTCAGTTCTCAAAAATGAAGCTTATGACAATAAAATATTAGCTTACACACCTTTTAATTCCTACTATATATTTAAAGATAGATTCATAAAACATATATATATATATATATATATCCAGATTCTTTTCAGAAAATAATTGATTTACAATGCATTTCAATTTAACTATCAAGAAGTTAGTAAGTAAATGCTAGTTTATATGTTTCTGCACATAGGTAATAGGGTCAAATACATATCTGTTAATTTAGGCCAATTTATACTCATTTAATGTGTTCCCCCAGGAATATCTTGCTAATAGTTTTTGTCACATAACAAGATTAAACCAAAATAATCAGTCATTAGTCAACAGTCTCTGGATATCAAGTTAGGCACAAATTAAGGCTTATGCTATCTGAAGGATCCAAACTTAATAGTCACTAAAACTAAAAGAAAACATAGACCTTAAACATTAGTTCACACAGTAAAGACTGGGAAATTCTCTCATAGCAAAAGTGGCTCTTATTTTTATGTAATGATGTACTTGAATCCAATATTTTATTTATTTATTTATTTATTAAATCCAGTATTTTAAATGTAATATTGTTATCATGTTATTAACAGAAAAGTTTTGTCATAGTGATAACACTTTTATATTCACACTATTAAATCTCTGCTTAAAAGAAATTGAAAATTTTCCCCTAAGAGACAGAATCTGTTGTATGTGTTTCATAGAATATAATATTCAGAAAACTCTATAATACACAAATATTACCATATGTGAGTCAGAATACCCTTGAAAAGTATTTGACGGGTTCATCTAAGCATTCAACTAACTGATGGTTATTTATTGATTGTAAGTTAACAACAAATATATCAGTTATCTATGTAGAATGGTATCCTAGGTAAATAATTATTTTTCTCTTTCACTGGAAATGACAACTGTTTTCCTTATCGATCATATTTGTTCAAAGAACAGTTTCAGGAGGTCAATGACACATTCTAAACTAAAGAAATTTACTGGAAACAATTTGCATTAGCACAGTTTGCTCCTATGGTTTCAATTAAAAAAAAAAAACAATTTGTATGACCTTTCCCATATCAGATTGTTTATGCTCAAAGATTAAACTAGGAATTAATATTGCAATTAAGGTGTGTGCATGCTAAGTCGCTTCAGCGTGTCTGATTCTTTGTGACCCTGTGGACCGTAGCCCACCAGGCTCCTCTGTCCATGGGATTCTCCAGGCAAGAATACTGGAATTGGTTGCCATGCCCTCCTCCAGAGGATCTTCTCAACCTAGGGATTAAGCCTGCATCTCTTGAGTTCCCTGCATTGGCAGGTGGGTTCTCTATCAGTAGCAATTAAGGTATTACCATTCAAGGAAATCGTTGATTTTGTATCTTTTGGCATCCAAAAAAAAGTTCACTAAGCAAAATGATAACACTTTTAGGGTAGAGCATATACAATAAATATGACATTTCTTTTCATTAGTATTCGTGATGAGGCCGATTCAGCTCAAAATTTTATTTAAGACACATTATCCTAACTCCTTTTATCCTCATTCTTAGCAATTATGAATGTCACAGAACAGTATAACTTCAATGTTCTTGCTGGGGAAGTTCTGGAACATAGAGCGTACCCTGGCACACTGGTTTGAGAACAACTTGTCCCATCCATGCCTTTCATTTCAGTGAGGAAAGAATTCAACCTTTGACCAAGGGTATCTACCCTTTTAAGAGGGAACACCAGTAATATAATTAAGTTTCTCTTCCCCTCTCCCAACTCTGTAGAAATCAAGTAACACAAGCCTGCTCTAAGAAAACTGTGAAATTAGACATGCTTTGTTCGAGAGAATAATCAGATTGGACACCAGTTGTCTCAAAGTATTTTGCTAATTTAAATTATAGGTTCTAAATCTTTCCTATACCAAAAGGCAACCAAATTTACAATCTAGTGAACTAAAGAACTAATAAATTACTTAGCTGCTAATTAACTAAGTGAACATCCCAAATAAGATGAAATTTGGCTAAGCTATGCTATCTTTCCTGAGTGATAAATTTGTCTACAATATCTTCCACTTAGGTCCTGCAAAGAGCAAAAGATTCATGTAACATCAGTCATTTTACAACAATCTGTCTTTTAACCACCTGCAATGTAAACATCTAGAACATTCTGATTCGCATTTTAAGTAGTTGTGGCAAGGTGTAAAACAAAGTCTAGGAGAATAATCTATAAAGTGTCCTTTAGTGTTTGTATCTTTAGATATGATTGAACTTCAAATCAGTTTTATATCTTCAATCAAGTTGTTTGTCCCAGACTCACTGTATAAACAGCATATACAACCTATTTTATTTTCAATTTATTTATTTTTAAATTAATTTTTATTGGACTATAGTCACTTTACAATGTTTGCAGCACAGCAGATTGAGCCAGCTGTACATAAACAAATCTCCCCTCTGTTCTGAATTTCTTTCCTGTTCCGTCACCACAGAGCACTGAGAGTTCACTCAGATGTACAGAAGATTCTCGCCGGGTGCCTGTTTCACACACAGCATCTGCAGCGTATGTTAGTCAATCCCAATATTCTCCCTCGTCCTGCCCGTGCTTACCTCCCCTGATGTCCATACGTGTGTTCTCTCCCTCCGTATCACCATTTCTGCTTTGCCAAGAGATCATCTATTCCATGTTTCTAGATTCCACACATATGCATTCATTCAGTTCAGTTCAGTCGCTCAGTCCTATCTGACGCTTTGCGATCCCATGAACCTCAGCACGCCAGGCCTCCCTATCCAACACCAACTCCTGGAGCCCACCCAAACTCATGTCCATTGAGTCGGTGATGCCATCCAACCATCTCATCCTCTGCTGTCCCCTTCTCCTCCTGCCCTCAGTCTTTCTCAGCATCAGGGTCTTTTCAAATGAGTCAGATCTTCACATCAGGAGGCCAAAGTACTGGAATTTCAGCTTCAATTAAGATGCATTAATACATATTAATAACTGTTTTTCTCTTTCTGACTTACTTCACTCTGTCTCACAGTCTCTAGGTTCATCTATCTCACTGCAACTGACTCAATTTTGTTCCTTTTATGGCTTAGTAACATTCCATTGTTTTCATATATATGCTGCATCTTCTTTACCCTTTCCTCTGTGGATGGACATTCAGGCTGCCTCTGTGTCCTGGTTATTGTAAATTGTGCTTCAGTGAACACTGGGGTGCATGTGGCCTTTTGAATTATGGTATAAAATATAAAACTCTTAGAGGAAAACAGAGGTAGAACAGTCTTTGATATAAATCACAGCGGGATCTTTCTTGACCCACTTCCATAACCCATTTTATATGAGTAAAGGAAATAACTCTAATTTCTGATAAAGGCAAATGACTGAAAATAACAGAAGTCTAGTGCAATGCAGAACCACTGGTGGCAGATGGTACAGCAGAGTTGTCAGGACTTTTGACTGAGTTGTTAAGAAAGGTTCCATTAAGGATTTAACTTACGATCTGAGACCTTAAGGATGACAAAAGCTAAGTGGAGATTACACAAGACAAAGATAACACTGTTTAGAAAAGTCAAGTCAGGAATCATCATAATATCAAAAGCAGTGGTGTGGCAGCCCCATGGTTCAAAGGAAATATAGTAAAGTTGAGGTCAAAGAGGCAGGCATGGCCAGACCATGGAAAGCCTCATAATTACTTTTCTTTCCTGTTGTGATCCAAGTGCATTGAGTGGTGAGGGCAGGGAGGAGTGGGGGGAGAATAACAGAATAACAGTTCAGTCGTTCAGTCGTGTCCGACTCTTTGAGACCCCATAGACTGCAGCACGCCAGGCTTCTTTGTGTTTCAGCTTAAAACTAATAAAAATAAAAGTATCTAAAAAAAGGAAAATTCCTACTTATTTTACCTGTATATATCATAACATACACCTTTTATTTTTATGTTTAACTTTTTAAAAGTTTCAAGTTTAAAAAAAAAAGAAAAAGTTTCAGGAATTATTTTGAATTATAATCAATTTGATGGAAGGGTATGCATATATACTATAAAAGGTTAACATGCTCCCATGGATCAAAAATAATCATGGAAAACGATTATATTAGTCTCAAAAACTTCCAGACATGGAACAATGGGCTGGTTCAAAATTGGGAAAGGAGTACGTCAAGGCTGGATACTGTCACCCTGTATATTTAATTTATATGCAGAGTAAATCATGTGAAATGCCAGGATGGATGAAGCACAAGCTGAAATCAAGATTGCCAGGAGAAATACCAATAACCTCAGATATGCAGATGACTCAATCCTTACATTAGAAAGCAAAGAGGAACTAAAGAGCCTCTTGATGAAAGTTAAAGAGGACAGTGAAAAAGCTGGCTTAAAACTCAACATTCAGAAAACTAAGATCATGGGATCTAGTGCCATCAGTTCATCGCTCAGTCCTGTCCTACTCTTTGTGACCCCCATGGAGCATGCCAGGCTTTCCTGTCCAGCACCAGCTCCTGGAGCTTGCTTAAACTCATGTCAATTGAGTCAGTGATGCCATCCAACCATCTCATCTTCTGTCATCCACTTCTCCTGCTGCCTTCAATCTTTTCCAACATCAGGGTCTTTTCTTTCTTTCTTTCTTTCTAAGAATTTATTTTAATTGAAAGCTAATTACTTTACAATATTGTGGTGGTTTTTGCCATACATTGATATGAATCAGTCACGAGTGTACATGTGTACCCAATTCCGAACCCCCTTCCCACCTCCCTCTCCATCCCACCCTTCTGGGTTGTCCCAGTGCACTAGCTTTGAGGGCCCTATTTCATGCATCAAACTTGGACTGGTGATCTATTTCATATACAGTAATATAAATGTTTCAATGTTATTCTCTCAAATCATCCCACCCAAGCCTCCTTCCACAGAGTCCAAAAGTCTGTTCTTTATATCTGTCTCTTTTGCTGTCTTGCATATAGGGTCATTATTACCATCTTTCTAAATTCCATATATATGTGTTCATATATTCGGTGTCTCTCTTTCTGACTTACTTCACTCTGTATAGTAGGCTCCAGTTTCATTCACCTCATTAGAACTGATTCAAATGTGTTCTTTTTAATAGCTGAGTAATATTCCATTGTGTATATGTACCACTACACTGGTATCCATTCATCTGTCGATGGACATCTAGGTTGCTTCCATGTCCTAGCTATTGTAAATAGTGCTACGATGAACACTGGAGTACACGTGTCTCTTTCAATTCTGGTTTCCTCGGTGTGTATGCCCAGCAGTGGGATTACTGGGTCATATGGCAGTTCTGTTTCCAATTTTTCAAGGGATCTCCACACTGTTCCCCATAGTGGCTGTACTAGTTTGCATTCCCACATCAGGGTCTTTCTAATCAGTCAGTTCTTCACATCAGGTGGCCAAAGTATTGGAGTTTCAGCTTCAGCATCAGTCCTTCCAATGAACATTCAGGACTGATTTCCTTTAGGATGGACTGATTGGATCTCCTTGCAGTCCAAGGGACTCTCAAGAGTCTTCTATGCCATAGTTCAAAAGGATCAATTCTTCAGTACTCACTTTTCCTTATGGTCCAGCTCTCATATACTTACATGACTACTGAAAAAACCATAGCTTTGAATAGATGGACCTTTGTCAGCAAAGTAATGTCTCTACTTTTTAATACTCTGTCTAGGTTTGTAATTACTTTTCTTCCAAGGAGCAAGCATCTTTTAATTTCATGGCTGCAGTCACTGTCTGCAGTGATTTTGGAGCCCCAAAAAATAAAGTCTCTCACTGCCTCCGTTGTTTCCTGCCGGGAGCCTGCACACGAGATCCCACCCATACAAGGTCACGAGGAGAAGACCTGACAAGCAAGGCAGATCAGGACTTCAGGGATTTCGAAGAGCTGCCCCGGTGCTCACCTTAAAGATGATCTCTGTCTTCCTGATGCTTGCTATATTAGACTACTCCCTAATTTCTGTGACATGGGTAGAAGGCCTTCCCCGATCTCTTTCCAAACAGAATCATCTTAGAACTTTAATCAATATGTCCCTTGGACGGTGGTATCCTATAAGATTATCCAGGATGAAAGGAGTGTTTCAATTTAGACCCCTTTGCTGGCATTCTAGCCTGCTTGGCAAATGCGAACTAATGCACATAACTGCTCACAACACCTTAACCATAAACAGCATAAAGAACCTGATCACATAAAGGCCCTAATAGGCACAGAGCCCTTCGGGGGTGAGGAAGCCCTATTAGAGAACATAAACATATTATTCTAAAAGTGGTTATAGTTAAAGATTTAGAAAAATAAGAGTTTAGAATTGTTCATTTTAACCAGGAATGCTAAACAGGGGCTGCCTCACTGGAGCTGCAGAATCTTTGTGTGGTAAACCTTTTAGATAAATGGAACTGATAACTTCTGCAAAAGGACTGACCTTTGTGTTCAACAAAGAATAGATCACAGGAAACAGCTTTGCATTCACCTAGGTCATAAAATGTCAATAGGCCCCAAGGCCAGAAGATAATGTACAAGACTCTCACAAAGAAGTATGCAGAAAACACCCTGGTTTCGTGAAGGATAAGCTGATGTAATATTAAACTATCTTCCCCTTAAAAATGTACTAACTTAGAATATAAAAGCTACGGTAAAAAATAAAGATTTGCCAGACTCTGCTCACCCCCCCTCTGGTCATTCTCTCTCTCTCTCTTTCTCTCTCCCTCGCAGACTTGGCCCCATCAAGGCTGGTCTCACGTGTCTCCTCTCACTGACGCTGTTCATCCTGAGGATACCCCCTGGATCCTGCCGAGGCTGGACCCCGGCAGTTTCCCCATCTATCTGCCATGAAGTGATGGAGCCAGACACCATGATTTTCATTTTTTGAATGTTGAGTTTTAAGCCAACTTTTTCACTCTTCTCTTTCACTTTCATCAAGAAGTTCTTTAGTTCCTCTTAACTTTCTGCTGTAAGGGTGGTGTCATCTGCATATCTGACATAATTGATATTTCTCCTCACAATCTTGATTTCAGCTTGTGCTTCATCCAGCCAGGCATTTTACATGATGTACTCTGCATATAAGTTAAATAAGCAGGGTGACAATATACAGCCTTGACGTACTCCTTTCCCAATTTTGAACCAGGCCATTGTTCCATTTGTGGTTCTAACTGTTTGTTTCTTCTTGACCTGCATACAGATTTCTCAGGAGGCAGATAAGGTGGTCTTGTGTTTTCATCTCTTTAAGAATTTTCCACAGTTTGTTGTGATCCATACAGTCAAAGATTTACCATGTCAATGAAACAAAAGTAGATTTTTTTTTTTTTTTGCCTTGCTAGTTTTTTGTAATTCTCTTGTTTTTTTCTATGATCCAACATATGTTGGCAATTTGCTCTCTCGTTATTCTGCCTTTTCTAAATCCAGCTTGAACACCTGGAAATTCTTAATTCACCTACTATCGAAGCCTAGGTTGGAGAATTTTGAGCACTAGTTTGCTAGCATGTGAGATGAGAGCAATTGTGTGGTAGTTTGAACATTCTTTGTCATTGCCTTTATTTGGGATTGGAATGAAAACTGACATTTTCCAGTCCTGTGGCCACTGCTGAGTTTTCCAAATTTGCTGGTACATTGAGTGCAGCACTTTAACAGCATCATCTTTTAGGATTTGAAATAACTCAACTGGAATTCCATCACCTCCACTAGCTTTGTTTGTAATGATGCTCATAAGGCCCACTTGACTTCACAGTCCAGGATGTGAGTGATCACACCATTGTGGCTATCTGGATAAGGAATATCTGTTTTGTATAGTTATTCTGTGTAGTTTTGCCACCTCTTCTTAATATCTTCTGCTTCTGTTAGGTCCATACCATTTCTGTCCTTTATTGTGCCCATCTTTGCATGAAATGTTCCCTTGGTATCTCTAATTTTCTTGAAGAGATCTCTAGACTTTCTCATTCTATTGTTTTCCTCTATTATTTTGCATTGATCACTGAGGAAGACTTTCTTATCTCTCCTTGCTATTCTTTGGAATTCTGCTCTCAGAAGGATATATCTTTCCTTTTCTCCTTTGCCTTTCACTTGTCTTCTTTTCTCAGCTATTTGTAGGTCCTCCTCAGACAATCATCTGCCTTTTGCATTTCTTCTTGGAGATGGTTTTGAGCACAGCCTTCTCAACAATGTTATGAACCTCTGTTTGTCTGCTATTTTGATCCAGGTGCACTGGGCGGGGGGAGATGGAGTTTCTTAAAATTGTAAGGATATTCTTACTTGTCTGTGGAAGAAGAAAGCAAGGGTGTCAGCAGACAGGTCAGATATCTAAGAAGGAGACAATTTGACGGGCAGAGAGAGTGCAGGGACATGAGGCTGGAAGAGACTTTGGCCCTGGAGCTGATATGTTTGGTGATAGATTGAATGCTCAGTGTGAGAGAAAAGGAAGAGGTCACATGACTCCAGGTATTTTACTTTTTTCAGGGAATGGCTCTATAGTGGAGACCTGAGCACATATAAGGGAAAACTGCCTGGAGAGAATTAAAAATGATTTGGCCAGCTGAAGTGATAGGTTACAGATGGTTTTAGAAGCATGGGCATCTAAGAGTTTACCTAGGCAGACAGAGTAGTCAGGTCCTAGAAAGCAAGAAGAGCCTTGATAATTTTGTTAATAATTCTTATCAAACATCTGGAAAGAAAATTATGTTGGAGACAGTCAGGTCAGAGTACAAATGATCCTTTGTCCCTCCATGCATCCTAATTTATCTGCTAGAATAAAGTTGAACCCTGCAAAGCACCAAAATGTGTACCTGAAAGAATTGCCTTCATTCAGTGTTAAGGCCTCATATGCATAGAAAAGATACAGATCTTGATCAGACAAATTTGGGCTCATTCCTGAAGCCACAATTACCTAACAATCTTCTTAAATCTTTCCCTCTACTCTTACTGGTCACCTCTCCAGACTAGAGATATAACACACACCTCAGAACATCCTGAGGCTATTATGGGGGCTTAAAAAAAACACTAAGCCAATAAGCAGAAAACCAATGCTGTTTTTCCATTATATAAATTTTTACAAGAATAATAAACATTTTGAATATACACTTACAAAACATATTGTCTCTATCGTTCTACCTACAGAATGAAGTTACTGAATTCTGCAAGAAATAGAGGAGGACATTAATTACACTGAGAGACGCGTGTGCTTTCTTTTTTCTGATAATGACAGCTCAGAATAACTCATTTCTCCCCCCACCTCAGCTGTCTTAAAGCTTAATGTAAGGTTTACACTTCACTCCTGCTATGTTGACTTGTTTCTCTACTTCTGCTACAATGACCAAAGTTCATGTACGCTTTGAAAACTGCCCCTAACATTTTGTTGAAGGTTTTGTAGTATTCTTCTGTCTCCATTTGACAAATGAATAAATGAAACCTAAGAGAAGCTATCATGTAACTGAAGTCACACAGCAAAAAATGGCCACAACCAAGAAATCTTCAAACCCAATGAATTTCTGTTTTTACCTAAGGCCCCTCCAGGTAGCTGCTTATATACATACACCCCTGTGATAATAAAGTCTAAGAGCAACAATTTTTGTTACACTAAAATCTGTCCTGTTAATTATGTCAGTGAAGAATACTACTTTACATTTAAATGACACTTTCTAATTTACAAAATGTTATTATATAAAGGATTTTAATCTTTGTGGTTGTTCAGCACTGGGTTTGGCTTGACTTTATAATCAGAAAATAGGAAGATTTAGTAAACAGCAAACAAACCAAAAAAAAGTCCTGGGGAAAAAAGTTAAAGCACTTGTGGGACATTTGACTTGAAGAAAAGAAGACTGTGCTTCATTTGTCAATATAAAAGATAATTATAAAGCAGGGGATTGAAAGAGGTTTTTCACCTTTCCAGCAGTCTCACCAGAGGGAAGAAGCTCATATGAAATTCAAATGAGGTATTTAGAACATCCTAAAATCAATTTGCTAGCAAAAGAGAGGCCTAAAAATAAATACCAAAAACTTAAATACAAAGGTAGAACAAAGGTCTATAATAAATATAACTCAATGGGCTAATAGGTAGGAATGAGCAAGCATCTTAAGTAGACAGATGAACCTGGATTATTAGGGATAATCAGAAATATTATGAATATTGTGTATGCAAAGCAAAATGCTGGTGAAAAAGTTATTATAACCTTGGTGTAGGAGGTACCACCAGCATAAACAATTAATTTAGAGAAAGGAGAAAATGCTAAAATGAGGCTCTCAACACCCTGAATCAAATACTCAGAAACAGAGGTCCCCAACATCCTGGCCATGGACCAGTAACTCCTGTCAGATCAGTGGCAGCATTATATTAGAAACTAAGTGCATAATAAATGTAATGGGCTTGAATCATTCCAAAACCATTCCCCACTCACCCGACCCCAGTCCTTGAAAAAAACTGTCTTCCACAGAACATGTTCAGTTGTGTCCGACTCATTGTGATCCCATGGACTGTAGCCTGCCAGGCTCCTCTGTCCATGGAATTCTCTAGGCAAGAATACTGCAGTAGATTGCCATGTCCTCCTCTAGGGGATCTTCCTGACCCGTGGATTGAACCCACGTCTCTTGTGTCTCTTACATTGGCAGGCAGATTCTTTCCCACTGAGCCACCTGGAAAGATCCCACAAAACTGGTCCTCGGTGCCAGGAAGATTTGAGACTACTGTTCTAAAATCTAGAAAGAGGGTAAATTATAATACCCTCTATCTACACAAAATATAAATTTAAAATATTATAATTTAGACAATTTACTAATAGAAAATTGTGAGAACAGCAATAATACATGACCTTGAGTATAAAGATTCTAAAAGTCAGTTGAAACATGAATGTGTCCAAGCAATTTAAAGAGTTAGGTAATAGAAGAATTAATAAGGAGGGAAAGACAGGATTTAAAAAATGAGGAATTTTAAAAGAGAAAAAAATAAAGTTTATGGTGTTTTAAAAAGATGTATGAATTTTGCAAGGGCTTTGTTGCTTGGTGGTAAGAAACTCTTTTTATTATAATGAAAATGTACTATAAAAGCTCTGACGTTGACTATGGTTTAAAATAGACAGCCATCTGGGTTGGATGGTATAGAGAGCGCTATGTTTGGAGGATTGAAAAAAAAATATCCTGGGATCCATTTTGGTAATAGGATTCTTTATTAAAATCTTCTGCTACAAGATTTTTTATCAAGTCCTCCTTGCATTTCCACTAGGTTTTACTTTATATATTTAACTGCCACCTTTTTTTGGATACAGAGGTAAATGAAGAGCCTCTCTCCCTGAAAACTGTGCTATTATCTTTATAAAATGTTTCTTACTACCCTGTGGAGGTTTTTGCTTTGCTTTGCTTTTAATCAGAATTTCCACTTTGTTCATCCCCTAGGTGATCTTTTCTAATCCTTTACCTTTAATGATGATTCCTATGTTGATGATCACCAAATTCACCACCTGGTCCCCACCCCGCTCCTAAACTCTGGGCTCCTGGAGATACATGGTTACTCAACTCCTCACCTTAAGTTTCCCAAAGGCATCTCAACTAAAATGGACTCTTTTTCTTCCTCTCCATGTTCCTTTTGATTCCCTTATCCTTGCATACAGCACAACATTCGGTCAGTTTCCCAAAACATAAATCTCAACGTCATCTTCAAGTTTCCTTTCTCTCTCACCTTATATCTAATTAGTCATCAAAGCTGTGTCACTTCTGTTAAAGAAAGAAACCCTGGGCCTCACACACAGTCACTTTTCCTAAGCCCCACATCAGCAAACCAGGACTTAGTCACATTTTCAGCCTCTCCCCAGAATGCAATCTCTCACTACTTAGTCTGGATCACCTGGTTAGAGTTAGCAAGGTCATATGCCACAGAGACTCCTGCCTTTCCCAGTGGGAAGGTGGCCCCGCCTAAAATAATCTTCTCTTTGCTAACACACTTCCTTTTTCCACCCTCCTTCTACCTCTAAAACCTTTCCCTTTCTATAGATCTTCAGAGCTTCTTTCTATGTGCTAGGTGGGATGCTACCCAATTCATGAACTGTTCAAGATAGTAAATTTGATTTTCAAATTTACTCCACTGAACTTCAGTTTTTAACTCTTCTTTAAAAAAATTATTGTCCTGAGAACACTTAACATGAGATCTATGCTCTTGAAAAATGTATGTGTTAGTTGCTCAGTCATGTCCGACTCTTTGTGACCCCATGGACTAGAGTCCACCAGGCTTCTCTGTCCATGGAATTCTCCAGGCAAAAAATACTGGAGTGGGTTGCCATTTCCTACTCCAGGGGGTCATCTTGACCCCAGGGTCAAACCCAGGTGTCTTACACTGCAAGTGGATTTTTTACCATCTGAATCACCTGGGAAGCCCTGGATGGAGTAAATGAATAAGTGTACAATAAATGATACAAACTTATAGTCATGAAATAAATCAATGGAAAAGTCATAACATGAACCCAGAATTATACTCTTCTAGTTTGCAATGTTTACCATTATTATGAAGAGCAAGAGACTTTGGAGTTTACTAAAGAAAGCAACTCTAGTCACTCTGGTCTAACAACAGATGCATTAAGAACGAAATTGTAGAAGTTCATAATAAGTGACAGAAAATAAGATAACTGTGTTAAGACCAACCTGAATGAAATGCACATAGACAATTAAATAATTTTCAGCACAGAGTAAGCCAGAATGGAGCATCTTCTTAATTGATTGTATAGCTGTCTGTTTTGGCCAGGAATTCACAAATCATTCATAAGGACGGCCAGCAGGCTTGTAGATTGCCCCTCCTTGAGGGGGACCCACTCACAGCAAGAGCGCACAGGTGAGTCATGGTTTCAAAGCAAACTATGCATAACAGTGATGCACTTGGGATCTTAGAAGTGATAAGAACTAGAATTAGAAGACATGGGCCTGGGAACCTGGAAGACTTAGGCAGCCGTTCAGGACAAAAAGCTCCCAGTGTGTGTATGGTTGGGGTTACTCAGATTCAGCATGAGACTTCCACACATCTCAGCCTCTACCCTGTGAAAATGTTATGTATAGATTTTTGTTAATATATGGCTGCTTCATAAAAAGCAATATTAAAAAAACAGAAAAATAGTATAGGCACTGAAAACTTGTACTATATAAGCATATATATCAATTATTAAAATAATGCAAATGAATTAAACATACTTGTTAAGTTTCAATGTTAGCTTATTATTGTTCTCCTTATAGAAAAATACAGTTTACTTTTCAAATGTTTCAAGGATAATGTTGGATGTAAAAATCTAGTGTGAGCTTTCCTTCTTTACAAAATATTCCTACATATTATCTTTGACACAGATCCATGCAAAATAATTTCAGTGTTATGCAACTCTAAAATAAAATGTGAACCTTTAATTAGGATTTAAAGCACAGACTCTCATGATCTTCTCTTTAAAACAACTGAAAAATCATAATAAATTTGCTTACCTAATAGGTTCTCAATATAACAACAAAAGCACCTTAATATCTAATCACTTATCTAATATCTAACTCATGCTGGGCGGGATGAAGCACAAGCTGGAATCAAGATAGCTGGGAGAGATATCAATAACCTTTGATACGCAGATGACACCACCCTATGGAAGAAAGTGAAGAAGAACTAAAGATTCTCTTGATGGAAGAGAAAGAGGAGAGTGAAAAAGTTGCCTTAAAACTCAATATTCAAAAAACAAAGATCATGGCATCTGGTTCCATCACTTCATGGCAAATAGATGAGGAAACAATGACAAACTTTATTTTGGGGCTCCAAAATCAGAGCAGATGGTGACTGCAGCCATGAAATCAAAGGATACTTGCTGCTTAGAAGAATCTAGACAGCACATGAAAAAGCAGAGACATTACTTTGCTGACAAAGGGCCATCTAGTCAAAGCTATGGTTTTTCCAGTGGTCATGTATGGACGTGAGAGTTGGACTATAAAGAAAGCTGAGAGGTGAAGAACTGATGCTTTTGAACTGTGGTGTTGGGGAAGACTCTTGAGAGTCCCTTGGACTGCAAGGAGATCCAACCAGTCCATCCTAAAGGAGATCAGTCCTGGGTGTTCATTGGAAGGAATGATGCTGAAGCTGAAGCTCCAACACTTTGGCTACCTGATGAGAAGAACTGACTCATTTGTAAAGACCCTGATGGTGGGAAAGATTGAAAGCAGGAGGAGAAGGGGACAATAGAGGATAAGATGGTTGGATGGCATCACCAACTCAATGGACATGAGTTTGAGTAAGCTCTGGGAGTTGCTGGTGGACAGGGAAGCCTGGTGTACTGAAGTCCATGGGGTTGCAAAGAGTCAGACACGACTGAATGACTGAACTGAACTGAACTGATCTAATCACTTGTAATTATTGTTTTTAAAATGTTCTTCTTTTAATATGTTAAGAATACATTTACTTTTTCAAGCTTTATCAAGGTTTATAAGGGAAACATTAATTTGAATGAAAGGAAATACTGAGACTGTAATCTTTTTCACCACCTGGTAAATGTTAATTTGTACACGAAAATGTTTTCAGAGGGAAAAATAAGTCACATGGCAGAAATAAATAATTTCAAATATCCATACACACCCTCTGTTTCCCACTGCTGTGCACAGTACCCGGAAAAATTTAATTAGCAATGGCACTCTGTGCTCAAAGCATCTAACACTTAGATTTCATGCTTGTAATTCAGACAATAACATTCAAATCAGCCCAGAACCTACACTTTGGTATTTATTGAATAAATACCAACTAAATTGTTCCAAATAATCATTTTCATTTCCTGTAGAGTGTCTGCTTAAAATCTAAAATTCCCATGGGATTTAAGATCAGTTGAGGTATTGGGGTTTTACCTTTTCTAGAATTGCTGCTTTTGAAGTAATGGTGAATCTAGTTTTTCTACTATTAAAAGAAAGTTCTTGCTCTGCTAGGCACTGTCTTCGTGTACATGCAAAGAAAGGTTAATGACTGATGTCATATGGGCCATTGATCTGAAGTTAACAGACAATGCAGTTTAGTAGTTCATAAAAACTGAACACATCCCACCCTACGCCCTAATGCAGAAACATACATTTTCTTTGTATCAAAATAATAAATAGATTTTTCAGGAGAAGATTGGGCTTTCACTCAGATGGGAAAAACAAAAGTGAGATTTCAGGAACCAAAAAACGAAAAGCAAAGAAATAAACAGAAGAATAAACTAAACAAGAAATCCTAAAATATGATGGAATGAGAAAAGCATGATAGCACACATGTGTGAGTATGCTCAGTCGTGTCTAACTCTTTGTGACCCCATGGACTATAGCCCCCCAGGCTCCTCTGTCCCTGGGGTTTCCCAGGAAAGGATACTGAAACTGGTTGCCATTTCCTTCTTCAGGGTTCTTCCTGACCCAGGGATTGAACCCACATCTTCTGAGTCTCCTGCATTGGCAGGTAGAGTCTCTACCAGTGAGTCATCTGGGAAGCTCATGATAGCACATAAGAAGTGATAATTTCAGTAATTTTATCACACTGTTCTACACTCAAAATATGTAAGATTAAAAGAAAAATTTTGAAGATATAAATTCAGAAGTTATATGGAGACAAAATTAACAGCCAAAATTTGATTTATCTGGAAGATCCTATATAAGAGGTATGTGTAGGCAATTTATAAAAATTATTTCAAAGAGCATTCCTTTTTAATTAAAAAACTTGTAAAAGTTTTACTACTCAGTTATATTTCTTTGATAGAAGTAACAAAACTAGAATGTCTTCATAAAACCACATTGGCTTTTGGATAGCAGCCATCCTGACTGACGCCAGTCAGGATGGATGGCTGCTATCCAAAAGTCTACAAGCAATAAATGCTGGAGAGGGTGTGGAGAAAAGGGAACCCTCTTACACTGTTGGTGGGAATGCAAACTAGTACAGCCACCATGGAGAACAGTATGGAGATTCCTTAAAAAACTGGAAATAGAACTGCCATATGACCCAGCAATCCCACTCCTGGGCATACACACTGAGGAAACCAGATCTGAAAGAGACACGTGCACCCCAATGTTCATTGCAGCACTGTTTATAATAGCCAGGACATGGAAGCAACCTAGATGCCCATCAGCAGACAAATGGATAAGGAAGCTGTGGTACATATACACCATGGAATATTACCAAGCCATTAAAAAGAATTCATTTGAATCAGTCCTAATGAGATGGATGAAACTGGAGCCCCTTATACAGAGTGAAGTAAGCCAGAAAGATAAACACCAATACAGTATACTAACGCATATATATGGAATTTAGAAAGATGGTAATGATAACCCAATATGCAAAACAGAAAAAGAGACACAGATGTACAGAACAGACTTTGGGACTCTGTGGGAGAAGGCGAGGGTGGGATGTTCAGAGAGAATAGCATCGAAACAAGTATACTATCAAGGGTGAAACAGATCACCAGCCCAGGTTGGATGCATGAGACAAGTGCTCAGGGCTGGTGCACTGGGAAGACCCAGAGGGGTGGGATGGGGGAGGAGGCAGGAGGGGGGATCGGGATGGGGAACACATGTAAATCCATGGCTGATTCATGTCAATGTAGGGCAAAAACCACTACAATATTGTAAAGTAATTAGCCTCCATCTAATAAAAATAAATGAAAAAGAAAAAAACACAACAAAGAAATAGAGGAAAACAATAAAAAAAAAAAAAAACACATTGGCAGAGAAGGGTATGATTATAAAGATTCTTTCCATCATCCAACACAAAGTTAAATGCGAAAAGAAGGTACTTAAAGGAACATTCTCAAAATACATGGTTTGAACACACTTAGCCTACAATACATTTAAGTATCTTCAATCGATAAGGATATTGGCCTGTGATTTTAACCCCAGAATATTATCTTCTATCAATTGCAAGCACTTGTTAAGCATCTTATATTTTCAGACTATAAAGAGACATTAGATATAAAATGATAGGAAAGAAAAATTGAAACTTTGTTATATATGTTAAAACTCTGGCAGGAAACACTGATAATTAAGGAAGTATTATATATTTTGTAATTTTTTCCAACACTGGGAAGCATAAAGCTTGGATATCTCCCATTAATTTAGATAACCTTCAAGAAAACATAAGAGCTTCAATCTAAATGTCAAGACTCAAAAGATAAGCAAGAGAGAAAGGTGAGGAATTTAGATTTTAAAAAATATGAAAATAATTTTACTAATGGAAAGAAACTATCCAAACAAACCATACATAAAGTGATCACTACATCTTGCACCTTCTATTAAATTTTGTTCTCTTTTTTATATTCCTGAATTTTTGTAACTTTGTTTTGTTTTCAAAACTTATACATATTCATTTGAAAATGTAAACCACAGCAGGATGTATAAGGAAGAAAGTTAAAAAAATCATTCATAATCCTATTTCCACATAGAATCACTTGATATATTTTTTGTATCTTTTCCTGCATCTTTATAAAAACAGAGAAGTGTAGAAAGACAGATGGGCAAACAGGTAAATGGAAATAATTTGATAATTATTAATATTATTATTATTAAATTATTAAAATAATCATGTATATATGCAAATTTTATCTAAATATACTGTATTTGTTTTAGCTCAAACTAAAAAGAAAAAAAAAGATTAGAAACTTGCCAGATTTAAAGTAACTATTTACAAAAAAGAGAAAGTAATGGCTAAAGTATTTTTCTATACTTAATCCAAAATGTCTTTACAAATGAACAAAATATCATCTTAATGTTTTATTCAACTATAATCCTGCTTCAAATGGCAATTTAAAATTCACAATAGAAATGAGAAAACTATTATAATTCTATTTGATTTATTATTATTATTATTATTATTTTGCTTCCCTTGTGGTTAACGGGGTAAAGAAACCGCCTGCAATGTGGGAGACCTGGGTTCAATCCCTGGGTTGGGAAGATCCCCTGGAGAAGGTAAAAGCGACCCACTCCGATATTCTGGCCTGGAAAATTCCATGGACTTAAGTTCATGGGGTTGCAAAGAGTCAGAAATGACTTTCACTTTCACTTTTCTGCTTTTTAGTTTGATTATAATTTATATACATCTAGGTTAATGACTTACCTTGGACGAGGGGTATCTTCTCACGGCCGCCCCTCCTGACCTTGAACGTGGAGTAGCTCCTCTCAGCCCTCCTGCGCCCCGCAGCAGCCGCTCCTTGGAGGTGGGGTTGCTCCTCTCAGACGCCGCCCCTGACCTCGGGCATGGTAAAGAGCAGTCTGAAGAGATACCCCACGTCCGAGGTAAGAGAAACCGAAGGAAGACGGTAGGTGTTGCGAGAGGGCATCAGAGGGCAGACACACTAAAACCATAATCACAGAAAACTAGCCAACCTGATCACAGGACCACAGCCTTGTCTAACTCGATGAAACTAAGCCATGCCGTGTGGGGCCACCCAAGACGGTCGGGTCATGGTGGAGAGGTCTGACAAAATGTGGTCCACTGGAGAAGGTAATGGCAAACCACTTCAGTATTCTTGCCTTGAGAACCCCATGAACAGTATGAGAAGGCAAAATGATAGGATACGGAAAGAGGAGCTCCCCAGGTTGGTAGGTGCCCAATATGCTACTGGAGGTCAGTGGAGAAATAACTCCAGAAAGAATGAAGGGATGGAGCCAAAGCAAAAACAATACCCAGTTGTGGATGTGACTGGTGATAGAAGCAAGGTCTAATGCTGTAAAGAGCAATATTGCATAGGAACCTGGAATGTTAGGTCCATGAATCAAGGCAAATTGGAAGTGGTCAAACAGGAGATGGCAAGATTGAATGTCGACATTTGCCGGGAGCCAGCACACGAGATCCTACCCGTGACAAGGTCATGAGGGAGAAAGCCTGACGGGCAAGGCGGATCAGGTTTTCAGGGATTCTGAAAAGCTGCCCCAAAGCTGCCCCCGGCGCTCACCTTAAAGATGGTATCTGTTCTTCTGATGCTTGCTTTAATAAACTACTCCCTAATTTCTGTGACACAGGCAGAAGGCCTTCCCCCATCTCTTCCCAAATAAGAATCAATTTAGAACTTTAATCAATAAGTTTCCCAGGTGGTGGTATTTTATGAGATTATCCAGGGTGAAAGGAGTGTTAATTTAAACTCCTTTGCTGGTATTTTAGTTTGTTTGGCAAATGCATTTATGCTCTTGGTACTAATATGCATGATTGCTTATAATATCCTAATCATAAAATAGCATAAAGAACCTGATTATATAAAACCCCTAATAGATATAGAGCCCTTTTAAGGGGTAAAGGAGTCCTATTAGAAAACATAAGAAAAATTACTCTATACGTGGTTATTGGGTTGTGATTTGCTTGCTGTGTTTTGCTTGCTGTGTTAGCTTGCTGTATTTTTGCCTTTAATGTGCTAAGGTTGTGTTATAAAAACCATTGTTAATATAGTTAAAGATTTAGAGAAATAAGAACTTAGCCCTAGTGTGGTAACAATAAGATGGTTGTTAATTGTCAGTCAGGAGTGCTAGGCAAAAGCGCCTCACCAAAGTTGCAGAGTCAGTATGGGGTAAACTTCTTAGGTAAACGCAACTGACAACTTTTGCAGAAAGATTAATTTTTGTATTAACAAGAATATAATTCTACTCTGTACTATTTACCTATAATACTTTACCTTTCAGTTAAGGTCACCATAAAGACGGAAAATAGGTTTACAATCACCTGACGTGCATAAAAAGTTAATAGCCCCAAGGCCAGAAGATCACGTGCTAAGAATTACTATAGAATTAGCAAAAAAAATCCTGCTTTTCCTAAAAATCAAAATGATGTAATGCTAATCCTGTGTAATCATGAGTAAGCATCTTGTACCTTGAAAACGTTCTGTGAGAGGGTATAAAACCGGTTGTCAAAAAGTAAAACACAGACTTGGCCCTATCAAGGCTGGTCTCACGTGTCTTCTCTCTCTCTCGCCGATGCCGTTCATCCTGAGGGTACCCCCTGGATCCTGCCGAGGCTGGACCCCAGCAGACATTCTAGGAATCAGCGAACTAAAATGGACTGCAATGGGTGAATTTAACTCAGATCACCATTATATCTACTACTGTGGGCAGGAATCCCATAAAAGAAATGGAGTAGCCGTCATACTCAACAAAAAAGTCTGAAATGCAGTACTTGGATGCAATCTCAAAAATGACAGAATGATTTCTGTTCGTTTCCAAGGCAAACAATTCAATATCACGGTAATCCAAGCCTATGCCCCAACCAGTAATGCTGAAGAAGCTGAAGTTGAATGGTTCTATGAAGACCTACAAGACCTTTTAGAACTCACACCCAAAAAAGATGTCCTTTTCATTATAGGGGACTGGAATGCAAAAGTAGGAAGTCAAGAAACAGCTGGAGTAACAGGCAAATTTGGCCTTGGAGTACGGAATGAAGCAGGACAAAGGCTAATAGAGTTTTGCCAAGAGGACGCACTGGTCACAGCAAACACCCTCTTCCAACAACACAAGAGAAGGCTCTCCACATGGACATCACCTGATGGTCAACACTGAAATCAGACTGATTATATACTTTGCAGCCAAAGATGGAGAAGCTCTATACAGTCAGCAAAAACAAGACCGGGAGCTGACTGTGGCTCAGATAATGAACTCCTTATTGCCAAATTCAGATTTAAACTGAAGAAAGTAGGGATAACCACTAGACCATTCAGGTATGGCCTATATCAAATCCCTTATGACTATACAGTGGAAGTGAGAAATAGATTTAAGGGACTAGATCTGATAGAGAGCCTGATGAACTATGGATGGAGGTTCGTGACATTGTACAGGAGATCCCTGGATCAAGACCATCCCCATAGAAAAGAAATGAAAAAAGGCAAAATGGTTGTCTGAGGATGCCTTACAAATAACTGTGAAAAGAAGAGAAGTGGAAAGCAAAGGAGAAAAGGAAAGATATTCCCGTTTGAATGCAGTGTTCCAAAGAATAGCCAGGAGAGATAAGAAAGCCTTCCTCAGCGATCAATGCAAAGAAATAGAGGAAAACAACAGACTGGGAAAGACTAGAGATCTCTTCAAGAAAATTAGAGATACCAAGGGAACAAACATTTCATGCAAAGATGGGTTCAATAAAGGACAGAAATGGTATGGACCTAACAGAAGCAGAAGATATTAAAAAGAGGTGGAAAGAACATACAGAAGAACTGTACAAAAAAGGTCTTCATGACCCAGATAATCACGATGGTGTGATCACTCACCTAGAGCCAGACATCCTGGAATGTGAAGTCAAGTGGGCCTTAGAAAGCATCACTACGAACAAAGCTAGTGGATGTGATGGAATTCCAGTTGAGCTATTTCAAATCCTGAAAGATGATGCTGTGAAAGTGCGGCACTCAATATGCCAGCAAATTTGGAAAACTCAGCAGTGGCCACAAGACTGGAAAAGGTCCGTTTTCATTCCAATCCCTAAGAAAGGCAATCCAAAAGAATGCTCAAACTACCGCACAATTGCACTCATCTCACATGCTAGTAAAGTAATGCTCAAAATTCTCCAAGCCAGGCTTCAGCAGTACATGAACTGTGAACTTCCAGATGTTCAAGCTGGTTTTAGAAAAAGCAGAGGAACCAGAGATCAAATGGCCTATATCCGCTGGATCATCAAAAAAAGCAAGAGAGTTCCAGAAAAACATCTATTTCTGCTTTATTGACTACGCCAAAGCCTTCAACTGTGTGGATCACAATAAACTGTGGAAAATTCTGAAAGAGATGGGAATACCAGACCACCTGACCTGCCTCTTGAGAAACCTGTATGCAGGTCAGGAAGCAACAGTTAGAACTGGACATGGAACAACAGACTGGTTCCAAATAGGAAAAGGAGTAGTCAAGGCTGTATATTGTCACCCTGCTTATTTAACTTATATGCAGAGTACATCATGAGAAACGCTGGGCTGGAAGAAGCACAAGCTGGAATTAAGATTGCCGGGAGAAATATCAATAACCTCAGATATGTAGATGACACCACCCTTATGGCAGAAAGTGAAGAGGAACTAAAAAGCCTCTTGATGAAAGTGAAAGGGGAGAATGAAAAAGTTGGCTTAAAGCTCATTCAGAAAACTAAGATCATGGCATCTGGTCCCATCACCTCATGGAAATAGATGGGGAAACAGTGGAAACAGTGTCAGACTTTATTTTTCTGGGCTCCAAAATCACTGCAGATGGTGACTGCAGCCATGAAATGAAAAGACACTTACTCCTTGGAAGGAAAGTTATGACCAACCTAGATAGCATATTGAAAAGCAAAGACATTACTTTGCCAACAAAGGTCCGTCTGGTCAAGGCTATGGTTTTTCCAGTGGTCATGTATGGATGTGAGAGTTGGACTGTGAAGAAAGCTGAGCAACCAAAGAATTGATGCTTTTGAACTGTGGTGTTGGAGAAGACTCTTGATAGTCCCTTGGACTGCAAGGAGATCCAACCAGTCCATCCTGAAGGAGATCAGTCCTGGGTGTTCATTGGAAGGACTGATGCTGAGGCTGAAACTCCAGTAGTTTGGCCACCTCATGTGAAGTGTTGACTTATTGGAAAAGACCCTGATGCTGGGAGGGATTGGGGGCAGGAGGAGAAGGGGACGACAGAGGATGAGATGGCTGGATGGCATCACCGACTCAATGGGCATGAGTTTGAGTAAACTCCGGGACTTGGTGATGGACAGGGAGGCCTGGAGTGCTGCGATTCATGAGGTCGCAAACAGTCAGACATGACTGAGTGACTGAACTGAGGTTAATGACTTCTAGAACATCATATCGGAGAAGGCAATGGCAACCCACTCCAGTACTCTTGCCTGGAAAATCCTATGAATGGAGGAGCCTGGTAGGCTGCAGTCCATGGGGTCACTAGGAGTGGAACATGACTGAGCAACTTCACTTTCACTTTTTACTTTCATGCGTTGGAGAAGGAAATGGCAACCCACTCCAGTGTTCTTCCCTGGAGAATCCCAGGGACAGGGGAGCCTGGTGGGCTGCCAACTATGGGGTCACACAGAGTTGGACACGACTGAAGCAACTTAGCAGCAGCAGCAGCAGCAGTAGAACATCATACAAATAATACAAGTTAAGCATATCACTCTGGAACCAATTTTCCTAGGTCCAGATCTGAACTCTGCTTTTTACTAATTGAACACCTTGGATAAACTGAAGCTTATCTTTTCATCTCTCCTTTCTGTGCCTCATTCTCTTATCTAAAATGAGAAGAATCATACATAACATTCACTTCATTGAACAGCAGAAGAAAAACACAATGTTGTAAAGTAATTACACTCTAATTAATTTTTTTTCTACAAGAAACCCTGAGAAAATCCAGCATAGAACCACCCCTTCTTGCCTACATTATAAACAATGACTTGGGGCAGCAGTAGAAGAAAAACAAACAAAAAAAATGACTGAGGAGGTAAACTAATTTTTTCACACTGTTTTCAACATAAAATATCCATTAATCTAATATATCTTGTTGTACTATGTAACTGTATGAAATAATATGAAAATATGCAATACACATTTAAATAAAAATTTCAAATCAAAGTAGGTGCAAAAACAAGTTTAACAGTGTAAAATTAGAAACAGCAAATGCATTATACATTAGAGTGCTTATTATTAGTTAGAATATGTTGAAAATTGCGCTAAAGTCATGCACTTAATTCTTGGATGGACCAGTTGCCTCTGCTTTGTTACAGAGACACGGGCTGAATCACAACTCCCAGCTGTCTTGGAAGTGTGCACTGTTGATTAGGACCCGCACACAGCGGCATGTGGAGAGATGAGTCCAATTCCATCACAATGACAGGAAAAGCAATTCTGAGCACATTTCCTACAGGGAGGGGTCGGCAGCCTAATCGCTATTTTGGTTTGGTACTGAGGACGGTGTCTCTCATAAGCGGATGCCTAATGACGGTTCTCTGTAGTGTTCATAACAATGAAGGCAAGATACATTTTAAACCATACAGCAGCTTTCCAAACAGGTAGTTTTAAGACTGTGAGATCTACAAACAACACAGTCCTTTCATCAAATATTAGTTCTTGAAATCATTCGGGGCTTAATATTTAATATATCTATTAAACGTTCTGATTTGGAAAAGCATTGACAGTCTTGCTCTGTGACATAAATTAAGAGCGTTTGATATGATATATTTATATATATATATTCTTTGATTTATATATATGTATTCTTATATATATTTATATATAAGAGCATTTAATATGATATATATAGCATTGTGCTGTGCTGTGCCTAGTCGCTCACTCATGTGCAACTCTTTGCAACCCCATGGACTGAATTCCGCCAAGCTCCTCTGTCCATAGGGATTCTTCAGGCAAGAATACTGGAGTGGGTTGCCATGAGCTCCTTCAGGTATATTACATCGTGTTGATATACATATATATATATATGAGTGCATATATGTGTGTCTGTGTGTGTGTACCAATATACATACATAGATACAAATATATATATCAGTTTAGTTCAGTCACTCAGTCATGTCTGACTCTTGATCCCATGTACTGCAAAATACCAGGCTTCCCTGTCCATCACCCACTTCTACAGCTTATTCAACCTCCTGTCCATCGAGTGGGTAATGCCATCCAACCATCTCAGCCTCTGTGGTCCACTTCTCCTCCTGCCTTCAATCTTTCTCAGCATCAGGGTCTCTTCTAATGAGTCAGCTCTTCATATCATGTGGCCAAAGTATTGGAGTTTCAGCTGCAGCATCAGTCCTTCCAATGAATATTCAGGACTGGTTTCCTTTAGGATGGACTGGTTGGATCTCCTTGCAGTCCAAGGGACTCTCAAGAGTCTTCTCCAACACCACAGTTCAAAAGCATCAGTTCTTTGGCGTTCAACTTTCTTTATGGTCTGAATCACATATCCATACATGACTACTGGAAAAATCCTAGCTTTGACAAGACAGACCTTTGTCAGTAAAGTAATGTCTCTATTTTTAATATGCTGTCTAGGATGGTCATAGCTTTTCTTCCACGGAGGAAGCATCTTTAAATTCATGGCTGAAGTCACCATCTGCTGTGATTTTGGAGCCCCCCAAAATAAAATCCCCCACTGTTTCTATTGTTTCCCCATCTAGTTGGCATGAAGTGATGGGACCAGATGCTATGATCTTCATTTTTTCAGTGTTGAGTTTTAAGCAAGTGTCTTCACTCTCCTCATTCACTTTCATCAAGAGGCTCTTTAGTTCTTCACTTTCTGCCATAAGGGCAGTGTCATCTGCATATCTTTGAATAATATCAGGTTATTGATATTTCTCCCAGCAATCTTGATTCCAGCTTGCACTTCATCCAGCCCAGCATTTCACATGATGTACTCTGCATATAAGTTAAATAAGCAGGTTGACAATATGCAGCCTTGACGAACTCCCTTCCCTATTTGAGTTGGAGAATTCTGAGCATTACTTTGCTAGTGTGTGAGATGAGTACAGCTGTGAGGTAGTTTGAACATTCTTTGGCATTTCCCTTTTTTTGGGATTGGAATGAAAACTGACCTTTTCCAGTCCTGTGGCCACTGCTGAGTTTTCCAAATTTGCTGGCATATTGAGTGCAGCACTTTCACAGCATCATCTTTCAGGATTTGAAATAGCTCAACTGGAATTCCATCACCTCCACTAGCTTTGTTCGTAGTGATGCTTTCTAAGGCCCACTTGACTTCACATTCCAGGATGTCTGGCTCTAGGTGAGTGATCACACCATCGTGATTATCTGGGTCATGAAGATCTTTTTTGTACAGTTCTTCTGTATGTTCTTGCCACCTCGTCTTAATATCTTCTGCTTCTGTTAGGTCCCTACCATTTCTGTCCTTTACTGTGCCCATCTTGCATGAAGTATTGCCTTGGTATCTCTAATTCTCTTGAAGGTAACTCTAGGCTTTGCCATTCTATTCTTTTCCTCTGTTTCTTTGCACTGGTCATTTAAGAAGGCTTTCTTATATCTCCTGGCTATTCTTTGGAACTCTGCATTCAGATGAGTATACCTTTCCTTTTCTCCCTTGCTTTTCACTTTTTTTTTTCTTTTCTCAGCTATTTGTAAGGCATCCTCAGACAACCATTTTGCCTTTTTGTATTTGTTTTTCTTGGAGAAGGTCTTGATCACTGCCTCCTGTACAATGTCATGAACCTCCATCCATATTCTTCAGGCAGTCTGTCTATCAGATCTAATCCCTTGAATCTGTTTGTCACTTCTACTGTAAGGGATTTGATTTAGGTCATACTTGAATGGTCTAGTGGTTTTCCCTACTTCTTCAATTTAAGTCTGAATTTGGCAATAAGGAGTTATGATCTGAGCCATAGTCAGCTCCCGGTCTTGTTTTTCTAAGACTATATAAAGCTTCTCTATCTTCGGCTGCAAAGAATATAATCAATCTGATTTTGATATTGACCATGTGGTGATGTCCATGTGTAGAGTCATCTCTTGTTTTACTGGAAGAGGGTGTTTGCTATGACCAGTGCGTTCTCTTGGCAAAACTCCATTAGACTTTGCCCTGCTTCATTTTGTACTCCAAGCCCAAATTTGCCTGTTACTCTTGACTTCCTATTTTTTCATTCCTATCCCTTATGATGAAAAGGACATCTCTTTTGGGGGTTTGGAGTGTTAGTTCTAGAATGTCTTGTAGGTCTTCATATCACCATTCAACTTCAGCCCCTTCAGCATTAGCTGGGACATAGACTTGGATTACTGTGCTATTGAATGCCTTGCCTTGGAAATGAACAGAGGTCATTCTGTTGTTTTTGAGACTGCACCCAAATACTGAATTTTGGACTCTTTTGTTGACTATGAGGGCTACTCCATTTCTTCTAAGGGATTCTTGCCTACAGTAGTAGATGTAATGGTCATCTGAATTAAATGCCCTCATTTCAGTCCATTTTAGCTCACTGATTCCTGAAATGTCGATGTTCACTCTTGCCATTTCCTGTTTGACCACTTCTAATTTCCCTTCATTCATGGACCTAACATTCCAGGTTCCTATGCAATATTGTTTTTTAAATCACTGGACTTTACTTCCATCATCAGTCACATCCACAATTAAGAGGTACAAACTTACAGTTACAAATAAGTGAGTGAAAATTAAAGTATGTGGAATATAATAAATAATAATGTAGTATCTTTATATAATGATGATAATGGTCAAACGGTACAAAGTTTCAGTTGTAAGCTAAATAACTACCATGGATGTAATGTAAAGCTGGATTAATATAATTAACACTGCTCTGTTATACAGGAAAATTGTTAAGTGAATAAATTCTGAGTTATCACAAGGAAACTTTTTATTTTATTTGATATTTATAAATGATGATAGACATTCACTAAACTTACCATGGTAAATATTTCCTGCTGTATATAAGCAAACATTATTCTTACATGTTACCTTTGTACAGTGCTGTATATAAATTATTTCCCAATAAAACTGGAAGAAAAAAAGTAGCCAGTTCTCTCTGTCTGCTGCCTAGAATCATTTTTAGGTATCCTGATTCAGTTTTATAGTATAATTAATAAATTACTAAGTTTAGACACTTTAAAGTAAATCTCATTTTTGAGTTCACATAATTAAATCATTTTGCATAAAGAGAAAAATGAAATTAAAATTTTTAAAGAGTTATCACAATTTACCATGCCCTCATAGACATTTTATAAACACACCCAATTCAACCTTCATTTAAAAAACAAAAAGCAAAAATCTTATAAGGCTATTAGTATTATATTCACTTAATGATGTGGAAAACAAGACTAAATAAATAAGCTGTCCAGGACCTCCCAATTAGTATAGTCCTGAGTTTTAAACAAACAATATACAAGTAGAATTTTATGACTCATCATTGCTTATTGTTCCACAATATCCCATTTTCCTTTTCATGGTATAATATTCAACTGGGTATATTGCACAGTTAGGCTACATTTTTGCAGATCTCCTGCAGCTATGTGTAGGTATATGACCAAATTCTAGCTGAAATTATGCATGCAGTTTTTTGTAGTACCTTATATCCTTTTCTCCTAAGAGAAAAGGTTGGAGTTAGGATGTAATGGCAAGACCAAAGCAGCCATACTGAACCATGGAAACTGTTTTTATAATGACAGAAAACAAGATATAAGGAAACTTTATCTCCAGCATATTAAGCTGATGTAACAATCTTGGACAGACTACATAGACGTTTCTATTTGTATAAGTTCTTATATCTTTGTGTGTACTTTAATTTTATAATATGTGTGGCATAACTGTGGTAAAATAGCCTGATAATGTATTATGACTAATGCAACATTTTTTTGTATTTTTTCTTGTAAGTAACCCCATCGCCTATGGTGAATTCAAGTAAGAATTATTCTACCTTACTATGACAATCATGGTTTATGAAGACATTTGCTTGTAAAGCTAGACAATACACAAGTAAATCAAATGTCAATTTCTCTATCCCAGATATTATAATTTAAAACATATTAATGTAATTGTATTGATGCGCATGTGATTAAAAACAATAATATTTTATGTAGTTAGACATAACTCTATACACAAATTCCACACTGAAAGACAGATTCAAATCCACTTATTGTTGACAGCTTTAACTATAGACTATATTTGTAAAAACTTGCACTCAAGTGTCTGAAATTTAACAATATATACACACAACAAAAAAAGTAACTATAATTATAAATACAACAAAAAGTGAAACATAAATGATTTAAAAGATTAACAAGTTGCATAATGGAAATTTCACATAGATCATAAAAACCTTTTATCAAACACTGTTGCACCTCTTGGCATAGGAAAGTGGCAAAATTTGTGTAGTCACTTCCTTCAAAAATAAAAAGTGCTCAAGAAATAGATGTAGAGGCAGAAAGTAAGAGCCCCACTGTAGGTAGTTCACTGTGATGAGCACAGTCCAAACCAAAGTACTGGACTTGTTATTATATTTAAATCATCTATACTTTTAGCATTAAAATTTCAATTATCCCTTTACCAAATTTACTTTAACAGATTATGTATAACATTTATAACTCATTCATTTTACTCTTGGTCATTTTCCAGCAATTGAGAAATCAGCATATATATATATAAATTTTAGTTGTAAGTACTTTTTCTTAAGTCCAATAAAAGGAGAAAGCTCCTAAATTATTTTAAAAATGTAATCATCTTAAAATTAAGAACACTTTTGTGACTTGAGAAGGCACTTGCTGTCAGTATTTCAAATGTATGCAGTTATTTACTAGATGAATAATAAAAGCAATCTGTTCAGAGTAAAAAAAAAAAAAAGATAAGATGGTATTGTGTCCATTTTAGAGGGATATTTTATATTTAACAATGTAGAATATCCTAAAATGCTTACTTTTTAAATATAAAAGTAAGCAATAAAACATTTTAAATCCATTTAATAGCGATATTAATTACATACTACTTAAGCATGCATTATATTTCTGTATGTAAAACTATATATATATACATGTATCTGTAGCTGTATTTACATCTAAAAATTGCATAATGCTAGTGATGAGGGCATTCTTCCTACTTTAGGACTTCCTAATTTCTCTTTCTCAGTAGGTCAAATTCAGGTCAGAGCACAATTATACATAATGAAGTTGAAAAACAGATATATCATTCTACCTCATTTTCTGACTTTCACATTTCTTTTTTTTTTTTCTTTAGTTAGGATCTTAATGGATCCATATAGGAAGTGTATCATTTCTCATTGGATTACTGTGTAATTGGCAAAGTGGGACTTTCCACAGGAAGAAATAGCTGTTTTCTATAACAAAGCAAGGTACCAGTTGCTTCACGCTGTCAGGTCTGCCCTGGCTTTCTGCCTGGCTGCATGTTAGACCATCAGGGGAGAAGATGCAGGCAGACAGGGATGGGCAGTGACAATGTTCTCAATAGCAGTTCTGCTTTGAAGATTACAGACAGATAAGGGCATCTTCATGTCAGCGATTTGAAGGAAAAATTCTTGTTTGACAACTATGGCATGCAATACAAATTCTTGTGATCTGGTTGTTTACAGCATTTGTGAAACCTCAGAGTTGCAGTAAATATCAATTCCAAATAATCGATGCCCTTTCTTGATTTTTTTTCTGTAAGACTGAACTAAAGATTTTATTTTTGTTTCTTTCGGTGACCCATTTTTATAGTAAATATTTATCTATTCATCTTTATTGTCAACTCTTAGCTTAAATGGTTTATAATACTGTTTTTTAGTATTATAATTAAAATGAAGCATAATGAAAATGCTGATGTACAGTCTTACCAGGTGAAGATAAGGCATAGTAATGTAGATATTAAAATCAAAACTTGATTAAACATTGCAGACTGTGTACGTTGAATGGCTCTGTGTAGATCATTCTGAAATAATACAGAAAAAGCATATCTTAAATTTTGATAGATACTCAATAATCATGAGTTTTGTTACATTTGTTATTATGTATTACATTTTAACTGTCTTGTTCATACTCAACACACATACTTTAAATGCATATAGCAGCATATTTTTGGTTTTTCCTAGGTCTAATTAAACCTCACTATAACATTCAGATTACCAAGATAATATTAATACTATGGGACATGACAAAAGCACTAAATTTTAGTTTGCTCGCCTTACAAAGAGATGTTCAATGACTCTCCAAAAGCCCTCCCTGAAGAGAATGCTGTTTTATGGGAATTTCTAATTTTAAAAGATCAGAAAATAATATGTTCAACTGAGGGGAAATTAATAGCTGGATCAAACTACAACCATATCTCAATCTCTAAGTCACAAAAAATAGCATGTATTATACCAGGCAGTTTATCATAAAAATAAAAAATTATATAGCCAATGAACACATTGAGATAAATTTCATTCATATTAAGAGAAATGTGAATTCAAGATATGAGTTTACTTTGAAGTTGAAAAAACATTAAAAAACAATAATACCTACTGTTATTTAAGAGGAAAAAATGAGCACACATATGTAATATTGCTCAAGTAATTTGTTACAAATATCTTGAAAGTAATTTGGTAATACAGGTCAAAATTCACAAGTATGCCCTTTCCAGTTCTTGCATTCAACATTTAATTAGTATTTATCCCATAATATAATTTCTAAAAGTTAACCACATGAAAACTATGAGATGGAAGTTGAATATTTATGTATGGTCATCTTCATTACAAAATTATAATATTTCCTATATTTTGTATATTATTTGTTGTATAAAATATAGATATAAATAACATTGTGTAATATCTATATTGTATGATGTATAATATATTACATTACTTTGTATACTATTTGTATCCGTTTTTTATATATTTTGTATAATCATTATTATAAAATTATAAATATGAATGTTCATTCCTATTAAAATAACTAGAAATGAAATAGAAAATGGTTGAATAAATTGATTAAAATTAGATAGCAGACTTACATGCATCCATTAAAAATGGTTTGAACATAAATATTTATTGACATAGGAACTTGTATTCGACAAAAATTCAAATCATAAAATTAAACACACAATTTCGTGTGTGTGTGCTTTCATAGAAAATATTAGAAGGATATAAATTATTACTAGTGTCTAGCCTGTGTGGAAGATTTGTAGTTTTGCATAATGTTTTACTTTATAGTCTTCTGTTTTATAAATTTTCATAATAATTTTTTAATAGTCTGAATAACTGTACTACATGAGATAAATAGGTAGTTCAGCTGGTAAAGAATCTGCCTGCAATGCAGGAGACCCTGGTTCGATTCCTGGGTTGAGAAGATACCCTGGAGGAGGGGACGGTTACCCACTCCAGTATTCTTGCCTGGAGAATTCCATGGACAGAGGAGCCTAGCGGGCTACAGTCCATGCGGTCACAAAGTCAGACACGACTGAGCCACTTTCACTTTCAGTACAAAATCTCAATGAGCCATTATTTTATCTTTTTCTACCACACATTTAACCAGAACTTTTGTTATGAAAACAAAAAAATTAAGTTGATTAAAACTTCACCTTGCATTCTTTACTTTCTTCTAACAGAGGTGTTGACAAACAGAAAAACAAATTAAAATTTAGCAATCAGGGAGAAAAGAAGTAAAATATAGAATTATGATGGAAAATGAATCCTAAATTAATAATGAAAAGCACTACTTTTACTCTCAATGATTGACTAATGATTCCTTTCTTGGTTAGGTTACATTTTCCAGCAACTAATAAACACAAATTAGCAAAGAGTACTAGAGGATTTTTTTTTTCATTAACAATTTAGGCAGTCTATAGTTAGTGAAATAATATTCTTCTGGACAGCTAAGAGAGCAGGATGTTTTCGTAAACCATCAACAGGTCATATGCCGCTCCCCTTATTAGCTGTGAACTTGCATGAGACTCCCGTGGTCACTTAATATATTGAGAGCTGATCAGAAACTTTCACCTGGTCATAAATACTCAAATGCTATCCAAATATTCCTTTTGACCAAAACTACTGCCACACTTTCTGTTAAAAAGCTATTTAAAAGAAAAACAAGTTCGCCTCCAAGCAAACTTAATTTCAGTGTGATCAAATTAATAATATTGAGCTCTTACTATGTTTATGCTAGATACAAGAATTTTACACATATATGAATGTATATATAATGTAACTTAATTCTCACAGCAAGCCTGTATGTTGGTAGTTTTATTGTCTTTCAAAATGAAGACATTAGCAAAGGCGTTAAATCACTTGCTTATTTTATCAGAGTGCTTAGCTGAGAGCAGACTCATATTAATACTTGTAGAATAAATGAAAGAAGTGAAAGTGTTCGTGTCTCAGTCATGTCTGACTCTTTGCAACCCCATGGACTGCCAGCCAGGCTCCTCTGTCCATGGAATTCTCCGGACAAGAATACTGGAGTCAGTTGCCATTCCCTTCTCCAGGGGATCTTCCCGACCCAGGGAAAGAACCCAGGTCTTCTGCACTGCAGGGAACTTCTTTATCATCTGAGCCACCAGGGTAGAATAAATGACTGAATAGCAAGTAGCAAACATCAGCTCACTCGTAGGTATCCAAGCCTATTATATTTTGGTCCTAGTTATAAATCAGTCCTTTCAAACAGAGTTGGCCTTAGGCAAAATGCAATGGTGGTACATCTCTGAGTTCTGCATCTCTTTTTTCCTGCTTCCCCTTCTCCCTCCCTATTCCCAACCGAACCCAACCTAAAAAGTTAACTTTACATGAGGACCTTCCAGCTCCAATATAGCGCCTTAGAAAACTCCACAGATTTTTATGGAATGTGAGACTACCTAGAGTTTGACAACATTACCTCCTGAAGCCTTCAACCTAGGGGTCCTGTTATACATAATGAGATTGCTTTAGAAGGAAACGCTATGTCTTCAGAAGATTGGTAATAAGTTTGACCATCCAAACAGCAGTCAGCTTTGGTTTGGTGATCTTTAGACTATCTGAATTATTTTTGTTTACTATTTCATCAGTCAGTCAGTCAGTCAGTTCAGTCGCTCAGTCGTGTCCGACTCTTTGAGACCCCATGAATCGCAGCACGCCAGGCCTCCCTGTCCATCACCAACTCCCAGAGTTTACTCAAACTCATGACCATTGAGTCAGTGATGTAATCCAGCCATCTCATCCTCTGTCGTCCCCTTCTCCTCCTGCCCCCAATCCCTCCCAGCATCAGGGTCTTTTCCAGTGAGTCAACTCTTCGCATGAGGTGGCCAAAGTATTGGAGTTTCAGCTTCAGCATCAGTCCATCCAATGAACACCCAGGACTGATCTCCTTTAGGATGGACTGGTTGGATCTCCTTGCATAGGGCCTTATAAAAGAAGGGACTTGACAATAAGGGCGTTTCACCATTTTTCATTCTCATTAGGATATAAACAGACTTAGGGTCTATTGACTTAGACATCTATGCAACACATCACTTTAGTGAGGTAAGAAATAATGGAGCATTGAAAAATACTTTTGTTTTTGCACTTGTATTTTATACTTACAATCATATTTTCCAAGGCATGTTTGGCAAGCCAACAGTTTAGAAAAACTGGGACAAATAGATTTCTTAAGGAAGGCCAGAATATCTGGAAGACAAATCAAAACTAAACTTTTATCTCCAAGCAAGAAATCTACGTGATTGAGAAGAAAAGTAAAACAAAAATAAGTTATTAAAGACAATATAATGATATAAAACATGTGGCAAATACTCTAAACTCATATGATTATTGAAATGAAGGGGCAGACAGAATCCTTTCATTCTTGTCTGTCCTAAGGAAAAATTCTTTGCAAAGTTATTGTGGAAGCAGAAAGAAGATAATCAGCTCTCGTGGGATATCAGCTATAACTGTGCTAATTCCATCACTAAATCTTTTGGTATGACTCTTATAATAGATATCATCTTTTTCTTTTCTGGAACTGGAGGTAAAAGTAGGTGTAAGGAGACAGTGCTTTACTTTTCTATAACGTAGTTACTCTCTCAGATTCAAACATTTACGTGACACTGGGGAACTGTATTCCATTGGAATTATATTTAATTAACCTGTCATTCAATCTGGAGCCAGTTGTTCCTCTAGATAAATCACTCAAATTAAAATAATTGTCAGAGTGAGCAACAGCTTCAGATCATACTGATTTATAGTCATGATTTTCAAATAAAATTCAAAATAAAAAGTGTTAGAAAGCATATTCCCAACAGACATTACTAAAGCTTTATCAAATAATCAAAGATTAAGATCCAATTTTGCAATGGGAAAGTGCTGGTTGCATGTTCTGTAGCTGAACAGGATCATCATGGAATTGGTCCTCCACAGACTTTAATAAAGAAGCAGACTGCTGGGTGTCTTAGTTGTTGGCAACACATTTAGCAAACAGAGAACTGGATTTAATAAATCCTATGGCTTAAACTAAAGATAAACATATTCTCAGCATGAGAAACTTTTATAAATACTTGGTTTTACTTGGCTTTTATTTCTTTAAACTCTACAATATACACAAGAAATGAAGTGATTCATTTCTAATCTGTTTAGATAAAATTAACACGTTTAAATGGTACCTCTAGAGTATATATTCCTAAAATGCATTTCATTTTGCTATTGAACTAAATCTCATTAATGTTCACTTAATTTCATAATCCAGTTATAACTGACTTTGCTATTTATTTTCTAATACCATGATTTAATACATTAACAAAAGCCTAAATTCATTCATCTGAGCTAATATATTATTTATTGCTATTTAGATTTAAAGACTTTACTTATGACTAATAACACAATTATTTCTTTTAAAGATTCTTTTAGGACTTACTGAGATAATGAAGGGAACTGCATTAATTATTTCCAAGATGAAGGGTATTCGTAAAATCTGTTCCCAGATGTTTCCCTTCCAAAAAAAAAAGAATAAAAATAAAAGTCAATTACAACTGAATCCTATTAAATGGGGAAAAAGCATCAGAATTCTGCTAGCAATAAGGATGCTTACATTAACAGAATACAAAATCATTATTTAGAAATGTAGCAATAACTTTTAGAAATTATTTTGCTACATGTAGTTGTGCCCTCTCAATTTTGCAGAGTTTAAGTAAACCAAATGCTCATAGTAATCCATGAATATTGCACATAGCACATTTTAATCATATAATATTGCATCATAAAAGTTACTAGTAAAAATAAAACAATTAAGAAACCTTACAGAATCAATGAAAAAGTAACTCCATCTTAATTTTATATCATAATATAAAGCATATTAAATAGTTTGCAAACACACACATATAACAATGGCCCTGGGAGTTAACATTGTTTTCAGATTAATAAGATTTAAAGGCAGAGTTTTCTCAATCATCTGGATTCTAGTCTCCCAACCCACATAGTACAACAATATTAATCGGGTCTGGCTACATAATTAGTGAGGCCCAGTGAAAAATGAAAATGCAGGGCCTCTTATTAACAAATTATGAGTAATTTCAAGAAGGTGACATCAGAGCATTCAAACAAGCACAGATCCTTCTAATTGTGCAGCTCTGGGCAATTGCACTGACTAATAGGTCATTCCTGAAACTTTCTCTAATGGATGTCCAGTGAAAAAGAACTTACAACTCCCTAACGCAGTTTATTCTTTTAAGGAAAAAAAAACAAAACAAAACTATCCGTTAGAAAGGCAACTTGAAATCTGACTCCTGCAATGTCTAATTATTTTATGAATGGCAACCCATTCCAGTATTCTTGCCTGGAGAATCGCATGGTCAGAGGAGCCTAGTAGGCTACATTTCATAGAGTTCACAGACTCAAACACAGCTGAAGCGACTGAGTAGGCACTGGCTATAATATTGGGATTCTTTATTTTTCTTGAGGTCCCAAAGTCTTACAACACTACAGAGATGTAAAACACCTTACATCGCCGATCCTGCTCATGACGCCAAATTGTCTTGCTGTTGTCAGTGTTCGCTGAACCCAGGCTAGGCACAGTGTGAGCTAAGATGTTAGTAGGAGGCTAGCGGAGACGTGGGAACTGCAGATACGTATATTCTCTCCTGGCCTGCAGAGCAGCCATGCCACAGCCTCTCTCCTGCTGACTCTGCAACCATAACAACAGACACCCTACACTCTCCCCTCTCTGACCCAACGGACATAGCCATGACGCAGCAGTAAAATGCAGCCACTTTCTAGGTGGAGCTCTCATATCCCTAAAGCAGCTCGTGACCAAGCTAGTACCTCATGATGCGCATGTGCAGTGCTATAAGTGACTTGAGTTATTACATGAACATTGTTTACAAAAGGTGCGGCAAGAGCAAGAGGCTGTGGGGCAAGAGGGCCTGACCACTCCATCTTAGCTGATTTAGTCTTTCCCTGCACACTGCCACTCCATAAAGCAACTTCTACATCGGGGATCGTCTGGCTTGCTAAAACAGTAAGTAAGAGATTTTGTTATCCCTGGTTCATGAGCCGTCTGCAAGCTAAATAAAAAATGGTGGAGGAGCAGGTGGAAGGCACGGAGCTGTAAGGATCTCTCTCATCTCTGTAGAGATGTCAGGATGCTTCCCTCATCACCTCCGGCTCTGCAAGGGCGCAGATAAACAACCTAGACAGCTGGACTCAGACATAGGGGCTATTTTTGGCTAAGACCTAAAACATCACCCCCCCCCCAAAAAAAACAAACCCAAAACAGCAAAGCAAAGAGAAAGAATGTTGAGATAAGAACAGGCTACACTTACACCGATACTAAGACAGAGCGACTTATTTTCTGGGAATAAGATAGAGACCCTACAGAATAAAATGTATGGCCATTTTAAGTTCAGATTCAGAAGAGCTGCGGGCCTGAGGAGACAGGGAATCTTAACAGATGGTGGCCCTTGGACACCCAGAACCCAGGGCTTGAGGCATCAAGGAGCTTCCGCCAAAGGCCTTAGGAAAACCACAAAAGCCCCGCCTATATCTGCCATCAGAGCAACCCAATCACAGACTATTCCTGGGCCAGTCGGTCAGGACCTCCCTTCTCCTGGTGCCTCCTCAGCCCTGAGGGACCACGATCAGCTGGTTTCAGATGAGGAGGAGGTGGACATAGGAGAAGCCTCCCAAGAAGAGCCTTGCTTTATTGAGTTCCCAGCATGCTCAGTTGTGTCTGACTCTCTGCTATCCCACGGACTGTTGCCCACCAGGCTCCTCAATCCATGGAATTTTTGAGGCAAGAATATTGGAGCAGGTTGCCATTTCCTCCTCTAGGAGATTTTCCCTGGCCCAAGGACTGAACCCACACTTTTTATGTCTCCTGCATCGGGAGATGGATTCTTTACCATTGTGCCACCTGGGAAGTTTCCAGCTTAGAAAAAGCTAAAACTGGATGAGAACTTTAAATGTTTTATATACTGAACACTATCACTTAAATACTAAATTGAGATTTGTCTTGCAAAAAAAAAAAAAAAAAACTAAGGGGCCTAACAGATTTCATTGGATCAGCACGGCTCATAAGGACAATGACTGGGTTTGAAGGAGAAACATAGGATGGGTTAAAGGCTTTTCTACTTGCACTGAATCAGGTGTATTCAATAAACCATTTATACTTAATTTTCATTATGCAACACTTGTATTTTTTTTTATTGCGCTGGTTAATGTTACTATTTAACAGTTTTTTACATGACTCAGTTTCCAGAAGGCGTAACATTTGGCTTACTCTTTCCTCACTGTATTTTTTACTAGTCATTGTACATTGTGCCTTAATGTCAATGATTTTACACAGGAAAAGAGACTGATGTGACCAGAGAAGGGGGATGTAATGGGAATCATTATCACTGGTCACATGGCAGGATCTTTCTGCTAATGTACATTAAGATTAGCATTAGTTTTCTTAGCTGTGGAACACTGGAAAAGTTTAGTTCATAGTAAACCAAAAGCTTCTATACCCTTGATGTTTCTCTTCATTTCCAGATCTAACACAACATTTATTTTTTATCATTTTCCCTCAAACCACTAAGAGAGTCTGATGGCTAAAATGTGATTCAGTTGGGTCCATTTCTGATTTATCCTCCATATTCCAAGTCAGAGAATCTTTCTAAAATGGCAAATCTCCATCGCCAACATCCAAACTCCTCATTATATCATATGAAGCTTCACAATTTGAACTATGGCTACTGGTTTGACTTGTACCTACTGTATTCCTAACCCATCTTGAATTCAGCTATAGATTCACCACATATAGAACTGATTTTGACATGGTTCTCTGAACGAGCTAGGCTATTTCACCTTTTATAACTTTGCTCACACTTCTCCTTCTGCTTGGAATGCCCCAACCCCCATACCTTCACCACTAACTACCTTGATACATGTTTTTAACATTTTGCAGAACTTATTTGTTTCCATGACCATTAGAGTTCAATAAGCATGATATTGAATACATGCAAGTTCCAAATATTTTATAATTCTCTTCCCTTCTGGTATAATTGCTTTGATTTTGAATTTAAGCATTTGTATTTCTTTTTCTTGGATCCATGTGGATGGAAACACTCAAAAAATTTTATTGTTTTAAGTCTTCCTGATGCAATCATATAAATCATTAAACTTATGACCACAAAGCTCAACAGAAATTTTCTGGAAGAAAGCATTTCAAGAGTACTTGGCTATATATCCATTTTAGGTAATCTCATTTATGTTACAACTTCAACTTATTATCAATAATAAACCAATGACTTCCAATGTTGTATCTCTAGCCTGGATCAATATTGTATCTGAGAGTCAGTTTCAGATTTCCACTGTCTAATGTGTTGTTTCACATGAATGCCTCAAAGGCACCTTGTGGGTAATTTGTCTAGAAGTAAAATTTAAAAGACAATGAAAACATGAAAATCCAAAACCTATGGGATATAGCAAAAGCAGTTCTAAGAAGGAAGTTTATAGCAATGCAATCTTATCTCAAGAAACAAGAAAAATCTCAAATAAACAACCTATCCTTACACCTAAAGCAACTAGTGTAAGAAGAATAAACAAAACTCAAAGTTAGTGGAAGGAAAGAAATCATAAAGATCAGGGCAGGAAAAAATGAAATAGAGGCAAAGAAAACACCAGTAAAGATCAATGAAACTAAAAGGTGGCTCTTCAGGAAGATGAACACAATCAATAAACCTTTAGCAGACTCATCAGAATAAAAAGTGAGAGGATTCAAATCAATAAAATTAGAAAGGAAAAATAAGTTACAACTGATACTACAGAAACAAAATTATGAGACGACAACAAGCAACTATATGCCAATAAAATGGACAACCTAAAAGTAAAATTTATGATGTTTGTCCTAGCTGACTATCCAGCAACAAAAACCAAAGATCCTGGAGAAATTTTGCATCTTCTTTTCACATGCCATTGTTGTTCAGTCACTAAGTCGCGTCTCACTCTTTGCAGCCCCATGGACTGTAGCCCGCCAGGTTCCTCTGTCCTTCACTATCTCCCAAAGTTTGCTCAGATTCATGTCTGTTGAGTCAGTGATGCCATCTAACCACCTCATCCTAAGTATAATTGTTGAATAAGACTTTCTGATTCATGAATGTATCTTGGATTGTTTGGTTCTCAATTTAACTCTATTCCCACTCTAACCTCCTAATTGGTCTCCCCACCTTCCTCTCCAATTTTCCTTTACTCACACACATCTTTCAGCTATTAATTCAGATCTTCTGAGTGTTTTGAGACTTTCCTCACCTCTTTACACACACTCTAGACAAGATCAGACTCCCACACTTGGTTTTTTGATTCTTCATCAACATCCTTCTTGCTTTTTTTCCATTTGTTTTTATATATTTAATCAACACTTGACTCTGAATTTCATGTGGTCCAGGCGAGAGCACTGGGCCTCCCTGGCGGCTCAGATGGTAAAGCATCTGCCTGCAATGCAAGAGACCTGGGTTCGATCCCTGGGAGGGATCCCCTGGAGGAGGAAATGGCAACCCACTCTAGTACTCTTGCCTGGAAAATCCCACTGATGGAAGAGTCTGGTAGGCTACAGTCCATAGGGTCACAAAGAGTCGGACAAGACTGAGCAACTTCACTGCACTCATGTGACTGAATTTCATATGGTCCAGCTGAGAGCATACATTTAGTTCACAATTCTTTGCTCTGTTTCAAGCACAGTCCTTGCCAGTCTGAAGCTCCTCAATAAAATCTGTATCTGCATTATGTCAAACACGCTCCTGTTGATTCATACCTAATGTGTGTGTGTGTGTGTGTGCATGTGTATGTTGTGGCAAATGATGAACTTCCACCTGAGGACTGACTTACACAATCTAAAGTTATACAGGGAGGCTATCTACTCATTGCTAAAAATAAATGTCTTTTTCAGTTATATTCATTAGGTTTAGTTCGAAAATCTCAGGTTATCTTCTGAACTTAAAGATAAATTCACAAATTATCTCCCCTAAAAATAGCTGATGAAAAATAGGAAATTATCCAAAAGTTGCATTGGCTGTTAAGGGGTCCCCATGAGCCTACATAATATAGGCTCATGATAAAAGCAATTATGGCAAAAAGAGAAAGCATAAATCTAGAGATGGCACTATGTAGAGAAGTGTGAAATAAGATCCAAAAGGCAGGCACATACCTTTCAAAATAAAGTTAAATACCTGTTCCACTTAATCATATTTTCCTGAACGAGATGAAAGGCATTAGTCTTCTTCCAAAAGGTAACTTCTTAAAGAAAAAAGATAGTTTCTAAGAAGTAGCTTTAACTGTTCTAAGCATGTAGAACTCTCCATGTTCCTCTTCTTATTGACATAATTCAGTAAAATATAAATAAAATTTAATCTATTTTATATTTGGTATGGATGCAACTTTCCTCAACCAATAAAAATTCAGGAAAACAGATGATTTCCTAAAATGTACCAAGCTTTTATTTTTATCATAAAAGAAAGTACAAGTTTAGAACTATTACCTAGGTAACTCTAAAAAAAAAAAAGCACTTTAAAAAGTATAAGACTTATGGTAATCTACTTGCTGTTAGCCCAAATTGGGAACAAGAGACTCTTAAAAAGCACTTTCTTCTCTAATGTTAAGAATACCTATATTTAAAATATTTAATCCAGAAGACTTAACCTTCTTCTAGTGAGTTTAAAATATGGAGTATCTCTATGGCAGCGTTACTTTGTATATCTAAACGTAAACCCAACGGCGCTTAGATTTGCCATTCCTGTGGCATAATAAGCAGAATCACCGGGATCTAGGAGTCCTAGGATGAATTCTTTGTTCTTTTCCAGAAATAAGTCCATCATGATGCTAACATTTCAGAATCGATGCTTTTTATAAAGTGATTACTGTACAGAAAAAAGAACTGCAGATTTAACCAAAGCTTTCTAGGTGTGGTGAATTTTCATTATCAGAGGTTTGGAAATTATGCATTTTTGTCTCCTTTTGATTTAATGAATGTGTATGTAGAGTACTGTTATATTTTTGAAAACAGTTGATAAAAACACAGACGATATTCATGTGACAGAGGAATAAGAATTTTCTTGTCAGGCAAGCCTCATGGATATTTTGCCAAGTTGTGACAAACATGAACAGAATGATGATTTAAGTTCAGACCTGCTGTCTGTATGACAGAGGACAAAAGAAATGAATGTCAGGGATTTTGAAATTATTATCTGCTAACTTTAACAGAGGATGAGATGGCTGGATGGCATCACCGACTCAATGGACATGAGTTTGAGTAAACTCCAGGAGTTGGTGATGGACAGGGAGGCCTGGCGTGCTGCAATTCATGGGGTTGCAGAGTTGGACATGATTGAGCGTCTGAACTGAACTGAACTGAACTTTAACATACACTTTAAAGAGTTTTTGCTCACTTTGCTGCTACCTATTAAGTCTTTTGATTTTAAAAAACTTTAGTCTCCATGATAGTTTAAACCTTTTAAGTTAAGGATTAAGTCATGCTTATTTTAGAATGTCTAAAATAGTGTGTACAAACATATATGTTGTATACGTAAACATATACATTATCTGTGTATACATATAGATATAAACAAATAAGAGAAAATTGTATGTAGATTTTATATTCAGAACTAGAAATATCAAACAGCAATATTAGAGATGGATTTCACTCCTAATGCAATATCCATTTCTTCATATCTGTCTATAATTTTTCTTAAAAGCCTAATTTGAGAGAAGGACCTCATTTGAAGTTCTGCTATATGGATTTACCTTATATATGTGCTGTAAATAGTTATCACTTATTCATTCCAACAGTGTATCCAATAGCTATTGAGTCAGAAGAGTTCACAAATTTGACTGAAGATATGAAAAGAAAAGGGCTTCCCTGGTGGCTCAGATGGTAAAGAATATGCCCACAATGCAGGAGACTCGGGTTTGATCCCTGGACTGTGAAGATTCCCCTGGAGGAGGAAATAGCAACCCACTCCAGTACTCTTGTCTGGAGAATTCCAGGGACAGAGGAGCCTGGTGGGCTACAGTTCATGGGGTCTCAAAAGAGTTGGACATGGCTTAATGACTAGAAGACAACAATGAACAAAAAGAAGGTAATTAACAGCAACCCATCCTCCCCATGTCACATAAGCCCTTGTTAGCCTTCGTGTTGTAACACACAAGACCCAACCAGCATGACCTAGACGTTAATGTCTATGAAGGTCAAAATGAAAATATTATATATCATCTAGCCCTACCTACTAGGTCTTATAATCTTTGCTCTCACTTTATAAATGGCAGGAATTAATTGATTACAAAGGTCAGCACCATAAAATCACAAGAGGAAACTATAATTCCATCTTGAGTCTGTGCTTTTTAAATGACTACTAGCTAAAAAGCCTCAAAGTTAATTTCATATTAAGTTTTAATTAGAATTTGCAGCAAATACATTCACAAATGCAGATTAATATTTTGACCAGTTTATGTATTTGTAGATACTCTTGTGGAAAATATTTCATTAAATTAGAGAAAAACACCCACATCCTTATTTTTCAGTACCTCACTTTCTGTATATTACATTCAACATTTATCACATGCATACTAAGGACCTTAGAAGATAACATCTTGGATATTAATTTACTTGATTGTTTTCATTCTCCTAGGCTTCCAAAATCCAAATTTGTCAATCAGTACATATTTATGGGCTTCCCTGGTGGTTCAGCAGTAAAAAAATCCACCTGTCAATGCAGGAGACATGGGTATGATCCCTGGATCAGGAAGATCCCCTGGAGAAGGCAATGGCAACTAGCTCCAGTATTTCTGCCTGGGAAATCCCATGGACAGAGGAGCCTAATGGATACAGCCCATGGGATTGCAAAAGAGTCTGACATAACTTAGCAACTTGACAACAACATATTTATGAAGCATCTATTTTGATGAGGAGATTCACTAATAAATCATTTAAAGAGCTCTCTTCAACATCTCCTCCTAAACTCTCTGTCACTAAGCTAGTTCTTTCCAGGTAAGTTAGGGTTGAGTGGCTATCTATATGCAAAATTTTCCAGCTTATCTCCTCCAACTTCAAAATATTCTTTCAGGCACGATTTTCCATCTTCAGTGTTCTCAGAAAAGAACAGAATGTATCCAAAGTTAATTAGTAATCCTCAACTTCCTAACCTAGCTTATTCCTACTTTTAATAAATCTTGCTTCATCCATCATTTTTCCTGCCCTTCTACCAGCTCATTTTAAATGATGCAGATTCTTACCATCACGAGGCAATCTTCCACCTCATTCTGCTACTTTAGTGAGCTCCTGTACTGACCAATCAACAGTCTTCATTTGAAAATTTTACTCTCAATTGTACGCCATTGAAACTGGTCTCTTAAGGATGAATAACAAATGATCTCCTAAACTGTAAACCCAATGGCTTTTCTCAAGCTTCTTACTAAACCTGCCATCATTCATATCTTTCATCTACCATTTTTTTCTTAGTCATTCCTAGTATTTTATTTTCCTCACAATCAGTAAATCACTGCATCTGTGTTTATTTGGAAACCACTCACTCTTTTCTTTCTACTTTTTCTAATTCATCCATTTCACCTGATTAGACATTGCTATTATGTTCTTTAGGTGGAGCATATAAGAATTTTATAAAGGAGGACAGGGAAAAAGGTGAATTTGAAAAGTTTTCTTGCTCTAAATTAAAGATTAAAAAAGTAGTCAACAGAATGTTGCCTTTAAGACTTTATGTTATGAAGTGAGAAAAAAATTTATATTCTAGATAAGAATCCCCCCAAAACAGAACCTTGAGTGTGCTTGTTGATACAGTACATGCAATAGCTGTGAACTGGAAATCAGCAATCATTATGACAACCATTTGGAAGACTTTCCACCCTTCTCACTTATTCCTCTGTCTGCCCTCATTGCTCTATTCTTTCAAGACCCACAACATAAGCATCTCCATTAACATGGGTCATCTCTTCTCCATTAGTTACTATCCCATCCTTAATGGACTTGCACACTTCCTTCATCATTTCACTGGAAATGACTGCCAACGCTTAATAAATCTCTCCTGCAAGTCCCAGATCTTCCTTTTCAGTTGTCTGCATATCACATCTATTTGTCCAAAAATACCTCAAATTCATCATTCCCCAAACAATTTCCATTATTCCATCTATCTTGAACCCAATCTGATTTTTTTCCTTGATGTAATTTTTCTTGGTTTTACTGCCTTGTACTGTCATTTGGATTTAGGAAATCTTAAACCTATATTTCACATTTTGTTCTCCTGTTCTATCTCAACCAATCTGTTGATGATTTCTTCAGTTTCTACTTTCATGACTTTCCCTGCATTGAAAGTTTATTCCTCTCACCTGGCCAAAACTTCACTCCCACTTTTCCTTTCCTACTGCAATTGTGTCTTAGCAGAACATATGGACTTCAGTGGAATATCTCTTTGACTTTTGGTTGTGCAGATGTTCCAAACTAATACTCCTAAAACAGTTACAATTATAGACCTCTCATGTTCAATGTCCTGCACCAACTTCCCATTCTAGGTTTCTCTACAAGGCCCTCACAATACTCTAGCAAACTTATCCCAACAATATTTTCCCAAACACACCATATGCTGCCCAAACCTAAATATTTATTCATTCTTCCAATATTATATGCACATTTCTTATTTTATGCCTTTGGTAATTCTACAATTCCCTGTTGTTCTGCCTTTTTTTTTTCTTTTTAGTGAAATTATGATCTTACTTTAGTGAAATCACTGGTTCAAGGACTCTGCTTAATAGGTCTTTTCATCCCAAGATATGACCTCTCTCTCTGGTTCCTCCACCTTTTCTAAATCTAGCTTGAATATATGGAAGTTCATGGTTCGTGAACTGTTGAAGCATGGCTTGGAGAATTTTGAGCATTACTTGGCTAGTGTGTGAGATGAGTGCAGTTCTGGAGTAGTTTGAACATTTTTTGGCATTGCCTTTCTTTGGGATTGGAATGAAAACGGACCTCTTCCAGTCCTGTGGCCACTACTGTTTTCCAAATTTGCTGGCATATTGAGTGCAGCACTTTCACAGCCTCATCTTTGAGGATTTGAAAGAACTCAACTGGAATTCGATCACCTCCACTAGCTTTGTTCGTAGTGATGCTTTCTAAGGCCCACTTGACTTCACATTCCAGGATGTCTGGCTCTAGGTGAGTGATCACACCTTTATGATTATCTGGGTCATGAAGATCTTTTCTGTACAGTTCTTCTGTGTATTCTTGCCACCTCTTCTTAATATCTTCTGCTTCTGTTAGGTCCATACCATTTTTGCCCTTTATCAAGCCCAGCTTTGCATGAAATGTTCCCTTGGTCTCTCTAATTTTCTTAAATAGATACTAAATATGAAAAGGCAAAATGATAGATACTGAAAGAGGAACTCCCCAGGTTGGTAGGTGCCCAATATGCTACTGGAGATCAGTGGAGAAATAACTCCAGAAAGAATGAAGGGATTTTCTTGAAGAGATCCCTAGTCTTTCCCATTCTAATATTTTCATCTGTTTCTTTGCATTGATCAAAGGAAGAAGAATCAGAGATCAAATTGCAAACATCCATTGGATCTTCAAAAAGGCAAGAGAGTTCCAGAAAAACATCCATTTCTGCTTTCTTGACTACACCAAAGCCTTTGTGTGGATCACAATAAACTGTGAAAACTTCTTAAAAGAGATGGGAATCCCAGACTACCTGACCTATCTCCTGAGAAATCTGTATGCAGGTCAAGAAGCAATACTTAGAACTGGACATGAATAACAGACTGGTTCCAAATCAGGAAAGGAGTACATCAAGGCTGTATATTTTCACCCTGCTTATTTAACTTATATGCATAGTACATCATGCAAAATGCCAGGCTGGATGAAACACAAGCTGGAATCAAGATTGCTGGGAGAAGTATCAATAACCTCGGATATGCAGATGAAACCACCCTTATGGCAGAAAATGAAGAAGAACTAAAAAGCCGGCTTAAAACTCAACATTCAGAAAACTAAGATCATGGTATCCGGTCCCATCACTTCATGGCAAATAGATGGGGAAACAATGGAAACAGTGACTTTATTTTCTTGGGCACAAAAATCACTGCAGATGGTGACTGCAGCCATGAAATTAAAAGACATTTTCTCCTTGGAAGAAAAGATACAGCCAACCTAGACAGCATATTCAGAAGCAGAGACATTAGTTTGCCAACAAAAGTCCATCTAATCAAAGCTATGATTTGTCCAGTAGTTATGTATGGATGTGAGAGTTGGACTATAAAGAAAGCTGAGTGCCGAAGAATTGATGCTTTAGAACTGTGGTGTTGGAGAAGACTCCTTCTCAAGTCCAAGTCCCTTGGACTACAAGGAGATGAAATCAGTCCCTCCTAAAGGAAATCAGTCCTGAATATTCATTGGAAGGACTCATGGTGAAGCTGAAACTCCAATACTTTGGCCACCTGATGCGAAGAGCTGACTCATTGGAAAAGACCCTGATGCTGAGAAAGATTGAAGGCAGGAGGGGAAGGGGATGTCTGAGGATGAGATGGCTGGTTTTCTTCACTGACTCAATGGACATGAGTTTGAGTAAGCTCTGAGAGCTGGTGATGGACAGGGAAGCCTGGCTTGCTGCAATCCATGTGTTCGTAGACAGTCAGACACAACTGAGTGACTGAACTGAACTGATGAACCCCCATGGAGATTTATTTGCATCTCATGGGAAGTACTTATTATTCCACCTTGTATTATTATTGCCTGTGTAATCTTCTCCTGCCTACCCCCATTTCTGGATTGTAAACTCATTGAGAAAAGAAAAAAAACAATGCACAGTGTGGTCCTCTCCATCAAAGAAGAGCTCAATAAACATTTGTTAAATTGGGTTAGCCAAGCAAAGCTTTGCCAACAATGAAGGGAATTCATTTTCATAATTCCTAACAGACTCAGTGTTTTCTGTACAGATCAGAAGAGGCTGGGAACAATAAAAAGCCAAACCATTCCATTCACTTGCCTAATATAAGCATGCATATACTGGGTAAATTAGACCAGAGGAATTAGTGAAGTGTGTTTAAGCCACCAAGGAAAACATTACTATATTACCACAACTTTTTTTTACATACTGGAGAGGCCCAAAATAATTAAAGGGGTTTAAGAAGATCTTGCTTTAGCCCCGGAGTGTGAATTATAAATAGATGAATACTGGGTAAATGCTAGTAGTGTGTTCCACTGGCAGAAAATTTCTAATTAAAACAACTTACCTTATAACTGAGATAACCAAGCAGTATTGTTTCAAAGAGACTTATCAATGCCACTAAAACCTAAAATGTAAATTATACCTTAGTGAGAAAATGCAACAAAATATATATATTCTGAATATATTATCAATTTATAAATATATGCCTATGTATGTATGTGCATATATGAGTGTGTATATATATCATATATGATATAGGGATTGAAACCATATACAAGGCCCTGTGTCCTTGTCTTTTGAAGTAAAATGCTGACTCAAGAGTTAATGATTGGGAAATGTGAAGATACAGAAACAAAGAAAAGCTGTTGGGCTAAAGAACTGGTAACAATTTAGACTATAATTCTAGCACATAACAGTATCACTGAAATCCCAGTTCCCTGAAAGATACAGATAAAAGCGTGACACATATCCCTAAATTGTTTTTACAGGAAGCAAACTCCCTGTCCAGATGAAAACTGCTGACCACAAGAAAATAGACCCTAGACTGGTTGAAAGCAGAAGGTTGATCATGCTTGAAACTTCACCTTGATGGCAATCAATCCAAGAATTGTCCACAAGCTCATGACACCCTGCTTCTTGAACACTGTAAAACTCCTCACTCCAAGATGGGTCACACAGTCTTCAAGGCATTAGCCCACTGTGGCCCCCTTTGCCTGGCAAAGCAATTGAAGCTACTCTTTTCTACTTCACCCAAAATTCTGTCTCCGTGTTTCTATTTGACTCCGGTGAACAGAGACCAAGTTTCAGCAACAGAGGTGCTGTTTGACTCTCTTAACTTCTATATACAGGTGGTAGGGAGCAGAGTGTCCCGGGCACAGCGGTTTTGTTTTTATAATGTCTAATTCTCCTCAGTAAGTCTTTTAAAATTTATTACCACAAACGTACGTGTGGGATTAGAATAGTCAGATGACTGGAATTTGAATAATATGTAAAGACTAGATTTCGTTTGTGTGTGCATGTATTCCTGACACACGCAATCACATGACCAGCCACACAGCCTTCCTCTCAGTTCACCCGTCAAAAATGGCAGTTCCCCACAGAAAATCAAAGAATACAAGCTTGGAGTTGAGGGATACTTTGCATCCTATCATCCACCTCAAACAAAGGTTAACAGGAACATCCTTGAACATTAAAGCAAACGGTCCAAGATACTTTCAGATTCCGTCTGAGCAGACTTCATAACCAATCCCCCTTCTGCAGCGGACACCGGCATCCTGCACTGCCCTAGACAAGTTCCTGCCTTTCTCTCGTCTCGACTCCACATACAATTTCCTCAGCTCAACTCCCAAAGAACAGTGGCTCCAGCAGAAAGGACATCCCAATTATTTTGTGTTAAAGACTCTAAGCACTTTGGGAGAGAGGAATACTAAGCAAGCATCAACATGAAGTATTTAAGATAACAAATATATTTGTTCATTGATTTGTGAGGGTTAAGTCAACCTGTCTGAGAAAAGCAGATACCCTAGAGTTTTAGATTCTGATTCCTGTTTTAATGAAAATTTTGATATAGGTGAATATTAAAACATAAGGATAATTTAAAAGCATATGAATGCATGACAATATAAGTAAAATAACTCTGGAATTGCATACAGTAGCCAGACATAATTAAAATAAAAAAGTTGAACTTTTTAGATTTTCCCCACAAATTTTCTAACTCATGTGTGCCATTCTAAAGGTACACCTTGTTAGGTGACCTTGAAACCATTTTCAGGATGAATTACTCAAAATCCTATTGAAAAATGAGCGTTCTTACTTAAAGATATCACTATTAAGTAAAAACAATTTGAATGATCAAAATATATTTCAAGGCCATATATAATTATTCAGAAAAATACTAACTTACTTTACAAGTGTGCACCTCACTAATGGATAATATAGGAATCTAACTTAGAGATTAAAAAACTGCATTTTTAGTGAAACTGAAATATTTGAAAAGAGTTATTTGTAAGTTAATGGCACTGCTATAAGATTCACTAAAAAAAAAAACATAAAACACAACTTATAAAATAGGAAATATGCAAACACAGCAAAAACATGATTTCATAGTAATAAACACAATGAACACATAATCAAAATAATTCACAGTTGCTTATAAAATATACAGATCTCAGAATCACCCTGATGTTAAATGACAAACCAAACATTTGATTTTAAAGTATTTTAATGTTTGCTTATAAACAGTGAGTCTTAGAGTCTTTCCATTCCTTCCAGACTCAGCTGTCTTCCAATCTCTAATGCTTTTAATCTTAGGGACGCTACCCTTTGAATAATTTTTGCTTTTGAAAATTAACAGAAACTAAAAAGCATCTGAAGGAAAGAGACAGGAGTAGAGGAAATGTGAAGTCGTAAAGATTTTGCTAGGCATGAAATTCAATAGGAAAAGGAACAAAGAACAACACACAGGACTCCAGGAAACACACCGAATGTGTGATCCAGAAGCACTGTTCTCTTCACATTCCCTTACTCCTTCTTCAGGACCTTTTAGTGACAGGGCATACTTTTTGTTTTATTTGCAAAATTATCTACTAAGAGACCAAGCTCTTCCCATTGGTAATAAGAGCTATTGGTTCATTTGTTTATTCATTTAACAATTATTCATCAAGATGCTGCCAAGCCCCTGATATTGAGAACATAAGGTAAAAAGACAAACATGGTTAAGAGCTTTTGACTAATTTTTCAAACATGGATGTAACCTGAGAATTTAGGAACACATAAATTAGTTTGGAGAACTTGTTGTGACTTCAAACATTGTTTTACTTAAGCTTTCTGAAGTCTAATCCTGATCATGAGGAAATTCTTAACAAGTAGAATGCAAGGCTCAGGTTAACATAAAGAAATAAAAACTTCAAGATGTGCATTAAGGTTAATTAAATAATAAACAATTTTTAATTGTTTATTTTTAATCTCAATTTTTTAATATCAATAATTTTCTCCCCAGTAATTTGTCCTGTAAAATATGAATACAACTAGACATATAGGAATAAAACAAAGTTGTACATAACCTGTAAGCCCCATAAAGGTAGACTTCTGTTCACCCAAAAGATATGAGACCTATGAAAAGAAAGATAAGACATTAGATTTTTCCAAGTGAAAAAAACATTCATTTTCAGATTTTGATAAAAGCTGAAAATATTTAAATGTTGTTAACATAAAAAGACAATAAAATAGAGACAATATGTTAACATCAAAATTAAAATTAGGAAAAAAACCTTTATATTGATTTAATTTTCTTTTTGGTAATATTCATTTCTATTTCAGGGAAAAAACTCTTTTTGATTTTGTTTTCGGTCTCATACTAACCCAAAGAAAAGACCATGTGCTCTTATTTAAAGAGTGAAGATGCCAGGGGAGAAAAACTTCAAACCATTTGCTAATCAATACTCCATTGAAAAGTCACTTAAGCACCTTCAATTACCTCTAGGATTTTATTATTTTTAAACAATATTTTGGCAGTACAAATTCAACAGTAGAAATAATCAGAATAAAGTCAGTAACTCAGGTTGAAGGGGTGGCTCAGACAGTAAATAATTCACTTGCAAAGCAGGAGACCCCGGTTTGATCCCTGGATCAGGAAAGATCCCTGGAGAAGGGAATGGCAACCCACTCCAGTATTCATTCCTGGGAAATCCCAGGGACAGAGGAGACTGGTGGGCTACAGTTCATGGGTCACAAAGAGTTGGACATTACTGGATCGACTAACACTTTCAGATTGTAGAGCACATTCATATTTAGATTTGTATTAATATTTAATAAAATATTTAATATACCACCAAAAAAAAACAAAACCTATGACTGAGGTTAGCATAAAACATTATGTAGAACAAGGAGCAATTGTCTTTAAATATGTCTTAAAAGTACTATTATTTTTTATTCTAAAAAGTGTTTATATTCTGCAAAGAACATCATATATCCTAATGTCCAACAAGCTACAATTTTTCACTGTTTATACTTCGTCCCTATCTACATCATTTGGTGCACAGCTGATTCAAATACTAGTCATTCCCAGCAACATACTCTACTCAGGAAAAGATGAAAATAGCTATAGTACATTGCCCAAAAAATGCAAACAAAAAAACTACAAACAGAACTAAGCCCACTCACTATAGTGATAAAGTATTCGAGGAATCCCAAAAAAAGAGTGTGTATTTTTAAATCTTTGAATCATTTTATTTTGGGTAATATGTTAAACAAACACAAAGAGCAATAAACTCTTCAAATTCCTTGTTTAAAAAAGAACTGCAAAATTTAGAAGACTATTCAAAGAAAATACCTAGTATATTTACTTGCTGCTTGGAAGTAAAGCTATGAAAACTAGATAGCGAATTAAAAAGCAGAGACATCACTTTTCTGACAAAGGTCCATATAGGCAAACCTGTGGTTTTTCCAGTAGTCATGTATGGATGTGAAAGTTAGACCATAAAAAAGGCTGAGTGCTGAAGAATTGATGCTTTCAAACTGTGGTTCTGGGAGAGACTCTTGAGAGTCCCTTAGACTGCAAGATCAAACCAGTCAATCCTAAAGGAAATCAACCTTGACTATTCATTGGAAGGGCTGATACTGAAACTTCAATACTTTGGCCACCTGATGTGAAGAACTGACTCATTGGAAAAGACCCTAATGCTGGAAAAGACTGAGGGCAGGAGGAGAAGGGGATGACAGAAGATGAGATTGTTGGATAGCATCATCGACTCAATGGACATGAACTTGAGCAAACTCTGGAAAAAAATGAAGCACAGGAAAGCCTGGTGTGCTATAGTTCACAAGGTTACAAAGAGTTAGGCATGACTTAGCAACTGAATAACAGCCACCACCTAGTATATTATTCTTTGTGATTCCAGAATATAACATTATCTGGATGAATGATTTCTTTTGCTCCAAACCAAACCTGCACCATTTCCCACCAAAATAGGTCTTCTCAGCCTTTCACATCTCAGAAAGTGGCACCAAATTTCATTGTGTTTGGTTAGCCAAAGACTTGGGCATCATCTTAGGTGCTTTCCATCCCTCTGTCTATAAATACTGAATACTTGAGTCACCAAACCCTTCCAATTCTTTCCACCTAATATCTGTAAAATATATCTACTTCTCTTCATACCTATGGCCAGAACCACCTTAACATAAATTATCATTTTCTTGCAATTGTACTCTTGTAAAAGCCTATAACTGGGACCCTACACTTCCTTTTGCTTTCTATACTTTTTCTCCAAATTTCAACTACACAGATTCCTTCTAAATGCGTGTCATATCACATCACTCCACTGAACACTGACACTTTACTTTTGTTAAAATAAAGACTAAAACTCTTACCCTGGCACTCTTAGACTTAGTCAACTGTGACGCACTGTTTCTTATTTCAGCCCTTTTCACATGTTCTTCCCTCATCAGAGATCTCTCAGCTCAACCTTCTCTCAGGGTAATCTTTCTGGAAACTTCCCCTTGATCATTGCAGCCAAGGATCACTCACCATACCTCTGCCTCCACTCATCTCAGGTGTAACCTTAAATTTGTTTGTAAATGTACCTCTTTAATACTTATATCCTCACTGAACTGCAAGTTCCATAAGATGGAATATATCTCTTTTATTCACCATTATGGTCCTAATGTCTTCCCAAATACAGGAGTCTAGGCATTCAATACAGACAAATAGATGGAGCCAGGAAAGGCAAAATGTGGATGATGAACTCAGCACCACTCTCCTTTCCAGAACACACCTTATTATGTTCTCAGTAACACTTGAAAAATGAGGCCAAAACAAAGTATGCAAGAGTGAAGAGGAATGTCATATATAGGGTTTTTTTTTTTTTTTTTTTTTTTTTTGGTACATAGAAATAATGTTCTGTAAACTACAAAATAAGGAGATAACAAACTCATAAAATAAATTGGGAAGCATAAAATAAATTATAAGATGATGAAATAAATTGCTAATCCTAAGTTTGAGAGCATTTTCAATAGGCAATTGGAATGAATACAGATTTACTAAAAGCTAGTTATCTAACTAATGACATTTTCTTTGATCTGACATGCTGTTTTAATAGGTCTTGAAATATCAGAGTACTTAAATTTAAATAAGCCTTTGAAGAAAAAATTTTCTGTACAAGACAGTGTCACATGGAATAAGTTTCATAGTACTTAAAGAAAACATTTCTACAAAACTCTAACATATAAATTTCAATGTGAAGTGACATCACCAATGGAAAGTTGTCTTTTACATCCATTTACCAGGCATTACATTGAATTAAATATATAGAAGAAAAATGTATACATCCCAGCAAAAAGATAGTGCCCAAACTCTCTTCATAAAATGCATTTATTATGAAAAAAGAATGTGGGATCTGATCTGCATGTTCCTAGAAAACTACCAGAACGAATGAGAGGTGAAATTAAAACTAGCAGTAGACTCTAATTCCAAATAAGCTTCAATCCCATTGACAAAAAGACACTCAGAGGATAGATTGTACAGAAAGATTTATTGCAGTATTATATATGGCAGAATAGTAACTGGAATCTACCTAACCAACAAGAGATTTAAATTAACTTTCTCATCATCAACAACAGCAAAAAGGCTATCAACAAGAAAAAAAAAAAAGTCATTGATAAAAATGATGTATATAAAATTATCCTAATTGTATCAACATGAATGTGGTACCTGTATATGTGTATTGATGCAATTTACAAAAGATTGGCAGTCAAAATACTAAAAATACTTTTTTGTAGGTATTGAGATTTTAGGTAACTTCTACTTCCTTTTCCTCACCCTAAGTATTTTTATTGCAATAATCATGAACCATTTGTACAATCATAAGAATAAAATAGATTTCACTTTTTAAGACTATAAAAACAGAACAACAAGAACAAACATAAAAACAACCTTTGGGACTTCCCCGGTAGTCCAGTCGCTAAGACTCTGTGCTCCCAATGCAAGGAGCTGGGATTCAATCCTTGGTTGGGGAACTAGGTCCCCACATGCCACGGTTAAGACCCAGTGCAGCCAAATAAACAAATCAATATTTTTGAAAGTAAATAAAAATAAAATTTATATTATTTAGCTATTTTAATTTGTTAATTTATTATTATGTAAGTAATATTATTTATGTGTAATATATTATGGGCTTCCCAGGTGACTCAATGGTAAAGTATCCACCTGCCAATGCAGAAAACATGGGTTTGATCTGTTGGTCAGGAAGATTGCCTGGAGAAGGAAATGGCAACCCACTCCAGTATTCTTGCCTGGGAAATCTCATACACAGTGGAGCCTGGCGGGTTACAGTGGGTTGCAAAGAGTCAAACATGACTTAGTAACTAAACTACCATCACCATATAATATACAAATAAAAATAATATAAATATTACATGTATTCTTTATATGACTTAACTAGGCCTATAGATAAAAATCACATTGAAGAATGATTATGAAAACTGGAAGAACTATATCAAACAATGGAAATAACATTAGTTAGATATGGAAAATTAATGACATGCAGCCCCAGCCACTCTTGACAGCTCACTTATTTATGGTGAATAAATACCTCTCCTAAAGGTAAGGAAACAGCTGCTGAAAATGTCAGAACTGCTTTGGCAGCAGAGGTGGAGGTCAGAGGTAAAAATGTTAGCTGGAAGAATCAAGCATCTGGTAAACACAGAAAAGTTATAGGGTCACTGCGTGGGGCAGAATTCATATGAAAGACTTGTGGGTCACAGCTCAAGAGAAACTTGGGTTGACAGCGCTCCAAACTCAGTAGGCAAGCTTGTATTGTATTAACAAAAGTGTAAGACCACTAAATCAAAGAGGAAAATTATGACACTCTCTTAATCATAACAAATCCTAAGAAATGAGTACTAGGTATGGCCACATTTTAAGGATGGACAAAATTTAACATAAATTTATCATGTGACCAATATATTACAAAGAGTTTCCAATAACTGAATCCTTTCAAAATGGGTATACTTCCCACTGGGCTTCCCAGGTGACTCAGTGGTGAAACATCTGCCTGCCAATGGAGGAGATGCAAATTTGATCCCTGGGTTAGGAAGATCCCCTGAAGAAGGAAATGGCATTCTTGTCTGGGAAACCCCATGGACAGAGGAGCCTGGTGAGCTACAATCTATGGGGTCATAAAAGAGTTGGACACGTCTTGGCAACTAAAATAATGACAACAATCAGTTCAGTTCAGTCGCTCAGTCGTGTCCGACAACAACAATATTTCACACCAACTGTCAGAGATGCAGCAGAGAGGACTAAACGCTGAGTCTTTGAAATAATGGACTCTTAAGAGTCTTTCCAGCAGACACACATGGGCTGAGGTAGAAGTGGCTTTCTGTCTATCAACATTATTTTTTTTTCCCCTTTCTGGTACAGAGTTGGGTGTAAAAAGCTACTCTTTAGCCAAAGGTGACTTTCTCAGCCTCCATGTCACAGTACGACTGTGTCACTGATTCCCCAGTGAGATCTGGGTATGAAATACAAGTACAAGCGATACTCCTTCGTCGGTCGATAACTTTAACAACTGTATCTTTTCCCATGTTCTCTTCATCTTTCTGAAAGCTGGCTACAAAGTGGTGTTGGGTCTTAGGCCAGCACATAGCCACCAAATGAAGGTGGGTTGCGTGTATGACACTGAACCAACCATGCTATAGGGTGTGTCTGTGTGTGTGTGGCCATCACCACGTGCAGAAGATGAACCCTGACTAGCAACACCAGCAGTGGAATCTGGTAAGGAAATCCTTGTGAATTTTTCGGATTGCCCGTTGGAACACTTGGGGATGCTTTATCTATACTACAATCAATGCATACGAGAGAAGAAAAGGTCAACATTATGATATTCAATCTCATTGGTCATCAGATATTTAAACATACTGCAAAAATTAAATTTCTTATTTTAATAGTTATTACCCTAAAGAAGAAATGGTCTTTAAAATTAGGACATCATGTCAGCACACTTGTGGCTCTATTAGGCACTTATTCTAAATGTAAATCCAACTACCATAAAATATGAACACATTTACATGATTCTTACTTTGTCTTTGTCATTTGATATTGAAAATTAATAAGCACTTCAACAATTTTTAAAGTGGGAAGGATGCGTAAGTTTTGACTTAGTGAAGAACTGTAAGCGCCAGCAGGCAATAAGACAATGCTGATGGCTTCAGCTCTCAATGAAATCCATAAACTACATATTAGGTGTGTTTCCTTTGCTAATGCCTTTAAATCATTTATTACAAACTGTGGCTCCATGAGAGCTTGCCATTTGCACAATTTCATACATTAACAGTAAAATTCTTTTCATATCCTTCCGTTTGTCCACACCCACAACATTTTCACATCAGTTTCGACTCCTGGGACTTAAAAATAAAGCAAAGTGGCACAAAATATCTGCATCTTTGTTATGTCAGAATTTCTAATTCAATTAATCTCTTTGCCAAATTAGCCTGATTATTTTAAAATAGAGTCTGTGTCTGTAAAGGTCACTGCTGTTTGTCATTAACCAATACTACCCTGAGGGGAACTAAACAGAACAATGTATTCAAAATGGAGCCATGAGTTATTTTGTTATGCTTTTTTAATTGCAGTAATCTGATTTTTCAAATGTATACCCTCTATAATTACAGCTGAACATTCTTACTAATATGACAGAGAAGTTAATTACTGGAAACTGCTCCTCAATGTTTTCAAATAATATTATTTCACTCTATTAGTTCCCAATGCCCTTTCATGGTAAAAAGGATTCTGTTGTGCCTCATTTTATGATTCTCAGGTATCTCTAAAGTACATTTCATTTATAAATCACCAAATTTTAAAAACAATGCTGGTGTGTTGCTGACAGAAATACAGGGGGACACTTGGAGAATCCCCAGAAACTACTCCTAACCCAGAGTTGAGATGTGGGAGATAGCCGGACTCCTAAAATGGACAGCTGGTGGTTGTTTAGTGGAGTAGGATTGAAGCTTTGTTCTCACTCAGACACTCTGAGGACAAAGCTAGTGGCTGAAGCTGAGCTCTGCTGAAGTAAAGAGATAAGATGCCCACTCCTGAGTTCAAGGAAGACTTCACTTCTGCACATTCGCAAGAAGGCTCCTAGAGGGTCAAAAAGGGAGGAGGTCCATAATAAGTGTGGACAAGCACCCACAGGTGAGATGGGATCCATTTTAGCACAAAAATGCACATGCACATTGGGGAGGGTCTTAGGACCTGTGAGTGAATAAAGAAACAATGTAACTAGTCAAAGGTAAACCAGGACCCAGAAGGACTGTCCTATATAACTGATTTAAGGCACCTCTTAACTGTGTTCCTCGTTCAGGACTCCTGCACTTCTCTATGAGTGTGGATCTCAGTCCAGTTTCTGACTTACTGTGCTTCTCCTCATTAGAGAGGATGCCGATACTCTCTGGGTTTGTGCTTCTGTCTTGCTTCCGACTTAAATAAAACAAGCTATTTCTCTGTGTTCTCCCACTGTGCTGTGTGTCTCTAATGGTAAACTGTGTACCTGTTTTGCAGTTTTTGCCTCCTTGTGACATTTTTGCTTCCAAACTGGGTAACAATCAGAGAATTCTGCTTCCAGTCTCTAAGCCCCTGGTGAACTGGTGTCTAGGTTCGATCCCAGGACAGGGAAATAAACTCTTGCTCCAAGACTACTATCCCTCCGAGAACAGTGGAACCAGCTTATAGGGCATGATGCCAAGGAAGAGTGTCAGATCAAGTTTTATCCAACAAATTGTTATTTGGAAGGTCCAGGGGTCCTGAGGTAAGGTGAAAAACAGTGGATGGGGAGCGACAGGAGTGGAAGACAGAGGTCTGAGAACTGGGAGAAAATGTTTAAGGTTCTGAGACAATGGAGAGCAGAATATGTATAAGCAGCTTCAAACTGGTCAGCAGGGCTGGAGCATGAGGCTGTTGAGGTGAAGGAAGCAAAGGTCAGACTGAAAAGGACCTTCATTCCCTACTGGACTCACTCACTTGTGTAATAAATAACTACTCAGAGCCACACTGGTGCCAGGTTGAGGATTCAGACAACAAACAACCTGTGCCCTCGTGGAATATCCACTGCAATCTACGTGGAATGCACAGAAAACAAGCCAAACAAGTAACACACGTACACTGTATGAAAGAGATAGAGGCAATGGAGAGAAATGTAAAAAGAAAGGGGAAAACGTATTCCAGGGAGTCTTGTGAGGAGAATACAGTTTTAAACAGGATGTGCAGCTAAGCCGTCACTACAAATCTGATTTTGAGTAAAGATCTGAGGAAGCGGGCCAGAGTGATCCGATTGTAGGGAATTCCAGACAGAGGGAAGAGCAGGTATGAAGGCCCCGAGCCAGCAGAGTGGCTAATGTGACCCAGGAACAGAGAAGATGCCGGAGTGTCTGAGCAAAATGGGTGCGGGGGAGAGGTGGTGAGTAACCGGTGAAAAATTGGCTTCTTACATCCTTAGCAGGTACTTCAATACTCAGACCACAGTTGTGCAAGGATCTGACTTAACGGAATACTTGGTTAAGAATAAACCAAAGAGGGAAAAAGGCAGAATTAGCAGGACTAGCGAGGAAGGCTTGTGTGAGCAGGTAAAGGTTAGACGGCTTGGCCAAAATAGTAGCACCGAGAAGGCACTATATGCGGGATCTATCTCAAAGGTAGACATGGTGGGATTTTCCGCTGGTTTTGCACATGCTGGAGAATGTGAGGGAAAAAAAGAGAAATGAAGAATGGCTGACTCCAAAACATTTGGCCTCAGCAACTGTTCAGATGGAGTTGCTATCAGCCAAAACGTGGGAGGCTGTGGGTGGAGCAGGGTTTGGGGGAGGACGGGGTTGTCATTCACTGAGACGCAGAAAATCACAGAAGCCAATTGGAACATGACAACTTTGCTATGACTATCAGACCCCCAAGTAGAGAAGATGAACATGTAGTTAGAATTTGGGGGATGGGAGACAGGAAAGGTGCTGGCTTCCTGAGGCCAGTAAGTTAAACAGGGTTAAAATGATTAGTGCTGAGGTTCTCAAAGTGGAGGACGAAGGAGAAAACATGGGCTTATTTACATGAAGGTGGGAATAATAAGATTATGTGTGTACTGAAGGAAATAGCATAAATAAAACAACCACCCCAATTACAAAAAATACAAGATCTCTAAAATATAAAACCTTTGTAAGGGTTGAAAATTTCCAGAGGGTAATGAATGTTACTTTTCATGGCTATGTCTTCATTTTCAGCACTACGAATACATGCTAAGTATTCAATAAAGAGGTAGTGAAATAACCATATTACATTCGTTAAGTAAATTATTTCATAAAGAATTATCACATAAATTATTATACAATGAAATTTCACTTGTTAATCTTTAGCTCATCTCCAAACCCTTTAACACATAAGAAATCATTTTCACTGTCTAAATAAACCGAAGAGTAACCAATTCATTTAAATGCATATTATGTCTTCATTTTCCATTTTACTTTGATCTTTTATTTTATTTTTTTAAATTTTCTTAGGCAAACCTCTACATGAAAAAATAATTGTACAGAAGTTAGCCATCAAATTTGTTTTCAGCATTGAATATTATTTTCAGTTCAGTAGGCTGGACAGAGATTCAAGGTGTGTGATGAGATAATAATTATTCAGGCCATCACACAGCCAGTCCCCTTTCCTACTGCCTCTAGCAAGGACAGAAATTAAAAGGAGAACCTTAAAGGACTAGATATGCAATTTAATAAAAGCAATAATGAATGAAAAAGTAAGTTAAATCAATGTCATTTAACTCAAATTAGATAAAGAACTACACAAGCTAAATCTGAGACTTGAATTAAGCATCCCAGTAAATGCTAAATAAATGCTGTTTCTATTCAAAAGTAAATAACTAGCTTTGTTGTTGCTTTGTTTTGTCTTAAGATTTTCCTCACATAAGTGAGATCACACAATATTTAATTTTTTGTCTGACTTAATTCACTTAGAATAATGCCCTCAAGAAACTTTTTTTAAAAGTGGCCTCTAAACTATAACTGAAAATATGTACAAAACTAGAATACAAAACAGTAAACTTCTCTGGAGTATATGTGAATCAAGAACAGAAAAGTATTGAGGTTTTTAAAGAGACTGATCCATTTCAAAGCATTACTTACAGTATTTCAACTAGCAATAAAAATTGTGTGGGTAGGTGGAAAGTATTAGCATTAGACAATTAGATAAACAAAACATACACAAAAAAACAAGAGATATTAAAAGAACCTACAAAGATTACATTCATGTATTAACTGAAAACCAGATCGATTTTTTTTTGTGACAAACACTTATTTAAGAAATAAATTCCATACAGCATTCTTTAAACTTACACTACAATTCAGGAGGTGATTCAAGATGGCAGTGCAGGAAGATCCTGAACGCATCTCTTCCACAGACATGCCAAATCTATAGCCATATATGGATCAATTTCCTCTGAAAAAGACCCGAAAACTAGCGGAACAACTTTTCCACAAAGAGAAATACAAGGGCCACAATGAGACCAATAGGAGAGGGAAGGGGCTTCCCAGGTGATTCAGTGGTAAAGAATTCACCTGCCCATGCAGGAGACTGGGTTCAATCCCTATATCAGGAAGATGCCATGGAGGAGGAAATGGCAACCCACTCCAGTATTCTTGCCTGGAGAATCCCATGGACAGAGGAGCCTGGTGGGCTATGGTCCATGGGGTTGCAAAGAGTCAGACACGACTGAGTGGCTAAACAACATAACAAGGAGATGCAGAGATGCAGTATTATCAAAAACCCTGCCCTTGACACAATGACCCAGGGCCAGGAGGGATCTCACCACACAGGGTTTCTCTGTGCTCCACACAGACACTCTTGGGACCTGGAGAAATGAGCCTAGAAAAACAGCAGCTTTGTAAACCAGTAGGATTTAGGTTCAGGAGACCCAAAAGGCGTGGGGGTACAGGAAGCCTGCTCTTAAGGTGCTCATATGCAGACTAAGTTTGATCTACCAAAGTAGGTAGCTCCTCGTTACTATCCAAAGATGGCAAACCAAGGAAGACCAGTGTACACTTATTATTTAGAATTATGGAACCAAGTGCTAAAAGAAATGGGCTTCCCTTGTGGTTCAGCTGGTAGAGAATCTGCCTGCAATGCGGGAGACCTGGGCTGGATCCCTGGGTTGGGAAGATCCTCTGGAGAAGGAAAAGGCTACCCACTCTGGTACTCTGGCCTGGAGAATTCCATGGACTGTATAGTCCATGGGGTTGCAAAGAGTCGGACATGACTGAGCAAATTTCACCTCATGCAGACTAAGTCACCCTGCTCATACTCAGTCACTTCAGTCGTGTCCGACTCTTTGTGACCCTACGGGCTGTAACCAACCAGGCTCCTCTGTCCATGGGATTCTCCAGGCAAGAATACCAGAGTGGGTTGTCATGCCCTTCTCCAGGGGCTCTTCCCAACCCAGGGACTGAACCCTCATCATTTTTGTCTCTTGCATTGGCAGACAGGTTCTTTACCACTAGCGCCACCTGGAAAGCCTAAGACCCAGAGAAAAGCCAGCAGTCTGAAAACCACCTAGACCACGTAGGCAGGAGATGCATTAGCCAATCTTAAAGCAACTGCCAAGGGCACAGGGGTCTTTCTGGACATTATCCGGAAGCAGAGGCACTGGCAGCTGCCATCTCTGTGCTCCTCCTTGCTAGCACCACGTGCCCCCATCCTGGGGCCCCACTGAAGCCTGCAGGCACAGGCAGTTCATACAGTGGATGCCCCTTGGGTACCTGGCTCTGGAGGCCTGCACTTCTGCACCCCAGGAGATGGAAACAACCAGGAGTGACAGTTTGGGCAGGCTACCACCCCCACGACATGACACAGAAGACTGAAACACATCTCCAGCTTGCCACTAAAATAGGCCTATATTCTTGTGCTGGAGTTTCAGTGTGAGGGAAGCTTCAGGGCTTCCATACCTCGAGAGGTTACAGAGGAGTTCTAGTCAGCGAAGGCCAGGGGAGTGAATGCTATCTTTGCACTCTCTCAGGCCTTGCCACAGCTCACCAGGATCTCACAGAGAGGAGCATACACACTCATCTGGAGCCCTGACTTGTGGAACTGTCACATCCAAATCACCTGTTTGGAGGCCAGCAAAGACAGTGGTCCCACAGGACTTTAAAGCTGCTCCCTGAGGGTCTGGCTTCCACTTAGCCAAATCTAGGGGCTGACTGAGACCTCTACCTTTGAACATGACAGGGCTTAGTACAACCTCAAAATCTGGAACTTATCAAGAATATATCAGGGTGTTTAAACAATTACAAAGATTTGAGAGATAACCAAGAGCTAGGGCAGGGCTGAACAATAAGGTTCACAGCTTACATAAGGACCCTCCTTCAAGCCTAGAAGAGGTTCCCCATTTTGTCCAATACAAAGAAACACAGAGAGAAAAGCAAAATGAGGAAACCGAGGAATAGGTTTCAAAAGAAAGAATATTGAATTTTTAAAAATCTTTAAAGAAATGGGGATAAGTAATTTATCTGATAAAGAGTTCAAAATAATGCTCATAAAAATGCTCAGCAAACTTGAGAGAAAACATGAATACAGTGAGAAGTTCAAAAAGGAGATGGAAAATGTCAGAAAGCACCAAAATGAAAGTCACAGGGCTAAAGAATCCAATAACTGAACTGGAAAATGTAACAAAGGGCTTCAGCTGAAGACTAGATCAAGCAGAAGGAAAACAACAACAACAACAACAAAAAACAGCAAACTTGAAGACAAGATAGTGGAATTCTTTCAGTAAGAGCAGCATAAAGGAAAAAAAAATGACAAAGAGTGAAGATAGTTTAAGGGGTTTATGGGACACCATCCAAAAGACCAATATACACAAGATAGGGATAACAAGAAAGACATACAGAGAGAAAAGGGACAGAAAGTTTATACAAGCAATAATGACTGAAAATATTCCTAACCTACGGAAGAAAACAGACATCTAGGTCCAGGAAGACAAGAGAGTTACAAATGAGACAAACCCGGAAAGAGACACATTATAATAAAAATATCAGAAGTTAAAGAGAATATTAAAAGCAAGAGAGAGACAGAAAAAACAAACAAACGAACAAAAACTTTGTACATACAAGGGAAGTTACATACGTCTATCAGCTGATTTTCAAGAAGAAACTTTGCAGGCTGAGAGAGAATGGCATGACAGATTCAAATTGCTGAAAGGAAAAATCTTACAACCAAGAACACTCTACTTGGCAAAGCTGTCACTTAGAATTGAAGGGAGATAAAGAGGCTTCCGGACAAGCAAAAGCCAAAGGATTTTATCACCTCTAAACTCCCATTTAAAGAAATGTTAAAGGGACTTCTTTAAGCTGAAAAGGCACTATCCAGTAACAAGAAAACATAAGACAGTAAAAAAAAAAAATCTCACAGGTAAAGGTACGTAACAATAAAACTAAGGGACTGACCATTTATTAAACTGTTACTAAGGTTAAAAGAAAAAAGTAGTAAAACTAACTGTAATAATTAGTTATGAGATACACAGGCTTCCCAGGTGGCACTAGTCGTAAAGGAGCCCCTGCATCAATGCAGGAGATGTAAGATGTGGATTTGATCCCTGGGTCAGGAAGATCCCTAGAGGAGGGCATAGTGACCCACTCTAGTATTTTTGCCTGGACAATCCCACAGACAGAGGAGCCTGACCGGCTACAGTCCTTAGAGTTGTAAAAAGTCGACACCACTGAAGCAACTTGGTACGAATACATCAAATGGGCTTTATTCCTGGGATTCATTTATGCAAGTATGGTTCAACGTCTCATTAATGCTAACCACTTTAACCAAATATATAAAAAATTACATCATGAACTCAACAGATACAGAAAAGACATTGTCGAATTTTGATTCAACATCTGTGCTTAAGTTATGTCCAACACTTTGAGACTCTATGGACTGCAGCCCACCACGCTCCTCTGTCGATGGAATTCTCCAGGCAAGAATACTGGAGTGAGTCATCATGCCCTTTTCCAGGGGATGTTCCAGACCCAGGGATCGAACCTAGGTCTCTCACGTCTCCAGCACTGGCAGGTAGGTTCTTTACCACTAGTGCCACCTGGGAAGCCTGTTAATATAGCGACCCTGTTCATTTGTGAAAATACAGCCCAGTGAGTATCTTGGGCTCACTTCAATCTGGTCAGCAACTTCTCGTCCTTTAGAGGGGTGGTTAGGAAGGAGGTAGGTGGGGAAGAACAGGACTTTCTAAATACTGTGTAGTGCCACAAAAATGTGTGTGTTATGTTTTGGTTTTATAACAATTTCTAAACTCTTATCAAAACAGGTATAGAGGGAACGGACCTCAACATAATAAAGGTCGTATATATGACAAACCCACAACTAACATCATACTTGATGAAAAGTTAAAAGCTTTCCCTCTGAGATCAGGAACAAGACAAGATGACCACTCTTGTCACTTTTATCAATGTAGTACTATAAGTTCTCACCACAGCAATTAAGCAAGAAAAAGAAATAGTCATCCAATTTGGAAAAAAACAAAAGTAAAACTGAAATGAGTTATAGATTACATGAGACTGCCTACAGAAAACTTTAAGAACTTCACCAAAAAACTGTTAGAACCAATAGATAAATTCAGCAAAGTTGCAGGATACAAAATCAACATACATTTAGCCCTCCTTATCCATGGGGTCTACATCTGCAGATTCAATCAACCATGGATCAAAAGTATCTGGAAAAAAAAAAATTCCAGAAATTTTCAAAAACCAAAACTTGAATTTTCCCAATACTAGCAGCTATTTACTACCATTTACACTAGATTTGTATTATGCGCAATTTAGAGATGACATAAAGTATATGCAAAGATGTTCACGGATTATATGCAAATATTATGCCGTTTCATGTAAGTGACTTGCGCATCTGTGGATTTTGGTATTGTGCTGGGGTCCTGGAACCAACTCTCTGTGGATACATATGTCTATAAATTATAATGGAATATCAGAAAGAGAAATTAAGAAAGCAACCTCATTTACAATTGCATCAGAAAGAATAAAATTCCTAGAAGCAAATTTAGTCAAGGAGGTGAAAGGACCTGTATGCTGAAAACTATGACACTGATAAAATAAATTATTCAATAAATGAGATACAAAGAAATAGAAAGATATCCTGTGCCCTTGGATTGGAAGAATTAGTATTGCTATAATGTCTGTACTACCCAAAGCAATCTACAGATTGCTATCTCTATCAAAATTCCAAAGACATTTTCACAATACTAAAACAAACAATTTAGAGATTTATATGGAACCACGAAAACCCCTAAATAGCCAAGCACCTTGAGAAAGAAGAACAAGCCTAGAGGAATCATGCTCCCTGATTTTAAACTATACTCAAAGCTATAGCAACAAAAATGGCATGGTATTGGCATTAAAAACATACATAGAGCAATGAAACGGAATATAGAGCCCAACAATAAATACACACATATATAGTCAAGTAACATATGACCAAGGAGCTATGAATATACAATGAGGAAAAGACAGTCTCTTCAATATATTGAGCTGGGAAAATAGAACACACATAAAAAATGAAACTAGACCATTATCTTTGTTTTTGTTGTTCTGTCCGACTCTTTGTGAACCCCCTGGACCGTGGCCCACCAGGCTCCTCTGTCCATGGGGTTCTCCTGGCAAGAATACTAGAGTGGGTTGCCTTTTTTTTTCCTCCAGAGGATCTTCCTGACCGAGGGACTGAACCCACGTTTCCTGCACTGGCAGATGCATTGTTTACCACTGAACCACCTGGGAAGCAGAGCAACAACAAAGACCACAGTCTTACACAGTACATAAAAATTAACCCAAAATGGATGAAAGACTTGAATGTAAGGTGTGAAACCAAACCATAAGACTCCTAGAAGAAAACAGGTGGTAAGTCCTTTGATATAGGCCTTGGTGATGATTTTTTGAATCTGATGTCAAAAACAAAGGCAAAAAAAAAAGTGGGACTATTTCAAACTGAAAAGCTACTGCACAGGAAAGCATACCATCAATAAAATGAAAAAGCAACCTAGAATGGGAAAATATTTGCAAATCATTTATCTGAAAAGGAGTTAATACTCAAAATATTAAAGAACCCATTCAACTCAATGGTAAAACAAACAAAGAAACAAAAAGAATAAAAATTGTCACAGAATCCAGATAGACACTTTTTCAAAGAAGACATGCAGATGTCCAACAGATCCATGAAAACTTTCTCAAGATTACTGGGGAAATGAAAGTATTAGGGAAATACAACTCAAAATCACAATGAGAAATCACCTCATACCTGTTAGAATGGGCATAATAAAAAGAAAAAGTATTGAAAGTTTTAGAGAAAAGGGAATCCTCTTATGTGATTTGTGAGAATGTAAATTGGTGAAGCCACTATGGAAAAGAGTTTGGTGGCTCCTCAAAAAAAATTAAAAATAAAACTACCATATAACCCAACTATTCTACTTTTGGGTATTTATATCCCCCTCCCCAAACTAAAAAACTCTAATTCAAAAAGATATACACACCCTTGTGTTCATTGCAGTAGTGTTTACAGTAGCTAAGATATGGAAACAACTCAAGTGTTTATTGATGAATGTAGGAATAAAGAAGGTGCGCACACACACACACACACACACACACAGTGGAATGTCATTCAGCCATAAAAAGAAGGAAAGCTTGACATCGGTGACAACATGGTAGGACCTAGCAAACACTATGGTGAATAAAATAAGTTAGAGAAAAGACAAATACCATATGATTTCACTTGCATGTAAACATAAAAAAAAAAATCTAATGAAACAAAACTCATAGACTGCTGGTTGTCAGAGGGAAAGGGTGAGGATGGGGACAAAATGGGTAAAGGAGATGGATTATATGGTGATGTACAGTAACCAGACCTACTGTGATGTATACAAAGATTGAACCATTATGTTGTATACCTAAAACTAATGTAATGTTATTACCAGTTTTACCTCAAAACTTTTAATACAATTTAAACTAATTAAAATAATATTGCAGAAAATCAGACAAAGACACCTTACCATTCATTTCCTTGTGAAGGGTTTTCTAGTAGCACTCGGATTATGTATAATAAGCAGCTTAATAATTTGAGAGAAAAATTGAACAGACGTATTCTTAGACCTTTAAACAAACAACAAAAATTGGATTTTCATTTAAACTCAGTTCACAGATAACTAAAAAGAATTGTCAAAAATATCAATTTTAAGTACAGCACTTAAATTGTGTTTAGAAACTACACTACCATAATGTTTACCCACTCTGAAGTTCTAAGTGCCTGAAGGTTGAAATAAAAAATGAGAATGACAGTTTGTACAAACCACAAATGATAGTGGATATTATACACTAAGTAATTCAACTTCTGAGCATTTGAAGCCATAAAAATCATATCCAACCAAGATTGGTCTAGGTATACTTAAAAGTTTAACCATTTTATAGATCTATAAATTTTGGGATAAATTTTAATCAGCCAGAAAATCTAGCTGCTTAAAAATTCACAAGGATAAGTTTTAAACTTTGTATCTTCTCAGCACCTTGCAGATTTGATTATAGAGAAATTATAATCATATATAATTATGTATTATACATTTAGATAGTAATTATAGAATTACCAAGAAATCCTAATAGCATATAATGGGAAATATACACACTCCCACTCCCATTTTTGAGATTTAACTAACTTTTCATTATAGGTTTAAATACTGGCAAAATCTTAAAAACTTTTTTGTGGGAAATAACACAGCCATGTATGTATCTTTGTACATGGCTGTGATATTTGATGTGGAGAAGAGCAATTAACATTAAGCAAAATGTGCTTAAAATCTGATTAATAGAAGCATTACCTTTCCTGCAATTATCAGGTGGTACCAGATTTATGCATTATGAATAAAATTCTGAGAAAGGTCTTCCAATAATTATTTCTTAATAAAATCTACAAATGAAATGCCATTTTGTTTTTACTCTCCTATAGGTGAGTGTACTTAAGGTAATATTTAACAGTAAAAGATTAATGCTTATTAATTGTGTAATTTTTCCTTGGTTTTCCTATTAAAATGCTAGGTACATACAGGTTAGTTTTTTAATAAAGTCTTTTAAACTGTTAATGAAATTGCCCTGGTTTTATAGAACTGGTCTCCTTAAATGATAGTTTAGTCAAAGCTGGGTATTCTTTCTGGCCTGGAGAGACAGAATTTTTAGTACTAAAATAAAGGAAACCTTTTATGCAAATAATGTGGCCTCTTCAGGTAATATCTGCGACCTCTAATGAATCAGATTAGAGAAGCACTAGTTATTATTAACCTAACCCTGAGCTAACCAGCCACTAAGAGTCTCTAATCTGTGTCCCTTACAGATTGAAATACTTCTGTGGTTAGTATTCAGGTAACTTTTCATAACTCAAGTTTTTCTCTATGAACTCTACAGAAGCACATTAAACCACCCAAGAGGATTCAGAGGTCAAACTGTGAAAGAGTAAAGTCAAAACCAATCTATTTCCATTGCTTATTGACATCTTAAGCAATAATCACATGAAAAAATTGCATATTGGTTCACTATATATGACTTTTCAAAAAGGCATGGTATTGTGGAGAGGTAAGAAGTATGATTGACACTTCAACCCCGAACAGGGTTAGGAGGACAGTGACTATGCCAATTTCATGCCCTCTTGAAGTTCCAAAGTTTCCCAAATGTATTTTATGGCAAAAATTCCTGGGATGTTATATGCTGAGCTTGGCTCTGCACTTCCTGATTTTAAATCTCCAGGGAAAGGTGTTGTACATTTCAGGACACCCTATTTGTTTCTTGCTATTAGGTGTGATAGGTAAGCTCGCCCCTACTAAACGCTAAATCAGAAAATTATTCCCCATTATGGTCACCTGGAATCACCAGAGTCTTCTCAAAACAAGTTTTAGGTGTCCCTTGCAGTGAAAATATGGGGAACCCTCATTTAAATGATTTTCCTCAGTATTTCTATCAATCCAAATTGTCCACTCAGAATTCTACTAAATGATACCAGACTTGAAGATGTAAAGGTGTCAGGATACTTTGACATCACCAGAGGCAACATCTACTGCTTTTTAAACATTAATGCCTGACAGAAATTATCAAGTTTACTCCTGTATATAAAAGATATTTTGAAAAAGAACTGTATAGCTGTATTTTTTTTTACAGTGAATATATATACAAAATATAGACAGGGGAATAAAATGAAAGACTTACTTGATCTCTGGTTTTTGATAAAAAATAACTTTAGTCTCTCTTTAAATGTGTTTTCATTCATATAAAATTCAACTTGCACCCTGCAAACAAAAAATAAAAACACAATTAAGCTAAAGAGTAAGATATATGAAAACAAAAATAAATTACGTGATGTAATACATTATATAATTTGAGCGAATCCCCACCATAGAAAATGATGCGAGTTAAAACACTGATTTTTTGGAGAGTACCAGTTATGCTCTAATTTTCAAGATATACTCAGTTTAGATATCATATGCAGTTAATTCAGTTATGTGTATTACTAGATAAATGAGTGGAATATATGATTCAGGGCTTTCTTGGTAGCTCAAAACAGCAATAGTGCAAAAGTCTTTCATATGTGTTTGTAGAATAATTTTTCATCAGTGTATTCCCAATTTTTTCCCTGTCATAGGAATCAACTGGATGCTTAAAAAATTCAGGTTGAACTAACCACCCCAGATCTATTGAATCTTAAGGGACTGGGCTTGGAAATAGAATTTTAGTAAGGCTTCTCTTTACCTTGAGCCTATTTGGGACACGACATATGGGACACTTTACTTTCTTATTTATTTATCTGTATTATATTAAATATTGCTTGATCAACAAAGGAGTGGTACTGGCAACTGGAACATTAAAGTCACCAGAGGTAAGTTACAAACGAGACAAATCAATTAAGGGACTGAATATTCTACCTTTAATCACCTGTAAACTGATAGCAACACTCTAAAACATAGTAGCATTCTAATAAATGCATTTGCTTTCTCCCGGAACTCTAGCAACTTCTCTCAAACGATAGTGCATAAATAAAATTTTCAAAATAACGAGTGAAAACACAATTGTGTTCAAACTCGGTGAATACCGAATAATCATCATCTGAAATTTTCTCAAATAATCTTAAATACCTTTACTATAAGTTAAGATTTCAAAAACAATTAGAAAACAATTTAATGCTCACAAACACAAACAATATTTAACTTTTCCTGGAGAACTATGGGTGGAGGTTCGTGACACAGTACCATCCCCAAGATCAAGACCATCAAGATGAATCAAGACCATCCCCAAGGAAAAGAAATGCAAAAAGGCAAAATGGTTGCCTGAGGACACCATACAAATAGCTGTGAATAGAAGAGAAGCAAAGCCAAAGGAGAAAAGGAAAGATATACCCATTTGAATGCAGAGTTCCAAAGAATAGCAAGAAGAGATAAGGAAGCCTTCCTCAGAGATCAATGCAAAGAAATAGAGGAAAACAATTAAACGGGAAAGACAAGAGATCTCTTCAAGAAAATTAGAGATACCAAAGGAACATTTTATGCAGAGATAGGCACAATAAAGGACAGAAATGGTGTGGACTTAATAGAAGCAGAAGATATTAAGAAGAGGTGGCAAGAATACACAAAAGAACTATACAAAAAAGATCTTCATGACCCAGACAGTCACGATGGTGTGATCACTCACCAAGAACCAGACATCCTGGAATGCGAAGTCAGGTGGGCTTTAGGAAGCATCACTGTGAACAAAGCTAGTGGAGGTGATGGAATTCCAGTTGAGCTATTTCAAATCCTAAAAGATGATTCTGTGAAAGTGCTGCACTCAATAAGTCAGCAAATTTGGAAAACTCAGCAGTGGCCACAGGACTGGAAAAGTTCCATTTTCATTCCAACCCCAAAGAAAGGCAATGCCAAAGAATACTCCAACTACCACACAATTGCACTCATCTCACACACTAGTAAAGTAATGCTCAAAATTCTTTAAGCCAGTCTTCAACAGCACGTGAACCATGAACTTCCAGATGTTCAAGCTGGATTTTAAAAAGGCAGAGGAACCAGAGGTCAAATGATCCATTGGATCATTGAAAAAGCAAGAGAATTCCAGAAAAAATCTACTTCTGCTTTCTTGACTATGCCAAAGCCCTTGACTTTATGGACCACAACAAACTCTGGAAAATTCTTAAAGAGATGGGAATACCAGACCAACTGACCTGCCTCTTGAGAAATCTGTATGCAGGTCAAGAAGCAACAGTTAGAACTGCACATGGAACAACAGACTGGTTCCAAATAGTGAAAGGAGTGTGTCAAGGCTGTATATTGTCACCCTGCTTATTTAACTTATATGCAGAGTACATCTTGAGTAAGGCTGGGCTGGATGAAGCACAAGTTGGAATCAAGATTGCGGGAGAAATATCAACAACCTCAGATATGAAGATGACACCATCCTTATGGCAGAAAGCAAAGAAGAACTAAAAAGCCTCTTGATGAAAGTGAAAGAGGAGAGTGAAAAAGTTGGCTTAAAGCTCAATATTCAGAAAACAAAGATCATGGCATTGGGTCCCATCACTTTATGGTAAATAGATGGGGAAACAGTGGAAACAGTGACAGACTTTATTTTGGGGGGCTCCAAAATCACTGCAGATGTTCACTGCAACCATGAAATTAAAATTCTCTCACTCTTTGGAAGAAAAGTTATGACAAACCTAGACAGCATATTAAAAAGCAGAGCCATTACTTTGTCAACAAAATTCAGTCTAGTCAAGGCTATGAATTTTCCAGTAGTCATGTGTGGATGTGAGAGTTGGCCTATAAAGAAAGCTGAGCACTGAAGAATTGATGCTTTTGAACTGTGGTGTTGGAGAAGACTCGAGAGTCCCTTGGACTGCAAAGAAATCCATCCAGTCCATCCTAAAGGAAATCAATACTGAACATTCATTGGAAGGACTGATGCTGAAGCTGAAACTCCTATACTTTGGCCACCTGATGCAAAGACCTGACTCATTAAAAAAAGACCCTAATGCTGGGGAAGATTCAAGACAGGAGGAGAAGGGGACAACAGAGGATGAGAAGGTTGGATGGCATCACTGACTCAACGGAATGAGTTTGAGTAAACTCTGGGAGATGGTGATGGACAGGGAGGCCTGGCATGCTGCAGTCCATAGAGTTGCAAAGAGGTGGACATGACTCAGTGACTGAACTGAACTAAATATCACAAAATTTTGATAAAGTATATAAAGTAGATAGTTTGGATGCTGGCTTTTGATTTTTGTTTTGTAGGGATACTCAAGAGATAAAAACAGGGGAGAAAATAATTGACAGGAAGATGTTCATGTCCTAGAGAAATATTTCACTCCTAAATTCTAAAGTGCATATTCAAGAAGATCTATGAATATTTTAAAAGCAATTTCTTATGCAGTAAAAACAAAGGGCTTTTGTTATCAATTGCTAACTAAGTTTTATCAGTTATACATTCTAAAATCTTGAATTGTTCCAACTTTATCTCTTATCCCTAAAGACAATATTCTCTCCCATAAACATTTTCTTTCTTTTGTATCCTTTTATGACAAAAATCAAGATTCTCTTTGTTAATTTCTCTAGAAAGCAGCCATAGAAATTGCAATAATATCTTCTAGCAGAACATCTCCATATGCATGCCTGTGCACATGCACACACCCCTACACATGTATGCAAACCTTCACACTCACACACCCTGCACAATGCATGCACACACGGGAAGACCCACAACTCCACTGGCATCTTGGAAAGCCATCACTGGACCTGCTTCCCTTGTTGATCACGTGAAAGAAAGTTCATTTTAATAAAGTAACTGTGACACTGATATTAAGCTATATTAATTCAAATTTGCTATGGATACAAACGCAAATTTGAGAAGGACATATGGCTATTGTACAAGTAATAAAACAAAAGCCATGTGGATTTGCTCCCTAGAATTATCAAGCTTATAATAGTATCAGCGCATTCTTCAGATATTACCTGGAGTGCAGGACTGGGTATACAGCAGAGGTGCGTATCTTAACTAAAATGAGATTGTCTAAATCCTTAAGCAAACAATGAGGTATCTGGAAAGCATTTCATATAAGGACAAGTTTAAGGAACTGGAAATGTTTAACCTTACTCAACGGCTGCCTTTAAACACTGAAATGACCATCATTATTAAAATGAGATGATTCGTAATGTGATGTATAGAATTAATTATAGAAAATATGAGAATTATGAATATTACCCAGTACTGAAATGGCCATCACTATGAAGTTGAGAATTCTCCAATACATATAAATGTGCCAAAGACTAAGTAACAGCTTGCAAGCGACTGGATTTTTTCCTGAAGTGAAAATGATTTTGCATGGTGTAAGGTCTCTCATTAAATAACTTCCGAATTCCATTCTCATTATAATATCATGTGAAGCAACACAGTTAATTAATCTAGTGATCTGAGTCAACATCACTGAGGAACATGGATGATATTAAAGCATACATTCATACAAACACTTTTCAAAGCTAAAATGAAAAAAACAAAAACAAAAACAAAAAATAAACAAAACACTTTTTGAACCCTGTCTTCCATCAGGTACAAAAAAATGTCCTTTAGATTTATTATTTATAATATAGAATGGAGACTTATTTGATCCATGACAACCGTAAAGGAATCCAGGCAGCTTAGTATAGCGTATATTTTGAGAACTGTCCAGATATTTCTCTAGTACTCAAGGAGTTGTGTGGAACAGAGTTTAGTTTTTATATTTCCCATTTTTTTTCATGATTTTAGCTGCTTTAAAATATCCTTAGTAGTTCCCTTTCCAGTAGTTCCCTTTAGCTGCTTTAAAATATCCACTAGTAGTTCCCTAAGTAGTGGTTTTACTTACTTCCTCCCTCTTTTCTTCTTCCCCTCCCTCCCTCCCTTGCTCTTTTTTCCTTTCTTCCTTCTTCTCTTCCTTCTTTTCTCTTGTTTTATGATTTCCTTCCTCCCATCTAACTTTATCTGAACTGACCTCTATCCAGTAGGTAATTTTAGTGTATTCTAAAACCATACACTTTTGAACAATACACTAGAGCAAATATGCCCTCATTAGTCCTTAAAATGTCATTTTTCACATTTTATCCTCAAAATAAAATTGAAGATCATTTTGTCTCATTTATCCCAATAGAATAGTGGATATGTGATTGTAGTTAATAAAAATGAAGTAGAATTGCAACCATTACTACACCATATCTACTCTTACTGACATACATTACCATTGGTTAATAATATGTTGGTTGTTGCTTTATTTGGGCAGATCCTATCATTTTGTTTACTATTCTAAAACTGTGCTGTTCTGACCTTTAACTTTTTTTGATATTTTATTTGACAACCATGTTGAACTCTCTTATAGGTAGTGATATTTATCACGCTTCTTTTTTGAGTTTTCCAAGCAGACAATCATGTCATCTGGAAATTTCCAATATCTGTATTCGCTTTTCATTATTTTTGTCTTATTACATCGACCAGAACTTTTTGATGAAAACAACAATCAAATAACCATGGTACATTTTTCTAGAAGGCAACTACTGCTTTAGCCGTAATTACATTATTGATCATGAAATTGCAATGAATACTTATATTTTACTAAAAATCATAACCAGAATGAATGAATACTGATTGTTAAAAAAAAAAAAAAAAACAAAACAACTATCTTGAATCAATTAGTTGATGTATTTTTGTTTTTTCTTGATTTACTGACCTGGTAAATTATTTTAGCTGTTTTTATATTGTCATGTGCTTAGTCGCTCCGTCATGTTCAACTCTTTGCGATCCCAAGGACTGTAGCCCGCCAGGCTCCTCTGTCCATGGGATTCTCCAGGCAAGAGTACTGGAGTGGGTTGCTGTGCCCTCCGACAGGCGATCTTCCCAACCCAGAGATCAAACTCAGGTCTTTCACATCGCAGGCAGATTCTTTACCATCGGAGTCATCAGGGAAGCCCAATTTTTAGGTGTTTTTATATTAACCAATTTTTTTTTCAGTCGTGGAATATTGTTTTTGTAATAGTGAACTATTTATGTAATTTACTGCTGGATTCATTTTATTTTAGAAGCTTTTATTCTACGTGCATAACTAAGATTCATGGCTATTGTCTTTATACTATTCTTCAAATATGAACTGAAAATCTCCTAGATATGTTATTTTCTGGAACAATTCTTAGTGCTGTATGGTTGTTGCTTTGTTTGTTTGTTTTCTTGCATAACCATCATCAATTTGCCTTAACAGTATCAAGGACTTAATACTGATTTCAATTTTTTTTCCCATTTTATGTTGCTCTGGTTACTGGAATTTAGCATAAAAACTATGCAATATCTTGTTAAAAGGCAATTTTCTTATTTCAGTCTTAAAATTCCTCTTTACTAACATTAAAATACAAAAAAATAATGGTGACCCAGGTTGTTAATGCATCAATCTTTCAGGAACACTTTCTTTCTTTCTTTCTTTTTTTTTTTTTTTTGAGCATTGATAATACCTTGGACTCTGTTTAGGGTGCCAAAGTTTTCCAGATATTCTCTTTGGGAACTCATGGTAGACACAGATCATTACTAAAGGAAAATTCTTCCTCTGTGTCTCCTTGGTGCTGTTCCCTTCCTGCCTTCCTCTGATGCTGTCCATGTATCAGTTTTACAATTACTGCACTCATTTCAAACAAGGGAGTGTTGATCTGGACTCTCTGGTCTAACTGGTGTCCTTCTCTTCCAATCATGTTTCATGATGGTGAAAGTAGCACTTCTCAGTAATATGACATAAGTCCATTAGATGGTAAACTCTATGAGGGTGGGACCATGCTGAGTTTTGTTTATGCTTATATCTTAAATACTTAAATTGTTTGAGACCTACTAGGGACCTATTTCCATCCAATGCCTGAATGAAGGGGTAGTGTGGTACTGAGTTCCTTCTTTCGTACAAACCTTAAGGACTCTGAGTTGCTAGTCCAGTGGAAGAAATAAAGCCATTTTCCTTTTCTTCCATAGGTTATAATTACTTGAGGATAAACTACTTGGGTTTGTAGTGGGCTGAATCCTTGAAATCTCTTCCTTACTCCAACTTGGTCTGCCTTGTGATGAACGGTCATTCCCTGCAATTTTTTTTTTTTTTTAATTAATTTGGATGTGCTTGTTTATTTGCACCATCTCCCCATGATTTAATAAACATTTAGAAAAAAAAATTCCACTACTGTTGATTTATTAATTTTTACAGTGTTGCTATGACTTGACTAAAGAAGCCATCACTTTTACTTTATTAAAAAAAAGTTTAATTCAAATAATTTTAGTGATTTGCCCAGATTTATAGCTAGTACTGAGACAGAATTGGGACACTGGTCTTTCAGTTACTACTTCTTGCTTTCTGCCTTCTCTTCAAGTTAATTTTTCATTATTAGGACAGTTCCAGGTTATCTGTGAAGTATTACAAAAGAACAGTGCAAACACCAGACCATCACAGGGATACTGAGTAGTGTTTGTTTAATTCTGCCCTTTGGTTGTTGACTCTAAAGCAGGTTCTTATCTGTTTCTAAATATTCACTCCTAACTTCTGGTAACTAAATTATTTAACAAAGCTACCAATTTTGAGTATGCCAAAGCCTTTGAGTGGGTGGATCACAATAAACTGTGGAAAATTCTGAAAGAGATGGGAATACCAGACCACCTGACCTGCCCCTTGAGAAATCTGCATGCAGGTCAGGAATCAACAGTTAGAACTGCACATGGAACAACAGACTGGTTCCAAATAGGAAAAGGAGTACGTCAAGGCTGTATATGGTCACCCTGCCTATTTAACTCATATGCAGAGTACATCATGAGAAACGCTGGACTGGAAGAACCACAAGCTGGAATCAAGATTGCTGGGAGAAATATCAATAACCTCAGGTATGCAGATGACACCACCCTTATGGTGGAAAGTGAAGAAGAATTAAAGAACCTCTCGATGAAAGTGAAAGAGGAGAGTGAAAAAGTTGGCTTAAAGCTCAACACTCAGACAACTAATATCATGGCATCTGGAACCATCACTTCATGGGAAATAGATGGGGAAACAGTGGAAACAGTCGCTGACTTTATTTTTTGGGGCTCCAAAATCACTGCAGATGGTGATTGTAGCCATGAAATTAAAAGACGCTTACTCCTTGGCAGGAAAGTTATGACCAACCTAGACAGCATATTAAAAAGCAGAGACATTATTTTCCCACAAAAGGTCCATCTAGTCAAGGCTATGGTTTTTCCCGTAGTGATGTATGGATGTGAGAGTTGGACTATAAAGAAAGGTGAGTACTGAAGAATTGATGCTTTTGAACTGTGGTGTTGGAGAAGACTCTTGAGAGTCCCTTGGACTGCAAAAAAATCAGTCCTGGGTGTTCATTGGAAGGACTGATGTTGAAGCTGAAACTCTAATACATTGGCCAGCTGATGGGAAGAACTGACTCATTTGAAAAGACCCTGATGCTGGGAAAGATTGAAGGTGGGAGGAAAAGAGGACGACAGAGGATGAGATGGCTGGATGGCATCGTCGACTCAATGGGCATGAGTATGAGTAAGCTCCAGGAGTTGGTGATGGACAGGGAGGCAAGGATGCTGCAGTCAATGGGGTTGCAAACAGTTGGATGTGACGGAGGGAATGAACTGAACTGAACTGAACCATTCAAATGGAACCTTGTAAAAATATAAATAAATGAGCCTACTATCAATTTTTCATCCCCTCAGAATTAGCCTCAATTGTTCAAGCTCAAGGGCTTCCAAGGAGCTTCTACTTGGCTTCCAATTTTTACTATACACATCAATAACCTCACTTTAAAAACTTTATGGAGTCTTTCCTAAGTCACCTGCCAACATCTTTCTGTCCATCTTATTCTTTTCATAATTATACATGCTTAACATTCCCATCTCCATTAGTTAGTAACATCTCATAAGGAGGCAACAGTTAGAACTGGAAATGGAACAACAGACTGGTTCCAAATAGGAAAAGGAGTATATCAAGCCTGTATAATGTCACCCTGCTTATTTAACTTATATGCAGATTACATCAGGAGAAATGCTGGGCTGGAAGAAGCACAAGCTGGAATCAAGATTGCCGGGAGAAATATCAATAACCTCAGGTATGCAGATGACACCATCCTTATGGCAGAAAGTGAAGAAGAACTAAAGAGCCTTTTGGTGAAAGTGAAAGAGGAGAGTGAAAAAGTTGGCTTAAAGCTCAACATTCAGAAAACAAAGATCAATGCATCCGGTCCCATCACTTCATGGGAAATAGACGGGAAAAAGTGGAAACAGTGGCTGACTTAATTTTGGGGGTTCCAAAATCACTGCAGATGGTGACTGCAGCCATGAAATTAAAAGACACTTAGTCCTTGGAAGGTAACTTATGACCAACCTAGATAGCATATTAAAAAGCAGACATTACTTTGTTAACAAAGGTCTGTCTAGTCAAGGCTATGGTTTTTCCAGGAGTCATGTATGGATGTGAGAGTTGCACTATTAAGAAACCTGAATGCAGAAGAACTGATGCTTTTGAACTGTGGTGTTGGAGAAGACTCTTGAGAGTCCCTTGGACTGCAAGGAGATCCAACCAGTCCATCCTAAAGGAGACCAGTCCTGGGTGTTCATTGGAGGGACTGATGTTGAAGCTGAAACTCCAATACTTTGGCCACCTGATAAGAGCTGACTTATTTGAAAAGACCCGGATGCTGGAAAAGATTGAGGGCAGGAGGAGAAGGGGATGACAGAGGATGAGATGCTTGGATGGCATCACCGACTTGATGGACATCGGTTTGGGTGGACTCCGGGAGTTGGTGATGGACAGGAAGGCCTGGCGTGCGGTGGATGGGGTCGCAAAGAGTTGGACACAACTGAGTGACTGAACTGAACTGATATATATGCATATATGTGCATGTACATATATGTGTATTTAAATATATATGTAAATACATAGTGATGTATATATATATATATACATATATACATATATATATATATATATATATATATAGTGATGGGTGGGGAGAGAGCAAATTAGCCAAGATGGCGTGTTCAGGCTCCCTTGCCGCACATTTTATAAATAATGACTATATAACAGCTAAGCTCATTTACAGCAGTGTGCATACCTTCAGGAGGTACTGGCTTGGTCACGAGCTACCCTGTGCTGTAGAGATATGTGAGCTCCACCTAAAAAGCAGTGGCATTACTGCTGTGTCACTGGCTGTGTCCATTGGGTCAGCCATGAGACGAGAGAATATAGTGTGTCTACTGCGACGGCAGCTGCAGCAGCAGGAGAGGATACTGTTGTGGCCACTGTGCCAGTCAGGAGAGAGGCTGTGTTTCGCTAGATTATGCTACGGCTGCTGCTATGGCTGCTGCATCATCCAGGAGATAATAAACGTCTCTTGCAGTTCTGCAACTCCTTGAGATTTCTTCCAGCCTCTTAGCTCATGCCTTGCCTACCCAGAGTTCAACAAACAGTGTGTTCAGTGAGATACAGCGCAATATCTGGCTCTGTGAGCAGGATCAGCAATACATGATTTTAGACAGATATATGTAAAGTAATGAGAAAAGATTATGGGGTGCTAATCACTCATCCGTTTTCTTTCATTCTGGGTAACATAATGCTGATGCCCCTCAATGACTGCATTTATGATTTTGTCACTCCTTGGTAATCACACCTTGCCAGTAAGTGGAAACACACAATCTTGTGGCTTTCAGAGGAAAACAAATTAGAAGTGAGCCCAAGAATTCAAGTTATTCTTCAGTTTGAAAACTCACGTTCTGATGTGCAATGCTCATTTTCAAGACCTTCTCTCTGTACTTCCTCATTGTGTTTAAAATAATTAAATTTAAGTAATCTCAATTTAATTTAAACCTGAGCATGGGAAGCAAAAGATAAACAAAGCTAGGTGAGGATTTAGCTTTGGGTATAAAGTTACACTTCGGGGGTGGCACAGTGGTAAAGAACCTGCCTGGAATGCAGGAGACCTGGGTTCGATCCCGGGGTTGGGAAGATATCCTGGAGAAGGAAATGGCAACTCACTCCAGTATCCTTGCATGGAAAATCCCATTAATAGAGAAGCCTGGCAGGCTATAGTCCATGGCATCACAAAGAGTTGGACATGACTTAATGACTATAAAGGGTATAAAGAGATATATATATATATATACACACACACACATATATATATATACATATATATGTATATATACACACCCATAAGATGTTATAAATATACATATTATATATACACACCCATAAAATATTAATATATATATACATAAATGTGCACATATGCAAACATATATTATTAAAATATAAAGCTGTTATTCACAGAATGATTTAGAAGCTTATAGGTAGCACAACCCCACTACAAACCTAACAACTTCCTAATCAAGTGTCCCATCAACTACAATGTGTAAACCCTCTTTTCTTTTCTGTATTCTTATAAGAAGAGGAAAGAAGGCACCATGTAACTTCTAACTCAGATTGGACTCTTGCACCAGTCATTTTAAAACCTTGAAGGAAACTATAATGATGCTCCCACAGCCCAGGACTGCTATGAATGGGTGCCATGATCAAGTAGCAAACCCCAGTTTGAGGAGAAATGTGTTTGTTTTCGGGGAGGGAATCATTGGATCTCAAATAGTTTGGTCATGTGCAACGGATGCTAATTGTTAGTATGAAATTGGAAACTACATGGACACTTGCACATGCAGTGAAAGTAGCACCTTTAGTTTTATTTAATTCTTTGCCCCAGTGACATTAGATTTGAGATCAGTCCTCCAAGCAGCCTCTTCCATTCTGCACCTCAAAGGAAGAAGTCCCAGGTCAGTAATGGACACAGTTCACTGAGGACACATATTCCTTTAGGATTTCTTTTATTGCTTAATATTCTTTCTTAAGTAACATGAAAAGTGAAAGTGTTAATTATTCAGTCATGTCTGACTCATTGTGACCCCATGGACTGTTGTCTGTCAGGTTCCTCTATTCACAGGATTCTCCAGGCAAGAATACTGGAGTGGGTAACCATTTCTTTCTCCAGGGGTTCTTCCTGACCCAGGAATTGAACTCAGGTCTCCTACATTGCAGGTAGATTCTTTACCCTGTGACCCACCAGGGAAGTCACACTTGAGTAACATACATGACTTTCAATAGAAAAATCATAGAGGTTGAATACTATTAAAGACATGATTGCACAACCTGGCAAAAGGGGGAGAAAACAGTCACAAATAGAATTTCACTCAATAAATACTACAATAAAACAACTGTGTTTTCTAGGGAAACTGACTTCATCCCCACAATCGTTTGTTGGTATGTTCTTTTGTTTGTTCCTTTTGTTTACTTTAGCATAATAGCTAAGAGGGATAAGAGCACAGACACTGGGATCAAATGATATGCATTTGACTACCAGATCTCCTAACTTTTATTCTCTAAAATACGTGGATATTACTTCCATTAACATGGTTGTTCTAAAAGTTAAAGAGATACTTTCTATGTGAGACAAACAACTAGACAATAGCAAATAACACGCCAGGGAGGCCTGGCGTGCTGCGGTCCATGGGATCACAAAGAGTCAGACACGACTGAGCGACTGAACTGAACTGAAGATTCCTCCAAGAAGCATTTGCTTTGGAAAAATAAGGATATAAAGCACTCAAATTTATTTATAAACTTTATTAATAAATAAACTTTTTATAAATAAACTTTATTTAATAACTTCACTGTTTACTCCAGAAAATCTCTCCAGATCAACTTACTGGGGACAATATACATCATTATTCACAAGACTTGCATAGTCTTATTACTCTTTCAAAACCCTCACTTTGTTGTTTCTGCCAGTTCAAAGGGACTTATCACAAATTTTGATCATTTGAAACCCCTTTCACCGTAAAGATCCCTCTTACACTTATTCTGAACTATAATAAAGATCTTAATTCTAACATCATCCTATGAAACATGGCTAATGTTTAATCCCTAGCTTCAGGGAGTTTAAGTAAACTTAGTTTTGCTTTATCTACAAACGCCTGGCGACATTTCAATTATTTAAACAACAGTATAGAAGGAAATATCTTACACCTGCAGATTTATAACATAATTATGTTTACTCAAACATAGAGAATGTGGGTCTAGATCATTATTATTAACAACTGTATAGTGTTTTCTATATGGTTCTCTGTATTAATGATCGACCATTTTCCCACAATTTGCTTACGGAATGTGTAACTTTAAGTTTTGTTGGTTGATTATGAAAAAAAAAATACAGGAAAATAATCATGCATTTTTCTAATAAATAATAAATATATCATCCATGTTTTTTACTAAAGAACATAAAATGTAAATATCAAATTAATTCAAACTTATGTAGATGACAAATAATGTAGCAGTGATATAAAAACCTGTTTATTATCTTATCATTTTAACAGGCAAACAACTTCTCTCAGAGAATTTTCCCAATACTTTTTTTTCCTAAAACTGTCCATGAGGATAGACAATGGCATAGTTAAAAACGTGAAAATGTTATATTAGAGAAACATTTCCTGTCAATTCTTTTTTTATTGATTTTGTCAGAAAAAGTATCCAAAATTTGGAAGCAGGAAAAAAAGTTTCAAGATGTTCTTTTAATAAACTGCTCACCTTGACTTTACATTTTCTGTGCATTTCTTCAACAGGGAAGGAACAGACCTTAGTGAGTAGAGTTGTGTCAGTAGTTAAGCAACAAGTCTCCACCCAACAAAAGAAAAAACACCAAATGTTCCATAGAACTTCTAGAGGTGAGACTACTAACCCAGACATCTTATTTTAGCATTGCCTAGAAATACCTAGCTTCTTCAATACTCTACCAGTTTGAAAGTAGTGCTGTATCCCTCATTAATTAATGCGTTGAGTACAAGTTTTGACATTTCTGTTCATATTTGTATGAAGGACATGTTTTTTAACCTTTTGGAAATTATACTCTAAAAGTTCCTTCTCGAATTAATAAGGGTTTCTTATTAATTACCAGCATAATTTAAGTTGTCCCAATTGCTTTGATAAACAATTTGGTATTTATATTATAAAATAAACCAAAAATTACATAAAATTCCAATCTAAATCACATAGGCAATTTTGTGGAAATTGATAAGCTGATTCTATAAATGGTGAAAGATTAAACAATACATTTTGTGAAGAAGAATAAAGAGTAGATATCCTCTCTACCTGACAGATATCAAGACCTAGTATCCTAAGGTAATTAAAAGATTCTAAGCATGGCACAGAGAAAGAAAAATTGATTAGGGGAATATGACAGTCAAGAAATTGACTCATGCATTTATTAAATATTACTATGAAACAAAAACATTATGAGAGATCAATAGGAAAAAGAGGAACTTTAATTTTTTATTTTTTTTAAATAGGCATACAAGTAGGAAAAAAAGAAATTGGACCTCTATCTCACATCATGTGGGCTTCCCTGATGGCTCAGTAGTAAAGAACCCAACTGCCAATTCAGGAGAAGTAGGTTCAACCCCTGGGTTGAGAAGATCCCCTTGAGGAGGAAATCACAACCCACTCCAGTATTCTTTCTTGGGAAATCCCATGGACAGAGGAGCCTGGTGGGCTACAGTCCATGGGGTCGCAAAGAGTCAGATATGACGAAGCAAGTAACACTTCCACTTTTGACCACAAATTTTTAAGTTTTTAAGCTATTGCTTTTTTTTTTTCCTGATTATGAAATTCACTAAAATAGTGTATTTCATATACCACCATGACTGATAGATATATTTAGAATTTATTGGATTAAAATTTATTTACATAAGAAAAATTGGCTATTTCAGCTTCAACTAATTTAGTAAATAAATATCATTCCAACAAGACTGTATCATGATTAAGTACATATAACTGAATATGGTAGACATGAAAATTTAGCACCCAGATCCACCTCCTTCAACATGAGCTGGATAATTGGGTCTACTTCCAGGGAGCTCAATCAGAGACACTGGCAATTACTTAATATAGATTGTCTCTGAGTTTAATGACAAGCCAGTTGGATTGAAAAGCAAGCAAGTAACTATGATCACACTGGCAACATGCAGAAAAGAGCAAATTGCTTTATCACAAAAGGAAAAAAAAAAAAACAACTTCAAAGTAATTCAGGATTTTGCTTTTGACAACATCGTAAAACACACTCCATAAACTCTCCCCAAATGAAATACCTTGAAAAGTTAAAAAAATCGTATTAAACATACACACCACACACCACTTTTTAATATGTGTGTCTTAGCTAGCAGGAAAGTAACGGAAATCTTTTAGAAGCCAGAAAAGACAAGAAATTAAGAAATCAGAGAAATAAATGATCATTGACTCTGCTGTTCACAATGGTGCAATCTGCCAATTTTTGATAATATGGAGTTTCTATTTTGACAGGAGACCTGGAAAAGAAATACTCCATGAAGAATACCACAGAAATCCCCCATAAAAGTCCCCTAGAAAGAACCAGGGTCATTGAAAGACAATATACATCATCACCACATGAACTGAGGGAAACACCTTGCAGCAGCAAATGGTGAATGCACTTGGCCACCTTGGCCATGGAAAAAATAAATCAACATTGAGACTTGTGATATTAGCTTTCTAGAGCTGCCATAACAAAACACCTGCATGACTTAAATTTATTTTCTCATAGTTCTGGAGTCTGGAAGTCTAAGATCAAGGGGCCAGTGGGTTGATCTCTTCTTGGCTGGCAGATGGCAACTTCTGACTGTGTCCTGACAGGGTCCTTCCTCTGGTTCAAGTATCACTGGTGTCTCTATGTGATCAAATTTCCCCTTTTCATAAGGACAGCAGTCTGTTTTTGCTTTATTGACTATGCCAAAGCCTTTGACAGTGTGGATCACAATAAACTGTGGAAAATTCTGAAAAAGATGGGAATACCAGATCACCTGACCTGCCTCTTGAGAAACCTGTATGCAGGTCAAGAAGCAACAGTTAGAACTGGACATGGAACAACAGACTGGTTCCAAATAGGAAAAGGAGCCCATCAAGGCTGTATATTGTCACCCTGCTTATTTAACTTATATGCAGAGTACATCATGAGAAACACTGGGCTGGAAGAAGCACAAGCTGGAATCAAGAATGCTGGGAGAAATACCAGTAACCTCAGATATGCAGATGACACCACTCTTAAGGCAGAAAGTGAAGAACTAAAAAGCCTCTTGATGAAAGTGAAAGAGGAGAGTGAAAAAGTTGGCTTAAAGCTCAACATTCAGAAAACAAAAATCAAGGCATCCGGTCCCATTACTTCATGGGAAATAGATGGGGAAACAGTGGAAACAGTGGCAGACTTCATTTTGGGGGGATCCAAAATCACTGCACATAGTGATTGCAGCCATGAAATTAAAAGATGCTTACTTCTTGGAAGGAGAGTTGTGACCAACCTATACAGCATATTACAAAGCAGAGACATTACTTTGCCAACAAATATCCGTCTAGTCAAGGCTATGGCTTTTCCAATAGTCATATATGGATGTGAAAGCTGGACTATAAAGACAGTTGAGCACTGAAGAATTGATGCTTTTGAACTGTGGTGTTGGAGAAGACTCTTGAGAGTCCTTTGGTCTGCAAAGAGATCCAACCAGTCCATCCTAAAGGAGATCAGTCCTGAGTGTTCATTGGAAGGACTTGTTGAAGCTGAAACTCCAACACTTTGGCCACCTGGTGCAAAGAGGTGACTCATTTGAAAAGACCCTGATGCTGGGAAAGATTGAAGGTGGGAGGAAAAAGAGACGGCATCACCTTGGATGGCATCACTAACTCAATGGACATGAGTTTGGGTAAACTCCAGGAGTTGGTGATGGACAGGGAGGCCTGGTGTACTGTGGTCCATGGGGTCACAAAGAGTTGGACACGACTGAGTGACTGAACTGAACTGAACAGTTTAACTTAATTACTCCTTTAAATGTGCTGTCTCCAAATAGTTAACATTCTAAGGTACTGAGAATTAAGGCTTCAAGAATCTGCCTGCAATGCTGGTGATCTGGGTTCAATTCCTGGGTCAGGAAGATCCCATGGAGAAGGGAATGGCAACTCACTCCAGTATTCTTGTCTGGGAAATCCCATTAACAGAGGAGCCTGGTGGGCTACAGTCCATGGGGTCACAAAGAGTCAGATATGACTGAGTGACTAACACACCCACATACACAAATTTTGCAGGACACAATTTAGCTCAAAATATTTACAAAGCCTAAAACCACTGGCTTCAATTCCTCACATTTTGTTCTTTATTAAGCCTATTCCACTTCCAGACCAAATCTGCAATTGCCAAGGTCACCAATGACCTCTATGTGGCACAATGCAGAAATCAGGGATGAGGCCTCTGACATATCCTGTCAGCATTTGGCATACTCGATCACTTCCTCATCTTTGAGTCTCTATTCTGTTAGTTTTCCTCCCACTTTATATTTACTCCTGAATATCCTTGGCTAGTTCATTCCCTTTTCTTCTTAATATCTATCCTTTTGGAACTATACTCAAAGAGTAATGCATCTTTGTGCCCAAGTTTGCCAAATTTATATATCCTGCTCAGTCCTCTCTTCTGAACTCATACATTCGAATTCAACTGCCTACTCAACTTTTCTCAAATGGATGTCTCCAACTTTGCATAATCAACACCTAAATTTCTGATTTTTTTCCCCTGAAATCTTTCCCCAATCTGAGCTGATATTAAATCCATCCTTCCGGTGGCACAGACAAAAGTCATATAATTATATCCCAATCAACTTCTCATTTGTGCACATTATTCGCCTATTCTAAGGCATGACCTTTAATTAGATATGACTGCAGAAACTGCCAGATTGAATCCCTTCGTTGAGTGATGTATAGACACAGAGGGAAATATTGGAAAGGAAATAACCACCCACTTTTTTCTTCCCATCACCTTACTGTGTCTGAGAAAGAAGATACTCTGATCTACCTGCTCATTTTCCCTATGCTTACTCCCTCACTCTCCCAGTTAATCCCAATTATGCTATCCAGAGTTCTATAAAAATTCAAAATTAGTTTAAGAGAGGATAAAATATGTCATCACACAGCTTCTTAAAGCCTCATTAAACCACAAGCTCCACTAAAACAATACTAATCAGCTTTTGCTTATAACTGTTTGCCCAGTGCCTCGAATATAGTGGATGTTCACTCATATATATATATAGACTTAAAAATTATTTGGCAGTAGCTGCCTCTGATACCACATTAGCATCTGAAGTTGACAACTACCAGCACGCAGAGGATGGCAATCTGTGACTGCTGCCATCTGGCCTCTATGCTAGGAAACAGAGACTCCCAAATAACCTTGTTCCAAAAGGAAGAACACATTTGTTAATTTGCAAATGCATTCTTCTGATTTGCCATGGATGATATGGACACTCTAGTATGCCATAATTCTTCTTTATTTCCTCAACCAGACTTCATTATCATACAAGTTAACAGGCTTTTAAATCTGTGGGTGCACTACTTTACAATAGAAAATACTCTGCTGGATCTTTACCAAAATGAACAACTCTTCAACTAAGATTTCCTTTGCCTTCCTTCTCAGCCTTGCTCTGCTTCTTTCAGGTCTCATTTTAGATGCCACCTGAACCTTCTACCACAATCTCTAAGTGACACACATGTATTTTTGCTCAGTGCACTCAATTGCTTTGACCATAGGACTTATTGCCATGTATCGGAATGATCTTTTGAAAGGTTTTAAAACTTAGAAAGAGAGAAAAAAAAAACACAAAAAACTAGTTCTATGGCATAGGGCACTGAACACAGCAATGTTAAGGAAAGAAAAAAGATAACTTAAAATATTTATATAATTAGAAATTGGGTACATTTACATTTTGAAACTGTATACCCTCCTTGAGAGAAGCAGAAACAGCTTAGCTTAGTGCTTTGCAAGAATAAAGAGCAAAAATAGACTGAAATAGACAGGAAGCTACCAAGTACCAGATGGAATGCATCATTAATAACATCAAACTCTAAGCCTCATGAAGAGTTGATTTGAGGGCATGTTTCTTGCTGTGTGTCCCTCTGAAGCTGCTAGTAATGGCTTTGCTTGGCTCTAAAATTGTGAGGGCAGGAGCTGTGTCTATTTTGCTCTTTTTTTTTTTTTTTAATTGGAGGATAATTGCTTTACAATGTTGTGTTGGTTTCTACTGTACAACAGCATGAGTCGGTCATAACTATATAAATGTGTGTGATTAGTCGATCAGTAGTGTCCAACTCTTTGTGACCCTATGAACTGTAGCCCACCAGGCTACTCTGTCCTTGGGGACTCTCCAGACAAGAATACTGGAGTGGGTTGCTATGCCTTCCTCCAGGGAATCTTCCCAACCCAGAGATCAAACCCAGGTCTCCTGCATTACAGGTAGATTCTTTACTATCTGAGCCACCAGGGAAGCCCAAAGACTGGAGTGGGTAGCCTATCCCTTCTCCAGGGAATCTTCTCAACCCAGGAATTGAACTGGGGTCTCTTGCATTGCATGCGGATTCTTTACCAGCTGAGCTACCAGGGAAGCCCAGCTATATCTATCTATCTGTCTATCTGCTGTGTGCTCAACCACGCAGTCTTGTCCTACTCTCTGTGACCCCATGGGCTGTACCCCACTAAGCTCTCTGTACATGGAATTTTTCCAGGCAAGAATACTGGAGTGGGCTGCCATTTCTTACTCCAGGGGATCTTGCCAACCCAGGGATAGAACCTGCATCTCTTGCATCCCCTGAACTGGCAGGCAGATTCCTTACCACTAGCGCCACCCGGGAAGCCCATATGTATATATGTTTATGTATACAATCCCCTCCCTCTTGGGTCTCCCTCCTGCTCCCCCCACCCAGGTCATCACGGAGCACCAAGTTGACCTCCCTGTGCTATTTGGCAGCTTCCCAGTAGCTCTCCATTTTACACATGATAATGTATGTAAATCACTACTACTTTCTCAACTCATCCCGCCCTCTCCTTCCCCCCCGCTGTGTCCACGTGGCCATTCTCTATTTTGCATCTCCATTCCTTCCCTGCAAATAGGTTCACCAGTTACTTTGTTCATTTTGATTGTGTTCTCAGAACCCAACATAGTGCCAGGTACACATAACAGGTACACAATATAGTTGCTGAGGGTTGAATTAATTTTGCTACTTAAAAGCTTGTTTTTTTCTTCGTGATTATTTACATTCTTATCTGTCAAATCATATTCTCAATCTAAAATCTCTTCTGAAGATTCTTCTAATTTTCCACCATCCTTCCTTTATACATTCTGATGCTGGGGCTTATTTAAAATTTCCCCAGTATCGCCTTCAACCTTCCTTCCTCTGCCCGCCAAAATAATCAGTAGTATTATTATTTATTCTCTGTGGCAGAGCACTACTGAGAATATATATATATATTTTCTAATACTTTCAGAATAATTTTTGAATTCTGCATAAATTACTCATAAAATGTGGCCAAAAAATGCGTACTATGTAAACACAGACATACATTTACTTAAACATTTCCATTTGTTTATTTTTGTTGGGTGTTTTTCTTTTACATATTAATAAATCATTAAATCCAAAATTATCACTTTAGAAATTCTGCCAAAACATGCCTTTTAGAATTGTGAAACTATTCTCTCATGAAATAAAGCATGTAAGATATCTCCCTGATGAATTAAGTCTAAATTTTAACCATCAGTGTGTTAAGAGGGAAAAAAATGAACAGAATTCATCTCAAAAAACAAAGAAATAAAGAAACAAAACCATAATAGATGACAGAATCCATTCCAAAACTTCATCCTCATAACTCATGCCTCTGATTTAGGAAAACTGACAAGAGTTTTAAAGTACTGAAACGACTGGGGAAAACTCTACATCCTGGTTTATCATCACTGCTAATATTCCTGGAAAGGAGCTATCAAGATGGCTGTAAAGTACTTGCAACACTTTTTTAGATGAAGACAATTTTACTGGCATCCACAGCTATAGGGAGGACTATAGCACAGCTTCTTCAAAGGATCCTGAGGTTGGTCACCAGAACTCAGAAGGCCATCACCTCACATTCTAGTCCCTGTTAAGAAGACTTGCAAAATACAAGGCTGCTAGGTTTCTATTAGAAGGCAGTCATATCACACCATAAAATAGATAATTTCAGGAATACTAGTACCATGAAAACTTGCTTACCACTCTACTATTTATGAAATATGCGTATTTCATTTTTACATTCATAAAAGTTGAGCACACACTGACACTCCATTAACAGGAAAGGCATTCCTTTGGATTGGATAAAAGTTGATGTGAAATTAAAGCCTCACTATAGACACATCTTGTAAAAATAAGTGAGAACCAATTATAATGGACTTTTTCCTCTTAATGATGGAATCATATTTTCCTTTAAGGGGAAAAAAAGCGCCAATAATATGTGTAGTTTTCTCTAAAAACCAAAGAATATAAAATCTCCATAGTTATATTTAACCAGTATGTTTGTGAAGAAAGAATCTGTACTTGGCAATTCCATTTCAAACTAGCTTTCATTGTCTTCATGTATATATAACAATTTACCCTTCTTTTTTAATTAAACTTGCTTGTAAATGTACTTTGTGTTAATTCATATTAACAAAAGTTACAAATTTAAGTGAGAACATGAATTTTGCTGTCCTTAAAGGTCTTTAATATACAAACGGTGGAAAACAGTACATATGCAAAAAGTATAAATAATAGAGATTCCAGTGGTTTCTGATGAAGAACAGATGTGCATATGTGAAAATAATGTTATCGTACAACTCAGTAAAATCTAAGGTAATGAAGTTACTAAAACTTTACATATTTATGCTCTGACTCAAAAAAAATTGCAGATGACTGAAATGACTATATTGTTATGTGTTGCACTGCTTAGGACTCTTCAGTTTTCAACTGAGAAAAGAGACCTATTCCAACTCTTTTAAATTAAAAAAGGAATTTAAACTCTTTCATAATAGAAAAGTGCCAGCCTTAGGTTGACCGCAGGAATGGCTTAAAGCAGGAGCTCATCAATTTCACCAAAATTTTATTTTTCTCCATCTCTCAACTTCATTTCCCTTACTTAATCCTGAAACAGATTTTCCTTTATAGTAATGAGATGAACTCAACTGCTCCAGAAATTACATCTATTCATGTTAAATGCAGAAAGAAAAAAAAAGCAAGACTTTACCAGAATTTCATTGATCACAGGCTGTCAATGGCTCTGACTATGCCGTGCATCAATCCCTAAATTAAACACTGAGGTCAAGGGATGAAGTTCTCTGAAGCTGGCTTAGCCTTGGTCATATCTTTAAGTCTCAAATCTGCAGCTTGGTTAAGGGTAGGGTGCACTGAGATAAAAGAAAAGCTGGTTTTCCAGAGAGAAATCAAGATTCATTTTCAAAAATGAGCAACTGGATGCCAGTGGTATAAAAATAAAGAGGCAAAATGATGTATTATGATGTAAAACATACAGTTCACATTAAAAATCATATAAGATTTATTTTCAATGCTAAGCAAGATCTTCATGTTCCTATATCTTAAATATTATTAACATAAATGATATTGAAAAATGACATTAGAATTGCACTAGGACATTTCTACATTGAGGGTATTGGATTTAGAACTTTGGATATCAGCTTATTGAGGTAGTTCTAGCTATCAAAATTTCATTTTGCATACATCTCTCACTATAAGTGGACAGGAAAATTGAATAAGATCTAAAGTAGCATTAAACTGTATCCTAGCTTAGAAAAATTGATTTAAATAAAATGTCATGTTTCAATTTTTATGAATACAGGGAGTGTTTTTCTATATAATCTCCAGTTTTATATCTATTTTATATATTGTTGTGACTGGAGAAGAAAAAGAGATGGAAAGTAATCAAGAAAAGGTGGCAGGGTTTTATAAATCATATCAAGGAGTTTGAACTTGGACTTGAAAGTAATGGTGAGCCATTTACACAGAAAATTGTTATGTCTGTGGTTTTTATAGGTCTAATCAGTATAGAGATTGCATTAAAAGGGTCAAGATTAAATGTGAGGAAACCCAGTAGTTCAGGGGAAAGAAAAAAAAAAAAAAAGGATGTCAAGTGAATTTAAAAACAAACATTTGTTAGTACTAGAAATGACAGTTTGGTGACATGTTCAAGGTCCCTGTGAAGAAAACAAGTCAAATTTGACTCCCAGATTTCTAGCCTAAGTATCTGATAGATATGGGTGTCATTTAACAGGAAAGCAAATATTAGACAAGTGTATTTTGGTGATTTTTTTTTTTTTTTTTTTGCTGGAAAATAGTTAGTGAACAGATAGAAAATGACTAAACCATTATTGTCGGTGTTTTCAAGTCACCTGTGGGTTTTCATGAAGCAGCAAAAAGTGCCCTGTCTTCTTGTGCCAGCTACCATATTTCAAATAAGTGCCTTTTCCATGGTCTCTTTAGTATCAAGTATTTTGCATGTTTTGGTGTGCTTTCTGTTGGTGATTTCACTCTTCAAAGGAACCCAAAAGCTGCAATGCTCAGGTGCTGTCTGGGTTCCTAGATGACAGGCTGGGATATGCCTTATGGAGAAATGTTTGTTAGATAAGCTTCATTCAGGAATAAGTTAAGAGTGTTATTGTTTGTGAGTTCAATGTTCCTTTACAAAAAGGAATTTCACTGATAGGTATGTGAGCCTGCTCTGGGAAAGGTCAAATTTAGATCTATATTGCAAGATGAAGCTATGGAAAAGCCAGAGAAAAGTGGGGATTCATGAGATGTGGACAATTCAAATGTTCAAACACAACTGGAAAAAGAAAGTGTTGGTTGCTCAGTCATGTCCGACTCTGCAACCCCATGGCCTGTAGCCCGCCAGGGTTCTCAGTCCATGGAATTCTCCAGGCAAGAATATTAGAATCGGTAGCCATTCCATTCTCCAGGGAATCTTCCCAACCCAAGGATGGAACCTGGTTCTCCTGTCTTGCAGGTAGATATGTATCCAAATGATATATCGAGTTTACCCTTAAACAATGCAAAGGTTAGAAATCAGTCAAAAGTTCACTTATAACTTTACAGTCAGCTTTTTGTGTCCCTTGGCTCAACCAACCACAGACCAGGTACTACTGTGATATTTACCATTAAAAAGGATCCACATACAAGTGGACACACTCAGTTCAATACTGTGTTGTTCAAGGGTCAACTGTAGCACTTGTTCTGATTCTTGTTCAGGACCTATGTTGTATTAATAGTTTTATTTGGTGAGTATAATGTATGCTTGTCTATTCCTCAAATGTTACCAACACAAAGGCACTGACTGCCTTACACTTTTTTTTTTTTTTTGCATTCCCCATGATGTGTTGGTTCTACATTATATAACTCAAAACTTCCTGTTAAAGAAACAAAAGGTCTTTTGTAATGACAAATTATCTTTTATTCATTTTAATGGGAATGGAAAAGGTGGACTTCACAGCATTTATGAGCCATTTATTAGCTTCAGTAATTTGCCTTTCATTATCAAAGTTTTACTGCCACAAAGACTGAAAGTACACACATAGAAATCCATCACACAAAAATAAAGTTGGTTAAAATTAACTGAAATGTGTTCAGAGAGATTCACAGGTAAATAATGACACTTCACTAGCAAAACAATGACTTAAAAATCAAGGAAAAAAAAAGTCAAGGATACTAATAGTCTAACAAATTTCCCCAAAATGAGGTCATTATCTTTACAGTTTCAAGTACTTTAAAAGCTGCTTGAATTTCTTTCATGAGGAAGAGTATTAATAGGAACCTATTATTCTGGTTATAAATCAATGTGTGCCCTTTGAAAATAACATAGGTTTCCAGCATATGAAGGATATATACCTAATAACTCAGAATCTTTCATTTAAATAAAATATAAAACTTCAATTTTAAAAGTTTCAATTAGTTTAAATAATTGAATGTGAAACAAAGTTCCTGGTGCACATAAAAGAACATAATTAATATAAAGAAATATATTATACAAAGCCTCAAGCTGAATTCATTTCTCACTGTAATCTGCAGATGTTCAAATGATTTTTTAATTTGTTTATTTCAGCAGTTGCCACAAAAAAATCCAATTTGTAGGTCAAGAAACCTGTTTTTCCACTTAAGCATCTTTAACAATTACATAGCTCAATCACTTTATTCTAATTATATGGAAGGCAAATTAACAAATATGGGTGAAAGGAAATAGAAGGAAAAAACAATCCCAAATGACTAATACGAACAAGAGGAAAAAACTTCATCACAAACAAAAATTATGGTCTCCAAAATGCACTTAATCATTAATACAACTTTAATAAACACCTGCTAAATAGCTGAGAATAGAAGATAAGCTAAAGACAAAGGAGAAAAGGAAAGATATACCCACATGAATGCAGAGTTCCAAAGAAGAGCGAGGACAAATAAGAAAGCCTTCCTAAATGATCAGTGCAAAGAAATAGAGGAAAACAACAGAATGGAAAAGACTAGAGATCTCTTCAAGAAAATTAGAGATACCAAGGGAATATTTCATGCAAAGATGGGCACAATAAAGGACAGAAATGGTACGGACCTAACGAAACAGAAGATATAAAGAAGAGGTGGCAAGAATACACAGAAGAACTAAACAAAAAAGATCTTCATGACCCAGATAAGCACAGTGGTGTGATCACTCACCTACAGTGAGACATCCTGAAATGCAAAGTCAAGTGGGCTTTACAAAGCATCACTGTGAACAAACCTAGCAGAGGTGATGGAATTCCACTTGAGCTATTTAAAATCCTAAGGGATGATGCTGTTAATGTGCTGCATTCACTATACCAGCAAATTTGGAAAACTCAGCAGTGGCCACAGGACTGAAAAGGTCAGTTTTCACTCCAATCCCAAAGAAAGGAAATGCCAAAGAATAGTCAAACTACCACACAATTGCACTCATCTAACATGCTAGCATTGATCCCTGAAAAAGGCTTTCTTATCTCTCCTTTGGAACTCTGCATTCAAATGGGAATACCTTTCCTTTTCTCCTTTGCTTTTGGCTTCTCCTCTTTTCACAGCTATTTGTAAGGTCTCCTCAGACAGCCATTTGCTATTTTGTGTTTCTTTTCCATGGGGATGGTCTTGATCCCTGTCTCCTGTACAATGTCACGAACCTCCGTCCATAGTTCATTGGGCACTCTGTCTATCAGATCTAGTCCCTTTAATCTATTTCTCATTGCCACTGTATAAACATAAGGGATTTGATTTAGGTCATACCTGAATGGTCTAGTGGTTTTCCCTACTTTCTTCAGTTTAAGTCTGAATTTGGCAATGAGGAGCTCATGATCTGGGCCACAGTCAGCTCCTAGTCTTGTTTTTGCTGACTGTATAGAGCTTCTCCATTTTTGGCAGCAAAGAATATAATCAATCTGATTTCGGTGTTGACCATCTGGTAATGTCCATGTGTAGAGTCTTCTCTTGTGTTTTTGGAAGAGGGTGTTTGCTATGACCAGTGCATTCTCTTGGCAGAATTCCTTTAGCCTTTGCCCTGCTTCATTCCATACTACAAGGTCAAATTTGCCTGTTACTCCAGGTGTTTCCAGACTTCCTACTTTTGCATTCCAGTCCCGAATAATGAAAAGGACATCTTTTTTGGGTGTGAGTTCTAAAAGGTCCTGTAGGTCTTCATAGAACCGTTCAACTTCAGCTTCTTCAGCATCACTGGTTGGGGCATAGGCTTGGATCACCATGATACTGAATGGTTTGCCTTGGAAACGAACAGAGGTCATTCTGTCGTTTTTGAGATTGCATCCAAAAACTGCATTTCAGACTCTTTGGTTGACCATGATGGCTACCCCATTTCTTCTAAGGGATTCCTGCCCACAGTAATAGATATAATGGTCATCTGAGTTAAATTCACCCATTCCAGTCCATTTAAGTTTGCTGATTCCTAGAATGTTGACGCTCACTCTTGCCATTTCCTGTTTGACAACTTCAATTTGCCTTGATTCATGGACCTAACATTCCAGGGTCCTATGCAATATTGCTCTTTACAGCATTGGACCTTGCTTCTATCACCAGTCACATCCACAACTGGGTGTTGTTTTTGCTTTGGCTCCATCCCTTCATTGTTTCTGGAGTTATTTCTCCACTGATCTCCAGTAGCATATTGGGCACCTAGCAACCTGGGGAGTTTCTCTTTCAGTATCCTGTCATTTTGCCTTTTCATATTTAGTATCTCTTCAAGAAAATTAGAGATACCAAGGGAACATTTCATGCAAAGCTGGGCTCAATAAAGGGCAAAAAGGGTATGGACCTGACAGAAGCAGAAGATACTAAGAAGAGGTGGCAAGAATACACAGAAAAACTGTACAGAAAAGATCTTCATGACCCAGATAAGCACGAAGGTGTGATCACTCACCTAGAGCCAGACATCCTGGAATGTGAAGACAAGCGGGCCTTAGAAAGCATTACTACAAACAAAGCTAGTGGAGGTGATCAAATTCCAGTTAAGCTATTTCAAATCTTCAAAGATGAGGCTGTGAAAGTGCTGCACTCAATATGCCAGCAAATTTGGAAAACTCAGCAGTGGCCACAGGACTGGAAGAGGTCACTTTCATTCCAATCCCAAAGAAAGGAAATGTCAAAGAATGCTCAAACTACCGCAGAATTGCACTCATCTCACACACTAGTAAAGTAATGCTCAAAATTCTCCAAGCCATTCTTCAGCAATACGTGAACCGTGAACTTCCAGAGGTTCAAGTTGGTTTTAGAAAAGGCAGAGGAACCAGAGATCAGGTTGCCAACATCCGCTGGATCATTGAAAAAGCAAGAGAGTTTCAGGAAAACATCTATTTCTGCTTTATTGACTATGCCAAAGCCTTTGACTGTGTGGATCACAATAAACTGTGGAAAATTCTGAAAGAGATGAGAATACCAGACCACCTGACCTGTCTCTTGAGAAACTTACAGGCAGGTCGGGAAGCAACAGTTAGAACTGGACATGGAACAACAGACTGGTTCCAAATAGGAAAAGGAGTACGTCAAGGCTGTATATTGTCACCCTGCTTATTTAACTTATATGCAGAGTACATCATGAGAACTGCTGGGCTGGAAGAAGCACAAGCTGGAATCAAGATTTCCAGGAGAAATATCAATAACCTCAAATAATCAGATGGCACCACCCTTATGGCAGAAAGTGAAGAGGAACTAAAAAGTCTCTTGATGTAAGTGAAAGAGGAGAGTGAAAAAGTTGGCTTTAAGCTCAACATTTGGAAAACTAAGATCAAGGCATCTCTTCCCATCACTTCATGGCAAATAGATGGGGAAAAGTGGAAACAGTGGCTGAGTTAACTTTTCTGGACTCCAAAATCACTGCAGATGGGGACTGCAGCCTTGAAATTAAAAGACACTTACTCCTTGGAAGAAAAGTTATGACCAACTTAGACAGTTTATTAAAAAGCAGAGACATTACTTTGCCAACAAAGGTCCATCTAGTCAAGGCTATTGTTTTTCCAGTAGTCATGTAAGGATGTGAGAGTTGGACTATAAAGAAAGTTGTGCACTGAAGAATTGATGCTTTTGAACTGTGGTGTTGGAGAAGACTCTTGAGAGCCCCTTGGACTGCAAGGAGATCCAACCAGTCCATCCTAAAGGAGATCAGTTCTGAGTGCTCATTGGAAGGACTGATGTTGAACCTGAAACTCCAATACTTTGGCCACCTGATATGAATAGCTGACTCAATTGAAAAGACCCTGATGCTGGGGAAGATTGAGGGCAAGAGGAGAAGGGGACAACAGAGGATGAGATGGTTGGATGTCATCACGAAGTAAACGGACATGAGTTGGGGTAAACTCTAGGAGTTGGTAATGGACAGGGAGGCTTGGGGTTCTGTGTTCCATGGGTTCACAAAGAGTTGAACATGAGTGAGCGACTGAACTGATGAATTTTTTGTATATTTTTATATTAACGCTAGCCCCTTTTTTGGGTATATGGTGTGCAATTATCTTCTCCCTTCCTGTAGATGACCTTTCTGTTTTATTGAAAGCTTCCTTCACTGTCCCAAAGCTTTTCAAGTTGATGTAGTCTCATTTGTTTATTTTTGTTTCCTTTGCCTGAGAAGACAGATCCAAAAATATATTCCAAAGCTAAGATCAAATAGTGCATCACCTGTGTTTTCTTCTAGAAGTTTTATGTTTCAGGCCTTAATTTAAATCTTTAATCCATTTTGAATTTATTTTTGTAAAGAGTAAGTCCCTTACATATGGACAAGTTCCATGCTGAGCGCACATTCATAAATCCAACATGTTTATAAATACAATAAAGTTAGCCTAGATATCCAATGAAAGTGATAGACTACATAGTCCTGTTCTGTAATAGGTTTATAATACTTCTCATGCAAATAATTCTTAAGAAACAAACACAAAAAATAAAGAAAATATTTTTAATCTTACAATGCAATACCTTGAAAAGTGCAGCAGTACAGTAAAACAGTTGGCTATAGGGAGTGGCGTCCAGTGAACAGGCAAGAAGTGTTACTGACTGGAAAAGGGAGAAAAGGTGGGAGATGGTAGAGCTGAAGGATCATCAGCAACAGGAGACAGAGGGCAAGCTGCAGTTTCAGTCATATCTGATGCTGAAGGCACCAGTTCTGGTTCCTTGCTGGATTCAGTTCCATGTACCCTCTTGAAAAAATTACCCAGGGGTGTCTGGGTAGTAGCTTTTTTGCTCATCATAGATGACATGATAGCACAGATTGCTTTCTGAATGGCTGCAGCAACCTTCATGTACCATTCTACATTCTACAGTCCTGTGCCTCAACAACTAACAGAGCCCCCTCAAATAAAGAAAATCCCCTTGCCATTCCCTGTGTTGTGAAACTCTTCAGTTCTTCAGTCACTTCTTTTCATTGTCTCTCTTAGTCCTCCCTCTGGGACTCCAATTCCATGTCTTCATTAGTAAACTCCTTGTGTTGTAGAGCAAGGGGTTCATTGTAGTCATCGTCTTGCAGATCTACCTCCAGCTTCTTGCTGAGGGTCACTAAGTTGCTGAAGACCTCTTTGGACTCCTCATCCAACTTCTCAAATCCACAGAAATCATGAAAAAAGTGCAGGTAATGGTTCTTCTAAACCCCATTGGTGGTGATGGCCTTAACCTTGAACCAAGCAAAGTCAGTTTTTTTGTTTTTTTTTTTTTATGATCTTGTAGATGTTATAGTCCTTCCAAAACTGTCACCAGGTTACTTCTGATTCACCACTAACCTTTACTGTCTGACAAAAAGTGTGGTGCAAATTTTTCGTGAACGTTTCTACAACTCCCTGGTCCATAGGTTACATGAGGGAAGTAGTATTTGGTGGCAGAAGGACTACTTTTGGGCTTCCCAGGTGGCACCGAAAGTGAAAGCAAAAGTCGCTCAGTAGTGTCTGACTCTTTGCGACCCCATGTACTATATAGTCCATGGAATTCTCCAGGCTAGAATACTGGAGTGGCTAGCAGTTCCTTTCTCCAGGGGAGCTTCTCAATCCAGGGATTGAACCCAGGTCTCCTGCATTGCAGGTGGATTCTTCACCATCTGAGACACCAGGAAAGCCACGTGGCGCTAGTGATAAAGAATCCACCTGCCAATGCAGGAGACGCAAGAGATGTGGGTTCAATCCCTGGGTCGGGAGGATTCTCTGGAGAAGAAAATGGCAACCCACTCCAGTATTCTTCCCTGGAAAATCCCATGGACAGAGAAGCCTGGTAGAATGTAGTCCATGAGGTCACAAAGAGTTGGACGTGACTGAGCATACACATACACATGTGCTACTTTAATGTTGGAATGAAAGTTGTCCATGAATGGGTGGTGGCCCAAAGCACTGTTGAGTGGCAAAAGAATGGGACATCCTTCTCCAAGCAATATTTCTCTACCTCTCAGATACAGTGATAGAAAATCCGGTCCTGGAAAATTGCCTGTATAACCGAGACTTTGGGCTTACTCTTCCACTCAACAGGAAGAGAGCTCTTGGCCATGTTTTTAAGGGCTCTTGGGTTAATACTAAACTAAGAAAGACTATAGTTTCATATCACCAGAAGCAGTACCACCAAATAACAGATTTAGCCTCTCCTTTGCTGCTTTATATCCTGGCATGAACTTTTTCTCCTTACTGATGTAACTTTAGTCTGGCAACATCTTCCAATACAGTCTTGTCTGATCTATATTAAAAGTCCACTTGGGTAAATATACGCCTTCATCAATAATTTCTTGAAATGTTCAGGAAAGTTCTGGCCAGCTACCGTATCTGCCCTCACTGCCTCATTGCTTACTTTTACATTGTGAAGACTGGCTCTAGTCTTGAACTGATAAACAGCCATGGGTGGTGATAGTTTAGTCACTAAGTCATGTCTGACTCTTTGCAACCATATGAACTATACTCCGCCAGGCTCTTCTGCCCGTGGGATTCCCCCCGGCAAGAATAATGGAACAGGTTGCCATTTTTTTCTCCAGGGGATCTTTCCGATCCAGGAACCGAACTCGTCTCCTGCTTGGCAGGCAGATTCTTTACCACTGAGCCACACTGGAAACCAGCCATAGCTGGCATTAAAAGATGTGCCCTTTGATTATTCTCTGTTTTTCTTTCTCAAGTCTTCATAAAGGCTTTTATCTTTTTCTTGAATCAACATTAAGCTGAGCAGTACTTGATGCTAACACTGATCCTGCATCCACACACTGAGAACTTTTTCAATCTTCTCTGTCACTTTTCCATGCTTCTTTGCTATTGTCGACATCACTGACAGCAGACTTCAAATATCTCATGATCTTGTCCTTGTTCTTTAGAATTGTGCTAATAGTTGAATGAATGAGCTTTATCTACCATCTTTTCACCTCACTCCACTCAATAATTTTCATTTTTATTTCCATTGTTATTGCTTGGCACTTCTTAGCAGTACCAATGACATCACCACTGCTTTTATGCTTGCTTCTGGACATTTCTGAACTTGAAACAAAGGCACTGTACTACTGTAATCTATACCATACTGTACAGTAAAGTGCACAAAAGCAAAACCACTTGGAGAGGATGCATGCACATGACAACGTATGTCAGACATGTGCGCTAACTACTGTAACTGGACATGCAAAAACACATTGTCATCTTTGAATACTGGCACCTTGAAGATTTGGATGCAGAAGATTTACTGTTTAGTGTGAGAAAGTCATTCAGTTTGATTATTTTGCTTGTAGCTGTCTAGTTTTCCCAGTACAATTTATTAAAGATACTTTTTTTTTCATTGCATATTCCTGACTCCTTTGTTATGGGTCAGTTGAACATATAAGTGTGAGTTTATTTCTGGGCTCCCGACTCTGTTCCACTGATTTATGTGGCTGTTCTTGTGGCAGCATCACATTATTTTGATTATAGCCTTGCAATATAGTTTAAAATCAGGGTGTGTGATACCTCCAGCTTTTTTGTTGTTGTTGTTGCTGTTGCTTTTCTTCTCAAGATTGCTTTGGTATTTAAGGTCAAATATGTTTTAAAAGAAATTTTAGAATTATTTGTCCTAGTTCTGTGGAAAACTTCATTGGTATTTTGATAGGGATTGTACTGAATCTGCAGAGTACCTTCGGTTGTATAGTCAAATTAACAATATTAATTCTTCCAATACATGATTACGTATATCTTGCCATTTGTTTGTCTTCGATTTTTTTCATCAGTTTCTCATAGTTTCCCATGTACAGGTCTTTTACCTCCTTGGTTAGATTTATTTGTAGGTATTTTATTCTTTTTTGTGCAATTGTAGATGAGATTTTCTTAATTTTTAACTGATAGTTTATCATTAGAGCATATCAACAGATTTCTGTACATTAACTTTGTATCCTGAAAATTTACTAAATTCATTGATGAGCACTAATAATTTTTGGTGGAGTCTTTAGGATTTTCTATATATAGGATCATGTCATCTGCATAGTAACAATTTTCCTTTTTCTTTCCAATTTAGATTCCTTTTATTTCTATTTCTTGGCTGACTGCTGTGCTTAGGACTTCCAAAACTATATTGAGTAAAAGTGGTTGACAGTGAGCATCCATGTCTACTTCCTGATCTTAGGAAAAAATGCTTTCTGCTCTTCACCATGGAGTATGATGTTAGCTGTGGACCTATCAAATATGGCCTTCGTTTTGTTGAGATATGTATCCTCTGTGCCCACTTTATTAACAGATTTATCACAAATGGACACTGAATATTGTCAAAAGTTTTTCTGCATCTATTAACATAATCATATAATTTTTATATTTCAGTTTATTACTGTGGTATCTCATGTTGACTGATTCACAGATACTGAACTATTCTTACATCACTAGAGGAAGTTCCACTGGATGATAGCTTATGATCCTTTTAATGTATTGTTGAATTTGGTCTGCTAATATTTGGTTGAGGATTTTTGTATCTATATCTATCAGAGATATCAAGTTATAAATTTCTATTCTGTGATATCTTTCTCTGATTTTGGTATTAGGATAGAGCTGGTCTTGTAGAATGAGTTTGGAAACCCTTCTTCCACTTCAATTTTCAGAACAATTTGAGAAGAATAGGTTTTAACCCTTGTTTAAATGTTTGGGAGAATTTACCTGTGAAGCTATCTGGCCTCAGACATTTACCTTTTGGGAGTTTTTAAATTACTGATTCAATTTCATTCCTGGTAATATCTGTTCAAATTTTCCATTGCTTTATGACTTGCTCAAGCAAACATATGAGATTGTATGTTTCTAGGAATTTATCCATTTCCTCTAGGTTGTCTATTTTATTACTGTATAAATTGTTCAGAGGAACTTCTTAAGATCTTTTTTATTTCTTGGGTGTCAGTTATAACTTCTCTTCTGTCATTTCTGATTTTATAGCTTTTGACCCTGTCTCTTCTTGTTCTTGATGAGTCTGGCCAAAAGTTTATCACTTTTATCTTTTCAAAGAACCAGTTCTTAACATCCTATTTTCATCTCTATTTCATTTATTTCTGTTCTGATTTTTATCCTCTCCTTCTTCTAATTCTGGGTTTAGTTTGCTCTCCTTCTTCCAGTTCCTTTAAGATTGGATTACTTAAGACTTTTCTCATTCCCTGAAGTAGGCATGTATCACTACAAACTTCCCTCTTAGAACTGCTTTTGCTTCAGCACACAGATTTTGAAGCAGTGTATTTCTGTTCTCATTTGTCTCCAGGCATTTATTTTTTTTTTTTAATTTTCTCTTTGATTTAGTCAGTGATTCACAGGTTGTTTAGTAGCATATTGTTTAGCCTCCTTGTGTTTGTGTAGGGGTCTTTGTAGCTTTTCTTATAGTCGATTTTTAGTCTCAGACAATTGTGTTTGCCAAGGATACTTGATATGATTTCAATCAATGAAATTATCCATGCTTGTTTTGTGGCCTACCATGTTATCTATCCTAAAGAATGTTCCAAGTACATAAGAAAAGAATGCATATTTTGCTGCTTTTAGATGGAAGTTTCTATAATAATCTATTAAGCCCAATTGGTCAAACATGTCATTACTGCAGTGTTTCCTTATTAATTCTATCTGGATGTAATTGGGGTAAGTGTGGTGTTAAAATCCCCTACTATTGTGGTGTTTCTAACAGTTTCTCCCTTCAGGTTTGGTGACAGAAGTTTAGTGTTCTCATTTCTTAAAATTATGCTTCCTTTTTTCTGTTCAACATGGATGAACATTTCCAGTGCTCTTTCAGTTCTCTGTTCCATTTCTTGGCATCATCTAATCTACCATTGATGTCCTCTAATGTATTTATTTCAGTTATCTATTCTTCAGTTCTGTTTAGTTCTTCTTTATATATTCTCCCTCTTTGTTAAAATTTCACTATGTTCATCTATTGTTCTCCAGGGTTCATTGAGCATCTTTATGATAATCACCTTAAATTCTTTATTGGGTAGACTGCTTACCCCCACTTCATTCTGAGGTTTAGTTTTGTATACTCATATGGAACATATTCCTCTGTCTGTTTTGCTGAATTTTCTGTGCTTATTTCTCTGTATTAGGTAGGTTGGTTGCATTTCTTTATCTCGGAGAAATAGTTTTATGTAGGAGCCACGTTACAGAACCCAATAGCACAGTCTCGTCTGGTCACCAGAGCCATATGTTCTAGGCATGCCCTCCATGTGACCTGTGAGGTCTCTTCCACTGTGGTAAAGCCAACCTTTGTGGGCACACTGGAGGCAGTTTGGTTGGGCCATGTTGAAGGCAGCAGTTATAGGAGCCAGGGGCCACCTGACTGGTGCTGACCCCCTGAGAGGCAGAGTTGGGTCTTGGTCACTGCCTATAGAGCAAGGTGGGACCTGCTGGGGAGTGGGTAAGCCCCAATTACTAAATAAGATGGAGAGAGAATTCCTCAAACAGTGGTTGCTAGCACTTCTGCCCTTGAGATAGAATGAGCTCCTGAAAATGACTGCTGCATGTTAAGTCACTTCAGTCATGTCCAACTCTGTGCGACCTCATGGACTGCAGCCTGCCAGGTTCCTCTGTCCTTGGGATTCTCCTGGCAAGCATATTGGAGTGGGTTGCCATTCTCTTCTCCAGGGTATCTTCCTGACCCAGGAAGATGGAGGGAGAATTCCTCAAACAGTGCTTGCTAGCACCACTGCCCTTGAGATAGAATGAGTTGCTGAAAACGACTGCTGCCAGTGTCTACATCCCCAGTAGGAGCTCAAACTTACTGCCTCTCTGGGGAGCAAGTAGTCTGGCCCAGGATTCTTTCAAATACTGCCTGTGTGCTGGGACACCAAGCATATGAGATTCTGTGTGTGCCCTTTAAGAGCAAAGTCTGTGTTTCACACAGCTTTCTGGCTCCCCCATGGGTACGTCCTGCTGGCCTCGAAGCCAGACATTCTGAGGGCTTTCTCCCAAGGGCAGGTCTCCAGGATGGAGGGCCCAGGGGGGTTTCACACCCCTTGTTCCTTCAGGAGAATTCCTGCAATTGTGATTATCCCAATTCATGGGTTGCCTATTTTGGGGTGTGAGTGTTAATTATAACATGTATCATTGTGGTTCCTTCTTTATAATTTTAATAGTGGAAAATCTATTTTGCTTATCTTCAGGTCTTTCTCATCAATATTTGCTCTATAAGTACTTATAATTTTAGAGTGCCTGTGGAAGGAGGTGAGCTCAGGATCTTCCAACTCCACCATTTTAGCCACACATTTGGCTTTTTTTTTTTTTTACTAATATTACAAAATAACTAAGAATTATTATTCTCTTTATATAAATGAGATAGGTGGGGCTCAGGAAGTTCACTACTTGCCCATAATCAAACTGCTAGTAAGTCATGAAGCTGGCATCTAAAAGAAGTGCAACTTTGCAATGAAAATAAAATGAATCTTGAAGACTTATTCCCATATTTCTTACAGTTTATCTCATAAAAACATTAGATATAAAGGACCATAACTCCTTCTGGACAAAAATTCTTTAGAATTAGATTTATAGATGGAAACTAAAACCCAAATTAGATAAGGAATGTCACTGAGGTGAATTCCTTTCATACATAGTGTCAGAGAAAGAGGTGAACTCAAGTCTGATTCCCAGATCATGGGTCTTGCTAATGGACCAGATTTCTTCTGCCATGTCTCACTTACTTTTAACTTATCAACTTTCTTAGCCTCCAATTGAATTTGATTAACTACCTCTAATAAGCATTAAAAAAAAAACAAAAACAAGATAATGACCAATAATGGAATGACAGCTATCTTTCACTGGTCTAATAATTTCCATCATCAGTTCTACGGGAAAATGACCACTTTCAGGTAAAAAAAATAAACAAATAAAAGGTTACACTTTTTTAATCAAAATAGCCTGTCTTATTTTAAAACAAGGTTTTAAGTTCTTTAGTACATCAGTGCTGTGGTCATTGTAAACATGTAGAAAGCAAGTACTTCTAATTCTGCATAGGATAATATTCTTGGAAAGAAATGTGAAATTATTCACATAAAAATATTTTACTCCCAACATTACAGCCAAGGGTTATTCTTTGTTTTCCTCTGAGCACAACAGTAAATACTAAGCTGCCATTTCAATTGCAAAAACAAATAATGTGTGAGCCTTTCCTCACATGACTCTTTTTATCCAAGCAAGGATGGAACAGGAATGGCATGAACTAACCTCTAATTTCCTAATGATATCCAAGCCACAAAAGGTGTTATTGATCTTAGAGCCAACAATAAATGCAATAAATCTTTATTCATTATGGGTTATTGCCCAAACATTTACTTTACCACAGTCCATTTGAGGAAGAAGCACTTTAGTTTTAAGTGTTGAACATAAAATATATAATCATTAATGGACTAGAGATTTATCTTTTATGGGGGTTTCCTTCTTACTGGCTCATGACTGCTTGTCAGTAATAAAAATTGGTTAGACTATCCCTTTCCCATTTGGTAGAATTATTCCCTTGACTGGTGACATCAACGTATTTGCAACAACCCATCTGCAAGGCAGGCAGTCTGGCCTAAAATGTACCGATAAAAGGAGCAGAAAGCTACTGTACTCAGTCAAGAACAGAAAAATTCAGGCAATACATATCTGTGCATTAGATTGCCCCATACCTGTTATGCTTACAGTTAGGCTGTACATAAATATTTAACTCTTGAATGTGTATCTTAATGTGACTAAATGGCTTTCTTTAGACCAAATGTTGGGCTTAACGTATTCAAAACAACTTCCATTTAAATAATAATGCTAGAAAATAAAAGAATATTAAGTTGAATCAGAGCAATTTAATAATGACTTACAGTGGGAGCATATTTTATATACTCAATCATTCCACAGTATCTCAAAAATAAAGTGCTAAATTAAATAATACTAAATGCAAAAAGAATTTTCTTAAATATGCCTCTCGCTGTTCATTAAAATAAATATATTAAAACATGAAAGACAAGTTTGCTGAAACCACAAATTATTCAAAATGCTCTATTTGGGAGCAATAAATTCATAAAGAACAAATACTGATAGCTCTATCCATGTCGACAAAAGCAGCTGAACATCGTTTTCATTTGTTCAACCCCTCGATGTCTTAGCTTACTCTACAGTACCTTTCTCGTGAGTCAGATATTGATGACTGAAGTCGTGGAAAAGGCACGAAAGTGGAGCCACAAGGAACTAGCTGTGGAGACATTGTGATCTTCTGCTCAGGTATTTGTTCAAGAGAAAGAAATATGTGTACAGCCACAAACTCCTTTCATCCTGTTGCAAGATCAAAGGAATGGAGTCTTTTGCTTTTACCATGACTTGAGAAAGATTTTATGGGATGTCAACATTTCAGATACAGCAGCTGATCCTAATTTCTTTAATGCTATCTGTAATTCGGCATTGCTTGACAGACTATTAAGGAAATGTTGATGATGCAGGAAGAACAGATTACGTTAACATGATTATTTCACAGAACACTGTGCATAGTGAATAAGTTGTCACAACATTCCTCTCTCCTTCTTTCCAAAACTCTTTTATTTATCTGTATTTATTCTCAGGATCTCTGATGTTCAAAATATAAAACATATCACTTGTTTCAGAAAACAACATATAAACCTTTCTCTGATCAATAAACTCGAAAGAAGAATTTGAAAAAATGTATTTTTTAAAAATCTGAGGAAACAGATTGAATATATAGAAATATATTAGCAAATATAACTGAATCACACATTGCTGTACACCTAAAATGAACACAACATTGTAAATCAACTGCACTTCAATAATAGAGAAAAGAAAGTGCCATCTTATCCTCAAGAAAAAGGACTTTGTTATAGAGTCAAACTTTTCACGCTAAAAAAAAAAAGATAACAAATAATTCAGATGTAATTTTCAGAAAAGTCCATGGGTTCTGAAACTACGTCTACCAAACACACAAGCCTTACAACTCAGGAGAATGTGAGTGATCATATTTCAAACAGCAAGGCCTTTCTGCAATTAATATATATATATACTAATATATATGTATTTAGTATATATATACATACTAAATGTTATATTCCAAGAGAACATTACTGTTTAGCATGTGCCCTTTAAAATGGCTGACATATTGAAGGACATGGATACATTATAAGTACAGCTGAGTTCCTTTGCTGTGCACTTCAAAATATCGCAACATTGTTAATCAGCTATACTCCAATGTAAAATTAAAAAGTTAAAAAGTAAGTATATGTGGAGAAGTTTCATCCATGCATAACTAGAATGACAATAGTATATGAAAGAATAATGTGTGTATATATATATATGAATTAATAAAAATATAGACATATATAAAATATACATCTCATTAAAAGGCAGTGATAATGTTAGGAAGATGTTAGCAATTTATATGATGACAATGGTGCACAGAAGTATATAAACTTGTTCGGAATGTGAAAAATCAAAGCAATGTAAATGCCCAATAATAGAAAATCAGATAAATATTTTCTATACAACAGTAAGTATGAAACAGTAAGCCATCACAAATAATTATGGAACACTAATCATGATGTATTCAGTGGAAAAATAATAAATAAACAAAAATATGTAACCAAATAATATTGTTGTTTGATTCTGTTTAGATAAAGCCCAAACATTTCAAAATAGAAAAAAAACCTCTGGACTATTATACATTAAGTTATTGTCATTGGTGAAATTACGTTTTGAATTATTTTTTTGAAGTGGTTGTTTTTAATCAATATTTTCCACCTTTCCCATAGTGACCATGTACTACTTATGTAATAAAAAAACTTAAGCACTAATGACAGAAAGTGCAACAGCTATACCAAGAAACACGACTATCACAGTGTTTGACCATGGTTTTACTTCCTAAAATGTAAAATCACTTTGAAATCACTTTCTGGATGTCATCTACAAAGATCCAAATAATTGCTCTGGTGACATTAGGTCATTTTCAAGGGCATTATGCTGGAGATCACATCTTATCCAGAGTCAGAATCTAGAGATCCTCATCCTAACTGCTACTTACTAGGCTTGCTGTTGTTGTTGTTTAGTCTCCAAGTTGCGTGCAACTCGTTGCAACCCCATGGACAGTAGCCAGCCAGGCTGCTCTGTCCATGGGATTTCCCAGGCATGAAATACTGGAGTGAATTGCCATTTCCTCCTCCAGGGGGATCTTCCCAGCCTGGGGATCAAACCTGCGTCTCCTGGATTGGCAAATGGATTCTTTACCGCTGAGCCACGAGGGAAGCCCACTCACTAGTTAGCTCAACCAACTGGACTTCAGCCCTTCCCAAACTTCCAGGGCTATTTGTTAAATTCAGAAAAGAAGTCTAAAAGAACAAATCAAAGGCCAAATATCTAAGGTAAATAGTGACTTTACAGAATATAAGTTTTGGACCTAATCACTGAAAAGTGAAAGTGTTATTTGCTCAGTCATGTCTGACTCTTTGAACCAGCAGGCTCCTCTGTCTGTGGAATTTTCCAGACAAGAATACTGGAGTGGATAGCCATTCCCTTCTTCAGGGAAACCTCCTTGATCCAGGGATCAAACCCACATCTCCCACATTGCAGGTGGATTCTTAACCATCTGAGCCACCAGGGAAGCCCTAATCACTACCAGGGATCAAGCACCATGTCACCTCAAGATCCTCATGACTTATATTCTTCATAAGAGACTATGGGGGTTTCTCCTTTCACTCTTTCTGGTACAATGTATGGACTTTGCTGTTCAGAGCTTAGGAGGCATTTTCTTCTCAACTGAGCTGGACCCATACTTTTTCACAAACCCAATTAGGGAAAAGATTTTCACAGTTCTTAGAGCAGAATTCCCAAGGAGACTTTCTAAAGAACAGGGTACCATGTGAGGATTATAATTTTAGGAAAAAGGACAAAATTCAGAGCCACAGGACGTGCACAGATGGGCTAGCTATCAGACGTTAAACACAGCAACATTACTTAACTGTTCTGAGATTCACAGCTGCTTCAAGGTGGTCAAAGTGGAGTAGTAATTCTTACTTCCTAATGTTAACTAGAATGAAATGAGAATGTGGGTGAAATACCTAATATAGAAACCGACATGCAGTAGCCTCTTGATTTTCTTTCTCATATCTTTATTAGGCTAGTATTCATAACCATCATTATCACACAAGATTGATAAATTTTTACCCCACAGAGGACTGACATTTTAGTAAGCATCTCAGTATTATCACTGAGAAATGTAGACTTGTGCATCTATTGAAATAGCAAAAATAACTCAAGGGTCTAGAGATGATTACAGCAGGATCTCTAGTCAGGCTGTGCTAGAGTCTCTCTCCATGAAGTAATCAGAGATGCCTTTATTCCAGCAATTTAATGTAATTAGACCAAATGGCTGCTGGTGGAAGTGCAGAAGCACAGCTGAAGCAGTATTTCCCAGCATTTACAAGTTTTACAAAGTGGTAGCAGGGAGTACCTGGGTCTGTGAGTTAACTATGCCTAGTTGTCAAAATCCTTAAATTTGTAATTTAGCTTCCTTTACTCAATACCACATTAAGTGTGTCTGTGGGGGATGGGGGGGCGGTTTAGTAAACAAAGTCTTCATTAGTGTTGTTTCCCTCTTAGGAAAGGAACGCCTTATCTCATGTTCACATCCATTTATTTCACAGTGATTGCAAATGAGGACCAACAGAAATAATATTCTGACTTAAAACTTTAGTCCATGAAACATTTTTCAAAAACATCAGAGTTTGGGCTAACAGTGCATGCTGCCAGGAACAACTCATTCTGACTCTGAATAGTATCATAAACACCAGCAGTAGCCAAGCAAGAATCAGGGAAAAGTAGGTGATTTGTACCATTTCCATGTAATGTATTTGGACATCATTTGAGTTTCCAGAACTAAATCAGCAGAATTATTCAACAGCTAAGTTCATTTTTTAAATTTCCCATGCTGGAACCCTTGAACATTTCCAAGCTCACACTTGGAACATGAGTGTTATTAACCAGAACGGAAGGAAAATCTTGAGATAAACAAGAGAGACGATAGAATGCTTGAGACCACCATATGTTTCCTATTTCACTAAAATGTTCATCATCATACTCTTTAGCAGAATTCCATGAAATAAAAATAAAAATGTCACAAAATTGTGACTACACTGCCATCTCCAATAATTTATCAGCAGAACACAACTTTTAGAACATTTAATGATCCCCTGTGGCTGAGCCAAAATAAATTATATCTGCTTTCTATTTGAAATTTTGCATGTGAAAAGGGATGTTTACAAGATTAATACCACTCTATTAATATGCTTGGATGCATAATCTAGTTGTTGAGCTTTTCTTATACACCAAAGCTTAAAACCATATGATTTATAACATAAAGCAATGCAATGTAATAAAGGAGCTCAGACTGCTTACTACCTCATACAATTCTGGGAATACTGTCCCCTCACCCAGCAAATACTCATCAGTCACTCAAAATTTACCCCTTCTTAAGGACAGCAGTAGCAATTCAAAAGCAAAGGAAATTCTCAAATAATTGACATAAACAGGAACTTCTATTTGGTCACACTAAAATTTTATTCTTTTTCTGAGCAAACTAAGGATTATATACATGACAGAGTGGACAGAATTTGCATTGCCAAGTTAGTGGCTAAAGTGATTATCAAGGATATTATAGTTCAATCCAGGTATTGCTAACACCCACTGAAGTATTTTAAATCACAGGTTTTCTTTCAGATGCTGACAGAATGATTCTGAGAACAACTACTGAGGTAGTAAAGATCAAAGTTGAAAGATCAAAGTTCAACAATTATTGGGCCTCTCAAGACTCAATGTAAACATGAAAATTATCCCTCAGTTACAAAAAGAGATCATGGTGGAGATGACCTTATGTCTCAGAACAAGAATTACTTTGAAAGAGAAATATGGTGATACAGAAAGAAAAAGATTTTAATAGGAACCAATGATACGTGATCGCTATTAAGGATCAATGCATCTGGGAACTGTTCAAATTCTTCCATCTTCTGGGATGCTTAGTGTCCCAAACTGTAAAATGAGATTTGACAGCTTCCTCCCAGGCCAGAAATCTAGCATTTCTTTAAATCAATCCATGTGGAAAGAAAAGTCTTAGCTTGGTTACAGACGCATTTGTCTATTCATTCAATAACTTGTGTCTTCTTTTGTCCTTGATAGCATACGTAAAGCAGTGAATAAAAGAAAAAAATTGTTCTCACAGAGCTTATATTAGAATCAAAAGAATCAGAAAAGAAACACAGCGATAAATGTTCAATTACAAGCTGAAATAAGTGCTATGGATGGAAACTTCCAGGTGGTAATGAGTGGGTAGATGGAGCAGTTGGGAGGCAGCAAAGTCCTTCGCCATGGGTATCACGTTGTCTGAGCCAGTGGACTTCTCACTGTTATTGTTGTTCAGTCTCTCAGTCACGTGCAACTTTTTGACCCCGTGGACTGTAGCCTACCAGGCTCCTTTGTCCATGGGATTTCCTAAGTAAGAACACAGGAGTGGGTTGCCATTTGCTTCTCCAGGAAATCTTCCTAATGCAGGGATAGAACTGGTGTCTCCTGCATTGTACGCAGATTCTAAATCACTGGACCACCTCATAGATAGCCCAAAAGGTAATTTTTTTCACCGAAAGTTGATTCACATTCACAATTTGGCGATAACACAAGATATCTGCTTTAAGCCCCAATATTCTTGCACTCAATGGACAAAAGTTTGGAGGGTGATAAATTAGGGTGAAAAAGATTTCTTTTTTACTTAAGAAATAAAAGTACTGGGGAGAAAACCACATTTTGAAAAGACTGCTTCCCACAGCTCATAATTGTCCATATTCCAATGCCTTTGATAGATAACCAATTTTTGTACATTTATACTTTGAGAGAAAAACCACAAATAGAGGTATTGTTCCATGGAGTAAACTGATTGCCTAGTAGACTATGAGGAAAATTGTTTCTGTATTCAAAGCACACACTGGCTAAGTGCATTACTTTAAATTTCTCATTTTGAAAGCCTTCTCCAGGCAATAAATATGCACATGCCACAGAATTATTATTAAGATAATATTTGCTAGACTTAAGAGACTAATTATTTGAGCTGATATGTCTTTAGATTTTTCTCAAATGAAAACTAATAAGGAAGTGGAAATACTAAGGAAGCTGTTGCAAACTAAATTAAAATTAAGTAGAAAATAACATAGTAAAAGAAAGCTAGCATCTTAGGCTTTAAAAAAATTTAAGGAAAAAAAAAAGAACATGAGTCTATTTCTTGGACATTTGATTAAAAGGTAAAACCCTGAGATAGAAGAAAGCAACTCAAAATACACAAAAATTAAGATTTATTCATTTATCAATGTATTATATATACATGTGTGTGTGTATATATATATATACATATATATATATATATATATATATATAAGATCTGTAAGAAAAAACAGACTGTTTCACAGAACTAACACTCTTTCACTGATTTCTCCCTGCTAAATTATCTTAATGAGGGGACAACAAAGACAGATGAATTGTCAACCTTTCAGTAATGGAGAAAAATTCTTGCAATTCTCCTAGGGAAGACTAGCTACAGAATTATATACTAGAGAGCATTTAAAAATCACCCAACTCCCTTTTCTTTATTTTTCTGATTTTGTTATGGAAGTATGATTTTTTATTTATTTTTTATTGAAGGATAATTGCTTTACGGAATTTTGCTGTTTTCTGTCAAACCTCAACATGAATCAGCCATAAAAGGGAGGGGATATATGTATACCTATGGAAGTACGATTTTGATTATGACTTCCATTCACATGCATATGATTTAATGAGATCAAAGTCACTACCCTGATATTATGGACTGTATCTCGGTCATACGATAGTGTGCTGAGCATGAATCAGTTGGTTTGAAACTACAAACTCTGGATGCACTCAGGAAACGAGATATGCAGCATTCCAATAGGAGTCTGAGACCCTGAGCCGTGGCCTTACCAAGGAAAGGCCACTACGATGTATTCACCAAATGGCCAATTACCATCCTATTTTTTCTCTGATTTCCCTTTCTCTTTGAAATCTCAAAGGACAAAATTCCAATTTTTTTTTCATTTATTTTTATTAGTTGGAGGCTAATTACTTTACAATATTGTAGTGGTTTTTGCCATATATTGACATGAATCAGCAAATTTTTTAATCATTACCTATCTGTAAAAACGTTTGTCCTACAAATTATTCACTTGAAGGCAATATAAAAAGATGTTCAACATTGCTAAGAGAAAGGCAACTCAAATTACAATGAGGTATGACCTCATACCTCTCAGAATGGTCATCAACAAAAAACCTACAAATAATAAATGCTGGAGAGGGTGTGGAGACAAGGGAACCTTCCCACATTGTTGACAGGAAAGTAAGTCAGTGCAGCCACTATGGAGAATATTATGGAGAGCCATACCTTAAAAAAATAGGCTGCCATGATGCTCTAGAAATCTCACTTTAGGCATATATCTGGAGAACACTCTAATTTGAAAAGATACATGCACCTCAATGTTCACAGTAGCACTATTTACAATAGCTGAGACATGGAATCAACATAAGTATCCACTGACAGGTGAATGGATAAAAGATGTGGTACATATATAGACAAAGAAATATTACTCAGCCACAAAAAGAATGACACAATGCCATTTTCAGCAGCATATATGCACCTAGAGATTAGTATATCAAATAAAGACAGTTCAGTTCAATTCAGTTCCTCAGCCGTGGCCGACTCTTTGCGACCCCATGAACCGCAGCAAGCCAGGTCTCCCTGTCAATCACCAACTCCCGGAGCCCACCCAAACCCATTTCCATTGAGTTGGTGATGCCATCCAACCATCTCATCCTGTGTCGTCCCCTTCTCCTCCTACCCCCAATCTTTCCCAGTATCAGGGTCTTTTCCAATGAGTCAGCCCTTCACATCAGGTGGGCAAAGTATTGGAGTTTCAGCTTCAGCATCAGTCCTAGCAATGAACAACCAGGACTGATCTCCTTTAGGATGGACTGGTTGGATCTCCTTGCAGTCCAGGGGAGTCTCAAGAGTCTTCTCCAACACCACAGTTCAAAAGCATCAATTCTTTGGCGTTCAGTTTTCTTTAGAGTCCAACTCTCACATCCATACATAACTACTGGAAAAACCATATCCTTGACTAGACAGACCTTTGTTGACAAAGTAATATCTCTGCTTTTAAATATGCTGTCTAGGTTGGTCATAACTTTCCTTCCAAGAAGTAAGTGTCTTTTAATTTCATGGTTGCAGCCACCATCTGCAATGATTTTGGAGCCCCCTAAAATAAAGTCAGCCACTGTTTCCACTGTTTCCCCATCTATTTCCCATGAAGTGATGGGATCAGATGCTGTGATTTTAATTTTCTGAATGTTGAGCTTTAAGCCAACTTTTTCACTCTCCTCTTTCACTTTCATCAAGAGGCTTTTTAGTTCCTCATCACTTTCTGCCATAAGGGTGGTGTCATCTGCATATCTGAGGTTATTGATATTTCCCCCAGCAATCTTGATTCCAGCTTGTGCTTCCTCCAGTCCAGCGTTTCTCCTGATGTACTCTTCATATGTTAAATAAGCGGGGTGACAGTATACAGCCCTGACACACTGCTTTTCCTATTTGGAACCAGTCTGTTGTTCTATGTCCAGTTCTAACTGCTGCTTCCTGACCTGCATACAGGTTTCTCAAGAGTCAGATCAGGTGGTCTGGTATTCCCATCTCTTTCAGAATTTTCCACAGTTTATTGTGATCCACACAGTCAAGGCTTTGGCATAGTCAATACATCAGAAATAGATGTTTTTCTGGAATTCTCTTGCTTTTTCGATGATCCAGCGGATGTTGACAATTTGGTCTGTGTTGTGGATGGGACTGGTGATAGAAACAAGGTCTGATGCTATAAAGAGCAATATTGCATAGGAACTTGGAGTGTTAGGTCCATGAATCAAGGCAAATTGGAAGTGGTCAAACAGGAGATGGCAAGAGTGACTGTCGACATTCTAGGAATCAGCAAACTAAGATGGACTGGAATGGGTGAATTTAACTCAGATGACCATTATATCTGCTACTGTGGGCAGGAATCCCTTAGAAGAAATGGAGTAGCCATCATGGTCAACAAGAGTCTGAAATGCAGTACTTGGATGCTATCTCAAAAACGACAGAATGATTTTTGTTCGTTTCCAAGGCAAACCATTCAATATCAGAGCAATCCAAGTCTATGCCCCATCCAGTAACACTGAAGAAGCTGAAGTTGAACAGTTCTTTGAAGACCTACAAGACCTTCTAGAGCTAATTCCCAAAAGAGATGTCCTTTTCATGACAGGGGACTGGAATGCAAAAGTAGGAAGTCTAGAAACACCTGGAGTAACAGGCAAATTTGGCCTTGGAATACAGAATATAGCAGGGCAAAGGCTAATAGAGTTTTGCCAAAAGAATGCACTGGTCATAGCAAACACCCTCTTCCAACAACACAAGAGAAGGCTCTCCACACGGACATCACCTGATGGTCAACACTGAAATCAGATTGATTATATTCTTTGCAGCCAAAGATGGAGAAGCTCTATACAGTCAGCAAAAACAAGACTGGGAGCTGACTGTGGCTCAGATCATGAACTCCTTATTGCCAAATTCAAACTTAAATTGAAGAAAGTGGAGAAAATCCCTACACCATTCACATATGACCTAAATCAAATCCCTTATGACTATACAGTGGAAGTAAGAAATAGCTTTAAGGGACTAGATCTGACAGACAGAGTGCCTGATGAACTATGGATGGAGTTTTGTGACACTGTACAGGAGACAGGAATCAAGACCATCCCCAAGAAAAAGGAATGCAAAAAAGCAAAATGGCTGTCTGAGCAGACCTTTCAAATAGCTGTGAAAAGAAGGGAAGCAAAAAGCAAAGGGGAAAAGGAAAGATATACCCATTTGAACGCAGAGTTCCAAAGAGGAGAGATAAGAAAGCCTTCCTCAGTGATTGGTGCAAAGAAATAAAGGGAAACGATAGAATGGGAAAGACTGGAGATCTCTTCAAGAAAATTAGAGATCCCAAGGGAACATTTTATGCAAAGATGGGCACAATAAAGGACAGAAATGGTAAGGACCTAACAGGAGCAATAGATATTAAGAAGAGGTGGCAAGAATACACAGAAGAACTGTACAAAAAACATCTTCATGACCCAGATAATCACAATGGTGTGCTCACTCACCTAGAACCAGACCTCCTGGACTGTGAAGTCAACTGGGCCTTAGGAAGTATCACTACGAACAAAGCTAGTGGAGGTGATGGAATTCCAGTTGAGCTATTTCAAATCCTAAAAGATGATGCTGTGAAAGTGCTGCACTCAATATGCCAGCAAATTTGGAAAACTCAGCAGTGGCCACAGGACTGGAAAAGGTCAGTTTTCATTCCAGTCCCAAAGAAATGCAATCCCAAAGAATGCTCAAACTACCGCAGAATTGCACTCATCTCACACGCTAGTAAAGCTCAAAGTTCTCCAATCCAGGCTTCAGTAATACATGATCCGTTAACTTTCAGATAAAGACAAATATTATAATATCACATATGTGGAATATAAAAAAAAATGATACAAATGAACTTATTTACAAAATAGAAATAGACTCACAGACTTTGAGAACAAACGGTTACTAAAGGAAAAAGTGAGGGGAGGAATAAACTAGGAGTTTTTGATTAAACAAAAAACACTACTATATATAAAATAAACAACAAGGACCTACTGTATAGCACAGAGAACTATAGTCATCATCTTGTAGATATCTATAATGGAAAAGAATCTGAAAATGAATATATATACATTGCAAATCAAATATACTTCAACTAATAATAATAATAATAATAATAACAAAGCAGTATCTATAATTCATAGGAAGTGGGAAAACCAGAGACCCTGAATCAATTAATGACAATTTCAAGGAAAAAAGACAACTGAAAACAACTCTAACAAATATTTGAAAAAATGTAGTAAAATTTATCTCAGTTTGGGCTCTTTAAATACTGTCTAAGAATTTTTTTTTGAATAATGCTCACTTTCTTTGTACGTTTCTTTGTACTTTGGTTTTGTGGCATCACGACCTTACAAGACAAGGATATTATATGTAATATGTATATTATATGTTATATCCTTTGGCCTTCAGCCTGCCAGGCTTCTCTGTCCATGAAATTTTTCAGGTAAGAATACTGGAGTGGGTGTGACTTTTCTCCTCCAGGGGCTCTTCCTGACGCTGGCATCAAACCCATGTCTCCTGCATTATGGGCAGCTTCTTTACCCACTGAGCCATCGAGGAAGCCCATGTGTAATACAAGTTATAAGTATTCATAGGGAACCCTAATCTGAAGCATCTACAACTGTATATGATGTTGTTTTTACTATCCTGGAACCACCCAAGTTGAAAAATTAACTTAAAAATGTATTCAGAGGATTAGAGCTTGAGAAATGAAGTATGCATTTCCATAAAATGTATCAATATCTCTATTTGAATGAAAAATACATAAATATATGGCTTTAACTCCCTCTCCCTGTTTTATTAGGTTACAGATTTATATCTTGTTGAAGTGAGAGCATTCATGCATTTTACAGAATATTGTTAAATAACTTGCCAAAGACAGAAATCAGAAATGGATACAAAGAATAATTTTAAATAACTATTATATTTCAATGAAATTATCAATTACAACTAACTGAGCTTCTTCAGTTATAAAAACAAATAGTAGGGCTATTTACTGAAGATTGAATAGGGATATGAGAAAACAAGATTTGGATAAAGCAAAGTATACGGAAGATCAGTCCATCATTTCATTCAATAAACATTTGAATTATCCATGTGTATTGGGCATTGGATGGGCTACTGAGAATACTTTGCCCTCTTAGGGTTTTCTAAAGTCATTATTACGCATACATAAAATGTAGTCATTGGCATGTTTAATATTTTTCAAAAGCTTATCACATTTTAACTATAGATCTATGACTTATGTGTATGAATCTCAAAATAGTAATATCTTGGTGGTGAATTAATCACCAAGTTGTGTCCGACTCTTACAACCCGATGGACTGCAGCCTGCCAGGCTCCTTTGTCCCTGGGATTGCTCAGGCAAGAATACTGGACTGGGTTGCCATTTCCTTCTTCCTGACCCAGGAATCGAACTTGGGTCTCTTGCATTGCAGGCAGATTCTTTACTGACCAAGCTATGATTAATGTCTACCAGTCTTTAAAAAACAATAAAAATTAGAAAAGCTAATGTTTTTAATGGTATTAACTTCTCTTAAGTAGAACAGCATTATTCCATGTTCTTTCCAGGTATTTTCATCACACACAATATTTAGTTTTTATTTTAAGTAAACTCTTTTCTTTCCTTCTTTCTTTTTAAAGGGCATTTTTCCCCTCGTTTATCTCGGTAGTCATTAACTAATGACTTCAACTCTTATCGATAGAATAAAATGTGATGGTATGATCTTAGCATTAGCTTCTGCTTTAAATTGTGGCAGCAGATAAGGAATAAATATTTTTCTCTGACATCTGCAGGTCAGTAAGTGAATCTTCTAATTATTAGCCTTTAAAAAATCATTGAAATTAAAGACACTCATCTCTAAAGCCCTATGATTTGGAACCAATAATTTAATTATTTCATTACAGAATGCTCTTGTACAATGGAAATAAACCCACAAATCTAAAAGGACTTTAGAAGGTATATTTGTCTGGGCTAAAGAGAGAATGTGTTAACAGCATGGCTGATGACTGTAGAGGGGTCATAATCAACCAATTGATTAGACTATTTCAAGCTACTAGGGCATGCATATACATGTTGAAGTCTATTTTTAAGGGTAGCCAAATTTTACTATCAACAATATGGCTACAATTCAATGCTGTTGCTGACTAAAAAGACCACACTCTTAATTATTTTAAGTCCAGAAGAAAGAATATGTACTTTAATGTATTTTATAATCCCTCTATAAAAACACTTCATTCTTCCTCAAACCACCAAGAAAAACAATCTCCTAAAGTTGGCTGTCATCCAACATTTTGAAGATCTGAGGATTTGAGAGGAAATGAACTGAAATTACAAAAATAAAAATTAAATTATGCATATAACTGCAAGTCAGGACCATATTTGGAAAAAAAAAAACTCAATTTTAAACTACATTTGCCAATTTTCCAATCCAATTCCCCTTGAAAGGAAGCTGGATAAATCAAAATCACTCAGGTGAAAACTATGTAATGAAAGTAACTATGAATTCAATTTTCCTGTTTATATCTTTGTGAAAATAGCAGCATTGAACATCAACCAACCAACAGGCAACAACAAAACTTTCAACAACTAAGTTCATGAACATAGAACTATGCTAAGTTCTATGGAACTATGTGGAAGCAGCATATTTAATACACTGAAAAATAGATGTTCAATTCTATAACCAAGGAGTATGATCAACCTCTATTAGAAACTACAACCCATGTCTTAGCTAGTACATAACTTTGGAAATGTTACTAATCCTTCTCCTCCTCATTACTTCATCTACAAAATGGAAATAAGAATATCCACTTCATAGACTTCGTGACTGGATTGAGATAAAGTACCAAGTGTCTGGTATCTACACATCACTCAAAATTATACCTCTTCCCTAAGTAACACACTGAATTGAACATATAAGAGAAAAACAATTAAGGTATTTAATAATCAGCACTTTAAATACACTTAAGCAAAAAAAAAGTCAATTAGAAATGAAATGAATTTTGTTTAGAATCCAATAACATATCTTGCTATACTTCAGGGCTCAAAAAACAATAGCCCAGAAACCAAATCTCACCCACTGCGTGTTTTTCTTTTTTTATACATAACTTGTGAACGAAGTATATTTTTATATTTTAAAATGTCTGCAATAATTTCAAAGAAGATTTCATGGCACATGAAAATCAAATCTCAAAGCCTATAAATAAAGTTTTATTTCAGCTCAAACATATTCATTCATCTACATGTTGTCTATGGGTTAAAATAGCAGAGCTGACTAGTTATAAAAGAGTCTTTACAATCTTCAGGGCCTAGAATAATTAATATCTGATTCTTTCCACAGAAAAAATATGTTGATTCCTGTTTTAGCAAAAAGAATATCCTATCTTCTGCCATAACCTATTTTGTTATGTTTTAGCAAGATTTTTAAGACTCACTTTTTGATTATACAGCATTTGTTTTAATTATCTTGTAATGCACTTTAGACTTTTAACCAGTCCATATCCTACAAGATGAAATGATTTTAGCACACTAAGAAAAACACTTAATGAATGGATGGATGGATAGATGAAAGTAAAATAAAGAAATAAGTACTGTGAGATATTGTTTATTGTCATAAACTGATTATATATAACTATTTAGTAACTCTGTAAGCCAAACATTCATTTAAAATATAGTGGTGGTGCTGTTAAAAGCAACTGACTGATAATTCAAAGGAATTCACTAGAGTTAAGCTTTATGCATAAGAAATTTGATTCAGGATTTAATTTGTAGCTTCCAAACAATTGTATTTGATATGTACATAATTATCCCATCTGTCTCTCAGCAATATCTTAGAGAATTAACATTTTAACACACTGCAATTGTAAGGATTCTAAAATCAGAAGAGTAAAGTTTAATTTCAGCAAACTGCTTTGTGTACATCTCATAAGAGATTATCAATCAAAAGTCTCTTCTAGTATAACTGCAGAAAGATAAATTTTGTCAGACCCAATAGCAACTTAAAAAAAATCACACTACCATCTTAATATTCTCAAATGTAAAACTGTGAAAGTAACAATAGAATGGAAAAGAAAATACTGGGAGATAAAAGGGGATAAAAGAAAATATTGGGAAATAAAAGGAGACCAGACAAAAAGCACAAAAAAATTTTTTTTTAATTTTAAAGTATAACTTTGAGTTATATTTTTTATCTTTGAGGAACCATTCCATGTTGGAACAGTGGATATCTTCAGGACTTCTTATATAGTGAAAAAGAATGTACAAAATAAGACTCTATAGTTACTAGTATTTGTATAAAGATGAAAAATGAAATGTATATATATATATATATATATATATACATGTATATGTATATATGTGTATAGGCTTCCCTGGTGGCTCAGACTATAAAGAATCCAGAGATTCTTTATATGCAAGAGACCCAGGTTTGATGCCTAGGTTGGGAAGATCTGCTAGAGAAGGGAATGGCTACCCACTCCAGTATTCTTGCCTGGAGAATCCCATGAACAGAGGGGCCCAGTGGGCTACAGTCCATGGGCTCAAAAAGAGTCGGACATGACTGCAACTAAGCACACATTTTGCTTAGTTGCTTTGTATATTTGCTTCCATAGAAAATGTTTCTTGTGTCACACACCAGAAACAAAGGAAGAGCTTAACTGCCTGTCTGTGAAAATGGAAACTGGGGGAAAGTAGATTTTCATTCTATTTCTTCCATTTCCGTTTGCACACTTTCAAAGTGTTAAACCATGTGAATGTATTACATATTAAAAATTATTTTTGAAAAATATACAAATTTTAAAAATCACTTATGTATATACATTTCCTATTTTAGTAATCCTCTCCCAAACTAATAGAAGTGCTTTAATTAAGAGTGGTTTCAATTATAAAAGAAAAAGGGCCACTTGGGGAATTTTGGATTTAGAAGTTGGAAATAATTTTGCCTAGTATGTCTCGAGTCCAGCAGTGAATGCTGTTAGATGTTAGAAACCTTCTGATGGTTTGGGCACATCTTTGATGTGATTCCATATTCTAACTGAGCAGGTTTTTCATCCTAATTTGTTCGCAGACATAAAAATTCACTGGAAAAAAATGCCTGGAGCAGTGTTAGAACACACCGGCAGGCTTGCTACTTTCATGTCTCATTATACATGTTCAAATTTGTTTTGTAATACAAATAATGTCTCCCACGAGACTAAGCAGTGCGGTTTTCCTCAGGATGTAAGCAGTTGAGAAAAGTCTGGAATAATAACTGAATTCACAAAAATAAGAAGAGTGGGTTCTTATATGAAGTTTATGAAATGTTCCCCTGGACAAGAGAAAAAGAAAAAAAAAATTAATCCTCATTCTTAGCAAAAGGTTGAAAAAAAAAAATAGCTGAGTGGACTTGTCAAAAGCCTAGCAGGAAAACAAGTTTTGGTCCAAATATATTTCTATTTTCCCCAGACATGCCAAAAGTTAACGGCAGAATTTACAATTCCTGTGAATTATGAGATATTTCCCACAGTCCTAAATCCCAAAAACAACCACTTAAAAAATGATCTAGGCTTGGACTTTTACTTTCACCAGAGGTTTTCGCGAATCAAAACCGAAGCCTTTGGGAGCTAAGTAGGATATAATTATGCAGTGATTGTAAAATAAAAAAGAAAGCAAGGGAAGAATAAAGCCACCTGCATGGGTTTAGCTCTGATCTTCACCAGGGCATGAAAGGTACCACCTGCACTGAGGGAAGGAAGGACAGAGACATGATACCAAAGTAGGAGCAGAGAAAAGCCCTTGGGGAAATGCTCTGGCTGGGAAGACTGCTAATATCACCAGGGACCCAGAGAAACATGGAAGCAAGACTGCATTCCACTTGACTGTTTTCTTTTCTTTTTTAATTGGAGTATAATTGCTTTGCAATGTTGTGTTAGTTTCTGCCCTAACACTCTGTGAATCAGCTGTAAGTATGCATATAGCCCCTCTCTCTTTGACCTCCCCCCCATTCTCCCCCATCCCACCCATCTAGGTCATCACAGAGCAACGAGCTGAGCCCCCTGTGCTATACAGCAGCTTTCCACTAACTATCCGTTTTACACATGGTAGTGTCATCAATATTTGTATCAAACATATTCTCCTAATTCATCCCACCCACCCCTTCCCCTACTGCCCCCACACATCCATTCTCTACATCTGTGTGTCTGATCCTGCCCTGCAAATAGGTTCATCTACACCACTTTCATCGTCCTTAGTGATCAGTGCAAAGAAATAGAGGGAAACAACAGAATGGGAAAGACTAGAGAGCTCTTCAAGAAAATTAGAGATAGCAAGGGAACATTTCATGCAAAGATGAGCTCAATAAAGGACAGAAATGGTATGGAACTAAAAGAAGCAGAAGATATTAAGAAGAGGTGGTAAGAACACAGAACTGTACAAAAAAGATCTTCATGACCCAGATAATCAGGATGGTGTGATCATTCACATAGAGTCAGACATCCTGGAATGTGAAGTCAAGTGGACCTTAGGAAGCATCACTTCAAACGTAGCTAGTGGAGGTGATGGAATTCCAGTTGAGCTACTTCAAATCCTCAAAGATGATGCTGTGAAAGTGCTGCACTCAATATGCCAGCAAATTTGGAAAACTCAACAGTGGCTACAGGACTGGAAAAGTCAGTTTTCACTTCAATCTCAAAGAAAGGCAATGCCAAAGAATGCTCAAACTACCACACAATTACACTCATCTCACACACTAGTAAAGTGATGCTTAAAATTCTCCAAGCCAGGCTTCAGCAATACATGAACTGTGAACTTTCAGATGTTCAAGCTGGATTTAGAAAATGTAGCGGAGCCATAGATCAAATGGCCAACATTCGTTGGATCATCAAAAAAGCAAGAGAGCTCCAGAAAAACATCTATTTCTGATTTATTGACTATGCCAAAGTTTTTGACTGTGTGGATCACAATAAACCGTGGAAAATTCTTCAAAGGATGGGAATACCAGATCACCTGACCTGCCATTAAGAAATCTGTATGCACCTCGGGAAGCAACAGTTAGAACTGGACATGGAACAACAGACTGGTTCCAAATACGAAAAGGAGTATGTCAAGGCTGTATATTGTCAATCTGCTTATTTAATTTATATGCAGGGTACATCATGAGAAATACTTGGCTGGATGAAGCACAAGCTGTAATCAAGATTGCTGGGAGAAATACCAGTAACCTCAGATATGCAGATGATACCACCCTTATGGCAGAAAGTGAAGAAGAACTAAAGAGCCTCTTGATGAAAGTGAAAGAGGAGAGTGAAAAAGTTGGCTTAAAGCTCAACATTCAGAAAACTAAGATCATGGCATCTGGCCCCATCACTTCATGGCAAATAGATGGGGAAACAGTGGAAACAGTGGCTGACTTCATTTTGGGGGGCTCCAAAATCACTGCAGATGGTGGCTGCAACCATGAAATTCAAAGACACTTACTCCTAGGAAGAAAAGTTATGACCAACCTAGATGGCATATTAATAAGCAGAGACATTACTTTGCCAACAAATGTCAGTCTAGTCAAGGATATGGTTTTTCCAGTAGTCATAAAGAAAGCTGAGCACCAAAGAATTGATGCTTTTGAACTGTGGTGTTGGAGAAGACTCTTGAGAGTCCCTTGGACTGCAAGGAGATCCAACCAGTCCATTCTAAAGGAAATCAGTCCTAAATATTCATTGGAAGGACTGATGTTGAAGCTGAAACTCCAATATTTTGGCCACCTGATGCGAAGGACTGACTCATTTGAAAAGAACCTGATGCTGGGAAAGATGGAAGGCAGGAGGAGAAGAGGACGACATAGGATGAAATAGCTGGGTGGCATCAATGGACATGAGTTTGGGTAAACTCCGGGAGTTGGTGATGGACAGAGAGGCCTGGCGTGCTGCTGTCCATGCGGTCACAAACAGTCGGATACGACTGAGAGACTGAACTGAACTGATACCATTTTCAAGATTCCGTATATATACACTAATATACTTTTTTTAGTGAATTTATTGTGATGTAATTCCTATAGCTTCAAAGTGAAAGTGTTAGTTGCTCAGACGTTCATTCTGACTCTTAGAGATCCTATAGACTGTAGCTAACCGGACCTCTCTGTCAATGGAATTCTCTAGGCAAGAATACTGGAATGGCTTGAATTTCCCTTCTCCAGGTTGATCTTCCCAGCCCAGGGATTGAACCTGGTTCTCCTGGCTTGCAGGCAGATTCTTAACCAACTGAGCCACCAAGGAAGCTTTCCAGTAGTCATGTACAGATGTGAGAGTCTGATCATAAAGAAGGCTGAGCACCAAAGAATTGATGCTTTTGAAGTGTGGTGTTAGAGAAGACTTTTGAGAGTCCTTTGGACAGCAAGAAGATGAAACCAGTCAATCCTAAAGGAAATCAACCCTGAATATTCACTGGAACGACTGATGCTGAAGCTCCAATACTTTGGCCACCTGATGCTAAGAGCTGACTCACTGGAAAAGACTGTGATGCTGGGGAAGATTAAGGGCGGTAGAAGAAGGGGGAGACAGAGGATGAGATGGTTGGATGGCAACATCAACTCAATGGACTAAGTTAGAGAAAATTCCAGGAGACGGTGAAGGACAGGAAAGCTTGGTGTGCTGCAGTCCATGGGGTCTCAAAGAGACAGACACGACTGAGCAACTGAAGGACAGTAACAATTCATATAGCAGAATATTTACCCATTTAAATCTATTTATCCATATTAGTGGTTTCTCATGTATTAGTACAGCTGTGCAACCATCATCAAATCCAATTTTAGAACATTTTCAGCCCCTCCAAAGAAACCCTACATCCCTCCACCCATGAGCAATGGCTCTACATCCCACTCCTGTCCCACCGCCAGCTCCTGGCAACCACTAATCTACTTTGTGTTTTTATAGAATTGCCTATTATGAATATTTCATGTGAACGGTCATACAACATGCAATCATTTATGACCGACTCCTTTCATTTAGCATAATGTTTCCAAGGTTTACCCACGTTGTACCTTGCACCAGTACTTAATACATTCTTGTTGTTGAGTAGTATTCCTTTGTATGGACATATCACATTTGCACTTATTCATTTCCCTATTGAAGGGCATTCAATTTGCTTCCATTTGGGTGCTATTATGAATAATGCTACTATAAACATCCATGTACAAGTTTTTCATGAATGTGTGTCCCCCTAACTCTTAAGTAAACACCTAAGAGTGGAATTGCTGGGTCACATGGTAAATCTACGTTTCACCTTTTCAGAAACTGCCAGACTATTTTCTGAACCAGCTGCACCACTTTACATGCCCATCAGCAATGTATAAGGGTTCTGACTTCTCCCTATCCTTGTCAACATTTGTTATTGTGTCTTTTTATATCAAAACCATCTCAGTGGGTGGAAGGTAGGTTCTCATTGTGGTTTTTATTTGCAGGCCTCCGATGGTCATAATGCTGACCATCTTTTCTTGTGTTTCATGGCCATTTGTACACGTCCTTTGCAGAAAGGTCTATTCACATCCTTTACCTACTTTTTAAACCTAGGTTATCTGTCCTTTGATTATTGAGTTGTAAAAGTTGTTACATATATTGTAGATTACAAATATATAGAATTCAAATATATGCCTTGCAAATATTTTTTTTTTCTGTTCTGTGGATTGTCTTTTCACTTCATTTATGATGTCCTATAAAACACATTTTAATTTTAATAAAGTAAATTTATTGTTCTTTTGTTAGTTATACTCCTGTTATCGTACCATATGTCTTTATCATGTGTGTTCAGTCACTCAGTCATGTCTGACTCTTTGCCACCCCAGCCTGCCAGGCTCCTTTGTCCATGTGATTTCCCAGTCAAGAATACTGGAATGGGCTGCCATTTCCTCTCCAAGGGAACTTCCCAAGCCAGCAATCGAACCCGTGCCTTCTGTGTCTCGGGCATTGGCAGGCGGATTCTTTACTACCAGAGCCAAGTGGGACCACCCTGTGTCTTTATCATACAGTAAACTGCATTACCTCTGAAAAGTGAGCCTAATGAGTTATTTGCCATCTTGGAGCCATATGGGTCTTCTAGTGATAGCAGCCAATAATCTGACATTTATATTATCAACAGATGGACATCTTCTCATAACTCTGAGTGTTTTCCAAGTAACCTCTGTACCCTGAGGCCACAGTTCAGAACATTCATCAGTCCTGAAACAGAACACTGGGGCTATAGTTTCTAAGGATAGTGATTGTGCAGAAGGAAAATTCTAAACATGAGGGTCTAGGGCGTTATGAAACCTCCCGCTTGTAACAAAACCTGTTACTATTATGTTGAAACAGAAGAAAAACAAAGAAATCTGCCCGCACAGACAGAGTTCCAAAAAAAGAGAACAAGTAAAATGGAGAAAAACAAATGTAAAACTTTATCAAAGAAAACTGTACTGAAGTAAATGAAGCTAAAATCCATAGCAACTTTTGGCACACCGTGATACTTTTGATAGTAAAACTAAGATATTCTGGTAAAGTTACTCAACTTTATAGAAAATAGTTGTATATATATTCTCTAAGTACAAGAGGGGGAGCTAGGTTATATCAAAGTGATATGAGATTTCTTCAGGAAAATAACCTCTGAAAACATAGCAATATCTCTAGTATTAAAGCAACAAAGAATAACAAGATAAGTATATATCCATGTACTTTGGCTTTTTTTTTTTTTTTGAGTAAAAGGACCACATGCCTTCTCAAGAATTCAAGAAGCTAAAGAAAGCAATACTCACTGGACTGTCTTTGGGAGAGAATAAGAATATTTAATGAAATGTTTGCATTTAAGAGAATCGGGTGGAGAGGGAGGTGGGAGGGGGGATCGGGATGGGGAATACGTGTAACTCTATGGCTGATTCATATCAATGTATGACAAAACCCACTGAAAAAATAAATAAAAAAAATAAAATAAAATAAAGTAATTACTGATATATAAAAAATAAAAAAATAAATAAATAAAATAAAATAAAAATAGCATTGGAAATGTGATAAGTACTACTGATAATTATACCCCTAAATAAAGAAGTAAGCTTAAACAATTAAAATTATGATGGTAGAATGGAATGTGAATATTAGAAACCTTGCCATTGCAAAAAAATAAAAAAATGTTTTCAAGAAACAAAATCGGGAGGCTGAAGTGCAAGGCAGTGCAAGGATATTTATTTCCCCATCCTTCATTAGACAGATAACAGATGTCTTCAAAACTTGAAACACATCCATCTCACAATGTTATCACATTTTAGAAGACATTTAAAATCTAAGATCTCTTCTTATAAAGAAATGCTTGCTTCAAGTTCAGCAATCCCTTCAATTACATTTAAATTTCTTTGTATTTATCAATTCTGAATAATTCTGATTTCAGAAAAAAATTAACTTAGTATCTTTTATTTGTAGATGTTTTATACATAGCATGATTCCACTTCAGCAAAATTCTCTCTCAACCTTTCCCCATCCATCCATCAATCCATCCATCTCTCTATTTGTATCTACATCGGTCTGCATCTGTATACAGAGATATCTAAAATTATCATGTTAATGTTTTTTTCTGAGTGGTTGAGTGAGTTTCCTTGTTTCCATTTCTTTACCTTTATATCTTAAATAAACACATGTAATTTATACAAAAACAATGCAGCTTTTTAAAACATTATTATTAAAATTTCCTAAGGTAACATATTAAAAGTAAACTCCAGTCTGGTAGAGCCCATGAAAAAGATTTTATAGTAGCCCTCCTCAAATTTTAAAACAAATACAAATCAACTAGGAATCTTATAAAATGCTGGTTCTAATTCAGTAGGTTTGGACTGGATCCAAAGATTCGGTATTTCTAGTAAAGGCCCAAGGCCATCCATTGAGCAATAACAGATTTTAAGGAATTTCATGAAGTTACTCATTAAATAAGCAAAACATTTATAAGCCATGAAAATGAGCATATGAGGGGAATTAGAGAAAACAACAGTAACTAATAAATAAAAATATTAAAAACCTATTCTGGGCATTGGACTTCTACAGTAAGTCATTAGGAAGATCAGTTTATATAGTTGTCTTTTTTTGTTGTTAATTCTTTTAGGTTTTAGGTTCTGGTGAACCAGTATTCTGTCATCCAATGAAAGCTGCAATTCTAAAAGTTCATTTTCTTCCATTTTTCTCAGTAAGGACTCTATTTTTTAACACTTGAACTCTAAGGGGAATACTATGTGGGAAAATTCATTGGAGAAAAGTAATACAATTATTCTGGAGAAGACAGGCCCAGACTACAGGCCTACAGACTGAGAATAGTCTAAGGAGTAAAACCTACAAAATTATCTATAATTTTGTGTGATTTGAGGCATCATGTCAGAAACTCCAAATATTCCGTCTATAATTTGAATTAAATCCTTCTGGCAATATACAAAAATCCTAGACCAGAGAGCATCTCAGAGAGCATCAGAATCTGTTAGAGAATTTGTTAAAAACAGACATTCAGGGACTGGGGGGCCTAGACTCCAAACATGGACTTTCAACAAGTGACACATATTAAAAGCCAAGAACCTGGAAGCCTGCTACTTAGTTCATTCAAGTATTTATTTCTTATTGCTAGTTGAAAGCAGAGTTTAATTGGAAAAGGCCTGAGTATTTTGGTAGAGGTTAAACTAAGTGGCAAGTTATAAAAGTCACCACAAACCTTTTCAAGAAGAAAGGAGTTCAGTAGGAAACCTCATGGGCCCTGACACCTGAATATTCTCCACAAGAAGAAGATGGGCAGGAAAGAAGAGGTGGAGTGTCAAAGAAATGCAGGTGAGAAGGCCCCAAGGGCAGATCGCTAGTTCTTACAGATGTTCTAAGACTGGCCTGTTTCTTTGTTCACTCAAACAAACCACAGCTAGAATCGGTCTTCTGGTTCAGTCCCACCGACTTACAAACGACGGAAATGAAGAACCCTCAAAGAAACGGTTTTGTGAATCCAGTGTCATAAAGATGTAAATGCAACCCAGGTCTCTCTTGCCTTTTAGTTATAACTCTAAGATATGCTATTTGATTTCTCAGAAGCCTACTTTTTCAATAGATATGAAAGTAAATGTGCTTATAAGTATATACTTTAAAATCAGCGACTATCTCTAGTGTATATTCTCCATCTGTTCAAATATTTCTTAGGAGTATAGAACTATACAAATATAATATCTGTTACATATATATTATATATACTGTTATATAACATGTTAATAATATATATTCTACTATATGTTATAACATTATAACATTATAGATGTTATTATTGTTCAGTCACTAAGTTGTGTCCGACTCTGCATCTCCATGGACTGCAGCATAAAAGGCTTCCTTGTCCTTCACTACCTCCTGGAGTTTATCCAAACTCATGTTCAATGAGTTGGTGACACTATCCAACCATCTCAACCTGTCAACCCCTTCTCCTCCTGACCTCAATCTTTCCCATTATCAAGCTCTTTTCGCATCAAGTGGCCCAAGTATTGGAGCTTCAGCTTCAGTATCAGTCCTTCCAATGAATATTCCGGGTTGATTTCCTTTAGGATTCACTGGTTGGATCTCCTTGCAGTTCAAGGAACTCTCAAGAGTCTTCTCCAGCATTACAGCTCAAAAGCATCAATTCTTCAGTGTTCAGCCTTCTTTAGGGTCCAACTCTCACATCCATATGTGACTATTGGAAAAACCACAGCTTTGACTAGAGGGACCTTAGCCAGAAAATTGATATCTCTGCTCCATAAAACACTACCTAGGTTTGTTACAGCTTTCCTTCCAAGAAGCAAGTGTCTTTTAAGTATAATTATAATATAATATAATGTAATAATTATATAATTATAACATTATATATACATGTTATGATACAATAACTATACAATAGAATAACAGTTATAACATAACACACTATATATGTATACATATACATATGTATACATATGTACATGTATATATGCTACATTATAATTATACTATTACATAAGTATAATTATTATATAACATGTATAAATAATCTATATACCATTATATATTATACTATGTGTCATTTTATTATAGATATACTATTTCTATTATATATATATATATATATTATAATATATAGGACATAGTTTATATTTTTCTAGATATATGGTTCCAAAAATAACAAACCAAGAGATAACCAAAAAAATGGTGTAAAAAAAGTAATAATAATAATATTCTTGCTGCCACTGTGTGAATTTCATCATCCCTTTCTGGTTCTTAATTCTCTTCCTTGAATACCGTAACTTTACAACTCTAAGCTCTAAGCCAAATAATCATAGCCCCAATTATGAAATAAATACCAACCACGTTTCTTCCTATAAGCTCCACATCAGGATGATTTTACATCCATTTACTGAACTTCTAATAAACTTTGGACAATCACTGGATAGCTAAAAATTTTTTGATAACTTACATTTTTTAAGTATTCAATAGAAATCAACAGCTTGTCTCTAATTCAATCCCACTCCCATATGTTTATCATCAGCTTAAAGGGGGAAAAAGCACTGTTCAAATAAATTAACTTTCAAAATGTGTGTACTTTCTCAGCAGGAGTGAGAGAAAAAAAATTTAAACTCAAAGATTCTGGCAAAATCACTTAGAAGTTCAAACATTTGGATTATCTAGATTCCTCTTAAGTGTTTTGCTTCCAGTACCACGTGTAAGAAAAAACACAAAATGAAGATCGGTTATTTTAAACATCCCACATTTTGTGATCACTCTGTCAGAAAAAAATGTGGATGGATTTTTATATTACATATAATTTCTGTTAGGTATACTATTATAAGACTGTCAAAATCAAGAAAATAACTTCAGCCTTGTAGTCTACATTATCTCTTGTGTTAACATATAGGACATCCTTTAGGATTTTAAATGTAGACCACATTTATATTTCATCCATGTACACAGGCTTAAAAATAAACACAAGATCACTTGTACAGGTTCTAAAATAAATCAGCCAGCAGACATGAGATCCACTCCGTTTCTCACTTCTATTCTCTTTCCACTTAATTATCACGGGAACCTTTGTGTCCTTCAGCTAGATGCTTCTTGTTCTCAGAACCAAAGGCTGTGGGAACAGTAAAAGGAAAAGAAAAAAAAAAAAAAGCATGCTAAGAAGAAGAGGCATTGTTGGTAAATTCAAGTTGACATCATGGGACATTTGAAAGTGCCACGGGGAAATTATGTTCCTAATGATATTCTTTTCTCTATATACAAGCAACTCTTCACATTCATGTATTTATGATTCTTGAGTTCAGATTTTTGCAGAAGTTTTGCGAGACGCAGCTCTCTCAGTTTAAGGTGGGTGTTTTTACAGCACTGTCCTTTGTGAGAGAAGTCACTGCAAAAAGTGAGTGGGCTCAGCATGGCTTCCAGGAGGTAAATAGAGCTTAGGAGCTCCTGTTCTTGCCTCATCCAGGCCTGAACACTTAAGAGACTGATGGGGATCAACTCGCACATAAGGGCTTCCCTGGTGGCTCAATCAGTAAAGAGACTGTCTGCAATGCAGGAGACCAGACTCCTGCCCCTGGATCAGGAAGATCCCCTGGAGAAGGACATGTCAACCCACTCCAGCCTTCTTGCCTGGGAATTCCACGGACAGAGGAGCGCGGTGGGCTACAATCCAGGGGGTCACAAAAAGTCAGACAAGATTAAGTGACCAAAGCCACACAACTCATGCATAAACACCCTCTGAGATCATTCAATTTATTTTAAATACATAACTTCTCTTGAATTATTTTCATCAGATGCAACACAAAAACACTGAGCAATAAGAACAGTTTTTGTTTAGACGTGAGGAACAGAACATAAATTTGATGTTTTGAATTGTTTGCATAAAGAGTAGAACTAGAGGGAACAGGAGAGTTAGTAGGTGACAGGTAGACATGCAGCTTTGGAAAGTGTTGAAAACGGAAGAATGGTTTTTAAGAAGAGAGAAATTCTGAAGTGCAGAGAGGAAATTACAAAAATAAACTCTACTTTGCTATTTCACTTATATCGTGGTGACTGCAGTTTTTTGCAAGCCAAGGATACACAAGGTGGAATCATATAAAATTAAAATTTAGGTGTTCTTCAAAAGCTGCTTTCTGCTATTCCCCAGAGAGACATCTTCTAAATCATCCATGAAAGATGAACACCAGTCTTGGCAGTCAGTCAGTGACAGGGAATCGGCTGCCTTTATCAGGATAAAGTCCATTCCTAAATACGAGACAATTCTTCCTGCAGCTTTTTACTATCTTACTGTTGCCCTGAATCATAACCAAAAAAAAAAAGCTTCCTTTTTCAATTAGTTTAATTTAAAGAACACTCAATGGGGCAGGGAGGTCCAAGAAGGAGGGGATATACGTATATACCTTTGCTCAGTCGCTTCAGTTGTGTCTGACTCTTTGCGACCCTAGGGACAATAGCCGGCCAGGCTTCTCTGTCCCTGGGATTCTCCAGACAACAATACTGGAATGGGTTTCCATGCCCTCCTCCAGGGGATCTTCCCGACCCAGGGATAGAATTCAAGTCTTCTGTGTCTCCAGCACTGTAGGGCCACCTGAGAAGCCCGGGATATATATATGCTGCTTCTGCTGCTGCTGCTAAGTCACTTCAGTCGTGTCCGACTCTGTGCGACCCCATAGACGGCAGCCCACCAGGCTCCCCCGTCCCTGGGATTCTCCAGGCAAGAACACTGGAGTGGGCTACCATTTCCTTCTCCAATGCATGAAAGTGAAAAGTGAAAGTGAAGTCTCTCAGTCGTGTCCGACTCTGTGCGACCCCATGGACTGCAGCCCACCAGGCTCCTCCATCCATGGGATTTTTCCAGGCAAGAGTACTGGAGTGGGGTGCCATTGCCTTCTCCTGGGATATATATACGTATAGCTAATTCATGTTGTTATACAGTAGAAACTAATGCAACACTGTAAAATGATTATACTCCAAGAAAAGAAGGAGGGGAGAGAGAGAGGAAAGAAACAAAGGAAGGAAGGAAGGAAAGAAAGAAGCATCCACTATAAGCTACATTTAGTGCTAGGCAAAAAGGCTACCATCTAGCAAGCATCTTCCCTCTTACCTTCACTCTGCTGGAAGTCAGGACAAGCTAAGCAAGCCTAGGCTAACTCCCGAATGCTGGGCCACTACATGGAGAGAAACTTTATGGAGGAGAATCAAGTAATTCCAGCCAAAAGGCTGCACCAGGACCACAGCATAAGTGACACCATCTTGGACCTTCCAGTCATGATCAAGTCCAGCAGGCTGACATCTCATAAAGCACTCTGCTAAGCCCTGTCTGAACTCCTGACCACAGAATTGTGAGCAATAAAACATCTGCTGTTTTCTGTTGTTGTTGTTCTTTTCTTTTTAAGGCTACAACATCAACTTAAATAAACAAGGTGGTCACTTCCTTCAGAAGTTTAAATATTTCCAGGCATTTGAACAGAGTTCTTATATACACTCTCTACCCTTGCACTTTAAGGCAGAGAGTTTTCATTCTTCTACCTGCCCTAGTTGGTATCCTCTGTGAATTAGTGCACCCATAACTAACCACAACATGAGAGACTAATTTTGAGGGGTTCATAATTCAGTAGAAATCTGGACATTATTACTATATTAAAAATCATATGATTTGTGATACATCAGAAATATTAATAAATATAATGAATCTCAAACTCTTGAAAATTTACTGTTTTTCTATCATTGTCTATCAAGAAACCACAGTACTTGCCTAACCAATTTCAATTCCTCCCTAGAATCAGAATAAAATAGATTTTTTTAAAAAATGAGGAGGAGCAAGATAGATGTTTTTATGCCAGTGAGAAACAGAGACCACATGCTAATTCTAAAGTGACTCTCCCCAATTCTCTCCACAGCTGTGTCCATCTCTACATTATACTTGTTTTTAAAATGAGGAGTTACAGACTATTCTGTCATTAAAATGAGATTTTTTTTTTTCATTTTCCGGGTGTCTCTGTATTAGTTCATAAATAGTTCATAATCCTGTTTTAGAAAGATAAGTATGGCATAGAAAATCTTTTTTTCCCAGAATTCTAATAGCTTTTGCATTATAATTTTTATTAAGAATTAACCAAAACATAGCAGCTATCCCCCTATACCATTTTGGGAAGAATAGAGTGATCTCGTTGCATATTCCCACCAAACTGTATCACCTGAAGCAGGTAGCTTACTGTTAACAGTCATGATATAGTTTTTCATGATCCCTGGGGATATTCTCCTCTTTCAAAGTTTATGATTCAACATGTTCTCTGAGTAAGGAAAAACTAAAATGGGACTTCCCTGGTGGTCCAGTAGTTAAGTCTTGACCTTCTAATATAGGATATGAGGGTTCAGTCCCTGGTTGGGGAGCAAATATCCCACATGCCCTGCAGTCAAAAAAAATCAAAACAGAAAGCAGAAGCAAGATTGCAACTAATTCAACAGAGGCATTATAAATGGTCCACACTAAAAAAAAAAAAAAAAAAACTAAAAAAAAAAAAAAGAAAAAAATACCAACATGGTAGGCTGATAGGAAAAGCAACAATCTGGCCCAGAACACAGAGACAATTTATTAACAGCAAAGTAATTCCATTTTGCTCTCCAGCATGCATGCATGTATGCATGCTCAGTCATTCTCAGTTTGCTCTCCAGAATCTCATCTAATCATATCGAAGTGATGAGAAGTACACAAAAAGGAAAAAAAAATGTTAAAAATCACAAAATCACTAAAAAGTGGGGGTGGGGTAGGGTGGGGTGGGTAAAAAGAGTTCATATTTTTGAAGTCTTATTTGTGAAAAAAATCAAGTAATTAACTTAATCAAGTAAGTTAATAAATCAGTTTTCCAGTTATCTACATTTTTTAAATGAAAGTATATACCATTCATTATTTTAAAGGGCATTTTTTGCTAAGAATTTAAACTTTTTTATTAAAGAATATTTTTCAGAATTATTTTTTAGAAAAAGCAATGAGATCTAATCACTCTTACATACAGGGATGTAAGAGGTTGCATACTGTGCCTGGTATGCCTCTGTAACTTTTACCTCACTGCTATACCAAAATGTTAGAAATTAGCATCCTGGTATAGTAGGTGATGTCTAATACTTTCCAAAACGTACTCTTTAACTGCAAGCTGATATTATAATAGACTGTGTGATTAAATTTTATTTTTAATTAGAAAATAACACAATACAGTGAAATAAATTTCTTCAGTAACTGTAGTCTTACAACTTATGCACTGCCAAACAATTCTCACACCATAGAAAAATGCGCATATAAGTCAAATAGGATCAAACAGTGAAATCTATTAAAATCTACCTCCAGTTATCAATTAATAAGGAAGGTCTTAAAGTAAGGATATTATATCTGATTTATCACTTTGTAATTTGCCAACAAAGGTCCATCTAGTCAAAGCTATCATTTTTCCAGTAGTCAGGTATGGATGTGAGAGTTGGACTATAAAGAAAGCTGAGCGCCAAAGAACTGATGCTTTTGAGAAGATTCTTCAGAGTCCCTTAACTGCAAGGAGATCCAACCAGTCCGTCCTAAAGGAAATCAGTCCTGAATATTCATTGGAAGGACTGATGCTGAAGCTGAAACTCCAATACTTTGGCCACCTGATGCGAAGAACTAACTCCTTGGAAAAGACCCTAATGCTGGGAAAGGAGGAGAAGGGGATGACAGAGGATGAGATGGTTGGATGGCGTCAACAACTTGATGGACATGAGTTTGAGTAAGCTCCGGGATTTGGTGATGGACAGGGAAGCCTGGTGTGCTGCAGTCCCAGGGGTTGCAGAGTCAGACACGACTGAGCGACTGAACTGATCATTTTATAATGTTTAAATTTGCCTTAACTTGTATTTTTTTCCCTTTATTTCTCCTTTATTTATTTATTATTTATTTTTGCGTTTTGTTTTGGCCTGCAGCTTTTGTAGGAAAATGGGAGCAATACTATTCCCACAACCAGTGCAACAAGCCAAGTATATGTAACTTACCAGATCTCTAATGTCTTCAGAGACCTGGTCAATGATTTGCCAGGAAAACAGAGCCCAAAGCAAATAGGCTATGAACTAAAAGGAAGACAAAATGCTGAATTCAAGAACCTCACGCTCCATCTCTTATATTTAACTTTTGTTTAAATATTTTCCTGATGGATTTCTATTTACATCTCTTTCTACATGGTCAAGATGTATTTTCTTTCAGAGTTGAAATTTATTTTTAATAATTTTGTAAAAATACAGTAAAACTGAAAATATAATATGCACTGAATCAAATGTATCAGCCTTTGATTTTTTTTTAGTATGTATAGAAAATTAGTTATATATCTCTAATTCCAACAAACAGATTCATATTCAGCTTTATGAAAGGTGATAATACATAGTTATTCTTATAAAAGCAAATAATATCTTGAAAGAGGCATTTATTTGAAATACAAATAAAACACATAAAGAAAAGCCATGCCTAAATAAAAAATAAAGAAATAAACAATAGTTGTTTTAATTGGGGAAAAAATTCAATGAATAGTCTCCTTAAATGGATCATACCAAAATAAGAGTGCTTAGATCACCTGAAGGTAAAATGTCTTTTTGACAATTCTTACATACATACAAAATCTAACCTTTAATATGATGCTGCTGCTGCTAAGTCACTTCAGTCGGGTCCAACTCTGTGCAATCCCATAGACGGCAGCCCACCAGGCTCCCCCGTCCCTGGGATTCTCCAGGCAAGAACACTGGAGCGGGTTGCCATTTCCTTCTCCAATGCATGAAAGTGAAAAGTGAAAGTGAAGTCTCTCAGTCGTGTCCGACTCAGCGACCCCATGGACCGCAGCCCACCAGGCTCCTCTATCCATGGGATTTTCCAGGCAAGAGGACTAGAGTGGGGTGCCATTGCCTTCTCCGAACCTTTAATATACGCCATTATAAGTGAATGTTGTTTATGTGGATAATATTGTATATGTGGAAAGTGAAAGTATTAGTCACTAAGTTTTGTCCAACTCTTTGAAACTACACACACACACACACACATATACATATATGTATATATATATATATAGCTTCCCTTGTAGATCAGTCAGTAAAGAGTTAGCCTGCAACGCAGGAGAAACACGTTTGATCCTTGGATCAGGAAGTTTCCCCTGGAGAAGGAAATGGCAACCACTCTAGTATTCTTGCTTGGAGAATCCCATGAACAGAGGAGCCTGGCGGGCTACAGTCTATGGGATCACAAGAGTCAATACGACTAAGAGACTAAGTGCACACACACACAGATATATGTATACAACATATATACATATATATTTGTTAAACTTGGCAATAAATACAAAAGGACATATTTCCAATCTGTTGAAATATATATTTTGTGTCTACACAGAAATTTCATCCCATATGTATATATAACTCTCTTCCATAAATTAGAAAACCATTCCTCCAATTTTGAATATTTATCATGCTTTCTATATCACACTAGTAACACATACTGAATAATAAGCACCATTACGTGCTCAGTTATTGCTGAATTCCAGAGTAGATTATCAGAAGTGGATTTAATTGTTCAAAGAATATCAACATTTCAAGTTTCTTCATAAATTTACCAACTGATTTTGCAGAGAGCTGTACAAATCTGCATTCCCATTAGGAATGTAGGTAAGTTCTATTTTACTATATCCTCTTTCACATTAAATAGTATAATTGCAAAAAGCATTGCTAAACATTACATCTAACTTAAATGTGCATTTCTCACCTTATTAGTGATGTATTTATTCCTGTGGTTCATATTTACTTAGATATAATCTTTTCTTCTATTTTTACTTAGTTCTTTATAAAATATCCTCTCCCTAATCCATCTTTGGGTCCGAAAGATCCTTTGGGGTAGGAAATGGCAAACTATTCCAGTATTCCTGCCTGGAAAATTCCATAGACAGAGGAAAATGCTGGGTTACAGTTCATGGGATCACAGAGTCAGAAATGACTGAGGAACAGAGCACATATGCTGACATTTAGTTCATTACTGTATGTTTCCAATGTATTATTTGCCTTTTGTATATGTGAGTGTATGTGTGTGTGTATCTTTACACATGGGACACTAAATGAAGCTGATTATTCTTTTTCTAGAGTAGAGGAGGCAGTGATCAAGACCATCCCCAAGAAAAAGAAATGCAAAAAGGCAAAATGGTTGCCTGAGGACACCTTACAAATAGCTGAGAAAAGAAGATAAGCAAAAGGCAAAGGAGAAAAGGAAAGATATACCCATTTGAATGCAGAGTTCCAAAGAATAGCAAGGAGAGATAAGAAAGCCTTCCTCACTGATCAATGCAAAGAAATAGAGGAAAACAATAGGATGGGAAAGACTAGAGAACTCTACAAGAAAATACCATGGGAACATTTCATGCAAAGATGGGAAAATAAAGGACAGAAATGGCATGGACCTAACAGAAGCAGAAGATACTAAGAAGAGGTGGCAAGAACACAGAAGAACTATACAAAAAAGATCTTGATGACCCAGATAACCATGATGGTGTGATCACTCTCCGAGAACCAGATATCCTGGAATGCAAAGTTAAGTGGGCTTTAGGAAGCATCATGACAAACAAAGCTAGTGGAGGTGATGGAATTCCAGCTGAGCTATTTCAAATCCTGAAAGATGATGCTATGAAACTGCTGCACTCAGTATGCCAGCAAATTTGGAAAACTAAGCAGTGGCCACAGAACTAGAAAAGGTCAGTTTCATTCCAATCCAAAAGAAAGGAAATGCCAAAGAATGTTCAAACTACCGCACAATTGCACTCATCTCACACGTTAGCAAAGTAATGCTCAAAATTCTCCAAGTCAGCCTTCAACAGTAAGTGAAGCATGAACTTCCAGATGTTCAGGCTGGATTTAGAATAGGCAGAGGAACCAGAGATCAAATTGCCAACATCCATTGGATCACAGAAAAAGCAAGAAAGTTACAGAAAAAATCCACTTCTGCTTAATTGACTATGCCAAAGCCTTTGACTGTGTGGATCACAACAACTGTAGAAAATTCTTCAAGAGATGGGAATATCAGACCACCTGGATTGCCTCCTGAGAAATCTGTATGCAGGTCAAGAAGCTACAGTTAGAACCGGACATGAAACAAAGGACTGATTCCAAATTGGGAAAGGAGTACATCAAGGCTGGATTGTCATCCTTATTTAACTTCTATGCAGAGTACATCATGTGAAATGCCAGGCTGGATGAAGCACCAGCTGGAATCAAGATTGCCAGAAGAACAATCAATAACCTCAGATACGCAGATGATACCACCCTTATGGCAGAAACTGAAGAGGAACTAAAGAACCTCTTGATGAAAGTGAAAGAAGAGTGAAAAAGTTGGTTTCAAACCCAAGATTCATAAAATGAGGATCATGGCATCCAGTCCCATCACTTCATGGCAAATAGATGGAGAAATAGTGGAAACAGTGGCTGACTTTATTTTGGGAGGCTCCAAAATCACTGCAGATGGTGACTGCAGCCATGAAATTAAAAGATGCTTGCTTCTTGGAAGAAAAGCTATGACTAACCTAGACAGCATGTTAAAAAGCAGAGACATTATTTTGCCAGCAAAGGCTATGGTATTTCCAGTAGTCATGTATGGATGCGAGCTGGCCTATAAAGAAAGCTGAGTGCCAAAGAATTGATGCTTTTGATCCTTGGTGTCGGAGAAGAATCTCGAGATTCTGAACTGAACTGAACTGTAGCTTGTTAATGGTTTAAAAAAGGCTGTAGAGCTGGTTTCATTCAGTTCAGTTCAGTTCAGTTGCTCAGTCGTGTCCAAGTCTTTGTGACCCCATAAATTGCAGCACGCCAGCCCTCCCTGTCCATCACAAACTCCTGGAGTTTACTCAAACTCATGCCCATTGAGTCGGTGATGTCATCCAGCCATCTCATCCTCTGTCATCCGCTTCTCCTCCTGCCCCCAATCCCTTCTAGCATCAGGGTCTTTTCCAGGTGATGTCATCCAGCCATCTCATCCTCTGTCATCCCCTTCTCCTCCTGCCCCCAATCCCTTCTAGCATCAGGGTCTTTTCCAGTGAGTCAACTCTTCGCATCATGTGGCCAAAGTATTAGAATTTCAGCTTCAACATCACTCCTTCCAATGAACACCCAGGACTGATCTCCTTCAGGATGGACTGGTTGGATCTCCATGCAGTCCAAGGGACTCTCAAGAGTCTTCTCCGACACCACAGTACAAAAGCATACATTTTTCGGTGCTCAGCTTTCTTCATAGTCCAACTCTCACATCCATACCTGACCACTGGAAAAACCATAGCCTTGACTGGATGGAAATTTGTTGGCAAAGTAATGTCTCTGCTTTTTAATATGTTGTGTAGGTTGGTCATAACTTTCCTTCCAAGGAGTAAGCGTCTTTTAAATTCATGGCTGCAATCACCATCTGCAGTGATTTTGGAGCCCCCCAAAAATAAAGTCTGACACTATTTCCACTGTTTCCCCATCTATTTGCCATGAAGTGATGGGATCAGATGCCATGATCTTTGTTTTCTGAATGTTGAGCTTTAAGCCAACTTTTTCACTCTCCTCTTTCACTTTCATCAAGAGGCTTTTTAGTTCCTCTTCACTTTCTGCCATAAGGATGGTGTCATCTGTATATCTGAGGTTATTGGTATTTCTCCCGGCAATCTTGATTCCAGTTTGTGCTTCTTCCAGCCCAGAGTTTCTCATGATGTACTCTGCATATAAGTTAAATAAGCAGGGTGACAATACACAGCCTTGACGTACTCCTTTTCCTATTGGAACCAGTCTGTTGTTCCATGTCCAGTTCTAACTGTTGCTTCCTGACCTGCATACAGGTTTCTCAAGAGGCAGGTCAGGTGGTCTGGTATTCCCATCTCTTTCAGAATTTCCCACAGTTTTTTGTGATTCACACAAAGGCTTTGGCACAGTCAATAAAGCAGAAATAGATATTTTTCTGAAACTCTCTTGTTTCTTTGATGATACCTCCACTTAAGTAGATAAATATTTAATCATATTCTCTTTTATGTTTTATTATTTTTAGAATTTCTTTTTAATTGGAGGATAATTGCTTTACAATGTGTTTGTTTCTGCTGTACAACAGAGTGAATCAGCTCTAATTATACATATAGCATCTCCCTCTTGAGCCTCCCCCCACCCCATCCCATTTCTTTCACTAATTTCTAAATTTTTAATGTTAACTTTTTTATTAATTCCTTTAAAAATATCAGTAAAGAGCTTACTGTGCATCAAGAAAACACAGTTTACACTTGGCAAAAAGCAAGAGTGAGCAAAATCTGACACAGCGGCAGTGGTCATGCAGCTTAAAATCTCCTGCAAGAGAGAGCACTTTGTGAAAAGGACTGAGCTGAGATGTAAAACATCTGACCAAGGCTAAATTTGTTGAGGGGATGGTAAAGCAGAAAAATAATCTTATGCTAAAGCAATGTGGTGAGAATTCTGAGAGAATAAAGGAAAACGTAGCTGAACTTGTGTTGAAGAGAGCATGGAGTCAGAGAAAACTAGAGAGGTCAGGAATCCAGGCAGCAGGATAAGCCTCTTAAGATATCTGGTCTTTATCCTAAGAAGAATGAAAACACTTCTGGTGTTGTAAAGACAAATACAAATTAAAACTAAGAGGCTTAATTCTCCCTGTGGAAAATAAAGAGATTTCTCCACCCTCTTTTTCCTTTGAGCATTTCCTTTAAAAAATCTGTACTTGTAAGTTCTATGTTCTTTTGAAATCATATAAATCCTTTTGAAAACTAGGTCAGCCTCTGGTGGGCTTTACAGACCTAGGACTGTGTTTCTTTCACAAGGAACAGGGAGCCATCTCTTTGAGGTGTGAACATGAAGGGAAATAGCCCCCCATCTCTCAATTTCTGTAGTAGGACAGCAGTATCTTCAGGGCTTCAAGTTGCAAAATAACTTCCTGTAATAAAAACCTGGGAGGGGACTTCCCTCTGGCCCAGTGGTTAGAACTTCACCTTCCAATGCAGGGGTGTGAGTTCAATCCCTGATAGGGGAGCTAGAGCCCACATGCGTCCCAATCAAAAAAAACAAAACATCAAACAGAAGCAATATTGTATCAAATAAAGGCTTTAAAAATAGTTCATGTGGAAAGAAAAAAAAAATGTATATATATATATATGTATATATATATATACACACACACATATATATATATATAATTTAAAAAAAAAAAAAACCTGGGAAATTTGATTTTTCTCTGGGTAAGGCCATTTAGTTAATACAAATGATCATTCCAATTACCAAGTAAAGATGAATGATAGGTGATAAATGGTGCTGTCGAGCCATCTTTCTCCAGGGCTCATTACTGATTATCTTGAGAACATTTAAGTGATGGGTTGCATCCGCTTGGCTGTATCAGAGGATAAGGTTTCTATCTCGCAGATGCCTACTGGGTTACCCGTGTGTCTCATACCCTGGTTTCAGGATTACTTAATGATAGAAGTGTTTTCTTTATCTCCTGCCTTCATGGAGAGATTTTCTGGCCTGGAAGAAAATTGTATTTTTAATTATTTTTCCCTAACAGCATAAAGGGAAGGAAAGTATACTTAGTTTTATATTTATTTTAAAATGACCCACTTGGCTCTAAAGGAGAAAAATGAATAAAGAAAAGGAAGTCTCACCCAAAGAATAAATAAATTCAGGTGAGAAATGGGAAAAGCTTGGAATACAGTGGGGATGGTAAAGAAGAGAAGTGGATATATTCATGGATATCTCACACATAGGAACAACAGGATCTGATAAGGAATAGGATATAATGGTAAGGGAGCTTCCCCGGTAACTCAGACTGTAAAGAATCTACCTGCAATGCAGGAGGCCTGGGTTCAGTCCCTGGGTCAGGGAGATCCCCTGGAATCTCACTTTAGTGAGATGGCAACTCACTTTAGTATTCTTGCTTGGATAATTCCATGTACAGAGTAGGCCTGGCGGGCCATGCTCCATGGAGGTGTAGCAAAAAGTCAGACAAGACGGAGCAACTAACACTCCACATAATGGTAAGAGGTGTCAAGATAAATCCTAAATTATTTTACCACAGCGTAGATAGTCCAAGAAATATGGCCACAGTGACTTCCCTGGTGACCCAGTGGTTAAGAATCCATCTTTCAAAGCAGGGGATATGGATTCAATCCCAGGTTCGGAAACTAAGATCCCACAAGACATGGAGCAACTAAGCCCATGTGTAGCAATTAGAGAAGTCTGTGGGCCACAACAAAGAGTCTTCACAGCCATAACAAAATAAATAAATAAAAGAAAGAAAGGATTACGGCCACAGATATGTAGCCATTTCCTTTGACTGGAAAATACTGAATGTAAGGTGACTGAAAAAAGTCAAATGAAAATAATGTTAACCACTGCGTAATTTATTTTGAATTATATTTTAGTGAAGTAAGGTACTAATTACCTTTTTTTTCTATTCTTCTGAATAGCTAATTACCTCCAGGGCAAATTCTATTTCAGTTTGGTGCCATTAACAAAGTCCTCTCTTGCCAAACACAAACAAATAAAACAAAACCAGGAATCTGAGAACCCACGAAGAATTATTTCCTTCACACTAAGTATTTTTCCTTTCAGTTTAACTAGACTCCACCACCTAATCTAACACAGAATCTTGGCTTCAAACCCATTTGTGCTCTTCACCTACTATTACTGTTCTTGTTCAGTCGCTCAATTGTGTCCAACTCTTTTCGACCCCATGGACTGCAGGGCAACAGGCTTCCCTGTTCTTCACCATCTCCAGGAGCTTCCTCAAACTCATGTCCATTTAGTCAGTGACGCCATCCAACCATCTCGTTCTCTGGTGTCACCCTTCTCCTTTTGCCTTCAATCCTTCCCAGTGTCATGGTTTTTTCCAATGAGTCGGCTCTTTGCATCAGGTGGCCAAAGTATTGGAGCTTCAGCTTCAGCATCAGTCCTTCCAATGAATATTCAGGGTTGACTTCCTTTAGGATGGACTGGTTTGATCAAATCCTTTAGAACTGACCAGTGGTTTGATCAAACCATTAGTGTAGAGAACTGATATGAAGGAGCAGGGATGTGATTCTTCAAAGACTGTCCCAGAACTTGAGATTTCCGACACCTAGGACTTGGGCTTCAAACCATGATTTTTCTATGTCTTCAGCTTTGGGTCCTTCTCAACCACTGCCAAGAATCTAAAAACTTTAACCTAGATCCTATTCCTCAGCCTCCCAACTGCCTGGGACATTATAGCAGCATGAGGAATAGGAAGAAAAAGAAAGCATTTTTTGTTAGCGGGAACGAGTTTCCTCCCAATGCCCCTCATCTTTTCCTTTCCAATCACAGGTATGAAGCATTACCATAACTGGCTTAATAGAATTGTCACAAGATGTGTTACTGAAATCACACATTTCAATAACCCAGGTAGTGTGGGTTACTACCCTGAAATGCAGTCACTTCAAGACAACGGATCTTGTCATTATCATTTTATGTCAATAACTAGAAAATGTTTGCTGCCCCCCTCCATCAGGACCTCAGTGAACATTTAGTGAGCTAAATAAAACAGCAATAAGCAACCAGCGAAGAAAAAGATAATTTGGGTCAAGAGATCACTGAAGAGCCTTTAGTGCCAAGGGGAGTGGGACTGTGAGCTGGAGGTCCAATTTCCTCAGGTTCAAACGGTGGAAGAAATGACCTTCCAGAGAGAGACAAGTAATAAAGCAGCAAAGGACAACTTCCCCTAATAGAGCAGCTTGAGTGATTTCATAGGCAATCTGCTACCAGAATTGGCGGTCTTTTAAATGCTACATCTTAGACTGTCCTCTTGACTATGAAGAAGGCATGGGGATGCACAAGAACAGTTGTCTGGATGAGATATGACAATATCAAAGCACTTTTTATGAACAGGAGTATGGCAACCATGTGTTGACTTCACAGGTGGTGCAGTGGTAAAGAATCTGCCTAACAATGCAGGAGACGCGGGAGATGCAGGTTCGATCCCTGGGTCAGGAAGATGCCCTGGAGGAGGAAATGGCAACCCACTCCAGTATTCCTGCCTGAAAAATCCCATGGACAAAGGAGCCTGGCAGGCTGAGATCCATGGGGTCACAAAGAGTCAGACACACATGAGAGACTAAGTATACATGTGGCACCTACGTGCAAGATTCATCAAATGGGATCACACAAGAAACCAATTTCTTAAAAGGCTTATTTCAAGACCAGATGTGAAGTAGTAACGAAAGAGGTTAAGGAGGTAGCAGGAAGAATGGAAGGAAAAAAAAAAAAGAAAACTTTATAAAATCTAAATGGAAACTTATGTAGTTTCACAATGAATAAGCTATTTTTATGGTTTCATCCTGCCACTACCAACTGATGAGTAGCTCTCTAAAGGATACTTTCTTAGTGATGAGAAAGAAATTGTATGTCATTATCATAGCTAAACTCAACTTAATAAGGTACTTCTTATTAGAAGTCAGTACTTCTTATGAGAGTTAGCACTTTGTTCTATTACAAAATATTTTTAAAGCAAGATAAAAATTTTATAGGTTTTGAATATGTATTTAAAATGTATGAGACAATATTTTGTAGCATCAATGAATAAATATACAAAGTCTATAGGCAAAAATATACTAAAACACATAAATCAACACACAAATAACACAAAAAATTCCACAGGATTCGTGCAATATCTCATTAAGAATTAATACATTAATTAATATACTCAATGTAATCAGTACACTCGATTGTATTGATTAAGAATTAATCAATATGCTCCTTAAGCAAAAATTTACTGACTGAATCTTAAAATTATTAACAAAATTAAAATGAATTAACATTTTAATTAACAAAATTAAATATGAATTCCTCAATTTAGAGTAGATCTATCATAAAACGGTTGATTCTACCCAGTTATATTTCTCATTTCTCCTCTCCATGAGTATCAATGTTTTAATTAAGCTACACTAGACTAAGTATCATTGCTGTAACATAAGTCACTTTTGCATGCCCTCTTTATCCACCTGGAATGCCTTTTTTTTTCATTTTTAAATATTTTATTTTATATTGAAGTATAGTTGATTTGCAGTGTTGTGTTATTCATAGTTTCAGGTGTTCAATAAAGAGACTTACATATATACATATCCATTCTTTTTCAGTTCTTTTCCCACATAAGTTATTACAGAATGCTGATCATAGTTCTCTGTGCAATATGGAATGCCTTCTTGACAATGTAACCTCCTGGAAATCTCCCTGTCAGTCAAGAGCAAAACTCAAATGTCTCCTCCCCCCTGAAATCCAATCTTGAAATAGCACTGCCTGTACAGTTCTGCATGATGAGACTGCATCTCGAATGCTTTTGGCATCCATCTGGGACTTTCTCAAGTTTTTCTACAATCTTTAAAAAGAGGACCGATAGCTGAGGCTTCAGAGTCACCATTAAGTAAGAGCAGACGGATTCCAGGGGAGGGAGATTTTTCAACCCTGGAAGGACATATCTTCTCGTTCCATGGCTATGGTAGTGTGCTCACCAGGTCCAGGTCTGAGAACCTGAGGAATCCCTTCTGTGATGGCTTCTACCTTAACCCTGAAGTGGGACACTAGGTTTTCTGTGAAGGAAGAGAGGAAGGCAGTGACAAAGGACTCCTGAGGAGAGCGGAGATCATCTCAGCTGCCTGTGTGGAAATGGGACATCAGGGGTCAGCAGTAATATCTCCACACCTCCACCCCAGTACTTGAGCCCTCCTCCACCCAGGACGTTGACCTCATTTAGGAAAACTTGATGCCTTGAGCCTGGATTCCAGTTTATCATGATTTTCTTCAGTGGTTCTAATATTTGAGCATCAAAGACATTGCCTCTCAAAACAAAAACCAACAATCCCGAAACTTGCACTGATCTCAGGAGCAAATGTTGTAAATCTTGGTTGAATGCAAGCCGGAAAGACCCTACGGTAGCTATGAACGTGAAGAGAGAGTTCTGGGTTCAAAAAGCTCACAGCATGTAGAGTCAAATCTACTGATGTGTTCCCTTGTGATAATTTTCTATCCTTTAAAAAGAATGATAACCCAAAGCAAGGGATGGGGCAGAAATCATTGAGCAGATTAAGAAGTTAAGCATAAAACAAAAGTCCTACCATTAGTGCAGAAATTAATTTTAGGATTTCAACAAAAGGATGGAAACAAATAAATCACTGCTATTATCATTTCATTCCTAATGAGTTTCTATCCTTTCGTTGAAATCCTAAAATTAATTTCTATTTTCTCTTAGTTTTTCTGGCTTATATTTATGCTTAGCTTCTTAATCTACTGAAATATTGGTAAGCTGATCTGATGTTTTGTTATTGTTGTTCAGTCACTAAGTCGTGTCTGACCCTTTCTGACCCCATAGACTGCAGCACTCCAGGCTTCCCTGTCCTTCACTATCTCCCAGAGCTTGCTCAAACTCATGTCCACTGAGTCAGTGATGCCATCCAACCATCTCATCCTCTGCCGTCCCCTTCTCCTCCTGCCCTCAATCTTTCCCAGGATCAGAGTCTTTTCCAATGAGTCAGTTCTCTGCATTAGGTAGCCAAAATATTGGATCTGATATTTAGAATCAACTATATCTCTAAACTTCTTTCTTTACAGCTGATGACTTCTGAGGACAGAATACCTTTTTATATTAACTTCCTATCATTTCGGACTATCTAAACTGTTTCAATGATCTCTACAACTACTGTGAATGAACATTCAGTAATATCTGTCTCTACTTTTTTTCAAAATGACCTCTTATAGTCTCAACATTTATTTTTCTGCTTATCTTGATGGTGATGTTGGCTTTTCAATAAATGATACATTTAAATTTTTATTAGAACTGTAATAAACCTATAAATGTATCTGATACTTGGTGACCTCCTTGGGATAAAGCTATACCCTTACATTTGGTTATGTATCTATTTATATACCCCAGTGAAATTTTACAGTTTTCTTCAGGATCATGTGGAACAATTTACTGCTATGGCTATTTATGGAGAAACATGACAGAAGGAGTTTAGACTTCTGGAGAGACCCAAAGAGCCCCTGAAATCATAATGAAGTTAATTCAAAAGGATAACAACAGGGGTAAATACTGGCTGCCCAGAGGGAAGGAAAAGAATGGCACACCTGGGGGGCTACAGATCCCTATTCAAACTTGAGCAACTGGAGTTCGTGTTCACTCGCATTGGCTAGACTAGGGAGAAAATTAAAAGACTGCTATTCCCTACACTGTGAGAGACTTATGTTAAAAATAAAGTCATGCTTTTGTTTTGATTACAGGGCAAAATGGACAATCTAGGCAGGGGAGTGGGGAAGATGGGAAAGGGAAGAGGAAGTCTACAGCCTAGTTGATCGTTTCCAAAGTCGCTCAAGGACTCCCAGCGTCTCGTGCTCACGCAGGGGGACTTCTGGCCCAGCAGGACTCCAGGGTCCAGGACATGTGAACTGGAACAGAAGACGCCATTTGAGAAAAAGGATTTCATGTAATAGGGGGCTAGAAGTTCAGAAATAACACTTCAATCTGCTAAAACCAGGAGAAAAAAAAAGAGAGAGAGCCTGTTCTTAGGGTAAAATGCAGTAACTGTGAAAGGAAGAGTCTTCTTTTGAGAAACTGCCGGAACATGATTATTCTTCTTGTTAAAAGCCTGTTAAATGTTAGTGTTGGCAGATTTTTAGAAGGTTTTCTTATTCCATAATTTTGATGGGGCCTGAATAAACCTGACTGTAAAACAATCAGGACTTCCCTGGTGGTCCAGTGGTTAAGACTCCATGCTCCCACTGCAGGAGGTTTGGGTTCCATTCCTGGTTCAGGAAGATCCCACAGAGTGGCCCAAATAATTAAAAAGTAAAAACAATCAGATGAACTTTTTCATAATATAAACAAAGCACACATGCATACCTATGGCTGATTCATGTTGATGATGTGGCAGAAACTGACACAATATTGTACAGCAATTATCCTCCAATTAAAAATAAATTTAAATTTTAAAAAAGGGAAAGGAATCAAAACTTTGCTGAGTTGGAGGTTTCCTATTTGGGAGCACCTCCTCTCAACACTTTCACACACTATATTGGTGTCACGATCTTACTCAACAGCAAGCCAACAGGAAAGTTTTGAATTCTGAGTAGAGAATACCACTTACAGTAGTATTCTCAACGCAAAAAAAAAAATAAAGCAACACTCTACACATCTTATAAGCTGGCAGATGCAGTGGTACACAAGTTGTCTGCAGCAGATGAAGGTGCTATAAAGAATATGTGTCAAGTTCACAGGAAGAACAAAACAGGGACGCCTAGGATTGTGAAGCAAAAATAAATCTTCCTTGAATGAATAACTACTGTCCTCTTCAAAAAGATTCCGGCTTGCTACTGGATCTTGGTGAAGAAGAGTGTTCATCTTGAAGGTGTCCCATAAAAAACTGGTTGCATCTCAGCCATAAAACTAAGCATTCATCATTTCCTCTAAAGGAAGAGCCCAGAGGGCAAACACCAGTTATTAGAGCAGACAGCTCAACCACCTAGCCTGCTCCCGCGACACTGCTCTGACATGGTCCCATATGACTGAACTCTTATATTAATTTGTCTTCCCCTCTCCTTTCCCCGTCCCAAGAAGAAAGAAATCTTTGCTAATGTTACTCACCTATACAACCTCAGGGCTTCCCCTGTGGCTCAATGGTAAAGAATCCTCCTGTCAAACAGGAGACTCAAGTTCGATCCCTGGTTCAAGAAGATCCCCTAGAGAAAAAAATTGCAACCTACCCCAGTATTGTTGCCTGGGAAAACCCATGGACAGAGAAGCCTGGTGGGCTATAGTCTGTGGGGTCACAAAAAGTCAAACACAACTTAGCAGCTAAACAACAACAATCAACACTTTGACTGGTACACAGGAGATGCTCAGCACATATTCATTGAAATAATAAATGCTTTAAGATGAGATGTTTTTGCAGAGATGGATAGGATGTGCTATTAAGCAGAAGAGGTAGAAATAAGCTCAACTGCAGAAAATGTTTATAGATCCATTTACAGTCCCTGTTGGAAGAATTTGGGCAACATGGGATAAGACTTGAAAAATTCCCCAGATTCAAGCTATTAACTTTAGAGGAGAAAGGATGCGAGGGGATGGGGCTACCTTTGGGGAACATCCCAGAATAAGTAGCACTGGGACTTAGTTCAGACAGAAAGTTGAAAGAAATATAGAAATGAATAAGCCCCTTGACATAGAATTTTTGGTCCTCAAGAGACTAGAGTTAAGATAGTTTTTCAACACAAGTCAAAATGTCCTCAAAAGAGATCTCAGTTTCTGGTTATTAACCATGATGATGAATTTGCCTCCACCGTGAAATTCTCGTCTATAAACAAGATAATCATGATCAACAGGTCAATCAGGCCCCAACGCCTAGTAAATAAAAGTCCCAATAGTGCAAATCCAGAAGGCATAGGTCTGCAGGGACCCACATTTTCACAGATAAAATAAATTTCATTATTGCCCCAGAGATGCAGACATTTCTTTCCATGGAAAGAAATTAGCTCGGAATGCTCGATCTGGAATGCTCGGAAATGAGCTCGGTCCAAATTAGCTCGGAATGAGGTGTGTTTATGGAGGGCAGACGTATGTTCTTGGGACTTCACGTAACAGAAATGTCAATTATTTTGTTTTAGTCATAGAAATAATGTGTATTTGGGGGAATGCATATCCATGCTATATGTCTGACCCTGATTATGTGAATGTGCAGATGTTAAAACTTGCCTAAAGAAGATTTTAAAGAAAGAGAAAAACAAATATGTGTATTAACGCATGTATGTGGAATCTAGAAAAAATGGTACAGATGAGCCTAGTTCCAGGGCAGTAACGGGGATGCAGACGTAGAGAATGGACATGCAGACATTCATGGTGGGGGACGGTGTGGGATGAATTGGGAGATTGAGATTGATGTATATAAACTACCAAGTGCAAAACAGACAGCTAGTGGGAAGGTGCTTTATAGCACAGGGAGTGCAGCCCAGTGCCCCGTGATGATCTAAAGGAGTGAGATGGGGGCGTGGGAGGGAGGTCCAAGAAGGAAGGGATATATGTATAGATACAGCTTATTCACTTTGTGGTACAGCAGAGACTAACACAACACTATAAAGTAACTATACTCCAAAATAAAAAAAAAATTAAAAAAAGGAAAGCGAGTGAGAGAGAAAGAAGTGGGACCTGAGAGGTAATGTGCTTCAACACATTTCAACACCATGAGTGAAACCATCCAATTGACACCACGGGCTCAGATCCTGTAGACAGAGGCGAATGAGCTTTAACAGGTGCTCACCTTTTAATCTCTTTCTCTGGTGGACTAGCAAATGACAACAAATCTTGACTGTAACAAAAGAGAATATGGTAGTGACTTATTTTGATAGTTTAATCAACCTCTTTGCAAAAATTAAGCCCTGCAACTTCAACTTTTAGTTCTGATACAGAGATTCACTAGGGACTTGGGACTTATCCCAGTGCAGGGAAGACTCGGCCTGACACACAATCCTCCAGATCTAGAATAGCCTAGCATGGCTGGTAGAAGTTGGTGTGATGACCCAGTGACTGGGCAAGGGAATGAGGATGTCTGCCAGCATCTATAAAGAAGCCAGATCTAGCGGTCTTAATCTTGGCCTTCTAGAAGATAGAGTGACAGAGAGCCATGAAGTGAATCAGAGAAGGCTGAGGAAGAAGCATCCAAGTGAAAAAAAAAATTATATATATATATATATATATATATATGTTTTGTCACCCTGTCAGCAAATTTGAGTCACCATCACCAATTTGGGTGGGATAATCTATAAGTCACCATTGTTAAGGCAAGAAAATGCTTTCTAAACTAGTGAAAATTGCTCAGTCATGTCCGATTCTTTGTGACCCTATGGACTGCCAGGTTCCTCTGTCCAAGGAATTCTCCAGGCTAGAATACTGGAGTGGGTAGCTGTTCCCTTCTCCAGGGGATCCTCCCAACCCAGGGATTGAACTCAGGTCTCCTGCATTGCAGGTGGATTCTTTACCATCTGAGCTACCAGGGAGGGTGGACATTATCATTAAAAAGCTATTTTATTTTATTGAGGCCACAATGCATGTGGATAGATCAATACAGGTTTTCAAGAAAAGCTGATGATAAAGGAAAAGAGAAATTTCCTGAGATGCTGGAAAGCCAGGCACTTTGTAGAACGAAGTAACACATGGGACTTTGGTCTCCTTGCAGTCCAAGGGAATCTCGACAGTCTTCTTCAGCACCACAATTCAAAAGCATCAATTCTTTGGTGCTCAGCCTTCTTTATGGTCCAATTTTCACATTCATTCATGACTACTGGAAAAACCACAGCTTTGACTATATGGACTTCGGTCAGCAAAGTGATGTCTCTGCTTTTCAATATGCTGTCTATGTTTATCACAGCTTTCCACTCAAGGAGCAAGTGCGTTTTAATTACATGGCTGCAGTCACTGTCTGCAGTGATTTTGGAGTCAAAGAAAATAAAATCTATCACTCTTTCCCCCTTCTATTTGACCAAAAACCACATGGGAACCACCAACAAATGAATTAGGAGCAAGAAGGTCTAGCACATAATTTTCAATTGTTTCTGGATACATGCTGACTGTTTTTGCTTCTCAGAAAACTTTAGGCATAAGTTCTGCTCCAAATAAATGAGGCTATAAATGGAAAGGGGCTCTAAGTGTCTCAAGTTTAGACAGATGCTAGAATAAAATAAAAGAACACATGGACATCAGAATGGAAAAAATCTCCAGGATGTTTAACCACAGCAGGCCTTTTCTTTTCAGAATTTTGAACGAGTGTGGGTTTTTACCTTGCAGAAGGCACACAATGGATATCTGACCAAATCTTCTCATTCAAGGAATAGGAAACAGCTGTGACAGAGACCTGGTCCATCACAATCAACTTTAAAGAAGTGCCTTAACTTTCTTCATGGAAAATGCAACACTTGGGGCTAATATTAAGTTTAAGAATAAGACAAAGATGATAGAGGGAGAATTCTGAGACATACATTTAAAATTCTAGGAAAGTACACAATACCATTCCTAAACATACACATGTGTTTAATCACTTCATGGCTTACTTAGATTGAAAATCCATTATACGTTTTGTGGTTGGAATGAGCAGAAGCAGTGACGTAGAGTTGGTTATACATCTAGTACTACATTTCATTGCTTAATTGTCTTTTTTAAAAAGTCACTCAGGGACAATCTTGACTTCTAATCAGACCAGGTAAAAATTACCTTAAATTGAGAGTCACTCCGTAGGACTCAAAATCAGATTGAAGATGTGATACATAATACTCATATTTATTTTCCTCCAGCTGTTTATCCAGTAAGCTTCAAAGTGTTTTGAACACTAAATAATTTATGACTAAAAGAAAAAACAAAAAAAGGAAGGGCGGGAGAGAGAAGAGGAGGGAGGGAGGAGCATCTGAATGTCCTAATACATAGAAAACTGGTTAAAATATTCATAAGATTCCCTCATTTTATGTCTAACAATTTGAAGCGCTAATGGAGGAGATGTGAAAACTGTTTTCCCCCAGGAGGAATTTATTGTATTTATGTTTATCGCTACCTTCATTTTACGTCTTGCATCTTGGGATGATATAAATTCACAGAAGGGCGAAGAAACATTCAGAGATGTTCTGTGCACCAATGTTAACAGATGACATAACTATAGTACAATACTAATACCAGAAAAATTGAAATTGATGCAGTTCAAAGAGCTTACTCAGATTTTCACCAGTTATAAATGCACTCACTGATATGTGTGCATTGTGTGTGTAGCCCTGCAAAACTTTTCCACACCTGCAGCTCCATGGAACTACCACCACAATCAAGATATTTAATTCATCACCACAAGATGCCCTTCTGCTTGGAGCCACACCACCAACCCCCATCACTAACACCTCGCCACCACTAATTGATTCTACATCTCTATAACCATATTACTTCATGGATGCTAAATACATGTAATCATGTAGGATATATTCTTTTGAGTTTCACTTTTGTTTCCTTCAGCGTAATTTCTTTGAGGTTCATACAAGTTGTTGAATTTATGTCATTTTTCCTTTTTATTGCTGAACTAACATTCCATGAATACTAGTCATGTATGGATGTAAGAACTGGACCATAAAGAAAACTAACTGCCAAAGAATCGATGCTTGTGCAACATGATGCTAAAGAAGATTCTTGAGAGGTCCTTGGACTGCAATGAGATCAAGTCATCAACCTAACCCTAAAGGAAATCAACCCTGAATATTCATCGGAAGGACTGATGCTAAAACTGAAACTCCAGTACTTTGGCCACCTGATGCGAAGAGCTGACTCACTGGAAAAGACACTGATGCTGGGAAAGACTGAAGGCAAAACGAGAAGAGGGCAGCAGAAGATGACATGGTCAGATAGCATCACTGACTCAATGGACATGACTTTGAGCAAACACTGGGAGATAGTGAAGGACAGGGAAGCCTGGCATGCTGCAGACCACTTAGAGACTGAATAACAAATATTCTACATCATGAATGTTGTTGTTTAGTCGCTAATTCACTTCCAACTCTTTGCAACCCCTTGGACTGTAGCCTGCCAGACTCCTCTCTCCATGGATTTCCCAGGCAAGAATACTAGAGTGGGTTGCCATTTCCTACTCCAAGGGATCTTCCGGACCCATGGAAGGAACCCAATCTCCTGCACTGGCAGGAGAATTATTTACCACTGAGCCACCTGGGAAGCCCAGTATGGATGTACCATTGTCATATAAGTAGGGATTGGCTGCTATGAACATCAGTGTACAAGTTTCTGCATGAAAGAGTGCCTTAGACTGAAATTGTTGGGTCAAACTGGTGGCTCAGACAGTAAAGAATCTGTCTGCAACGCAGGAGACTCTGGGTTCGATCCCTGAGTTGGGAAGATCCCCTAGAGAAGAAAATGGCTTCCCACCCCAGTATTTTCCTGGGAAATCCCATGGACAGAAAAGCTTGCTGGGCTACAGTCCATGGATTGAAAAAAATTGGACACAACTGAGCAACTAATATGTTCACTTTTCACAAGGTAAATCTACTTTCACTTTTTAAAGGAGCTGCAAACAGTTTTCCAGAGTGGTTGTATTGTTTTACATTTCCACCAGCAGTATATGAGTGATCCAGTTTTCTGACAGCCGTGCCAGCATTTGATGGCAAGGAACACTGATTTTTAGTTTTTGTTTTCCATTCTGAGAGATGTGTAGCATAAACACCTGGTGGTCTTAATAGACATTTATCTAATAGCTAACAATATTGAGCATCTTTTTATACACTTATCTACTGTTTGTATATATTCCTTGGTGAAATATCTATGCATATCTTTTGCTCATTTCCTAAATGATTTTTTTTTTTTTTTGCTTCTTTTTCAATGCTGAGTTTTGAGAATTCTCCACGTATTCTAGATACACATCCATTGTTGAAATGTGGGTTGCAAATATTTTCTCCCAATTTGAAATCTGTCATTTCATCCTCCTGGGAGCAAAAGCTTTGAATCTTTGATGACACACAATTTGGGAGGGGGATAGTTTTTAATGGTGGTCTAAGGACTATTTGCCTATTCTACATGCCAAAGATTCTGTCCTGTGTCTTTTCTTAGCAGTGTTATTTAATGTTTTACATTTAATTCCATGAACTATTTTCAGTTGCTTTGTGTTAAGGGTGAGGCTTAGGTCCAAGTTCAGTTTTTAGCTACAGAGGTCCAGTTGCTCAAGCAGCATTTATTGAAAAGGCCATTCTTCCTCCCTTGCACTGCTTTGGCGCCTTTGTAAAAAATTAATTGGACATACTTGTGTGGGTGCACTTCTGGGTTCTTTATTCAGTCCTGTAACAATCTGTGCCTCCCCTTCCCCGGACCCACAGCATCTTGAATACTGTAACTCTTAACATTCAGAAGGCTGATTATTCCCATATTATTATTCCTCCCACAAAACTGTTTTGGCTATTCTAGAGATTTTGCCTTCCTATAAATCTATGTCTCCAAAAATACCTTGCTGAAATAATGATAGAAGTTGCCTCAAGCAAACAGATCCATTTTGGGAGAAATGACATCTTTACTACATTGAATCTTCTAACCTGTTAACATGGGAACTGTTTCTTGAACCCCATTATTTCAAATTCATTTTTTAAACAGGACAATGACTCCTTTGTGAGGCATGAAGGGGGAAGTGTCATTTTGAGTATCACAAAATTAAGCCAGTGGTCTTAGTAATTTCTATTATTTACTCCAATTTAATATATTGACAAACGGTGGCAGTGGTTTAGTCGCTCAGTCTTGTCTGACTCTTTACGACCCCATGGGCTGAAGTCAGCCAGGCTTCTCTGTCCATGGGATTTCCCAGGCAAGAATACTGGAGTGGGTTGCCACTTTCTTCTCCAGGGGATCTTCCTGTCCCAGGGATCTAACCTGGGTCTCCTGCATAGGAGGCTGATTCTTTGCCAACTGAGCCACCAAGGAAGTCCTTGACAAGCTTACCTTGGTCTAGATAACTTCCTTTACATGCACACTTTATCACAATATTTATCACAATTACAGTTGCCAAAATACATGTCAATCCCACCTGAGAGGGCTAGGGACTATATCTATAACCACTGTGTCCATAGTCCTGTCTTGACTATATTCCCATCATGAAAACTCAGCACTGTTCAATGAAGGGGCGAAACCATTTTTTAATCAATGATGGACTATCTATAAGTACTTAATTACTTCAGGGTTTTAAAGGCCTGGGGCTTCTGAATCTTCAAGGACTAGGAATGCTCTCCTCTCAAAAGCTCCTAGCTATATTGTGTTGTTTTGCCGTACACCATACTTCTAATGATAACATATATAGTACAGTATAAAACCATATATACACATGTACCTCCATACATACTCTTGCCAGGGAAAAGAATTACCCATTAAAATCTCAAAATGCAATGACATAGGTAGGCAATTTATTTCATCTCTAAGAAATAGTTCGTTGACTGTAAAGAACTTTCCCAACAGGAATTTGAACCAGAAATTATATCCATTTTGCATGTATTTCATGTCACAGACAAATTTCATCATCCAAATCTTCTCTGAAGCAAAGGCAACTCCCCCTGCAGAGAAGAAACATCCAAAACTGGATTCCCAGCAGGTCACGTCCTGGTTTAAAACTATTCAGTTGACTCCCTCGTCCATCACAGTCAGAAAAGTCTAGAAACCCAAGCGAGGTATGGGGTGGTTATGTGATCAGAAACCTCTCCACCTGTCCGGTGTTATGCCCTGACAGTCTCAGGCATCTGGCCCACTGTTCCTTATGTTCCTGTGCTTCTTGGTTCTGCCCCTTTGCACATTTTATTCCTTCTGCAGTTCCTACCACACTGACCTGCTCAAGGACTCACTGAAGCATCTCCAGTGCTTCACGTCCTCCCTGCTCCTTCCTTCCATTGTGCTCTCAAGACACCTATAACTTGATCACTCCATGCTACCTGGCACTCTAATTTACTTCTCCAGCTACCATAAATGCCTTGATAGCATGACCTTATTTGTAACAGTGCCTGATATACAAGGCACTTGAAATTTCTTGAGCGAGAAAGAAATGGATCGAGATTTCTAAGACAAAGAAAAATCACCTACGTACACAAAATTGGGTCGTGATAGAATAAAGTAGAGTGTGCCTAGGTTTGAATCCCAGCTCTGTCACAGCTGCATGGTCCTGAAAAAGTCATTTAGTTTTACTGAGAATCAATTATTAGTAATGGTTTTATTATTTAATCTGGAGAAAAGAGAAAATAACACCTAATTTTTATTTTATGAAATACAGCATAAGTGGACTAAATGAAGGTTCCTAAGAAGCATAAGTGGACTAAACATGCAAAGTGTCCTGTCAAGAAATGCAAATATGGGAATTACTTGGCAGTCCAGTGGTTAGGACTCCATGCTCTCACTGCCAAGGATCTGGGTTCAATCCATGGTCAGAGAACTAAGATCCCACAAGCCATGCTGTGTGTCCAAAAATGAAAAAGAAAAGAAAAAGGAAGAAGAAAGAAAGGCAAACAAATGAGATTTAATTTAAAAGTCTATTTCCACATACCAACTAATCTATACATTTGTAAAGAATTTTAAATTACCAATCACTTTCAAATATATCATCTAATGTGATTCTCACAATAATCCTATGAGAGTAAAAGCTTTGTTTTGTTTTAGGAAGGAAGAGGTTAGTGTCACAATTGTCCAACAACTAACCAGGAAACAAGTGCTACAGAAGAGTGCAAAATCTGGGATCCAGATTTTCTCTCTTACATTTCATTATTCTCTCCATTCTCCAACAAAACTTTTGTTTCATCACAAAGATATCATACACAAGCCTAAAGTGAAATAATACATAAAAACAAATTCTAAATTTGCAAATTGTTTCTCCAAAAGAAATAACTTCTTAGTGAGGTCTTAATCATTATACTATTTTTAACAGGGATCAAAAAGTTTTCTTAAGATATAAAGAGATAACATTTGACTTATTTTTAAAATTATGGTGAATATGACTTAGGAGTTTTAGAGATATTTCATATATAAATTATGTACAACTTTTGGCATTATTTGACAACTAAGGAATGTTGGAAAGAAAAAAAAAATCATACACTGGGAAAAAGTTTTTCTTTTCTTCTAAAAAACTAACATCAGAAAAAAAAAAACTAACATCAGGTAAAGAAGAGCTTAAATCAAAATTTTCCATATGTGTCTCCCAGATTTTTCTCCTAGAATTTTCAATAAATAACATGTTGCCTGTGTTCAAAGATTTCAAACAAAATTCAAGGCTCATAATCAATTGATGGCATTTTCTAAATTAAATAAATTACACTGTGTCCATTTGGGGAAGAACTCAGCTAAGACACTTTTCAAAATCATCAAGTTAGAATGGAGAGAATTTTAGAAGTGGAAATTTGCTCTTTTCCCAGAGGAAACGGTGAGGTAAAGGTATTAATGAATCAATCAAAGAGAAAAGATTTTCAAAGATGTTGTTTTAAATAACTAACAATTGTCAGATACTGTTTTAAATAACTAATCATGATTGACAGATATTCATTTATGATTATTGCCACTTTCTTAAATACCCACTTTATTTTTATTGTTTTTCCCATTTATTGAACCTCCCTCCAACCTCCCTCTCCACCATATCCCTCTGGGTTGTCCCAGAGCACAGGCTTTGGGTGCCCTGCTTCATGCATCAAACTTGCACTGGTCATCTATTTTACATACGGTAATGTACATGTTTCAATCCTATTCTCTCAAATCATCCCACCCTCGCCTTCTCCCACTGAGTCCAAAAGTCTGTACTTTACATCTGTGTCTCCTTTGATACCCTGCATGTAGGATCGTCGGCACCATCTTTCTAAATTCCATATATATGTGTTAATATACAGTATTTATCTTTCTCTTTCTGACTTACTTCACTTATAATAGGTTCCAGATTCATCTACCTCATCAGAATTGACTCAAATGCATTTCTTTTTATAGCTGAGAAACATCCCATTGTGTATAAGTACCACAACTTCCTTATCTATTCATCTGCCGATGGACATCTAGGCTGCTTCCATGTCCTGGTTACTGTAGATTGTGCTGCAGTGAACACTGGGGTGCACGTGTCTCTTTCAGTTCTGGTTTCCTCAGGGTGTACGCCCAGCAGTGGGATTGCTGGGTTGTATGGCAGTCCTATTCCCAGTTTTTTAAAGAATCTCTACACTGCTCCATACTGGATGTACCAGTTTGCATTCCCACCAACAGTGTAAGAGAGTTCCCTTTTCTCCACGTCCTCTCCAGCATTTATTGTTTATAGACTTTTTGATGATGGCCATAATGACCACCATGAAATGATACCTCATTGTGGTTCTGATTTGCATTTCTCTAATAATGAGTGAAGTTGAGCATCTATCTTTTCATGTGTTTATTAGCCATCTGTATGTTTTCTTTGGAGAAATGTCTGTTTAGGTCTTTTGCCCACTTTTTGATTGGGTTGATCATTTTTCTGGTATTGGCTGCATGAGCTGCTGAAATATTTTGGAGGTTAATTCTTTGTCAATTGTTTCATTTGCTATCATTTTCTCCCATTCTGAGGGCTGTCTTTTCACCTTGCTTATAGTTTCCTTTGTTGTGCAAAAACTTTTAAGTTTAATTGTGTCCCATTTATTTTTGTTTTTACTTCCATTACCCTGGGAAATATTCTCTTTTAAATTCAGATGTCTTGGATCAACATGATTCAAGTTGGGTAATGTTTTGTTTTACCAACATTACCTATATCATTTTTCTCCTTTCACTCAACATCCATCTTTTGAGATGATATGCATAATAATATAGTACAGTTTCATAGCAAATGAGTCATAAGTAAAATGTCCATAGCACTAACTACGTCCCTTGACTATAGCAGAATTGTTAGTGCCCTAACTACTCAGTTCAGTTCAGTTGCTCAGTCATGTACAACTCTTTGCAACCCCATGAACCGCAGCACGCCAGGTCTCCCTGTCCATCACCAACTCCCGGAGTCCACCCAAACCCATGTCCATCGAGTCGGTGATGCCATCCAACCATCTTGTCCTCTGTCGTCCCCTTCTCCTCCTGTCCTCAATCTTTCCCAGCATCAGGGTCTTTTCAAATGAGTCAGCTCTTCACATCAGGTGGCCATCACCTCTATCACCTCAACCCATTCCATCACCTCCACTAGCTTTGTTCCCTAAACACTAGCCAGGAAATATTTCAATCATGCTTCAGATGAAGAAAGTTTGCCAGTTAAGCTGACTTTAATTTGGGCATTTATGATACTAACCTACAGATAACCTGGCTATCAGTTTATAGCCTATAATCTGTATGATTACCACAGATGTAATAGGACCATTTAATATGCATACTGGTTTTAATATTTTCCAAAGTGGCTTCTATCTATAATCTGAGATTCATGATCTTAACTGCCCTGTTAGCTTAAGTTGGGAAAGGTATGGTAGGTAACATCTGATAAATATTTGAGATGGGCCAGTATTTCAGGTTCTTCATATACATGTCTTCAATGAATCCTAATATCAACAGGCAAAGTGTACATAGTTATACTCAGTTACAATAGGAAGAATAAAAAGCTCCCAAGATTAACTCAAGGCCAGTAATATAAAAAGCAATATAAACACAGATATATCTGATTCAAAAGCTAGTGTTCCTGGTTTTACTACCATTTTATAAAGAGGAAACTGAGATTTGAAGCATTAAACCAATTATCCAAGGAGCTACAAGCAGGAACAGCACAGGAATTTGAATGGTTTTTATATGTGAATCTACTGTCTCCTAAAGGACCAATGCTATTTAGAAAAACATTCCAGGCAAAACTCATTAGGAGTACCAGTCAGTAGCCTGTGTCAGAATGAAGTAGATACTATTGTACATAGGATTATGTGAGAAGTTTGCACCTTATTCCTAGTACACATCTCTAAAGGCATCTGGAAGGTCTTATAGCCAAGCGATGAATAAATTTGTGTATTTGAAAATTATAAAGTAAACTGAAAATATGCTAATATATTCAACATCTTGTTTTATGTTTTCTTATCTTTCCTTTTAAATAAAAAGTATCTTTGAAAGTGAAAGTGTTAGCAGCTCAGTCGTGTCTGATGCTTTGCAACCCCAGGGACTGTAGTCCACCAGGCTCCCCTGTTCACGCAATTCTCCAGGCAAGAATACTGGAGTAGGAGCGTGAGTGTGCATGCTAAGTCACTTCAGTTGTGTCTGAATCTATGCATCCCCATGGACTATAGCCCGCCACGCTCCTCTGTCCATGGGATTCTCCAGGCAAGAATGCTGAGTGGATTTCCATGCTCTCCTTCAGGGGACCTTTCCAACTCAGGGATCGGATCTTTCGAACTCAGGGATCAAACTGGCATCTCTTCCATCTCCTGCATTGGGAGGCAGGTTCTTTACCACTAGCCTCACCTGGGAAGCCACCATTCCCTTCTCCAGGGGATCTTCCCAACCCAGGGATTGAACCTGGGTCTCCTGCATTGCAGGCAGATTCTTTTACAGAGAAGCCCCTTTGGCTATAGTTAAATAGACATATTATATTACATAGTGAATTAAAGATTTTTAAATCACTAGGCATTATTGGTTTTGAGTCCCATGCCCCCTGCAATAGAAGCACAGAGTCTTAACCACTACACCACCAGGGAAGTCCCTGAGATCATTATTATTTTAAAAATATTTTTGGAGATATTGAAATATCCATATAAGGGCTTCTAAGAGCATATTGAAAAGAATTTGAAAGAACTTTGTCATTTTTATCCAATTATACTAACAGATTTCTCTTAGTGTGTCAACTGGTAGAAGAAAAACAATAAAATAAAATAATTAAATTCCTAAGAAACAAAAGATGCTTGCTCTTTGAAAGAAAAGCTAAGACAAACCTAGACAGTGTATTAAAAAGCAGAGATATCACTTTGCCCACAAAGGTCTATATTGTCAAAGCTATAATTTTTCCACTAGTCATGTATGGATGTGAGAACTGGACCATAAGAGAAGGTTAAGTGCCAAAGAACTGAGCACCAAAGAATTGATGCTTTTGAATTGTGGTGTTGGAGAAGACTCTTGAGAGTTCCTTGGACTGCAAGGAGATCAAACCAGTCCATCCTAAAGGAAATCAACCCTGAATATTCACTGCGAGGACTGATACTGAAGCTGAAGTTCCAATATTTTGGCCACCTGATGCAGAGAGCTGACTCACTGGGATAAGAGCCTGATGCTCGGAAAGCCTGAAGGCAAAAGGAGAAGAGGCTGGATAGCATCACTGACTCAATGGACATGAGTCTGAGCAAATTCCAGGAGATAGTGAAGGACAAGGAAGCCTTATGTGCTGTAGTTCATGGGGTTGCAAAGAGCTGGACACAACTTAGCGACCGAACAGCAACAAAAGGAAAATTCTACTCATAATACATGACTACATTACTCAGCTCTTCGAAATATTTAAATAGAGGCATAAAATACATCCTTGGCATCGTCTATGCAAATACAGGACTGTATTGGGGGGATGGGGAGTGGAAGCTATGTCGTGATGATTGATTAGACTTCTAACTCCTCATCTTCTATACAAGGGAGTCAATAAATACTGCCTAAAATTGAAAAATTAAGAAATATACTAAATCGTGAATTAAAAATTTGGCAGAAGTTAAAAGACTTGGAAGTGTGTCTGTCTAACAGGTAGACCACGGAAGTGTTGATAACATGACGGCAGGGGCCAACTGTTTTTGCGAAGCTGTTTTTGTTCTTGTTTTCTTATCGTAAGCCTTATGATGATAGTTGACTTTCTGAACAATGTACATGTATTTTGATAAAAACTGCTTCTAACAAACAGGTCATTTATTCCAAAGAATTATGCTATGCTATGCTGTGCTAAGTCGCTTGAGTCATGTCTGACTCTTCATGACCCTGTGGACAATACACTGCTGGGCTCCTCTCTCCATGGGACTCTCCAGGCAATAATACTGGAGTGGGTTGCCTTGCCCTCCTCCAGAGGATCTTCCCAAATCAGGGATAAAACCCACAGCTCCTGCAGAGCAGGCAGATTCTTTATCACTGAGCCACTGGGGAAGCCCTACCGCAAGTATAGCTACTTACAAAACAAACAAGATGTTAAGACATTAAACATTTAAACATCAGTGTGGAACATAGTCTATCTTTTCAGCATTTTTAGCTACTAGTATCACAAAGGCTTAGTATAAAATCACATAAATGCTTATCTGTGGTAAGAAAATACAGATTAAGTTGTAGTGTTTCACTTTTTCACTATAATAGAAAAAGGTACATGTTTATAAAATAGGAAGCAGGGACTATTTCTCCTAAGTATTTCATATTTGCTAACTTCTCAATGCTTACAAATGTCTAGATGAAGTAAACATAGTTCTATTTTTATTTATATATGAAATAGACATGTGGTATCAAAACTAAGGAAAAAAACATAAATTTAATAATAAAAAGATTTCTTAGTTTTGACTGCTCTTTATTGAAAATTAATGCCACCAGATGAATACTGCCTCATTTTATTTTCTCACCCCTTACTCCCTGAGGTTGTTCCTGGATTTTAGTTTAATGAAGTTAATGTATGTAATTTGAAATTCTCTTGGAGCCTGATTCATTCTAGAGAATTCAACTATTCTTAGAAGAGGAAGGATAGCAGTACAGAGTGGGGATCATTATTGGTAAAAATAAATTTGCTTTCAATCATTTACAACAATTTTCTGAACAGAGAAAGAAGTCCTGCTCAAATACTAATTAGCTTCAATTTGTCTAAATAGTATTTGTTAAAAGCCATGTCTTCACGTACTGTTGAAGCCTAGCTTGAAGGATTTTGAGCATAATCTTGTAAGCATGTGAAATAAATGCAATCGTACGGAAATATGAACATTCTCTGGCATTGCCTTTCTTTGGGATTGGAATGAAAACTGACCTTTTCCAGTCCTGTGGTCACTACTGACTTTTCCAAATTTGCTGGCATATTGAGTGCAACACTTTAACGGCATCCTCTTTTAGGATCTGAAATAGTTCAGCTGGAAATCCATCATCTTCATTGGTTTTGTTTGTAGTAAGGATTCCTAAGGCCCACTTGACTTCACACTCCAGGATGTCTGGCTCTAGTGAGTGACCACACCATTGTGGTTATCCAGTTCATTAAGATCTTTTTTGTGTCGGTCTTTTGTGTATTCTTGCCACCTCTTCTGCTTCTGTTAGGTCTTTGCCGTTTCTGTCCTTTATTGTGCCCATCTTTGCATGAAATGTTCTCTTGATATCTTCAATTTTCTTGAAAAGATCTCCAGTCTTTCCCATTCTGTTGTTTTCCTCTATTTCTTTGCATTGTTTCACTTAACAAAGCTTTCTTATCTCTCGTTGCTATTCTCTGGAACTCTGCATTAAATTGGGCATATCTTTCCCTTTCTCCTATGCCTTTTGCTTCTCTTGTCAGCTTTTTGTAAGGCTTCCTCAGACAACCCCTTGACCTTCCTGCATTTCTTTTTCTTGAGGATGGTTTTTGTCACCAACTCCTGTACAATGTTACAAACCTCTGTCCATCGTTCTTCAGGCACTCTGTCTATCAGATCTAACCCCTTGCATCTAATTCTCACTTTCACTGTATATGGCCTAGTCGTTTTCCCTACTTTCTTCAATTTGAGCCTAAATTTTGCAATGAGGAGCTGATGGTTTATTCATATATTAATTTAGCATCTATCAATTATCTTTTTATCAACAGCAGATTTTAGAGGAATAAGCCAAATATCCCCCATCCCCACATCACCTTCGTACACCTCCCCATCCTCTTCTGGAACAGTCTAATGGTCAAGAAGAACAGAGCATGTGTTCCTGGCTTTTCCTCTATCTAGTTTGCAACCACTGTCAGTCACTTAAACTCTATTTCTGTTTCTTCACCTACTAAATGCAGATAATGCACCTCTTCAAGTGCCATGTGAAACACTAAGAAGAAAGCCCAATAAAGGGCAATGTTACATAAACAGTCTATTATGGAGCTAAAGTCAATGAATAGACTTCAAGCCATAATCCTGAGAGCAAGAAGAAAGACCCTAGAAAGAGCTATAGAGATATAAAAAGGTCCAGCTTTCTAGATTTAAGCCTTGCACCATTTTATCTATTTATTACTTTAAAGTTGCATGTTATCTTAAACTTTAAAAAATGTGAGGGAGGAAAATCGGTGAGAAAAAGCGAGGAAAAGGCACATCACACTAAATGACATTTTACAACTCTTGACTCGATATAAGAAATGAATTACCACCTTTGATAATATATAATTATTGACATGGGTTAAAAGTGCAATGCCTCGCACCCCAATATTCACAGCAGTACCATTCACAATAGCCAAGGTATGGAATCAAGCTAAATGTCCATCAACGGATGAATGGATAAAGAAGACGTGATACATACATAGTATGGAATATTACTCAGCCATAAAAAAAGAACAAAAACAATGCCATTTGCAGCATCATGGATGAACCTAGAGACTGTCCTGAGTGATGGAGGTCAGACACAGAAAGACAAATATCATATGATAGTGCTTGCATGTGGAAACCAAAAAAAGAGCACAAACGGACTTACTCACAAAATGGAGTCACAAAATAGAGTCACAGATGTAGAAAACAAACATGGTTACCGGGGATAAGGTAGGGGAAGGATAAATGGGGAGATTGGGATTGACATATACAGACTACTATATATAAAACAGATAACTAATAAGGACCTACTGTATAAACAGGGAACTCTACACACAACTCTGTAACGGCCTAAATGGGAAAAGAATCTAAAAATGAGTGGATCTATGTATATGTATAACTGAATTCCTTTGTAGCAGAGCAGAAAGTAACACAATATTGTAAGTAAACTATATTCTAATAAAACTTTTAAAAAATAAAATAGGAAGATGCAGTGAACTCTCTTAGAAAAATAATGAGTGCAAAAGAAAATCATTTATGATGGTGCAGGAACTTCAGAAGATTCAGAAGAAAGTAGGGTAGCAGAGATGACAGTGTCGGCACAGGTAAATTAGCAGTGTGGAAATAAGACAGAGAGAATACAGATGAATGAACATATTCTCAGAGAATTTTACCATCAAACATTTTCCTGACTAGCTATACTGTTATCAAAAGGAAAATCCTGTTATTTTTTTCCTAATCAAAATTTATGTTAATAGTAAACTGACAGGCTTTGCTAGAAAAGGAACCTTGGGATTCAGGGTAAAATTAATTGGCTTCAAGATTCCATAATGGAATTCTGGTTAAGTTTTTAGGAAGACAAGTAGGAAGAAATAAACAGCAAAGAGGAAAATAGCATAGACAGGTACTAAAATTAAAATTGAGGGAAAAAAATTTTTAACCCTAAGTGGTACAATTTATCATTTCTTCCAGGATATCTCACCAGGACGAACAATATTATTTTTCATGTCTTTTTCCCTTGATCTCTTAACTGCAGTATTTAATAGGTGCTCATAAGAGAACAAAAGTCTTGCTGTCTATAAGTAATCAAAGAAAGAATTCCTCAGCTTGACTCCCCAATGCAAAATCACCATATTATTTAGAAAAGAGACTCAAATCCTAAAAACCAAAAATCACCAATATACTTTCACTATCAAGGTTCAGCTTTTTTTCAAAACTACTTTATCTCATCTCCCAAAGGCCATAAGAATATTACCCTCATTTTATAGCTGAGGACTGACAACTAAAGAGATTAAATAATTGCCCAAGGCCACACAGTTGCTAGCTACCACTTCAAGAATGAGCTGATTCATGTCAATGTATGGCAAAAACCACTACAATATTGTAAAGTAATTAGCCTCCAACGAATAAAAGTAAATGGAAAAAAAAAAAAGAGTGAGTGGCTTCCCCTCTCCCCTCACCGCACTGTGCAGCTTGCAGGATCTCAGTTCCCTGACCAGGAATCGAACCAGCAACCTTGGTCACCCAGCAGTGCAAGCATGGAGTTCTAACCACTAGACTGCCAGGGAATCCCTGAGAGTAAGTGGCGTTTGAATATCTCAGCTTTTGCAGTTCAGTGTAGATGTAAATTAAATATTATTTGAGCAAGGATTAAATAGGTAGGAAAACAAGCAAACAGGAGAAAATAAACATTTAAAACAAAAAGCCACTGCCCTATTGTCTTGTGTGTGTGTGTGTGTGTGTGTGTGTGTGTGTGTGTGTGTGTGTGTGTGTGTGTTCAGTCGCTCAGTTACATCCGACTCTGTGACCCCATGGACCTCGCCAGGCTCCTCTGTCAATGGGATTTCCCAGGCAAGGACACTGAACTAGGGTGCCTTTTCCTTCCCCATGGGATCTTCCCGACCCAGGGAGCAAACTGGTGTCTCCTGAGTCACCTGCATAGCAGGCAGATTCTTTACCACTGAGCCACTGGGAAAGCCCTCGTCTTGGGAGCAGTCAGCCACAAATGTGATGATTTACTTGAAATAATAAAAACCTGGCTATTATTCATTTACATCATTAGCTTTTCCTAGCAGGCAAGGTCTATGCGTGTATTTATTTATCCTTCCTTTTTTTTTTCCTTGTTGTTGCTATCAGTACAGAGCAAAATGGGAGATTTTATTAGCAAGCAGAAGCATCATCTTATAGTGAGCATTTTAAGCTTTCCTGAAAGCAGTAACTTTTATTGTTATTGCTAACATTCATTGATGTGTCAATCATTGCTTTTTCTTCTTTGCTTTTATTTTGCCAATGATAATGAATATATAGCGATACAAGGAAAATATACAAGGAAAGTAAACACACATAATGAGATACGGATGATACACAAGGAGAGTAGAAAAGACTAATATAGTAGTACTCGCTAGTCAACCATGTTATAAACTTCTATTTTACAATAATCTAGAATCTGCATAGTTATGGGCATCAATTAATTTTTAATAAACTAATAATACATACATGGATACATACATGGAATAGTCTAGCAACTGAAACATATTTCTAGAGTACAATATACAAATACACATTCAAAGTTTTAAAATGCTCTAATTGACACAGTAATTTCACATTTAGGAATTTATTTTAGGAAAATCATCAACAAGGCCCTAGAAATGCATACAAATACATTTAGAGACAAGGATGTAAAATATCAGCATGAAAGCAACCTAAATGTCTAATAGCAACAGTAGCTAATTAAATAAATATGATATATTCATATCATGGAATATTACACAATCATAAATAATGTCCTTTCAGGAATCTACTTAAAGATGCATTTCACTTAGATTTAGTCTATGTAACAAATACGTTAAGTGAAAACAGCAGCTGACAAAACTGTCTTCTCTGGTAGAAGTTCACTTATGTAAACATAATCCTTAAACTCACTACAAACAAAATAAACATATGTATACATGGATGTGCAAGTAACCAAAATATTTTACATATTCTTTGAACAATTTTACACATTAAAATGTACTGACTATATTAAAAAGTATTCTAAAAAATACTACTGAGCATAGTATTTGTAGTGTAGAAGTTATTGGATTAAGGGTCAAAACTTGATTTTTAAAATAAAAGCAAAATCCTCAATAGTCAATGGAAGGATTGATACTAAAGCTGAAGCTCCAATACTTTGGCCACCTGATGCGAAGAGCTGACTCATTGGAAAAGCTCCTGATGCTGGGAAAGATTGAGGCAGAAGAAGAATGGGGGTGATAAGAGGATGAGATGGTTGGATGGCATCATCAACTCAATGGACATGAGTTTGAACAAACTCCAGGAAATAGTGAAGGACAGGGAAGCCTGGCGTGTTGAAGTCCTCTGGGTCACAGAGTCAGACACAACTGCATGACTGAACAACAACAATGTTCAACTGAGTTTTCTAATAAGTTTAAAAATAATATTTCTCCTGTTCTAAAACTAAGGATAGCTATTGTTGGGGTGTCTTCCCAATCCAAAGATAACCCCTCTGAGAACAATCTCATCCTTCTCAATCTAAGAAGGTGCCCCTCCCAATGAGTAGGTATATTTGTGACATTTATTATATTCATTAACACAATACATCTGGCTACCCTTATGTACCCCTGATACTCCTGGATCTCTATAGGTATTTTGAAAATATCTGGCTTTTTATTCATTGTATCAGTTATTGAATCTATGGTTTCTGTGCATGTATGCTTAGTTACTCAGTTGTGTCCGTCTCCTTGTGACCCATGCATTCTAGCCTGCCAGGCTCCTGTGTCCATGGGTTTTCCCAAGCAAGAAGATTGGATTGGATTGCCACTTTCATCTCTTTCTGACGCAGGGATTGAACCCAGGTCTCCTGCGTCTCCTGCATTGCAGGCAGATTCTTTACCCATTGAGCCATTGGGAAAGCCCTTATATTCATGCTATTTCATTAAAAGAAGCCTTTAATTTAGGCATATAAACAGTTAAATCAATTTTTACTAAGCATTATCTAGGATGTGCTCCTTGTTGTTCAGCCGCTAAGTCATGTCCAGCTCTTTGTGACCCCATAAACTGCAGGCTTCCCTGTCCTTCACCATCTTCCTGTGTTTGCTCAAATTCACGTCCGTTGAGTCGATGATGCCATCCAATCCTCTCATCCTCTGCCGTCCCCTTCTCCTCTTGCCCTCAATCTTTCCCAGCATTTAAGTCTTTTCCAATGAGTCAGCTCTTCGCATTAGGTGCCCAAAATATTGGACCTTCAGCATCAGTCCTTCCAATGAATATTCAAGGTTGATTTCCTTTAGGATTGACTGATCTGATCTCCTTGCTGTTCAATGGACTTTCAAGAGTCTCCTCCAACACCACAGTTCAAAAGTACCAATTCTTTGGCGCTCAGCTTTCTTTATGGTCCAACTCTCACATCCATATATGACAACTGGAAAAACCATAGCTTTGACCATATGGAACTTGGTCGGCAAGGTGTAAAAGCCATTTTTTTGGCAATAAAATAACTGGCCTTCCTCAGTCCAATTCCAAATAAAACATTCTTGTAGCCATTATTGGTTTAAAAACAGCAGGGCGTGCTAGACTTTGGGAAAGCACTAAAATGCTGCAGAAGATAGTAAAAGGAAATAAGATTAAGGGCACCACTTCTTCCAAGCTCTGCCTCTCCTACTCTCCTGACCAGTTATAGCCCTCTTCTACTAATTCCTCTCAAATATGCCAAGTCAGCAAAATTATAAAAGGATGGAGGGAAAAAGGAACTAGATTAAAATTCCACACCTGTCATATGTGATCAAGAGATGCCTGCTACTGCTAGATACCATGTTTGTTAATAAGCAACACACATCATAACTGTCAGATAACTTGTTACAGGAAAGAGGTGAAGTGCTGTGTCCCTGGCCCCCTTTTCCCCTTCTCTCTCCTCCCTAACTTCTTTCTCCTCCCTCTCCTCCCCTCTACCTGCTCAGCCCACCTGTTTCCCCAACACCTGGCAGGACTTTCAGTCTCTTCCAGAAAATGTAGGACATGCTCCTTCAGGTAAAGAATGACTTTTCAGTGAGGGGGCTGGATGGTTGATATTTATTGAAACTTTAGACAAAACAAAGTTCCTGCTTCTAAATTGATGTTCTGAGGTTCTCTGGCAGTAAGGTAGCATTTACCTCAGCTACAGCTTATATATCCACATTATACAGAGATAAAGATCTGTATGTATTTATATATCTCTTTCCCTTCCTTTATTACCTACTATCAACACCAAAAATACCAAAACAGCCTCAGCACCTTATAATTTAATGTTGATTCTGTTAAAAGAAGCTTTGCATCAGACCGGCCTACAATTTTCCAAAGGGTCCAGTTACAAGTTAGCACAGTGTTTATAACATTTTAATTTTTGTGTTGGGATATTAGTTCCCAACCAAGGATCAAACCTGCATCTCCTGCAGTGGAAGCATGAAGTCTTAACCACTGGACAGCCAGAGAAGCCCTCCCTCATAACATTCTAATTTTCACATGGGAATTTAAGAATATTCACATATTGGACTACTGTGTTTATCAAGAGAAGACTTAGGATGCCTGCTGAGATCATAATTCCTCTGAGAACTGCTTGAAAGTGAAGAAAAACAGTAAAATGGTTAAAGAGCTATACTTAGAATTATACTCAGAATTAGAATTGTGGGTTTCCTACCCTGATAGTCATGTCTCTAGCCTGGCTTCCTCACCCACCCGCCAACACACATAACACTTTTTCCTCCCCATAAGCAAACCTGATGTTGTTCATACACCTCAAAGCGGCAAAGCTCTCCAGAGGAGGCTGCGTCCACCTGCAGCCCCCGAGGTCACACTGCGCTTGCGCACGGCAGAAACCAGCTCCAACCAACAGCACAGCAGAGTGTATCTGTCAAATGCCTCTGGCAATACTTCTCTCATTTTTAAGACGGGCATAACACAATGACAATTCTCTCTTCTACCTCCGGACTTCATCACTGTTGACTGCCCAGGTGGCTCAGTGGTAAAGAATCTGCTGCCAATGCAGAAGACTCAGGAGACGTGGATTCAATCTCTGGGTCAGGAAGATCCCCTGGAGAAGGAAATGGCAACCCACACCAGTATCTGTGCCTGGGAAAACCCATGGACAGAGGAACCAGGTGGGCTGCCATCCATGGGGTTGCAAAGATTCGGACTCTGTGATACGTGGAACCAGAGCAGCCATTCAGGGACCAAGCGGACAAGCTCCAGAAGACAGAGACACAGCAACAGACGTCAATGAAAACAAGGAGAAAAACAGACACATCCTGGGGTTTAAAGTTAACGCTGAAGCTACAGCAGCTCCAGACTTCTTGTCTTATTGGGTGTATCTGAGCTGGATTTTCTATAATTTACAACTGAACAAATAGAGAATTTCTGCTCTTTGGGTCAGGTATTTAAACTCTCTTAGTTAAAGAAAAAGACTCATAGACATAAAAAACAAATCTATGGTTCCCAAAGAGGAAAGGGGGTGGGGGGATGATAAATTAGGAGTTTGGGATTTAACATATACACACTACTATATATAAAATACACAACAAACAAGGACCTACTTGTTTGAATACTGGAGTGGGTGGCCATTTCTGTCTCCAGGGGACCTTCCCGACCCAGGGATTGAACAAGCATCTCCTATGTCTCCTGCATCAGCAGGTAGATTTTTTACCACTGCACCGCTTGGGAAGCTCATATAAAAATATACATATGTATAACTGAATGTAAAACTGAAGGCTGTACACCTAAAGCTAACATGATATTGTAAATCAACTACTTCAATTTAAAAAAAAAAAGAAGACAAAGAAAAAAGATAAAATTCTCTTTAGCTGAGTTTCTACCTATAAAGTGAAACAGGATTGGTCTACCTTCCCATCTGTGTTGCCATGTTGTGAAGAATACAAAAGCAGTAAATTTTAAAAGGATTAAATATGACATATGACATGAGCTTTTACATGTGCTAATGTTTGTAATATCACAATTATTATTTATTACTATATTTATACCACAATAATTATTTTCCTCTCTACTAGCTTCATAATCTGTTCATACTAATACTACTATATAGTATGCTCTAGAATAATTACTATTCATTTGTCCTTCTCATCTTCCTAAAATAAATGAAGACTGGTAACACCTTTTTGGAGAAGGAAATGGCACCCCACTCCAGTACTCTTGCCTGGAGAATCCCATGGACAGAGGAGCCTGATGGGCTGCAGTCCATGGGGTCACAAAGAGTTGGACACGACTGAGGGACTTAGCAAAACAACCTTTACTTTGTTTTCAGGGACTTAGCATAGCCCACAATTCATGGTCAGGAATTATATACGGCTTGTTGAGATGAATTCAATTTTATCAATAATGAAAATGAGTATATTAAGTAGCATCTTTCTTGGATATTTTGCAAGGTATAATTAGATTCTAGAGATTTTGCCCCCTAGACTTTATAACCCTAATGAATGATATAAAACTGCATTGCATAAACATGACAAATACTAACTGAAATTGACCCTCTTTTAATATTTCCTCTTATTTCACAACATTGATACTCACCACAATCCATGTTCACGTTTGATAATGACACTTCCAAAGTTTCTTATTAGATTTTTTGGGGTGTACATTTTCATCATCACTGCTTGTTCTCTTTTAGCTCATTAAAGTAGTCTGATGAACTTCCCTACTCTCTCTGTAGTTTCTAAAATTACACCTTTGATAAAGCCACTTATTTATTTGAAGCCTTTCAACAATTCCCCACAGTCTACAGGAAAAAAAAAATCATACTCTTTCACTTGGCAATATAAATGCTCCTATGGTCTTTCCCCAAACTATTGATATCCATTATTGATCCACAAGTATACTAAATTATGTCCAATCCCGTTTACTTATTGTATCTTTTCCTATAACACACCCCATAGAAGATCCACCGTTTGTGCCAGCTGTTACCACCTGATGTCTAATACGTGAATCCTGACATACAAAATTTACTTTCTTTCTAAAACTCTACAGAAAGCTTTTTCTAATACTCCCATACCTCATACCAGGGGTCTCCAACCCCCAGGCCACCAGTCCATGGCCAGTTAGGACCCAGGCCAGAGCAGAGCAGCAGGTGAGTGGTGGGCCAGAAAGAGAAGCTTTACTGTATTTACAGCTGCTCCCCATTGCGTGCATTACCGCCTGAGTTCCACCTCCTGTCAGATCAGTAGCAGCATTATATTCTCATAGGAGCATGAACCTGACTGTGCTTGAATCATCCTGAAATCATTTCCCCTCCACACCACCACCAATCTGTGGAAAAACTGTCTTCCACAAAACCTGTCCCTGGTGCCAAAAAGGTTGGTGACTGCTACTTTATACCATGTTCTACTTTATCTGAATTGTTTTGCAAGTCTTCTGTCTTCCAACACAAGTTCAAGGGTGCAATAAAGATGGGACCATATCTTTCAGGCACGTCTTATCATCCTAATGCACATGGTAGCAGGAATAAGTTCAATGTGAACACAAATTGGGATGCACAGAGGAACTTCCCTTGACTTCATTACATGGGTTTACTAAAAGGAGATATTACTTGGAATATGAAGCAGGAGGAACAGAATCAGCAAGTAAGAGCATCTTTATAATGAACATTTTAATTAGTCTTTTTTTGAAGCACATTTAATTATATATTTTTGTAAGTGACTAGAGTTTGTTTCTCCCCTACTTGCCATGTGGTAGAGAGATGTATTACCAGCTTCTTTCTGATACTAAAAAGGAGACTGAAGTGAAATCAAATATGTTCATTCCACTGGACAAAAACACCAGTTAAGGATCTGACTCAGTAAATAGAATAATAATAGGCATATACATGTTTAGGAATAATGTGCTTTTTTTCTATTCAAAGAATTGGACCATGTTTAGATAGCTGTCACTGATATATTTCACAGATTTTTTTATTCCTCTAGAAACTCATTCTATTCACACTAACACTGAAAAATTAAACATACTCAACTATTATAAGCACTGTTTCTCAATAAGAAAAAAAAAAACAAAACTTTTTTTTACAGGATTTAAGACCAAAAAGAATTCCTTCTGTTCATCCCAATTATGTAAGAGTTAGAATACCAGACCACCTGACCTGCCTCTTGAGAAACATGTATGCAGGTCAGGAAGCAACAGTTAGAACTGGACATGGAACAACAGACTGGTTCCAAATAGGAAAAGGAGTACATCAAGGCTGTATATTGTCACCCTGCTTATTTAACGTATATGCAGAGTACATCATGAGAAATGGGCTGGAAGAAGCACAAGCTGGAATCAATATTGCCGGGAGAAATATCAGTAACCTCAGATATGCAGATGACACCACCCTTGTGGCAGAAAGTGAAGAGGAACTAAAAACCCTTTTGATGAAAGTGAAAGAGGAGAGTGAAAAAGTTGGCTTGAAGCTTAACATTCAGAAAACCAACATCATGGCATCTGGTCCCATCACCTCATGGGAAATAGATGGGGAAACAGCGGAAACAGTGTCAGACTTTATTTTTTGGGGCTCCAAAATCACTGCAGATGGTGACTGCAGCCATGAAATTAGAAGACGCTTACTCCTTGGAAGGAAAGTTCTGACCAATCTAGATAACATATTAACAAGCAGAGACATTACTTTGCCAATAAAGGTCCATCTGGTCAAGGCTATGGTTTTTCCAGTGGTCATGTATGGATGTGAAAGTTGGACTGTGAAAAAATCTGAGTGCCAAAAAATTGATGCTTTTGAACTGTGGTGTTGGAGAAGACTCTTGAGAGTCCCTTGGACTGTAAGGAGATCCAATCAGTCCATCCTGAAGGAGATAAGTCCTGGGTGTTCATTGGAAGGACTGATGCTGAAGCTGAAACTCCAATACTTTGTCTACCTCATGCAAAGAGTTGACTCATTGGAAAAGACCCTGATGCTGGGAGGGATTCGGGGCAGGAGGAGAAGGGGACAACAGAGGATGAGATGGCTGGATGGCATCACCGACTCGATGGGCATGAGTTTGAGTAAACTGCGGGAGTTTGTGATGGACAGGGAGGCCTGGCATGCTGCAATTCATGGGGTCGCAAAGAGTCGGACACGACTAAGCAACTGAACTGAACTGAACTGAACTAGTACCACTACCTATGTGGTCTTTTCAACACCTCCACCAGTCTCTTGGACACTGACACTGCTGACTGTCAAGCAGATTAATGGCTTTCACTGAGCGGCCCTGTACGTAAAATTCGGAATTCACTTTAACAGTCATTTGAACTGTCACTGTATGAATCATGGACTGAGATACATTCTGCTTTGCCATTTCCAAAGGAAAGCTCCTCGTGAATATTAAATTAGAAATGGGAATGGTATTTTTCAAGTCAAATGATTTAAGCTACATACCTAGGTTTAGAAGGGGCTTTAAAAAAATTTTTTTTTACTTCCATGTGGAAAAACATCTCAAACTGAAACGATCTTGCACTTTTACTATAATAATGTTTATATGTATGTATGTGATGCACATATATATATTCATAGCTGTGACTGTTTTTCTTTTAAAAAATCTTCCTTATATTACAAAATTAAAATTCCTGGAGCCTTTTTTTAAACCATATGTGTTAAATAATGTAGAAAGCCCTCAAATAAATTGAAGACATGACTTTTTCCCTAGAAAGTTGTATGTTATACCTAAAATAACACATCATGATATGTAAAATATATTGAGTAGCCTGAGTGATTTCAAAGGTTTCATTAGTAACTCTGGCTCTGTGTTTAGTTCTGGGTCTGATCATGAAGTAAGGGATGATGAGAAAAGAAAGAGATGCTGAACAGTCTCAGATCATGGTATGATACCAGAAAGAGCAATGAACTGTATATTGGCAAGGGAGGTGGGGAGTTATTTCTGTGAATAACCACAGTGACTAAATTTCAAAAAGCTGTTTTGGAAAAGTTAAAGAAGGTATTATGTACTTATGGATTGAGAGAATTAATATTGTTAAAATGTCCACAGTACTCAAGGTAATCTAGAGATTCAATACAATCTGTATCGATATCCCAGTGGCATTCTTCATAGAAACCTAAAATTTTTATGGAATCACAAAAGACCCCAAATAGCCAAATCAATCTTGAGAAAGGAAAACAAAGCTGGAGGCAACATGCTCTCTGGTGTCAAACTATATTACAAAGCTATAGTAATCAAAACAGTATGGTATTAATACAAAAACAGACACTTGATCAGAACAGAATAGAGAACCCAGAAATAAGCCCATGCATATTTGGTCAATTAATTTACAACAAAGGAGGCAAGAATATACAATTAGGGCAAGGACAGTCTCTTCAATAAATGGTGTTGGGAAAATTGGACAGCTACATACAAAAGAATGAAACTGGACAATGATCTTACACCATGCAAAAAATTAACTGTGGATTAAAGACTTGAACATAAGACCTGAAACTATAAAACTCCTAGAAGAAAACACAGGCAGTAAGGTCCCTCACACAGGCCTCGGTGATCATTTGAATCTGAGACCAAAATGAAAGGCAACGAAAGCAAAAGTAAACAGATGGGACTACTTCAAACGAGAAAGTTTCTACCCAGAAGAGGAAACCATCAACAAACTGAAAAGGCTGCCTACTTAATGGAAGAAAATATGTGCAATTGATAAATCTCATGAGGGACTGATATCCGAAATATATAAAGAACTTACACAATTCAATGGGCTTCCCAGGTAGAACAGTGGTAGAAAATCCACCTGCCAATGCAGGAGATGCAAGAGAAACAGGTTTGATCCCTGGGTCGAGATGATCCCCTGGAGTGGGAAATGTCAATCCAGTCCAGTATTCTTGCCTGGGATATATCATGGACAGAGGACCCTGGTGGGCTACAGCCCACCTAGTCCACAACTAAGTGACTAAGCACACATACACATACAATTCAAGAGCAAAAAAGGAAGCAATCCAATTAAAAACGGGCAGAAAACCTGAATATACATTTTTTTCAAAAGGACAAACCGACAATCAATAGGCCAATGGAAAAAAGGCTCAGTATCATTAGTCATCAAGAAAATGTAAATCAAAGCCACACTGAGATATCATTTCATACCTGTCAGAATGGCTACTATGAACAAGAAGAACAAAATAACAACTGTTGCAGAGGTTGTGAAGAAAAAGGAAGCCTCCTGCACTGCTAAGAATGTAAATTGGTGCAGTTCCTCATGGAAAACACTATAAAGTTCTCCAAAAAATTAAAAATAGAACTACAATGTGATCCAGAAACTCCACTTTTGGGTATAATAGCTAACATACAGAAACAATCTAAGACTCCACTGATGGATGAATGTAATAAATAAATTCTGTTGTGTGTGTGTGTGTTTGTGTGTGTGTGTGTGTGTAATATATATGTATTTCAGCCAAAAAAAAAAAAGAGAGAGAGAATAAAATCTTCATTTGTAACAACACAAATGGACCTCAAGGGCATTATGCTACATGAAATAAGACAGAGAAAGTTAAATACCATATGATCTCTCCTATATGTGGAATCTAAAAAATATATATATAAATTTTAAAAAAGAAAAAGCTCATAGATACAAAGAACAGACTGCTGGTTGCCAGGGGCTCAGATAAGAAGTGGGAGAAATGGGTGAATTGTTTGTTTTAGTTTAAATAAATTGATTTATTTAAAAGAAAAAATTGTACCTGCAGTTTGAAAACATAAAAATGTATTCTCAGGAAAAAAAAATTGAGGAGTCAGTTAGTCAAGAATATTGAATACTAGTCTGAGCAGTTTAAATTTCACATAATAAGCATCAACGACATGAATATTATGTTAAAATTATGTTAAGAAGATTGTGATGAAAATGCTTGAGTTGAATGAGACTTGAGTTGGCCATAGAGATTATTGGAGGTGGGGTGCAAAGGAAGGCTTGCAACAATGAAGTATGCTAACAAGAGTTACATTAATTTAAATAAGAAAGAATGAAATCCTACCAAACATGGATAGAGAACAAAAACTAACTAAAAAAAGCAAGTTGAAAGATAATACAAAACTACTGTGAAGTTTTGAAGTGGAGAATTCTGGAGGATTATAATGATATTGGTGATGGTGGATAAACTGAAAAAATATTCTAGTTTGAGGCTATTTTTATCAATTACTTAGCAACCAGAAGTCTACTATAAAAACTATGCACTTAACATATATCTTTATGTATATGAAGATAAGAAAGGGCTATATGAATGATTAAATTCAGGATATTTACAAAGTCTTAATAAAATATTAAATTATATAATATATACTTTGGGTATTTGTGGGAAAAGAAAATAAATTAATTAATCTAATATTTGTGAGCAGGTGAGAATAACTACAACTTAGGCTTGTGTTTTGGTTAGAATCCTTATAGATTCTACAGTCAGTAACTGATCCCAGGTTCTACTGATTACATTTATCCTTCAGGTTCACAACAAAGAATACAGCTCTAAACTCACTTCATTCTTAATTCTGAATCAAAGCCATATATATAATATATATATATATATAAACTTTTTAAGGATGATTACATGAAAGACTATAACCCGCCAGTAACCTGGAGTGTTTCTTTTGTCCTGAAATACACCTGTGTGTGTCCTGTAGATCTGCTTTAAGTGAATAACTTTCTAGCTATACCGGCACCTGGCACCGAGAATATCACAGAAGTCTTGTGAAATCTGCTACTCTTTTATGACAGAAGAGTGGGTGAGGACACTGTACACCACGCAAGATCCCTGGGAACAATGTCCTTTCAATCTGAACACCGAGGCAAGCTGTATTCCTCCTGAGCTGCAGGTTTATTTCTCATCTTATGTGACTGATCGTGTCTTTTGCTCTTGCTAACTCTGCTGTCCATCTCCATTAGCTACTTAGCAAATCATGGAATTCTTACTGTGTACCAACTCTATACTGGATTCATTTTTGCCCCCTTATTGCATTTTTCTTCAGCTCTGTTTTACTACTTATGATACTGGTGTTTATGTGGATCACTGCAAATTCTTTTAGAACAGGTGAAACATACTAATAGGTAAACCTCCATATTAAGGCCTCCATTAAGTAATTTCACATCACCACATTTAGACATCATAACATCTCACAAAAGTGTTTCCATGAGCACCACCAAGATGGCTGAGAAAAATTAATTTCTGGTAGGTACTGATATCTTAGGGAGTAATAGTATAAGTAGAAAATCTCAAAGTGACATGAGAAATATTTAAAAAAACAAAAAACAAAAAACCTAGCCTTATAAAAAGAAAGGTAGCTGTTATGAACTGTTGTGACTCCTGGGATGTCAATTATCTTTACCCATGCATGAGTGATAGTCACTCAGTCCTGTCTGACTCTCTGAGACCCTATGGACTTGTAGCCTGCCAGGTTCCTCCATCCATGGAATTCTCCAGGCAAGAACACTGGAGTGGGTTGCTATTTCCTTCTCCAAGGTCACCCATGCATACTCAGTTACTAAGTCATGTCCAACTTCTTGCGACCCCACAGACTATAGCCCACCAGTTTCCTCTGACATGTTATTTCCCATGCAAGAATACTGGAGTGGATTGCCATTTCCCTCTCCAGTCCATTACCTCTAGCCTATCTTTAATAAAAACAGCAATAAATATTTAAATAAATAAATATCTGCCTTGATTGTTTCACTAATCCCCTACTTCAATACACTTTCTTCAGATTGTGAAAAGAACAGTACTCTACATGGAGAGGGGGAAAATTATTTTCTCCTGGAAAATATTATCAATTTCAAAAATTCTGTAACTTTCCTGTTGAGTTACTCAAGGGATGCTGGTCTAAAGGGATGCAGATGGTCTGTGATTTTTCTACCTTCCAAAGTATTCACATTTGTTTGCATTTTGTTCTGTCTGTTATTTCACAGGATTAAACCACATTTGTTTAGTTGTAAACATAGTGGGTAGGCAGAATAATTAGATTCTGGTTCTAGCTCTTAGGATTATGTAACTGGGAACAAGGCATGAATTTCTGTACCTCGGGACATTCATCTGTAAGAAAGGGAAGATAACCAGATTCCTCAGAGCTGGTGTGAGGATTCAGTGAAATAATACACATGCTTAGAACAATGTGTGGTGTTCTCCACCCTCTTCATATCATCATCTATTTTCATTTCATCTTCTTCTGTATTTTCAGGGAGAAACAGGTGGCGGAACTCTTGTAGAGAGACAGACAAGAAATAGAAACATAACACTGAAAGTTTCCATCTATAATTTGCCAGTGTCATCACCGCATGGTGCGGCAGTGACTAAAGTCATCACCGTCCCTGCTGGCCAGCTTGTGCAGCTTACTAATCACCCGATCCAATTCTGAGGGCATGGACTGGCATTTTCACTTTTGACAGACCTGACACCGCAGGCTGTCCATTATTAAACCACACATCTGGTCCCTTTGTCCCAGGTTGTCCGCAACATGTGGACAATCTACAAGTCTTCCCACAGGGAGTTGAATGAGGTTACAATGTATCAATTCACTTTTATCCCTATTCACATGGTGCTTTACAAGATGAGTTAAGTATGCCCCGGATATAGCAGTTCATCATTCTGTTTTCTGGGCAAGGTGCAGTGCAAGGCAGCCAGAAACAAGCTGCCCTTTAGTCCTTAGATTCAGAGGTTTCTGGCTTTGTGTGCCAGCTCCTATTCTCACACAGACTTGGGCAGTGTGAAAAGCAGAAGTAATAAAACTCTGAGTTCCAGGAAGACGCACACAGAGAGAAATGATTCTTGATCTTTAAAGCCGGGGCATCACGGCGGTAGTGCTAAGAGAGCTAAGGGGCTTCCCAGATGGTGCAGCGGTAAAGAATCCGCCTGCTAATGCAGGAGACGCAGAAGCCTCAGGTTCCATCGCTGGGTCGGGAAGATCCCCAAGAGGAGGAAATGGCAACCAACTCCAGTGTTCTTATCTGGAGAATCCCATGGACAGAGGAGCCTGGGCTACAGCCCACGGAGTTGCAGAAGAGTTGGACGTGACTGAGCAAGAAAGTTGAAGCGCAGGCCAAAGACAGGCCCAGTAATGAGTCTGAACAGGAAAGGGACTCACTGCCAGTCCACAGTGCCCTATGGACCAGCCAGGCTTGTCAGCCTGGGTTTCTCTGTCTGCTTCTCCCTCACTGCTTCTATTTGTCAAGGAAAAAAAAAAAAAAGAAAATGACAAAGATCAATACGATTGATCCAAGAAAAAACTGGGGAGAGAAATCTCACTTCCCTGGTCTTGCTTTTCTGCAAATCCTCTTTCCTGAACCCCTAGGAGTACATCCCCTCTACTCCTTTCAGGAGATGAGAACTTTTCAGCCTCTATGGAATCCCCTCCCCAACTCCAGTTCCATCCCCACTTCGCAACCAAAGCAGACAAGTAAACCTACCAGGGATACACTGAATTCATTTACATAAATAATTTACTTTTCCAAGTAAGAACAGTGCTTCTTCCTTCCCTTGAAACTGTACTACACTCAGATTCTCCTTAAGAGAATCTAGTTCTGGTTATTAAGGAAACAAGGTCAGAAATTTTGTGCTCACTCTTCTGCTTCCAGATGACCAGACAAAAAGAACCCAACGCCATTCTCAGAGTGCTTTCTTGACTTCACAATGTCTGAGCTTCTATTTATCTGCTGGAAACACATATGTGGTCTGTCTTGTATGTGACACATATGCAATCAAATATCACAGGGGCTCAAGGTCATGCAGTACCCAGATGCTGGGATAAATGATGAGGCCAATTGTACATGAACAAAGCTTTGGGTTAGAGAGATGGTGGAGAATACGAGGGAACCTCAGCTCCTAAGGAACCACAGCCTGTTCTGCCATACACGAGTGTATAACAAAACAACAGTGACATAATGCGTAACTTAGAAACGTTATCAATATTAATGACTGCCTTAGGTAAAAGAAAACTAATAATGTAATTTGGTTGGTAGAATAAAGCTTCATGATTGCAATATGTGGCAAATTTCTTGGTTTCTATGTCAATGAGAATCAAAGCACAATAATCACTATTTATAAGTGTGTATTAGGTATAAATATTTAATATGGATTATACTAAATGTTTGACAGATTAACAATGTTCTATATTTTATAGAAATGCAAGGCTAAAATATATATCTAAGGTAGTCTTTATAATTTGATTCTTCATAACGTCTGGGTCATTTGCTTACAACTTTAAAAACCTTACATACCACCCCCATGACCACCGGAAAGACATTTCTGGCTCAGTTTATCTTTATCTATTCTACCTGGGCGGTACATTCAGTGTGAAGGGGACTGCAAGTCCCCCCACTTTGCTTGGATCATAGTTTTTACGACTGCATATAACCAGTTTGAATTTGTACTGAGGCTAAGATTTTCACAGTGCTATATAGGCACCTTTCTTCTCACTATTCGCCAAGTAATTTTCTCTTAAATTGCAATTTGATTACTATCTGATGATTAAGATCCCAAGACCTATTTAAAAAATTCCATATCTGGTCAAAAACTGTCAAAGAGTAAAAGTAACTGTTCTTCTGGATCATTACATATTGTTTTGATTCTTTTATAGAGAAATTTCAAATTAGCAACTTAAAACTTAGGAAAAACATTAGTTTAAAAATATCTTGATTGAAAAAAGTCTTGATCAAAAGTATCAAATATTGCTCAGAAAAGGTCACCATTATTTAATTTCACAGTATAAATATACAAAGCAACTGGTGAAATATCACTGTAAAAAATATTTCTTTTTGCTTCATTTTCTAAAGGCAATTGAGACAAGCACAACACATAAGTAAGACAACATTGGCAATACACAAATACACTAATAAAAACAGATGAACCATCAATGACAAAATAATATATAAACATATGAACAAGAGCATGACTAGAAACCCCAGAAGTATCACATTCAGTATTAACCTAAAGGTACAGGTTATGACTAAGTACATTATCAATTTAATGTTTATTTTGTACCAATAATGAAGACCTCAATAAATTTTTCATATATATATATAAAGTCAATTTTTACACCATTACCTATTTCAGTAGCAGGTAATATTTTTATTGCCTTATTCATAGAGATTTCTTTTAATATGACAGCTCTAACAGATATAGAACTATCTAGACTCTTGAATAACAAATGCTGAAATCATTTTTATAGATATTGCATATGTACTGTTGGTTCCACTATGTATAGATAATATATAGATAACTGGATAATTAAACAGTAAAATTAAAATTTAATTATTTTTAATAGCACAAAATATTTTAAAAGTGTATTACTGACCTGAATATAAACATTCAGAATAAGAATTTTACATTAAATGGATACTTTCAAAATAATACATAATATAATAAGGGAGATAAAAGTGGTAACATAAAAATTTGCCATGTGCCAATCCAAAATCATTTCCCTAATTCAATTTGATTATATAAAGTCACAGAAAATAATTTTTTTAAAGAGAAAACAAAAAAAAAAGAAAAAATAACAAAAAATAACGTCACATATTTACATTTTATGATATATAAACTTAACTATACTCCAAAAGCTATCCAACATTCTCTCCATTTTATAAATACCTCTTAACTAATAATTGATTGAATTGCACTTTTTGTTCAAGTTCTTTTATATTTTCAATTACCACAATGCATTAGTTGACTTGTTTGCATTACATGTAAATGCCAACTATAAAATATGAATGATACACTTAAAATTACTGGAGCTGCAACACCTGACCAAATATCTGAACACTAGAATAGTGTTAATTAAATAAATGGCCTACTCCCATATGACTGCAACTGAGAATTGTCCATTAACAGCAATTTATCTACAATTGTGATAATTTATCCACATCTAGTGCATTGTGTTCTAAACTTTAAAATTACTAAGTCATGATGAAGGATGAGAAGGGCTTGTCCAAACTGTCTGAAGACATTTAAGACCTGAAATTTACCAATTTTTAACTGCAAGAGAATATTCTGAATCTTTACTGTTTTATAAATCTTAAAACACTAAAATAGGGGGGAAAATGTATTTTAACCCTACAATTTTATGTATTACAGAATGGTCCCCACAGAAGATCAATTAAATGTTCAGTCTCTACTCATATTGGTTTCAATTACAGAGTAACTTTGATGATAATTAAGTAGTCTAAATATTAGATTTAAAGTATATAGAAGACTTTGAGCCATCTCTAGTGATTTTAGCTACTTTATTTTCAAGCAAACACTGAATACACTACTTACAAATGGTGGATGCTCTTCTTGACAGTCTCAAAATAGAAATTCTGCAAGGACATCATCATAACATAAGCAATACTGTCAACATCATGGCAGAAATTCACTTAAAATTATATCTGTGAACTCCTCCCTGATGAAGCCTTGTTTTCATATTCTTTCTTATGTTCTTCCCAAAGCCTAACTTCATGAGGCCCTGAGATGTAGCATGCATTCAAACATTAGCTGACTGGATAAAAGACCGCACAGTTCAGTTCAGTCACTCAGTCGTGTCTGACTCTTTATGACCCCATGGACAGCAGGACGCCAGGCTTCTCTGTCCATCACCAACTCCCGGAGCTCACTCAAACTCATGTCCATCGAGTCAGTGATGCCATCCAACCATATCATCCTCTATTGTCCCCTTCTCCTCCTGCTTTCAATCTTTCCCAGCATCAGGGTCTTTTCTAATGAGCCAGTTCTTCGCATCAGGCAGCCAAAGTATTGGAGTTTCAGCTTCATCATCAGTCCTTCCAATGAATATTCAAGACAGATTTTCTTTAGGATTGACTGATTTCATCTCTTTGCAGTCCAAGGGACACTCAAGAGTCTTCTCCAACACCACAGTTCAAAAGCATCAATTCTTTGGTGCTCAGCCTTCTTTACGGTCCAGCCCTCACATCCATACATGAATAAAATCCATAGCTTTGACCATTGTCGGTAAAGTAATTCCTCTCCTTTTTAATATGCTATCTAGGCTTTTCATAGCTTTTCTTCCAGGAGCAAGTGTCTTAATTTCATGGCTGTGTCACCATCTGTAGTGATTTTGGAGCCCAAGAAAATAAAGTCTGTCAGTGTTTCCATTGTTTCCCCCTGTATTTGCCATGAAGTGATGGGACCAGATGCCATGATCTCAGTTTTCTGAATGTTGAGTTTTAAGCCAACTTTTTCACTCTCCTCTTTCAGCTTCATCAAGAGGCTCTTTAGTCCCTCTTAACTTTCTGTCATAAGGGTGGTGTCATATGTATAGCTGAGGTTATTGATATTTCTCCCTGCAATCTTGATTCCAGGTTGTGCTTCATCCAGCATGGCATTTCGCATGGAAGACCCCTTGGAGAAGGAAAAGGCAACCTACTCCAGTATTCCTGCCTGGGAAATCCCATGGACAGAGGAGCCTGGTAGGCTACAGTCCATGGGGTCGCAAAGAGTCAGACATGACTGAACATAAGCATTAGAGGATAAGATTTACAAAAGGATCCACTGATGTGTATATTACATAAGCATTCCATATATACACTTCTGTATAATGACAGACTCACCAATATTCCCTCTTTAACACTACCCCTTCACGCATCAGTAATATGCCTCATTCATTTTTACATGCCAATCTACCATATCCTATTAAGACGGAACTTAAAATTCTTAAAATGAAGAGCTCTACTTTCCTCTCCTCTAATTCTCCCCCATCATTTGTAGAATGTGCCTCTAGATGGGGAAGATATCCATTGTGATGCAGATTCCACCAGAAGTGGACCTTGAGATAAGGACAGAAGTCTAAGTAGTTTACTTGGGAAATGATCCAGAAGACACCAGTCAGGGAGAGAGGGAAGAAAGCTAATAAAGCTCACAACATAAAGCCAGTTACCCCCCATGCCAATTAGAGTGGGGGCCCATAGGACACAGTACAAAGAACATAAGCCAGAATGGTCCCAACCAAGGAACTAGAAGGCTACAGTATTTATCTAACAAATTTGTATTTACTCAGTGGTACTTCTGGCTTGCTCTCCAAGAGGGCCGGGTGCGCACGTAAGGCCAAGAGGAAACAAACAAAAAATGTCAGGCAGAGGGTGTTCCTAGAAAATATCCAGAGAATATGGGCAGAGCGCTAAATGCATCTGTTGGCAGAACTGTCTACTTATTCCCGGATTGAAGAGTGCTTCCTCCTTTTCTCTGTAGGAATTGAGCCCACAAAGATAACTGAGAACAACATTGCTATCATACTTAATTGCAAAGAGAAATTTGTGACCATACTAAAGGCAAAGAGATGACTTCACTTGCAAACTTTGACTCGTGGATTAAGAAGGGAACGTAATGAAGAGTACCTCACCTATGCTAGAGTACATAAAATTATTCTTACAAATTGAAATTTAATTAGGTAGAGGGAAATTAGGAGCTTCTTAAGTAATTTGAGTCACAAAGGACTGAACCCAAGTGTCATCTTTACACTTTTAAGGTATAACACCATAACAAGTATTTAATTTCCCAGAAACTGAGTTTCCTAGTCCTTAAAATAATTATCTATGATTCAAGGACTATCAGAGAATTGACTAAAATAATAAATATCATAAGTTAACATATACATATGTCTTTACATGTATGTTACACACACACATACACATATAACATATAGGATAGTTAACATATAGCACTAGCTAAGTACTTAGTGTAAACTGTTAGTTTTACAGAAATATCTTACAGAAACAAAATTACTGAAATTTGTAACAGCTGAATGACTTGCCTAAGGTCACTCAGGTAGTGAATAAATAAGCACAGCATTGAAATCTGGGTTCTCCCTATTAATCAAAGGATCTTGTCTTCAAAGATGGACAACAAACATAACCAAAACTAAACAGTGAGTTTTCATGGAGGCACAAAATTACCTTTAAGTGTGAATGAACAATGTTTCAAATGTTAATACTGTAACTGAACAGGACCCTATGGGGAGTTCCCAAGACAGATTTCCCTCCACCTTTTCCTCTGCCTGGCCCTTGTCTGTAGAAAACTTTAGCCTCCGAGGCTGAGTTCCAAAGAATAAATTTGACTGGAGAAGTGGGGAAATGGCAGAAAGAAAGGAAAACAGTCAAGCAAAACAGAATAAGAATATGTGAGAAATTAAACAAAGTTGAGGACCTCAACAGCCATCAAAACATTCTGAGCCCTGATCTTTAGTCTGTTCTGCAGACACTAAGACCCCCACTAGGTGGAAGAAGTTAACTTCCTGCTGTCCACAACCTGGTAGACCCCAAGCTGGTTGAGAACCAGAAAGTTGAATGTGTAGACTCCTGATTACCTCATCACCAACCAATCAAAAGACTGTCCAGGAGCTGCACATACTGCACAACCGCCCCTCCCCCACATTCTGTCTTTAAAAACATCTCCCTGAAAGCTATTGGGAAGTTTAGGCATTTCCAGGACCAGCTACCTGGACTCCTTGCTTGGTGCCCTGAAATAAAGCGTGTCAAAATAAAAATAAAGGGTGCTAGCCACTTGCCAGGGCTTCCCTGGTGGCTCAGATGGTAAAGAGTCTGCCTGCAGTGCGGGAGACTCCGGTTCCATCCCTAGGTCAGGAAGTTTCCCCTGGAAAAGGAAATGGCAACCCACTCCAGTATTCTTGGCTGGAAAATCCCATGGCTAGAGGAGCCTGGCGGGCTACAATCCACAGGGTTGCAAAGAGTTGGACACGACTGAATGACTTCACTTTTTCTTTTGCCTTCACCACAAAGCATTGTCAGTAGATCGGCTTTACTGCACAGGCAAGTGGAGCCAAGTTTAGTTTGGTAACAATACTTTATTATATACGGCCGAATTTTAGAGTTAAACTTGGGCTAGTATAAACTTACATTATAAAAGGGATTTTAAAAGTGCAAAATATTTTTTAACATGGCAATGACTCATTTAGGATGCATTCAACTATTCGAAATTCTTAATTACCTAAATATCTTCAGCACCCCGAGAAAAGTGAGGGCAACCCCATGAGCAATCATTATCTTGGATATGATGTTTAAAAAAGAAACAAGGCTACCACCACCAGTCTGAAATACGTCCTCTATGTACTCTGCCCAACTCACATTTTTGCAATGAGGATTTCTATTTAATTAATACATGATGATCTTGACATCCTGAAGTAACAAATATAGATCCAATCACTATGAACACCAAGCTGCACTTGATGAGCCACTGAGCTAAGTTAAAATAGTGTATCTAAATGTCAATTAGCACTGAAATTTGTTTAAATACTCTTTTCTTCATCTTTAGTCAACCAGAACACCTTACTTTCCAAGCATACTGGTATGAATTCTTTAATTTTTATCAATAGATACATTTTTGCCTAAAGATATTGAACTGAAATATCATCTACAAAACACCCATATCCCTTTACATTGCTAATATGAGACCAAAGAAGAAGGCCACCATTGATGCCCCAGATAAAATCCCCTGTGTGTAGTGTGGGTTTGTATTGGGAGCTGAGATGGGAGGAAGGTATTTCCCAGTGGTTGAACAAGGAGATTCTGAATGGGGCCAATAACGGATTTTTTATGTAATTAAAACAGAACAGCAATACCAAACTGAAGTTTAACGAAACATTTCAATTGAGTTGAAAGTCTAGTTAGTATACACATATTGTTCTAAAACAAGGAAATGTGGCATGTGATACCTAAATGACTATTTCAGAAAATACCAAATTCAATGAAACATAAAATGTGCTTTTTAAAAGATAATAATAAGACATAACAAGAGTAATTCCAAAAGTTTAACGAGGCAAAGCAGTGATGCTACAGATAAAACACGAGCAATATTTTGCTAATAACACTCTAGTTTTGAAATTATGCTTTAATTTTGTGACATATATACTATTTAGGTTAAATACATTATTTATGAGAAGGTTGGATCATGCTATACGAACACATTATGAATAATAATCATGGTTACCCGTTCGAAGTGAGGTTTTTCCATTGCAAACGCTGTTATTTTCACTAACTACCTGTTACATATTGAAACCAACTGTCTACCTGCGTCTCCAAATGTTTTAAAAGCATAAAATTCCCAGTGGCGGGTGGACACCTAATCAGGACAAGATCGACGCGGAGTAAGTAAACAGGTGCAGGGGATTTGGGTGCTTTTTCAGTCAACTCGGATGCATTTTCGAATTTGATTAACAACATCCAAGGGAAAAATATGAAAACTGATCGGCAGTGATGCTGCGTGCCATTTGGACGTACTATACCTCTCACACCAGCCTCATCCACACCCTGGGAAAGCACAGATAGACAAAAGAATAAGCACCAAATAAATGCAATAAATACATTGCAGGGGTCCGAAAGTGAAAAGAAGGAGTTACTTGCCTACACCAATTGCCCTATAGTCAAAATGGAGAGACACGTCAGAGTCCCTCTCCCTCCCTCCCCCAGCTCTGGCTCCCTTTCCTCGTCTCCCTCCTCTTAGCCTTTCAGCCTCCCCATCCCTCCCTTTTCCAGCTGTATCTCCGGAGCCACGCTGCAGCACACCACTCACCTGTCGTCGTTCTGCCATCCTTGGTCCCCGAGCAGCAAATCCCGAAACCTGTACCTGGGAGGCAGAGGGGGCACTTCGCTCTCCAGATCAACCATCCTTCCTCAAAGAGTGGGAAACGTGAGACAACGAATGGAGGAGGCGAGGAGGGCGAGCGAAAGAAAATATTGCGGAGTGGGGGGAGCGAGGACTTCGTTAAAGGCGGCGGCGGGAGGGGGGAACGCAGCAGGGGAAGGGGCCTGGGAGCCGGAGGGGGGTCTGCGCCCAGCCGGAAGCTGAGGCCGAAAGGGGCCGGCTCCTCTCCTCCGGAGGGTGTGATGGGGATGATGCAAACCCAGCCCAGGAGCAAAAGTCTGGCTCTGACAAGGACCGACGATGCCAAAGAACCGCCCCCAGGCTGGGCGCCGCCTCTGGTCGACAGGACTCGGGGGAGGCGGGAATGCAAAAGTTACTTCGCCCGAAAAAAAGAGAAAAGACGCGCGGTGCCTAGAAAGAGAGGAGAGGGGTGGGCGTTCGCGCAGCGCGAGGGTGAAAGCCCGTCCCGCCCGGCGGCAGGCGCGACCCTCCTCGGAGGGTAGCCCAGCCTGCAGCAAGTCCCCGCAGGCGGACGCCCCGCACGGCCGCGCAGGCGCCGGGGGTCCTGGGGTTGGGGGTCCCGGCGCCGCGCAAGGGCTCTCCCCGTGGGCGGGGCCGCCGCGGAGGCCCCGCCAATGAGACGCCCCTCGTTAGCATAATGGTGACGGAGGTGCCGGGGGACGACCAATGGGGGCGAGCCTAATTAGTGGGTTCCCGGGCTGAGACCCCTCCACCCTCCGGAGGAGGGGGACCCGCGCGCGTCTGGTGTCCCCAGGTCACCCGGCTCCTCGTCTTTGGCCGCCTTCAGCCAGGTAGGCGGCGTGGAAATGGCACGTTCCTGGAGAGGGAATCCCCGCTCCCAGCCTCAGGAAAGTCCTAGTCTTTTTTTTTTTTTCTCTCACAGACTGAAAGCCAGGGAGGTGTTTCCCTGATCCTAGAAAGGAATGAATAAGGGCCACTTTAGGCCGCTGCAGAGAAGTGTTTAGATGCTGGCAGGGAGGGCTCATTAGAATGCGTCGCGGATGACATTTTAGGGCAAGAGTGTGGTGCTGTGGGCTTCCATGTGGCCTTCGGCTTGCTCAGTGCGCCGCTGTTAGTGGTCCACGCGGGCGGAGGAAAGGTGAACCCGAGGGTCCACAGCCTGCTTTTCAGAATGGACCGCAGCTTATGGGAACACCCCTATGTTGCTCTTCTACCAAACACCGATTCCATCAGGGTATGTACATTCAGACACCAACTACTGCTCTGAGAGACACGGGCCTGAGGGTACAGAGAAGATTGTGTCACTGCCAGCGGCCTCAGGGATCTCATCGTTTGCTTGGAGGATCAAGCTTATAAATGAAGTGATACAACATGAGACACAGTCATACAGAGTTTTGGAAATACCTATGAGATAACACACTTTTTCATGCACAGAAGGGTCAAGACAGAAAATGAACCAAGTCTTCTATGTCACTTTGCAACTTATTCAAAGAAAGGGAAGAAAGCAGTGGAGCGAGCAGAGAGAATCCTGAGTGCATGCAAAATGATAGTTAGAAATGGTCGGTTCATTCAGGAGTCAGTGATTAATTTGGTATGATTAAGTTCTCAGTGAGGTCATGGAGTGGAGGGTTAAATACAGAAAGTTAGAAATTCAAGAAATCAAAATGTAGAAGCAGAGAAAATCAAGTGAGCACCTACCTAAATCTTAAGAATCAGTGGAAATAAATGTCTCTATCTTCCAGATCCTACCCATTCTTCCAGACCCACCTCAAATGACATCTCCTCTATTAGATTTCCTGATGCTTCCAGTTGGCTAAGATGCCTTCTTCCTTTGAACACTTCATACCCTCTGTGAGTGTTTTGCTTGGAGTGCTTATTATTTTCTGGCCGGCTGTATGATTAACTGTGCATTTCTCTACATCTTATCCCCCTTCCCTGGCTTATCTTTCTAGCACAGTGCCCTCAAAATGAGTAACATCTCAACACGTACTGTTGAGATGCATTAAAAGCTCTTAAACCTAGGAAGTTAATCTTTTTTTTTCCATGTTGGCTTTAGCTCCAAAGTTATATGTTTGTGTGTGTGTGTGTTTTGTCACCACTTTGCCAGATGAGAAAGGTCAATCGGCACATTGTTAGTTTAGGTGGGATGGGCCGGGGTTGGGGAGAGAATATCTGTTTTACATTTTGGACCTTATCATCTGCTATTAAGACAGCTCTGTGAAGTTTGCTTTTTTTTTTTTTTTACTGTTCCAGGCTAATATTTATATTTTTATTTATATTATTATAGCCTGCTTTTATATACAGGGAAGATCTCTGAAGTATTTATGTATCAGTAACCAATTCAGAAGCAAGGCACTAAAATGAAGAAAAAAATAGCTGTTTGGTGTTAGATTCCTGTGATGTTACGGATTAGAGAGTAAAGCAGCAGCATTTGATTTAAAAGAAAGCTGTGCACCCTCACCCTTATGACAGTTTGAATTATTTGGCTTCCAAGTACCCAGGAAACATTTTAAGAGGGAACAAGTACCTCAGGCAGAAAGAAAAAGAAGGAATAACTAAAAACTAGCTCCGCTAGTAGTGTCATAGCCCAGCTGCCAAGGATACAAAGGGTACAAAGAACCCTACTGTGTCAAAGCAAGTGGAAACCAATATGTGCCTTACAATTGTCACCAGTGAAGAATCTTATCTTTCTGAATTTTTAGAAAATTAAGAGAATGATGCAATATAACAAATACTATCCTGATAGTCTTAAAATATAGCAATCCTTGGGCACTGAAACTTAATTTTTTTCAGTTTTCTGAAGGCAGACTTTTCATTTTTTGTCATTAATTTTTACTTTTAGCTCTCCCAGCTATCTTTCTATACTTTTTACTCTTTTTTTCATGCCGAGTCATGCCATTTCCTGCTGTTAAAATATACTTTCCTCTTTCACTCTTTTTATCTTGGTTTCCTTTTTTCAATGTGCTCTTTTAATCTCCTATTTCATAGACTCTTTCTGTGTGTGTGTATATGTGTGTGTGTGTGTGTGTGTGTGTGTGTGTGTGTGTGTGTGTGTGTGTGAAAGCTTTCATTTTACCATTACATTAGAGTTGATTTTTAGAAGTAATTTTAACTTGGTTCTGTACAATTTTGCAACTTCCTTGCTGGTAATCTTAGGTGATCAAATCAAAATCTAGTGTAGATGACAGCAATAGACTAATTTGGTCTCATAATACTAAGAGAACACTCACCAAAACTCTTCTGAATTACAATAGTGGTGGAGTAGACCATGCCTAGACTGATAATTAGAGAGAAGATTCATTCCCTATTCTTTTCAGAAACAGATTTCAGAATAATTTCTTCCATTTTCAATACAGAAAAGGTATTTTTCTTAAATCTTTGATTTCCAGCACACTAATTATATTAATATTTAAATATAAAAATAAATGAGAGTAGAGTGAAGAATGAAGTGAAGAGTGAGTAAAGAGTGAAGATGGTGAGTGAAAAAGGATTTTCCTTACAAAAAGCAATTTCTTGGTAATTATCTTGTGAATAATAAGCGTGGTTGGAAGTGTAGAATATGTTGGGGTTTTTTACCCAAAAATATGTGCACATTACATGTGTTATTTTTATGAGAACATTTTAAAAACTGTCAGTGATTATGTCTACCTAGGCCTATAAAAGTTGTTTGAAAATAAATTTTGCATAGAAAAAAGTAACTTTATATATGTTAGCCTTCCTACTTCATAGATCCTTCATCTGTGTAGGCAAAAAGAAGGTGGGATAATCCACATCTATTCAGCATCATTAAGTTACATAGCAGCATTTCAATGTATAAGAGAAAGATGTGTTCAGTTAATTTTTTTAACAAAGATTCATGAAGTCATCACTATGAATTAAACTTCTCATAGTCTAATGGGGAAGGAGAAGGCCATCCAATAGGTACAGTAGAATATGGCAACACTAGTAATTATCACTGGCAGCTGTGTTGCTGAGGAGCACAGAGAGACATTCTGCTTTGGGAAAATCAGGAACGGTTTTTGGAGGAGATGACATTTACACTAAAGAATTTTAAAAGCAAATGAGAGCATCAGCAAGTACACAGGTACAGATAATGGATATAAGAAAGCGATGGCAGATTCCAGCAAATGTAAAAGCTTCATGTAGTTTGAGCTCAGGGTGTATATTTAGGTCGGGAGGGGACAGAGAGGAAGGAGAAAAATTGGCAGGAAGATTAGCAGCCAGGAGCTGCCTTCATTTATTATTTGGAGGGGCTTGGCATGCCTTGCCATAAGTGTGGGTTTTAACTTCTAGACAATGCTGAACCTTTTGAGGATTTTTAAGGAGGTATGTGACAAAACCCAGTTCATGTTTGGAAAGACTACCATGGTTAGCAGTGAAGATAATTGATTGGTGGGGAAGACAGAAAGGGATGAAGGGAGACCATTGATGAGCCATACAGTAGATCAGGAGAGATATGCTGATTGTCTGAAATAATTACAGTGCAGATGGAAACTAGAAGACAGTTTTGTAGAAAATTAAGAAGATGGTCTTGGCAGGACCAGATAGTTGAGAGATTGTGAAAGTTAATAGGGGAGTGAAGAATCAATGATAGTTTCTGGGCTTCCAGGATGAGTAAGTAGGTGAAGAGTATTATTCTTGGGTGAGACGGGAATACAGAAATAGGTCTGAGTGAGAAAATGAGTTCACTCTGAGCCATCTGCAAAAGGGGGAAGTCAAGAAGTTTTGAATCTATGGGACTGAATACCAGGAACAGATTTTTATCCAGAGATGTAAAATCAAGAAGCATCCTCTAGAGAGATAAATGCACCTGGCTGAAGGTACCAGGAGATGACAGCGGGGCAGACCCTGAGCCCGTAATGGTACCTGCAGGAGCGGATGGGCTGCAGAGGTGGGAGGCAGACAGAAAGGAATTCAGACACAGCTGTCTATTTTCTTGATTGATTTTATTCTGTGACCCTTAATTCAAGCTAAAATAGGTTCTATCTACAGGAAGAAAACTGTAACAAAACCTGTCCTATATTCTGAGCATGTCCAGCCACATGAACAGCATCATTTTTATTTCAGCAACACTGAAAAGAGGAACCAGTGGAGAGAAAATGAAAAGGCAGAATATCACCACTGACTCACCAATTCCACCTGAAAAGCACAGGTATGTAGTTTAGAGGAAGGCCATTTGGAGATTTATGAAGATATTCCAGTAATTAACATGATTTGCCCAACACTTCCAGTAGCTTTTGTTGTAAAATTAAAATCTCTTTGAGAAGCAGAATGTGTATTTGCACCTTATGATGGAAGCTTGTCATAAATTACATTAATGTAATATATGGCTATAGCGTTTTATTATTATTTTAATAGCAGTGTCCTCTGTGAGTTTCCTCTATGCTTCTGTCCCTTTTCTCAAAGCTTTCCATAAACACACATCTTATTCAGCATCATTCAATGACAGCCCATATCATCTCCCTTTACCTGCTTCTAAAGTCTCTTCCTTTGAATTTTTGGAGAAAGAAAACAGAGTCAAATTAGGGAATTAGTATCAAATGTGTTTAAATACCTCTGAAGCATGTTCTCCTACAATAATCCAGGAATCACACCCACATGAGGCTTCTACCTATGAAACATATACATTTCTGCAGGGAAAGATTATCTCCAGTAGGTTTGGAAAACTCCTGCTGTCATCCTGGGTTAGGGTCAGGGTTAGGGTTAGGGTCAGGGTCAGGGTCAGGGTTAGGGTTATGTGTAGTGTCCCAAATCCAGTTCACAGAGAGATTAGAGAAGCCCCCGTCTCTGTCTTCCCTTTGCCCTAAGCTTGTCGTCTCCAAACCTTCCAAAACAATAATGGTGACTATGATTTTGTCCTTTTCACAATGCTTGTTAATTAGTGGGTGGTCAATAACCTTCTATGAGTGAACGAGAAGCTGCCTAAGGGAATGGATTAAGTCATATTCTTGTCATTCTTCAAGCATAGAAACATAAAAATGCTAAGAAACTAATAGCTGCAATGTAACTCTTATGTGTCAGACATTATATAGGTGATTCACAACAATTATGAAAACCAAAGAACTTTGTCCAGTTTTCAATGATGGGAAAACTTAGTCTCAGATGGTATCACCCAGGTAGAAGGTCCTAAGCCAAGACTCCAAACCTTGATTTTCTGACTCCAAAGTGCATGTTCTCCCCAAAATAGCTGAGAAAGAAGATTTACGATAAATAACTGTTAGGTATCTGTGTTTATCAGTTGGTAATCTAAATGAAAATAAATTATAAAGTTGCCCAGTCCAAGTCCTGCTGAGCCACTATGCTGCAGCCTGTTTTTTTCTTTTTCACTTGTTTATTTTCCCTGAACCCTGTTTCCCCCCACCTTCTCACCACAGCTGCATCATAACTTCATCATCACTTTGTCAGAGAAGACTTTTATAATCACATTATGCAAAGATGCTCTCTGTGTTTGTACTTTCCTGGGCTCCAATCCCTCGACAATTGATATGAGCTCTGTAAGGGCTTCCCTTACAGCTCAGTTGGTAAAGAATATTCCTGCAATGCAGGAGACCCCGGTTCAATTCCTAAGTCAGGAAGATCCATTAGAGAAGGGATAGACTACCCACTCCAGTATTCTTGGGCTTCCCTTGTGGCTCAGCTGGTAAAGAATCTGCTTGCAATGTGGGAGACATGGGTTTGATCCCTGGGTTTGGAAGATCCTCTGGAGAAGGGAATGGCTATCACTCCAGTATTGTGGCCTAGAGAATTCCAAGGACTGTATAGTCCATGGGGTTGCAGAGAGTCAGACATGGCTGAGCGACTTTCACTTTCACTGTAAGGGTAAGACCTTGTGGATCTTGTCAGCATGCAGAGCAGTGCCTGGTATATAGTATGGACCCCAAAACAAAGTCTGCTGAATGATAGAAAGCAAGAAAGGAAAGTAAGATTAAGTAGAGGAAGAGAAAATGAGTCAATAATCTTGAAATGTTTTAATTCTAGCATGGGAAAATTGTGATATATATATATATATATATGGCAGTCCGTATATGGTTTTTCCAGTACTCATGTACAGATGTGAGAGTTGGACCACAAAGAAGGCTGTGTGCAGAAGAATTGATGCCCTCTAATTGCAGTGCTGGAGAAGATTCTTGAGAGGAGTCCCTTGGACTGCAAAGAGTTCAAACCAGTAAATCCTAAAGGAATCAACCCTGAATACTCATTGGAAAGATGGAAGTTGAAGTTCCGACACTTTGGCCACCCAATGCAAAGAGATGAGTCATTGGAAAAGACCCTGATGCTGGGAAAGATTGAAGGCAGGAGGAGAAGGGGACGGCAGAGGAAGAGATGGTTGGATGCCATCACCGACTCAATGGTCATGAATCTGAGCAAACTCCTGGAGATAGTGGAGGACAGAGGAGCCTGGCGTGCTATGATCCATGGGGTCACAAAGGGTCAGACACACGTTAGCCACTGAATAACAAGAACAACCGTGTGCACGCATGTGCATGTGTCACACTTACCTAAGTAAGGCATGCCAATTTAAAACGTGTTTTATCAGAGCCTTATATAAAGTATAATAGGTCTTCTCTCATGAGGGTGTGACCTGAGAGGTAGAGTAATGCTTGCAAGAAAGAAAAACAATATGGGTTATGGTCTTGGCAATTAAAATGCTTTTGCTTGTATTAAAATATTGTCAATTGTTATTGATTTCATCTAGTTATAAATTTAATTTACAAAAAGGAAAACTTCTGCTGATTTTTGTATTATGTCTACTATATATTAACAGCTTATATAGTTACTGTCTGTCCTTTCCAGTGTTAAAAATGACCCCAGGCTCATTTGTTTAAAATTTATAATAATTTGACAGTATCTTACATTAAGTGAATATATATTCTTCCCATTTTGAAAATGATTAGATAGAGGAAATTGAAAGCTAAAATAAATCACTCAGTAGCCACTATAAATGTTATGAAAGTCCAATTTTCCTGAATGTTATGCAGTGTCCATAGGCTGCAAACTAACAGTAATAGTTTTCATTGCCAAAAGCACAATGGTGTAAACACTGCACATAATTAAAAAAAAAAAAATTTAAAGAAGTTAGAAAATTCTAACAGTTTTTTTCACAAATAATAGTGTTAGATTCATTGAGGTTACTGTTATTCATGAATTCATAAGACTCTGGACACATATGTTTTATTTAGCTATAAAGTTATGTTGCAAATATTAATTATACAAGTTTCATATACCAAATTTTTATTTTTATTTATTTTTGAATAGCTCTCTACTTTAAGGTCTTAAATGTTATCTCTGCATCCATTGTCATGTTGATTTGTACCATTTGACTATGAAAATAAAATGTGTGTTTACTGTACATTTTTCTATTTATATAAAACTAAGAACACTCTTTGACATAAATCACAGCAAGATCCTCTATGATCCCCCTCCTAGAGTAATGGAAACAAAAACACAAATAAATAAATGGGACCTGATTAAACATCAAAGCATTTGCATAGTGCAGGAAACTATAAACAAGGTGAAAAGACAACCGTCAGAATGGGAGAAGATAATAGCAAACAGGGCAAATGAGACAAAGGGTTAATCTCCAAAATACACGAACAGCTCATACAGTTCAATATGAGAAAAACAAACAACCCAATCAAAAAGTGGGCAGATGACCTAAACAGACAATTCTCCAAAGAAGACATCAGTTCAGTTCAGTTCAGTTGCTCAGTAGTGTCTGACTTTTTTCGACCCCCATGGACTGCAGCAGGCCAAGCTTCCTTGTCCATCACCAACTCCCAGAACTGGCTCAAACTCATGTCCATTGAGTCAGTGATGCCATCCAACCATCTCATCCTCTGTCATCCCCTTCTCCTGCCTTCAATCTTTCCCAACATCAGGGTCTTTTTCAAGGAGTCAGTTCTTTGCATCAGGTGGCCAAAGTATTGGGAGTTCAACTTCAGCATCAGTCCTTCCAATGAACATTCAGGACTAATTTCCTTTAGTATCTCACTGCTGTCCAAGGGACACTTCTCCAACACCACAGTTCAAAAGCATCAATTCTTTGGTGATCAGCTTTCTTTATAGTCCAACTCTCACATCCATACATGACTACTGGAAAAACCATAGCTTTGACTAGACAGACCTTTGTTGGCAAAGTAATGTCTCTGCTTTTTAGTATGCTGTCTAGTTTGGTCATAGCTTTTGCTCCAAGGAGCAAAAGTCTTAAAAATTTCATGGCTGCAGTCACCATCTGCAGTGATTTTTGAGCCTTCCCCCACAAAAAAATAGTCTCTGTTTCCATTGTTTCCCCATCTATTTGCCATGAAGTGATGGGACTGGATGCCATATCTTCATTATCTGAATGTTGAGTTTTAAGCCAACATTTTCACTCTCCTGTTTTTAATTTCATCCTGAGGCTCTTTAGTTCCTCTTCACTTTCTGCCATAAGGGTGGTGTCATCTGCATATCTGAGGTTACTGATATTTCTCCAGCAATCTTGATTCCAGCTTGTCCTTCATCCAGCCCAGCATTTCTCATGATGTACTCTGCACAGAAGTTAAATAAGCAGGATGACAATATACAGTCTTGATGTACAGATGGCTAATAAACACATGAAAGGATGCTCAACTTCACTCATTATTAGAGAAATGCAAATTAAAACTACAGGGTATCACCTCACAGTGGTCTGAATGGCCATCATCAAAAAAATCTGCAAGCAATAAATGCTAGAAAGGATGTGGAGAAAAGAGAACCCTCTGGCACTGTCGATGGCAATGCAAATTGATACAGCCACTATGGAGAACAGTATGGAGATTCCTTAAAACCTAGGAGTAAAACTACCATATGACCCAACAATCCCACTCCTGGACATATCCACTGAGGAAACCATAATTAAAACAGACACATGTATCCCAACATTCATTGCAGCACTATTTACAATAGCTAGGACATGGAAGCAACCTAGATTCCCACCAACAAATAGATGGGTAAAGAAGTGGTACATATACACAATGGAATATTACTCAGCAATAAAAAAGAATGCATTTGACTCAGTTCTAATAAGGTGGATGAACCTAGAGCCTATTATACACAGTGAAGTAAGTCAGAAAGAGAAAAACAAATGTCATATATTAAGGCATATATATGGAATCTAGAAAGATAGTATTGCCGGAAATATCTGCAGGGTAGCAATGGAAACACAGACATAGAGAACAGACCTGTGGACACAGGGGAAGGAGAGGGTGGGACGAATTTCGAGAGTAACATGGAAACATATACATTACCATACGTAAAATAGATATTCAGTGGAAATTTGCTGTATGATGCAGGGAGCTCAAATCTGGTGCTCTGTGATGACCTAGAAGGGAAGGGGTGGAAGGTGGGAGGTGGGAGGGAAGTTCAAGAGAGAGGGAGCGTATGTATACCTATGACTGATCCATGTTAATATATGACAGAAACCAACACAATATCATAAGGTATTATCCTCCAATTAAAAATAAATAGTTTTTTTTTAAAGGCTTGTTAGAAAACTCATGAAAATACAGGGAGAAGGTGATGAGTGTCTAAACTAGGTGTTGGGAGTTGGAAAAAAAAAAGAAAAATAAGGTTATTCTCTTTGTTATCCCCCTCAGAAAAAATAAGAATGAAACAAAATTGTAAATACTGATACTAATGACACCATGTTGAAAATTTATCCTAGGAATTAAGGAAAAAGAGGGAGCCATTAAGCATGGGTATTAACGGCAACTGTTCAGACTCAGTTGAGATTTCTGTATGCAGTCCTCAGAAAAAGAATAAAATAGAAAATAAGATCTATCTTTGAAGAGGTTGCTATTTAAAAGGTGATATATTATTAGTGATTTCACACTTGGTATCTAACTGAAAAGCTATTATTTGAAAGTAATGAGTCAGCATGTATCTCATTTTCAATGTAAATGCTACTTTTTTTCACCCCGAGATCACTCCAGCCTGGGGAGGAGGTACAAAAGTTGTGTCCTTAGATTTATAGAACAGTCTTTTGGACTCTGTGGGAGAGGGCGAGGGTGGGATGATTTGGGAGAACAGCATTGAAACATGTATGATATCATATGTGAAACGGATCGCCAGTTCAGACTTGATCCATGAGACAGGTTGCTTGGGGCTGGTGCACTGGAATGACCCAGAGGGATGGGATGGGGAGGGAGGTGGGAGGGGGGTTCAGGATGGGGGACAAATGTACACCCATGGTGATTCATATCAATGTATGGCAAAACCACTACAATACTGTAAAGTAATTAGCCTCCAATTAAAATAAATAAATTTGTATTTTAAAAAAACAACAAAAGTTGTGCCCTATCTTTTACACACACACATACATAAATAGAATCTTAGTAAATCCTTCCCTTCAATCCCATCATTTAGGCTCCAAATTCCAGAAATGAGCATGTGCTTAGTCTCTCAGTCGTGTCTGACTATTTGCAACCCCGTGGACTGTAATCCACCAGACTCCTCTGTCCATGGGGATTCTCCAGGCAAAAATGCTGGAGCAGATTGCCATGCTCTCCTCCAGGGGATCCTCCCAACTCAGGGGTTGAACCCAGGTGTGCTTCATTGCAGGCGGATTTTTATTTTTTATTTTTTTCCACCTGAGCCATCAGGGAAGCCCAGAAGTGAGCACAGTTTGTCATAAAGCCTACCTTTTTTTTTTTTTTTTACTTCCCAGTGTACCTGGTTCCACTGACTGCCAGCCCACCCACCCAACCACCTGAAAAGCAATCTTCTCTGTGACTATGTGTACACGTTCTGAGCCTGAACTTCTTGGATTTACATCCTGACACTGGTGTTTATTAGTTGCTTGACCTTACGCAACTTAACCACTGTTGCTTCAGTTTCCTCATCTATGAAATGGATTACAACACTCATTTTTTGTGGATCAAATGCATTAATATCTCTAAATATTTTAGAATGGTGTTCACTGCATACTTTGCCATTGTTATTACATTTGTTTATCAAAATGTAGGCAACCACATTTCTAGAAGTCTTTTCCTTAATATAAACTCATCTTTGCTGTTTAGCAACTAATGAATTTAAGTATGCTTTTCCAATTTCACACAACTGGTTGAACAGCTTTAATTAACAGCTTTTAAGAGATAAACTAAAATATGTGCCCTCAGAGCACTGAAACAATGTAAAATATGCTAAAACTAAAAAGAAAGAAAAGAAAAATCTGACTGCTCGGTGAGTCTTCTTAACTCCCAAGGAAATACTGAATATGGATAATCACCAAGTACCTTAAATATTCTCTAGTTAGAAGCCAGATCATGGAGGCATTTAAAATTAAAATAAGCATCTTGAATTATTATCACATACAAAGCAGAAAGAACATGCACCGTATTGAGTTCAGATGCAATAAGCTGTACATGTACTACAGAGCTTCTGAGTAATGCAACTTTTACAATGGGTCCAAACAAACTTTATAGTTGCACAAAATGCAGATGTGGCAGAAAGCAATATGGAAATGTCATAGCCAAATCAATAATTAAGAGGAAAGGTGACCACTTCCTACACAAATATCAATAAAAAATATATTGAAATACTGATTACTGTGAAGAAATGCAATATATGATATTTGAGAATATTAGGATGAACATTGTTGACAAGTCATTCACTCAGATAGATGTAGGAAAGTTGAATAAGAAACAACTCCAATTGGTCCTTTGTACCTTTATTTCCTTTTGTTTTGTCTATAAGCCACACACTCACTTGAATTTAAGCCCTGGGAGAATCCATGTTTCACAGGGTAGTACAGAAAACCTAAATCCCATTATATGTTAATGACCTGACAGCCTAAGTTGAGTTTTCAACTAATTTCCTGAAACATTAGTCGATTATTCTCCTAGGAGTTAACTACCAAACTATCGAAGACCATGATTTTTCCATAACTTAAGTGCTTTGCACAAACAACGGTTCCAAAACAATTTATCCCACATAATTATCCTAGAACATGACTTAAGTGGGACCAAGATTGTAAATATACTTTCAAATAGCTTTGTTTTGAAATTTTCCACCAGTTGTTTCTTCCTTCTAATTTTCCTTCAATGCTTTCTCCATTTGCTTCCTGATCACAGATGAAAGACTGACTCCAAATTCCTAGGTGATGATCAGTTGCTTAGAAAGAACAACCTAGAAGCTGGGTCCTTTGTGCTAGAGTCATAGGAGAGTTACTGAGTAGGAGTGGATCAAATAGGGAAGAAAATAAATATCTCCAAATCATAATTCAGGAGTAATAAAGAGATCCATGTTAGAGATTCTGCAGGAGCTGAATTGGATTCTGAAAGAAGACCCAAGACAATGTCAAGTCAAAAGTAAAATGAGGATGTTTAAACAGAGGAAATATTCTAGGTGTTAAACCCAGTTAGAGCAAGAGCAGCTATGGGAAGAGGGATATCAAAGAGCATCGAGGTGAATGTGACATATCCAGAATAGCAGACTGTTAATTCTGGTGGAAGGAAATCTGTGGCTCAAATGGTAAAGAGTCTGCCTGAAATGCATGCCACCTGGGTTTGATCCCTGGATTGAGAAGACCCCATGGAGAAGGTAATGGAAATGCACTCCAGTATTCCTGCCTGAAGAATTCCATGGACAGAGGAATCTGGCAGGCAACCGTCCATGGGGTTGCAAAGAGTTGGACTTGACTGAGCAATAAACATTTTCACTTTCACTTTCAAGGAACAAAATAAACTTGGGTCTCATTTAGGATGTTATTGATTACTGGTACAAAATACATGATCTACTATGCCATAAAACACTGAAGATGAAATCTATATTGCAAAATTGAGACTTAAATTGAAGAAACTAGGGAAAACCACTAGACCACTCAGGTATGACCTAAATCAAATCCCTTAACAATTATATAGTGTAAGTGACACATGGATTCAAGGCATTAGATCTGATAGAATGCCTGAAGACAAGGTTCCTGCCTTCTGAAGACAAGGAGGCAGGGATCAAGACCATCCTCAAGAAAAAGAAATGGAAAAAGGCAAAATGGTTGTCTGAGGGGGCCTTACAAATAGCTGAGAAAAGAAGAAGAGCTAAAAGCAAAGAAGAAAAGGAAAGATATATCCAACTGAATGCAGAGTTGCAAAGAATAGCAAGGGCAGATAAGAATTTCCTCAGTGATCAATGCAAAGAAATAGAGGAAAACAATAGAATGGGAAAGACTAGAGATATTTTCAGGAAAATTAGAGATACCAAGGGTACAATTCATGCAAAGATAGACACAACAGAGGACAGTAATGGTATGAACCTAACAGAAGCAGAAGATATTAAGAAGAGGTGGCAAGAATACACAAAAGAACTATGCAAAAAAGATCTGAGTGACCCAGATAGCCACGATGGTATGATCTCTCACATAGAGCCAGACATCCTGGAATGCAAAGTCAAGTGGGCCTTAGGAAACAGCACTACAAACAAAGCTAGTGGAGGTGATGGATTTCCAGTTGAGCTATTTCAAATACTAAAAGATGAGGCAGTTAAAGTGCTGCACTCAATATGCCAGCAAATGTAGAAAACTCAGCAGTGACCACAGGACTGGAAAAAGTCAGTTTTCATTCCAATCCCAAAGAAAGGCAATGCTAAAAATTGCTCAAACTACCGCACAATTGTATGCATCTCACACACTAGCAAAGTAATGTTCACAATTCCCCAAGTCAGGCTTCAACAGTACATGAACTATGAATTTCCAGATATTCACTGGAAATAGAAAAGGCAGAGGAACCAGAGGTTAAATTGCCAATATCCGTTGGATCATAGAAAAAGCAAGAGTTCCAGAAAAACATCTACTTCTGCTTTATTGAATACACCAAAGTCGTTGACTATGTGGATCACAACAAAATGTAGAAAATTCTTCAAGAGATGGGAATACCAGACCACCCTAACTGCCTCCTGAGAAATCTGCGTGAAGGTCAAACAACAGTTAGAACCAGACATGGAACTATGACTGCCTCCAAATTGGGAAAGGAGTACATCAAGGCTATATATTGTCACCCTGCTTACTGAACTTATATACATATTACATCATGAGAAATGGATGAAGCACAAGCTGGAATCAAGATTGCTGGGAGAAATATCAGTAACTTCAGATATGCAGATGACACCACCCTTATGGCAGAAAGTGAAGAGGAACTAAAGAGCCTCAGGATGAAATTAAAAACAGGAGAGTGAAAAAGCTGGCTTAAAACTCAACATCCAAAAAACTAAGATCTTGGCATCGGGTCCCATCATTTCATGGCAAATAGATGGGGAAAAAATGCAAACTGTGACAGGCTTTATTTTCTTGGGCTCCAAAATCACTGTAGATGATAACTGCAGCCATGAAATTAAAAAGGCGCTTGCTCCTTGGAAGAAAGGCTATGACCAACCTAGACAGCATATTAAAAAGCAGAGACATTACTTTGCCAACAAAGGTCCTTCTAGTCAAAGCTATGGTTTTTCCAGTAGTTATGTATGGATGTGAGAGCCGGAGCATAAAGAAGGCTGAGCATCGAAGAACTGATGCTTTTGAACTACGGTTTTGGAGAAGACTCTTGAGAGTCACTTGGACTGCAAGGAGATCCAACCAGTCAATCCTCAAGGAAATCAGTCCTGAATATTCACTGGAAGGACTGATGCTGAAGCTGAAGCTCCAATACTTTTCCCACCTGATTCAAAGAACTTACTCATTGGAATAGTCCACGGGGTTGCAAAGAGTCAGACACGACTGAGCGACTGAACTGAACTATCTTTTTATGGAAAAGTTGAGAGATAGAACATTTTTGCCAGGGGTTGATGCAGAGATCTAAAGATCTCTTTTCTCCACAAAAGACTTAGTTCCTCTGCATTCAGGTGCCCTACCTTCTGCATTCCTCCCTGTGATTTCAAGAGAACTCAAAAGATAGATTATTTCCCTTCCAACAGAAACAAGAGCATCTTTTAAATACATTTTATTTGTTATTATTTATTTATTTCGCTGTGTGAGGTATTAGCTACCACATGTGGGATCTTTTATCTTCATTGTAGAATGTACGATCTTTAGTTGTAGGATGCTCTTTCTTTAGTTGCATCATGGAACTCTTAATTGTGATATATGGGATCTAGGTCCTTGACCAAGGATCGAAACCTGGCACCCTGCATTGGGAGTTCAGAGTTTTAACCACTGTCAGTTCAGTTCAGTCACTCAGTCCCGTCTGTGTGAACCCATGGACTGCAGCATGCCAGGCTTCCCTGTCCATCACCATCTCCTGGAACCTGCTCAAACTCATGTCCATGAAGTCAGTGATGCCTTACAATCATCTCATCCTCTGTCATTCCATTCTCCTCCTGCATTCAATCACAATATCAGGGTCTTTTCAAATGAGTCAGTTCTTCGCATCAGGTGGCCAAAGTATTGGAGTTTCACTTTCATCATCAGTCCTTCCAATGAATATTCAGGACTGATTTCCCTTAGGATGAGCTGATTTGATCTCATCTCTTTTCAGTCCAACGGACTCTCAAGAGTCTTCTCCAACACCACAGTTCAAAAGCATCAATTCTTCAGTGCTCAGATTTCTTTATTGTCCAACTCTAACATGCATACATGACTGCTGGAAAAACCGTAGTTTTGACTAGATGGACCTTTGTCAGAAAGGTTTTGTCTCTGCTTTTTAATATGCTGTCTAGGTTGGTCATAGCTTTTCTTCCAAGAAACAAGTGTCTTTTTTAATTTCTTTCCTGCAGTCACCATCTGTAGTGATTTTGGAGCCCCCCCCTAAGAGTCTCTCACTGTTTCCATCATTTCCCCATCTATTTGCCATTAAGTGATGGAACTGAATGCCATGATCTTTGTTTTTTGAATGTTGAGTTTTAAGCCAAATTTTTCACTCTCCTCTTTAAATTTCATAAAGAGGTTCTTTAGTTCTTCATTTTATGCCATTTTATGGCATTTATACCATTTTATGTGTCCTCTGCATATCTGAGGTTATTGATATCTCTCCCAGCAATCTTGATTCCAGCTTGTGCTTCATCCAGCCTGGCATCTCACATGATGTACTCTGCATAGAAGTTAAATAAGCAGGGTGACAATATACAGCCTTGACATACACCTTGCCCAATTTGGAACCAGTCCATTGTTCCATATTTGGTTCTAACTGTTGCTTCTTGACCTGCATACAGATTTCTCAGGAGGCAGGTCAGGTGGTCTGGTATTCCCATCTCTTTCAGAATTTTCCACAATTTGTTGTGATCCACACAGTCAAAGGCTTTGGAATAGTCAATAAAGCAGAAGCAAATATTTTTCTGGAACTCTATTGATTTTCTTATGATCCATCGGGTCTTAGCAATTTGATCTCTGGCTCCTCTGCATTTTCTAATTCCAGTGAACATCTGGAAATTCACAACTCATGTACTTGAAGCCTGGCTTGGAGAATTTTGAGTATTACTTTTCATGTGAGGTGAGTGCAATATTGCAGTTGTTTGAACATTCTTTGGCATTGCCTTTCTTAGGGATTGGAATGAAAACTGACCTTTTCCTGTCCTGTGGCCCTGCTGAGTTTTCCACATTTGCTGGCATATTGCATACAGCACTTTCATAGCATTGTCTTTTAGGATTTGAAATAGCTCAACTGAAATTCCATCACCTCCACTAGCTTTAGTGATGCTTTCTAAGGCCCACTTGACTTCCCATTCCAGGAGTCTGGCTCTAAGTGAGTGATCATACCATCATGGATATCTGGGTCACTCAGATATTTTTTGTATAGTTCTTTTGTGTATTCTTGCCACCTCTTCTTAATATCTTCTGCTTCTGTTAGGTTCACACTGTTTCTGTCTGTTATTGTGCCCATCTTTGCATAATCTGTTCTCTTGGTATCTCTAATTTTCTTGAAGAGATCCCTAGTCTTTCCCATGCTTTTATTTTCCTCTATCTCTTTGCGTTGATCACTGAGGAAGGCTTTCTTATCTGTCCTTGCTATTCTTTGGAACTCTGCATTCAGTTGAATATTTCTTTCCTTTTCTTCTTTGCCTTTTGCTTCTCTTCTTTTCTCAGCTATTTGTAAGGCCCCCTCAGACAATCATTTTGACTTTTTCCATTTCTTTTTCTTGAGGATGGTCTTGATCCCTGCCTCCTATACAGATTCATCAACCTCCATCCATAGTTCTTTAGGCACTCTGTCTATCAGATCTAATCCCTTGAAACTATTTGTCACTTCCTCTCTATAATCATAAAGGATTTGATTTAGGTCATACCTGAATGATCTAGTGGTTTCCCCTATTTTCTTCAATTTAAATCTGAATTTGGTAATACGGAGTTCATGATCTGAGTCACAGTCATCTCCCATTCTTGTTTTTTGATGACGTCATAGAGCGTCTCCATCTTTGGCTGCCAAGAATATAACCAATCTAATTTCGGTATTGACCATCTGGTGATGTTCTTGTGTAGAGTTTTCTCTTGTGCTGTTGAAGGAGGCTATGACCAGTGCCTTCTCTTGGCAAAACTCTGTTAGCTTTTGACTTGCTTCATTCTGTACTCCAAGGCCAAATTTGCCTGTTACTCCAGGTATCTCTTGACTTCCTATTTTGCATTCCAGGGAAGTCCCAAGAGAGCATCTTAAAAGTTAGATTCCAGCCAGAACTTGAAACTATGAGAGTAAGTATCTTGAGTGTTTGGTTTTCCGATTTGCAACTAAAGAATAAAGATCACTGAAGTAGCCTCATCTTAGGGTTCATTCCCTCTTCCAATCCTCTTCTAAACAGAACAAAGAAACTTCAGTTACTCTGCACATACTTATAGTAGAAATGCAAATCCTTCCCTCAAATTATTTGCAATCAGAGTATTGAAATAGCACAACCCAGTTAATTAATTGGACTTAACTTTTGTTTTACCAACATCCTATTCTTGTACATAATAGTCCTACTCTTCTCAGTTGATCATGGTGGAATTCAACACACATTCCTGCACAATTGTGTGATACAAGTGGGGTCAAAGAGTCTGAACTTTGGAAAAGGAGAATCTTTCATGTGTGATTAAGCAATTCTCTTTCTTTTGGGGTTTCTAACAAAGAAGTATGTGTGTCCTTCTCATAAATAACTTGGAACTGACCAGAATTTGTAGCAACACTAGATTTTTTTAAGCTTCAGGAGCTGGCCATGATTAAAGTGAGCTCCCTTTTTGGAATACTCACAGGAATCAATAAACTCTCTCTCTTTTTTTTTTTTCCTTAAAGATGGTTTGAATTTCTATCATTTGCACCTAAAAAGATTCTAACTAATAAATTAACTTATAGGTAACATTTGTTACTTACGGCCATCTCCTCAGTAGTGCTATGAATAATTACCAGTCTTTTTTGGTCCAATACTGGAATCATTTCCTAATAAAATTAAGTAGCACAACAACTTTACATTTTCTTTCTCAACAAATTCTACTGCTATTAAGATGCTAATTTTCATATCATTGGCATGGACTAACATTCCATATTGAAGTCCCAAATTTTGCATTCTGCAGTAATTAAACACCAACCTCAAAGCATCAGATCACCTGATCTTATAGAAAAACATAAAATTTCACAATAATAACAGGTCTCAAAGGAGCAAATTAAAAAATATTTTTACTGATCAATGTTTTACCCAGGTTCAGGGAATTAAGCATTGTTTCCTTCTGTAATTTTATCCATTTTATTCTATTAACACCAACTGAAAAAACAAGCAAATATAAAAAATAGAGACTGCTCTGTCTTCAGTGGGACTAGGAGATAGTCACAGTCCATATCACAACTTCCAAATAGAAATTAAAGGAAAAGCTTATTGCGACCAAAATGGCAAAAGGTGACAAGAAATGCAAACTCCTAGAGATGCTTTAAATAGTACAGAGGTCCTTTAAAGTAGAGAGGACAGCTCTAAGATAATAAAGACACCTGGCATGGAGGTGTGAGCAGAGTGCATATGTGCGTGGTCATTCATGTATGACTCTTTGTGACTCCATGGACTGTAGCCCGCCAGGATCTTCTGTCCATGGAATTCTTGTCCTTGTCCAGGCAAGAGTATTAGAGTGGGCTGCCATTTCCTCCTCCAAGGGATTTCCCCCACCCGGTGATCGAACTCACGTCTCCTGCATTGCAGGCAGATTCTTTACCACTGAGACACCAGGAAGCCCCATGAGCAGAGTACAAGTGTATAAAGCAAGCCTGAGGAGGGAGGGAAGATTGAATAAGAAGATTCATACTTACGTTATATTTTCAGAAAGTGAGTAAGAAGACAAGAGTGTATACCTCAGTCATTGTGGTGACAGCTAATCAAATGTCAATGAAAATAAATTAATAATGGGGAGAGATACCACAGACACCTGAAATATATGGCTTTATTGTGAAAACTCAAGACTTTCTGCTCACTGAACATGGGAATGTTAATGAGAGAAAACATTTACAGAGGAGATGACCAAACAGAGATGATGAAGATGCATCCTGAACCTCCACTGCTTCAGTTCACATCTCTCACCTTAAATGTATTTCAGCAAATATGTGAACAGATACAAGTGCCTCATTCAAAATTAGTAAAAATCAGAAAGAATAAGTATGGATGATATACTTATAACTAAAAAGATTAAACATGTAGGAAAAGAGCCAATGTTAGAAGAAAGGGCAAGGAAACAATTGGTAACCCAATTGAATGGGAAAGCTGATTTGCAAATGATGTGTCTGATAAGAAGTTAGTATCCAAAATATAAAAGAACTCATACAGCGCAATAGCAAAACAACTAAACAATTTGATTAAAAAATGGACTGAGGGCCTGAGTAGGCATTTTTCAGAAAAGTCATACTGATGGCCAACAGGCACATGAAAAGATGCTCAACGTCACTAGACATCCAGAAATCCAAATCACCTAGTTAAAGTTAAAAGACAGTGACAGAATAGGAAATATGACATTTACAACACCTAAAACCAATGAAGGGTTAATTTAGAATATATTAGAAATATATAATACAAGAAATTTCTGCATATTAACAGTGAAATGTATGATTTCTCTTTAAAAAATAAAAAGGATGTGAACAGCAATTTTGCAAGGAGAGAAATGAAAAAAGTTTATAAGTAAATGAAGTAGAGAAAGAGGTGTTTATGCACATTAACTAGAGCAATGCAAATTTAAACAATAATGAGGTATGAGGATATAAGAAACTTCATGTGCTGTGAGGGAATGGAGACAGGTGGAGCATTCTTGACAGCAGGTGAAATGACTTTGAACTAGAGGCTAAGATTATCACCACTGCTCTGGACCTGCACTTCAAAATATATATATATATATACACAATAAAAAGTAATGAATACATAACAAAAGAAAAAAAAAGCTAGCCAATGATTTTGAAAATGTTGAAACACTTGCCATACAATATGTTAGTTTCTGCTGTACAGTGAAGTGAATCTTAGTTTTCTGTTCTTTAAAATTAAGCAAAGTCATTTTAGCTGTTATAATAATGGTTACTCCAGATGGCGGAGGAATAGGACAGGAAGACCACTTTCTCCCCCACAAACTAATCAAAAGATCATTTGAATGTTGAGCAAATTCCACAAAACAACTTCTGAACGCTGGCAGAGGACACCAGGCACCCAGAAAGGCAGCCATTGTCTTCAAAAGGAAGTCACCTCTATCTCCTCCTCCCCCTTCTCTTCTCTACCTCACTCTGTGAATCTCTGGATATTCTGGGCTGTGGAGAACACTTAGGGAATTGACTACTGGCTAGATATGTCTCTCTCCTGTTCACCCTCCCTCTTCTCCTCCTGGTCCCCTCTATCTCCTTCCTCCCTCTTCTCTTCTCAATGTAACTCTGTGAACCTCTCTGGGTGTTCCAGGCTGTGGAGAGCACATAAGGATTTGACTACTGGCTAGATTGCTCTCTCCTGTTTTGATTCCCCCTCTTCTCCTCCTAGTCACCTCTATCTCCCTCCTCCTTCTTCTCTTCTCCACGTAACTCAGCAAACCTTTCTGGGTGTCCCTCACCGTGGAGAATCTTTTCTCCATTAACCTAGATGTTTCATCATCGGTGCTATATGAGTGGAGAAGTCTTGAGGCTACTGTAAGAATAAGACTGAAAACCAAAGGCAGGAGGCTTAAATCCCAAACCTGAGAACACCAGAGAACTCCTGATTCCAGGGAACATTAATCAATAAGAGCTCATCCAAAAGCCTCCATACCTACACTGAAAGCAAGCTCCACCCAAGAGCCAACAAGTTCCAGAGCAAGACATACCACGCAAATTCTCCAGCAATGCAGAAACATAGCCCTGAGCTTCAATATACAGGCTGCCCAAAGTCACACCAAACCCACAGACATCTCAAAACTCACTACTGGACACTTCATTTCACTCTAGAGAGAAGAAATTCAGCTCCACCCACCAGAACTTCGATGCAAGTTTCCCTAACCAGGAAACCTTGAGAAGCCACTCGTCCAACCCCAGCCACCAGGAGGAACCCCCATAATAAAGAAGAACCAAAAACTGCCAGAATACAGAAAGGCCACCCCAAACATAGCAATCTAAACAAGGTGAAAAGGCAGAGAAATACTCAGAAGGTAAAGGAACATGATATATTCCCACCAAACCAAACAAAAGAGGAGGAGATAGGGAGTCTACCTGAAAAAGAATTCAGAATAATGATAGTAAAAATGATCCAAAATCTTGAAAACAAAATGGAGTTACAGATAAATAGCCTGGAGACAAGGATTGAGAAGATGCAAGAAATGTTTAACAAGAACCTAGAAGAAATGAAAAAGAGTCAATCAATAATGAATAATACAATAAATGAGATCAAAAACACTATGGAGGGAACCAACAGTAGAATAACTGAGACAGAAGATAGGATAAGTGAGGTGGAAGAGAGAACGGTGGAAATAAGTGAAGCAGAGAGGAAAAAAGAAATAAAAGAAATGAGTACAACCTCAGAGACCTCTGAGGCAAAGTCAAATGCCCCAACATTCAAATCATAGGAGTCCCAGAAGAAGAAGACAAAAAGAAAGGCCATGAGAAAATACTTGAGGAGATAATAGTTGAAAACTTACCTAAAATGGGGAAGGAAATAGCCACCGAACTCCAGGAAACCCAGAGAGTCCCAAACAGAATACACCCAAGGTGAAACGCCCCAGTTCAGTTCAGTTCAGTCGCTCAATCGTGTCTGACTCTGCGACCCCATGAACCACAGCATGCCAGGCCTCCCTGTCCATCACCAACTCCCTGAGTACACCCAAACCCATGTCCATTGACTCAGTGATGCCATCCAACCATCTATCCTCTGTCGTCCCCATGATACATATTAATCACATGAACAAAGATCAAACACAAAGAACAATATCAAAAGCAGCAAGGGAAAAACAACAAATAACACACAAGGGGATTCCCATAAGGATAATAGTTGATCTTTCAGTAGAAACTCTTCAGGCTAGAAGGGAATGGCAGGACATACTTAAAGTGATGAAAGAGAAAAACCTACAAACAAGATTACTGTACCCAGCAGGGATCTCATTCAAATATGAAGGAGAAATCAAAAGCTTTACAGAGAAGCAGAAGCTCAGAGAATTCAGAACCACCAAACCAGCTCTTCAACAAATGCTAAAGGATCTTCTCTAGACAGGAAACACAGAAAAGGTGTATAAACTTGAACCCAAAACAACGAAGTAAATGGCAACGGGATCACACTTATCAATAATTACCTTAAATGTAAATGTGTTGAATGCCCCAACTAAAAGACAAAGACTGGCTGAATGGATACAAACACAAGACCCCTATATATGCTCTCTAAAAGAGACCCACCACAAAACAAGGGACACATACAGGCTGAAAGTGAAGGGCTGGAAAAAGATATTTCATGCAAATGGAGACCAAAAAAAGTAAACTATGAAACTCCTAGAGGAAAACATGGGCAAAACACTCTCTGACATAAATCACAGCAAGATCCCCTATGACCCACCTCCCAGAGTAATGGAAATAAAAGCAAAAATAAACAAATGGGACCTAATGAAACTTAAAAGCTTTTGCACAACAAAGGAAACTATAAATAAGGTGAAAAGACAGCCTTCAGAATGGTTGAAAATAATAGCAAACGAAGCAACTGACAGTTAATTTCAAAAATATACAAGCAGCTCATGCAGCTCAATTGCAGAAAAATAAATGACCCAATCAAAAAACTGGTCAAAGAACTAAACAGATATTTCTCCAAAGAGGACATACAGATGGCTAACGATCACATGAGAAGATGCTCAGCATCACTTATTATCAGAGAAATGCAAATCAAAACCACAATGAGGTACCATTTCACGTCAGTCAGAATGGCTGCTATCCAAAAGTCTACAAGCAATAAATTCTGGAGAGGGTGTGGAGAAAAGGGAACCCTCTTACACTGTTGGTGGGAATGCAAACTAGTACAGCCACTATGAAGAACTGTGTGGAGATTCCTTAAAAACTGGAAATAGAACTGCCACATGACCCAGCAATCCCACTGCTGGACATACACACCGAGGTAACCAGAACTGAAAGAGACACATGTTCCTCAATGTTCCTCGCAGCACTGTAATAGCCAGGACATGGAAGCAACCTAGATGTCCAAAGGCAGATGAATGGATAGGAAAGCAGTGGTACATATACACAATGGAATATTACTCAGCCATTAAAGGGAATACAGTTCTAATCATGTGGATGAAACTGGAACCTACTATACAGAGTGAAGTAAGTCAGAAAGAAAAACACCAATACAGTATATTAACAGATATATATGGAATTTAGAAGGATGGTAATGATGACCCTATATGCGAGACAGCAAAGGCGACACAGATGTATAGAACAGTCTTTTGGACTCTGTGGGAGAAGGTGAGGATGGAATGATTTGAGGGAATAGCATTGAAACCTGTATATTATCATATGTGAAACAGATCACCAGTCCAGTTCGATGCATGAGACAGGGTGCTCAGGGCTGGTGCACTGGGATGACCCTGAGGGATGGGATGGGGAGGGAGGTGGGAGGGGGGTTCAGGATGGGGAACAGATGTACACCTATGGCTGATTCATGCCAATGTATGGCAAAAACCACTACAATATTGTAAAGTAATTAGCCTTCAATTAAAATAAATAAATTAGAAAAAAAAAAGAATAATGGTTACTCCTTGGGGAAGGGATGCAGCATGAAGCTACTCCTATAATGCTGGTGTTGTAGTTTTCTTATCTATATGCTGATCATGTTGGTGTATTCACCCTTATAAACATAATTTGCTTCATGTATATGATTTGTACATTTTCTGTATTGGTGTTATAATTTAATAAATAGGTATATTTTTAGAAAAGCAAAGCTTAAGGGAGAAATTAGTGGAGTATAAAGAAGTTATTGACATTTGCTATTTCTGTGCTATATGACTTAATAAAATAGTACATCTTATTTTGTAACTTAAAAAAGTTAAGAAAATTGCATTTAAATTAGTTCAAAAATCAAAAGCATTGTATGGACATCCTGGGGAATAATCATGTAATGAGACAATAAGAGTGGTATTAGAGTTTTGCACATAATCATATGTTAAAAATGAGTGAAATAATGTTTATGAAATCCTTATGTGAGAAAGAAGTGCAATTCAATACTTTTTTAAAAAAGATTTTTTATATTCAGTCAAGTTGACATTCTAGTTTAAAATAAATAAGTTCATGAATATGCAAGAAATCAAGGAACAGAGTCCAAAAAGCCTGTCTTAAAATTTTGATTATGAATTTCAAGGAAAAAAATCAACATCAAGATCTCAATAACAGAGAAGCCACAGTTGGAAAGCACCAGTGGTAAGAAGAATAAACCCACTCAGATATAAAACTAAAATTCACAGAAAATAGGGAAATTAGTAATGAAATAGAATATAAATGTTAGTACTGCAGAATGAATGTTAAACTGAAGAAAACCAGGAACTGATGAAAGGAGGATGTTGGAGGCACACAGTAGAACTATACTTCACAGAGATTTTTAATTAAAACATGCCTGGGACCTGGCTGGAATAATAATGAGAGTTGGATGACTTGTGTGATCTCTGGGCAGAAGCTTTACGTTATCCCAACGAATTTTATACATTTTTCATATACCTACATTTTATCTCTAGCTCGACTAGTGATAGCATTCGCTTAATGCCTACATGGCCTTGTACCCCTCGGGCTGAAACCAATTGATTACTTAGTCGTATCTAAACTTATGGGGTGCCGACGAGGTATGCATCAAAATCACATAGCTTCACACTGTATGTGACACCATCGTCAGCAAATCATCCACTTGCATAAACAAAGTAATCACTATTGTGAGGAAGTTATTATGAAATAAATTCAGCGTTAATTTCTTCAATGATAGTATATGTAATCCATTTTGTGTGTTGCAGTTCATTGTCTGACATCGTTAAATGAGTAACGAGCAAATATACGTAATAATCTCCAGCCATGACATACTTCCTAGGACTCTCCTATTGCTGCCACATTTATGCTGCGCTGTCTGGCACAGGACATAGTAGAGGGATGCTAAAAAATGTTACCAAAGTTTCTGGCTAACAGTGAGAGCTATTAGATGCAGGAATAAGCACAATATAGAAACCTCATGCCTACAAATACGTCAAACAAAGGAAACAACCGCGAAACTCCTAGAATATATGAAAAACACCAAACAAAGGGATGTTTGCCAGAAGCGGATTGGTGGAGGCAAGGGTGACCAAAAATAGGTGAAGGGATTTAGAGGCACATTACCTCCAGTTAGATTAATATAAGTCATGGGAAAAAAGGCATAAGGAGTAATGGTCAGTGATATTGTAATAACCTTGTATGGGGACCAGTGCTTACTGATTTATCATGGTGATCATTCATTAATGTGTGCAAATGTTGAAGCTTAAGTGTACCGAAAACAACACAAATTAAGTTATATTTAGATATAATATAAATTAAATCGAATATATACTTATATTAAATTTATATATTATATATTTAATATAATATATTATATAATTATATTATATATTTATATAATTATAAATTATATAAATTTCATATAATGTAATATAAATTATATATAATTTATATATAATATATTCTATTATATTATATATAATTTATATTATATATTACATATATATTATATATAATTTAAATATAAATTAAAATATAAATTATATATAATATATTATATTACAATTTAAATATAAATTATTATATATCTATATTTTAATATATAAAAATATAAATATAAATTAAATATTATAAATGTTATAAATAACATTTCTATTAAAAAACAAAAACAAAGACTAGTTTCTGACCACCCTTGCCCTTCTGTGAACTGTTGTCAATGACTACCATCGTGTTGTGTTGCCTTATATAAACTGAGTTCCATACCAGACATTCTTTTAGATTTTAGCACTAGGATAAGTTTTCTCTCTCAAAAAAAAAAAAAAATCAATGTACATTCATTTCTTAGAAAAGGCATTTTCATTTGTTTTCACACTAAATTTGCAAATGCTAAGGAGAACTAATTATGTGAACCAGTGTTTCATTTTGTATACTGGTCATCATGAAGTTCAGTGTCAAATTTAATATTAAATTGCTGTACTACAGTAATAAGGATTTTGCTTCCTAAAAAATAAAGAGAAGAACACTGAAAAAATTCAGAAAAAGAGAAATTTAGAAAAGTATTGGAATAGGGAATACTTTTTATAAGACGGTAAGGAAAAAATAGAAACAGTTGATAACCACAATTTCACTACTTGGGCTAAATCCAGCAGTGAACATCTAGATTGTCAAATTGAACTGAAAGAAAAAAAAAAAAAATCCATTACATTGCAAAACATTAGCAGAGGTAAAGGGGATCAGTGTATAATGGTAAAATATTCATTTAACCATTTATAAAAAAGTGTTTTAAATTTTATCCAACAACATATAAGGGAGGAAGAAAGGGAGGGGGGGAAAGAGAGGAAGAAAGATTGAGACAGCAAGAGCAAAATAATGAATCTACAGGGAAAATTGACAAATATATCATTAAGTGTGTTGTTTTGTCACATCTCTCTTAGTTTGTAGAATAAATATTTTAAAAATAAGCAATTTGACAGGTTTGATCACACCACTGCCAAATTAGGACTAATAATATTTACAGAATATTGTACCTTCACAGTTGAAGGAAACACACTTTTATGCATATATAGAATATTTATGAAAAGTGATGATAGGTCATGTCACAAATGCAGTTTTTAAAACTTTCAAATATTTGGTAGTAGAACTTGTCTGATGACATGGCAATTAAGGAAGATAATAACAACAAAAGTTGACAAAATGAAACTACATTTGAAACATAAAGTTAACACATGCAACTCATGGGTTATAGAAGAAATTGCTGTGGAACTTAGGCAATTTTTAGATATTTAAAACTGGAAATACTAGATAGCATAACTTGGACTGTTGGGTTGAAGCAATATATAGAGATAAATGGTTAGACTAAAATTCTTAAGTTGGGAAAGGAGTGTAAAAATTAATGAGCTAAACCTTTGTCTTATGAAATTAAAAATATAACTACAGAATAAAACCTAAAAATAGCCCAGCATTCTTGATTGGACTTTGTTAGGAAAATAATTTGACTTAAACATAATCCCTTTACTTGGACATACACTTGTGTGATGTAAACATTAAGTTCATGAACAAGTTATTATATCTAATTTCATACAGATATACTTTTAGTATTATAGCCCTATATTCATATGCAATAGCCTGACAATTGTTAGGCCTTTAGTGCTGGCTCACAAGTACAAAGATGAGTTAGCATGTTTAGCATAAAGTATAGTTAGTATAAAGTATATAGTTAGTATAGTTAGTATAAAGATGAGATGTGCTCTGTGTTTGAAGCATTTTGTTGTTCAGCCCACTTTGCAGACCCTCAATGCTGTAGGCTATTGGTGATCAGTCATTATATTGGAAGGCTGCATTAGTACACTGAAAGTGTTCTCTCTGGAGGCAGGCTCTTTTATAGTGAGCCCTGTTGTCTCACTGTCTAACAGTGGATTTGTTAGGATGGCCAAGGACCTAAGGCCCTGCTTGACTGTTACTTGAAGGCTCCATTAGATTCATGACTTGTAGTGAGATAATCTCTGAATCTATTGGGCAAGCTATAGATCCTTTGCATTGCTACATGACTGCAGCCATGACTTTAAAAGACACTTGCTCCTTGGAAGAAGAACTATGACCAATATAGACAGCCTATTAAAAAGCAGAGACATTGCTGACAAAAGATCGGTCTAGTCAAAGCTATGATTTTTCCAGTAGTCACGTATGAATGTGAGAGTTGGACCATAAAGAAAGTTGAGTGCCAAAGAATTGATGCTTTTGAACTATGGTGTTGGAGAAGACACTTGAGAGTTCCTTTGACAGCAAGGAAGTCAATCCTAAAGGAAATCAATCCTGAATATTTATTGGAAGGACTGATGCTGAAGCTGAAGCTCCAATACTTTGGCCACCTGATGCAAAGAGCATTAAAAGAGACCCTGGTGATGGGAAAGATTGAGGGCAGGAGGAGAAGGGGACGACAGAGGATGAGATGGTAGGATGGCATCACTGACTCAATGGGCATAAGTTTGAGTAAGCTCCAGGAGATGATTATGGACAGGGAAGTCTGGCGTTCTGCAGTCTATGGGGTCACAAAGAGTCAAACACAACTGAATGACTAAACTAAACTGATAGATTCTTTAGCACAGAACCCTGGAGCCAGAGGTATATTGACGGTTTATTGCCAAAGGTTTACATCAAAAATCTACAAAGTCGTACACAGATATGTGTAATATCATGGGTTCTGAAGGAGATGTGGGCTTCAGGACAGCTCTTGAGGTATTAACATTTGGATTGATTTCAAGGTCTCTAGCTCTAAAGATCATGGCACCCTGTCCCATCACTTCATGACAAATAGATGAGGAAACAGTGACATTCTTAATTTTCCCAGGCTCCAAAATCACTGTGGATGGTGACTGTAGCCATGAAATTAAAAGATGCTTGCACTTTGGAAAAAAGCTATGAAAAACCTAGGCAACATATTAAAAAGCAAAGATATTACTTTTTTGACAAAGGTCCATAGAGTCAAAGCTATGGTTTTTCCAGTAGTGAATATGAGTATGGATGTGAGAGTTGGACCATAAAGAAGGCTGAGCACCGAAGAACTGGTGCTTTTGAAATGTGTTGGACAAGACTCTTGAGAGTTCCTTGGACAGCAAGGAGATCAAACCAGTCAATCCTCGAAGAAATCAGTCCTGAATATTCACTGGAAGGACTGATGCTGAAGCTGAAGCTCCAATATTTTGGCCACCTGATGCAAAGAGCCAACTCATTGGAAAAGACCCCAATGCCAGGAAAAATTGAAGGCAGGAGGAGAAGGGGATGACAGAGGATGAGATGATTTGATGGCATCACCGACTCAAAGGACATGAGTTTGAGCAAGCTCCAGGAGATGGTGAAAGAGAGGGAAGCCTGGAATGCTGCAGTTCATGGTGTTGCAAACGTTGGACATAACTGAGCCACTGAACAACAGAAGTTCTAGAGACTACGCTGTCTGTTGGCTTTGTGTAGAAGCAGCAGAAAAAGATCCATTTGTGCCATGTGCATCTGCGACATCCATGGAGTCAGTCAGGTGCTGTGCCTAATTCTTTATAGTCACTGCTGCAGAACCAAGAGTTCATCTCTACCCTTTGTACTCAGAGCTGCGATAGCAAGATACATAGACTGGGTGACTGAAACAAGACATGTAATTTTCTGATACTTCTGGAGGCTGGAAATCCAGAATCAAGGTGCCAGGGTTGGCTTCCGGCGACCTCTCTCTTGCTGGCTGGGACACAATGACCTTTCTTTTCTGCATGTGTGGAGGGAGGGGAAATCTCTACACCTCTTCCTTTTCTTATAAAGACATTGTCCTATCAGATTAGGATCCACTTTTATAACCTTATTCAATCTTAGTTACCTACCTTATTCCCTTAAGGCCCTATCTCTAAATACAGTCATATTGGGGGTAAAGGCTTCAGTGTATGAGTTTGGGGAGGTACAATTCAGTCTGTAACATAACTATAAATTATGGTCCAGAAAGTTCCCAGGGTGGTAACTTGGTGGTACCTTGGACTTTGGTTTCATTCAAAGTCAATCCATTCTGTCAGTTGTGCTAGGAGGGCACATTATGTGATATAAGGAGTTTTCTCAGATGAGTTATGTTCAAAAATCATCACTGTAAGAAAAAAAAATTCCTCATTGTAACAAAATCTGAGCATCAGTTCATTTCAGTTCAGTTCAGTCGCTCAGTCGTGTCCGACTCTTTGCAACCCCATGAATTGCAGCACGCCAAATCTGAGCATACACTGAGTCAAATGTTGTTTTACTATTTGTCCAATTTATTAATGATTTGTCCTTAGCACGACTTGGTTTCTTTCTTCAGAGTCACTGTTATTTCGGTGTGGAAACCATGATGACTACTGTATGCCTCTAGTCTGAGTGACTCCCATTGTCTGGTCAAGGTTGTTAAAACTGGAGATAACTTGAGACAGTGTCCCTACTTGCACTAATCCCCCTGTGAAAAGACCAAATATTGTTTCTTCTCCTAGTCTGAGACATTGTCTCAATTGTTCAAGCTAAACAAACATCACAGGGACCAATCTCAGTCATGCATTACTCTGGCTTTTTAGAAGCCAAGGACTGAGTTCATCAAAAACTATATCCAATCAAGATGTTCTTGCATTTGAGCAGCTGAAACATTGATATCAACAATATGGAGAACTTTGGGGAAATTCCCTTGTGGTCCAGTGGTTAGGACTCCTTACTTCCATTGCAGGGGGCATGGGTTTAATACCTGGTCAAGGAACTAAGATCCTGCAAGCCACATGGCATGGCCAAAAACAGAACAAAAAATAAAAAGAGTCAGAAAACAAAAACAATCTAGAGAGCTTTTAGTTCTAACAAGTCTTCTCTGCTGTCCTTATAAGAAGAAAATCTGGATAAATTTAAAATCAGCAAGTTTTCTTTAACCCAACAAAGAATTGAGTTTGCAAATAAACTGCTACCCTGAAATCTGGAATGAGATCCAGAGAATCACAGCCAAGATCTGCTTATCTGGAACACAAGTCACTTGATCCATAAACTGGCAAGATTGAAATGATCATTTTGACAATTATTGGAGATTAAGTGTGGACCAGAATGAGATGAGAAACTCCTGGGGTCTTTAGGAGACCCCTACACCTTTGTGACCTTTACTTCCAGGAACCCCACCAGATTCTCAAAATGAAGATCTGAAAAATATGCCCTTCTGAGTCTTCTGGGGCAAAGGGAGAGTAATGCTTGTTAAATATGCCCAGACCTTCTCCATACCAAAGTCCTCCTCAAGAGGAAAAAGTTGACCTGAGCCTTATCCTGGGATTATGGGGAAGGACATTCCTCTCATTCCAGACCCCTCTGTCCTTCCTGTTTTATGTTGAGAGGGGGGGATTTTTCTAAAGGCTGTACAAGAAAAAAACATTTGTGAAGGTCACAAGTCAAAGAGGAAAGCCCCCTATCAGAATGAGACTTAAATGGAAAATTATAGAACATTTACCCTCCCCCACACCTTGTTCCCACACCTATGGGATTCCTACTGATCACAGATGAAACTGCTGTAAGACACACTCTTTCTGCAGAAGGGTATGCAGGAAAGCCTGAATTCCAGCAGACACACAAAATCAAGGGCACTAGAGAAATTTGAAATCTGTGGCACCTATAGCTTGAGCAAATATGAAACAAACCTCAGATCCCGATAAGATCATAAATTCTCATGGTAGAGGCCTATTTAGCTCAATTCCTATTACCTGATATATAATGTCCAGAATTCAACAAACACTTACAACCTGTGCCACAAGGCAGCAACAACAAAAATATTCTGAAAACACAAAGCAAACATTAGAATGACACTCAGATGTGACACAGATGTTATTATCAGACAGAATGTCTTAAATAGCAATGATTAATATGCTAAGAGCTCTAAATGGATAAAATAGACAACATGCACAAACATATGGGAAATGTAAACAGAGATAGAAATTTTGAGAAATAATCAGATGGAAATACTGGAAATCAAAATTTATGTAACAAAAATAAAAATGCTTTAGTGTACCCATCAGTTGACTAAACAAGGCTGACAAAAGAATCAGTGAGCTTCTAGATTGGTCAATGGAAACTTTCCAAACTAAAATTCAAAGATAAAGAGAATAATTTTAAAAATCAGAGAACCACTAAGAACTCTTGGACAAAATCAAAAGTAATAATATATATACATATGTATATATTTATAGTTATATATATTAAATATATATAATTAGAACATCAGAAGGAGAAGAAACATAGGAGAGAGCTGAAAAAATATTTGAAGTAGTATTGGCCAAGAATTTTCAAAAATTATTGACCAACTCCAAACCATGGATCCAGGAAGCTTAGACAATAGCAAGCAGAATATATATCAAAATTTACTCCTAAGCTATCACATTAAAACTTCTAAAAAGCAAAGTAAAGAGAAAATCCTGAAGAGTCTATGGAGGAACAAAACAAAACAAAACAAAAACAAAAACTTCCCTATTCGGTAAGAACTATTGCTGATTTATCATCAGAAAACACAGAAGAAGAGAGTAGGTGAAATAGTTGCACTGTTGAAAGAACAATCTACCAACCTAGAATTCTATACCCATAAAACATATCCTTCAAAAAATGAAGAAGTAAAGACTTTGTTAGACAAGAAAAACTGGGGTATTTTATTACTGATAACCCTACAAGGACTATTAAAAGATTTTCCATAGGCAGAGGAAAATAAGTCAAAGTTTGGTTCTGTATAAAAAAGAAGAGCATTACAGAAGGAAGAAATGAAGGTGAGATAAAATCTATTTTTCTTATTTTTAATTAATCAGCTACATGACTTAAGAACTGCAAGTATAGCCCAGACATAAAACACAAAATAATAGCCATGTAACATCTGGTCTCTGGCAAGTTCAAGAATGTCTGGAGTCTTCCATCTGTGAGCTAAGTAGGGAACCAGATCATATACTTAATCATTATTCTTGCTTGTCCCATCTCTAATTTTTTTGAAGTTCAACCCAGGTTTTGGCATCAACCTGCTGAAGGTAAAGTAGACTTTCTCATGATAGAGTTGGTGAAACAACTTTATTTTCTATATGTTAGGTTTTCAATGCCTATTCACTATTGATGCCTCTACTTAGGGAGTCTCTTGACATAACTATCTTAATAAATGAAAATTTCAAGATTCCTTGGTGATCCAGCAACTAAGAATCTGCCTTGCAATGCAGGGAATGTGGGCTTAATCCCTAACTGGGTAACTAAGATCTCACATGCTGTGGAGCAACTAAGCCTGTGCTCCACAACTACTGAAACCCATGCATTCTAGACCCTGTGAAACACAGCTAGAGAGATTGTGCAATCCTAAAGAGATCACACATGATGCAACAAGGGTCTCTGGTGCTGCAACCAAGACCCAACACAGGCAGATAAATAAACAAATATTTTAAAAGAAGAAAAATCAAAATTTCAGACCCCATTGATAGCTGCCATAGACCATAAAAAGATATTTGGCAAACTTCAGTTATTTGGTTTCTTAATGAAACATATAAGAAAAGATGGAATTTTGAAGTTTAATGATGAAACATTTGAAGAATTTCTACTAATGTCAGGATATGACACTACAGCCACAATTGTGAAAAGCTGCAGCAAATAAATTAAGGTAAACAATGTAATAAAATATGGATATGGTGATAAATTCATTAAATCTGGTTGTAGCCAGATTTGGTTCATTGAACTGCTACACTGGTGCATTAAGAAATATAATGCTAAAGAAAGTAGTTTTTCAGAGCTGGAATTCCTTATTTGGAAACAAGATGAATGTTTCAGTATATTCCCCTTCTCTCCCAACCTCCAGTATAATAATTCAGAGGAGAGACAGTTCAGGGCTTTAGCCAGGACAGTAAGAGATTTAGTGGAGTACAAGGGAATCAGATAATAAAAATTAGTGAGCTAAAATCCACAATTTTGATTAGGTGAAACACAAAGGATTTTTTAGGGCAGTGAAACTATTCTGTATGGTGGTGGTGGATGACACTATGCTTTTATCAACAGCTCATAAAACTTGATAGTACAAGAGTGAACATTAATGTAGCCAAATTCCCCAAAATTCCAAAGTTGAGGGAACTCAGGGTGAAATACAGAATGTAAAAAAATATTAACTATATTACAAATGTGTGGCCTAGCCTCACTGAAAGGAGGCGGGGAGAAAAGGTGCTGCACTAAGTAACTCTGGAAATTATCCGAACTGTGAAACTAAAGGCTATAGAAATAAAGGTTGTGTGAAAGCACTACTCTAGCTAATCAAATTATTTCTTATATGGACATGGGTTGATAATTCTGATAGTGTTATGCACTTATGTGTGCTGTGCTTCGTGGCTCAGTCATGTCCGACTCTTTGTGACCCCATGGATTGTAGCCCGCCAGCCTTCTCTGTCCATGGGATTTCCCAGGCAAAAATGCTGGAGTGGGTTGCCATTTTCTTCACCAGGGAATTTCCCAACCCAGGGATCAAACCTGAGTCTCCTGCTTGGCAGGCAATTTTTTTTTTTTTTACCACTGAGCCACCTTGGAAGTTTCATAAATTTATACAAGAGTGTATTTAAGTCTGCTATAACTTTCTGGATCTTTAAATCATGGTAAAATGACATATAAAACACAGAGTAGTTGTCACCAAAAAGTACTCAATCTAGAATCAGTGCTCTACTACTGGCTATTCCCCAGTTCATTTATATTCTCTCAAGACAGCTTCTTCATCTGGAAAATGGAGTTATGAATTTCTTCCTCATAAGCATTTAGGAGAATCAGAAGGTAAAATATATTTGAAAAAGATCTATTAATCAAAATCATGGAGCATTTTTTTTTAATGAAAATGTAAGGATTTTACATGGGATAACATGAAAAAAAGCCATACAAAGAGCCTAATTTATAAATACTTAATAAAAGTGTGTTCTCTCTGTATTATTTGTAGTTAGGAAATGGTTAAACATAAACCAAAGACACCCTCATCAAAGGTATATTGATTTATAGTAAATAAAACTATATTTATCTGAATATACTTTTTTCATACATAATTTTTCATTGTCTTGATTCTGTGGTAGAGATTTGGATCATGAAGGCTTTTGAGGGATCATGTCTTCAAATAATCTCTGAATACAACTTTTATTGAATGTTCTTCAAAGAATAAAATAATTTCCTTTTTTCGCCAAAGCTCTTGCTAATTGGAAAATAATTTGTTTCAAAGACAGTGACAAAAAGAAAAAGAAAGTTTAACCTTCTTACACTACGATTAAATAAAATTAAGCAGATGTTTGGGCTTCCCAAGTGGTACTCCTGGTAAAGAACCCACCTACCAATGCAGGAGACTTATGAGACAGGTCTGATCCCTGGATCAGGAAGATAACCTGGAGGAGGGCATGGCAACCCATCCAGTATTCTTGCCTGGAGAATCCCATGGACAGAGGAGGCTGGTGGGCTTCAGTCTATAAGGTTGCAGAGTTGGACGTGACTGAAATGACTTAGCACGCACTCACGCAAACAGAGGGTTCCCCGGCGGCTCAGACAGTAGAGAATCTCCCTGCAATGCAGGAGACCTGGCTTCGATCCCTGGGTCGGGAAGATCCCCTGGAGAAGGAAATTGCAACCCACTCCAGTATTCTTGCCTGGAGCATTCCATGGACAGAGGAACCTGGCAGGCTACATGGGGTCACAAAGAGAAGGACACGACCGAGCGACTTTCACTTTCACTTATGCAAACGGATACCAGATGGTGGGAATCAGGCTTCTCACCACTGAAAAGGAAGATGGTAGGCAAGCAAGGAGGAAGGCTAGGATAAACCTTGTATTAATAGTTTTAGGTTAGGGTCATATCTGTTAGCCTGAATTCATGTTTGGCTTAGTACACAAATGGATGGATATAGAAGTTATCATAGGTATATGTATAAACATAGACTGAGATACATGCATAAATTTCCTAGCTCTGCTGGCTGAAAGAACCTGGAAGAAAATAGCACTCCAGTGAAACAAGCATAGGTCAGTATCCAGATCTTTGTTTTTATACTCTTCTCCAACAGAAAGAACCAGGGCTTCTCGGAGAAATCACTGATTCTAGGCCTGGGGCAGGAATCTATAAGATGATCCTGAATCATCTTGTAGTGCTAGAAAGTAAAGATGTGCTAAAAAAAAAAAAAAAAATGCTGGGGACATGTCAAAAGTACACTGGCATCAACCTAAAAGAATTCTCAATGGCCAAAGTTGGGACAATTTGAGAAAAAATGTGAATATGTAATGGTGGATTATTATACTTCCTTGGAAGCTCAGTTCGTAAAGAATCTGCCCACAGTGCAGGAGACCCGGGTTTGATCCCTGGGTCAGGAACGTCTCCTGGAGAAGGGCATGGTAACCCACTGCAGTATTCTTTCCTGGGGAATCCCCATGGATAGAACACCCTGGCAGGCTACAGTCCATGGGGTCACAAAGAATCAGAGATGACAGAGTGACTAACACACACACACACACATACACACACACACACACACACACACACGCACGCACATGCACAATTGGATTACCATCTAAAGAATAAACATCTGCAGTGGCTTCCCTGGTGACTCAGTGATAAAGAATCTGCCTGCCAATACAGTAGGCATGGGTTTGATCCCTGATCCAGAAAGATCCCACATGCTGTGGAGCAACCAAGCCTGTGCACCACAACTACTGAGCCCGTGCCCTAGAGGCCAGGAGCCGCAGCTACAGAGCCCAGGGCCAAAACCACTGACCCCTTACAGTCCATGCTCTGAAACAAGAAGCCACCACAGCCAGAAGCTAGAACATTACAACTAGAGAGTAGCTCCCACTTGCTGCAAATAGAGAAAAGCCTATGCAGCAATGAAGACCCAGCATATAGTGAATAAATAAATAGCTAAAATTATTTTTAAACAATGGTCAACCAAAAAAAGTTTTAAAAAAGAAACATCTGCAAATCCATACTGGTATATATAAATGATGGAATAAGTGGGAGTGAAGAAACGGATTTTCAGTACGGAAGAATTCCAAATAATTTATGTAGACCCTCCCATCAAGGAGCTGGGGTTTCACTTCCCACCTCTTGTATGGGTTGTGCTTAGTAACCAGTTTACAGCAAATATAATATAGGAAGGAACAAATAACTTAGTGTGAAAATCTTACAAACTTCACTTCAGCCAGATAATACAGGTGAACATCATCAGTGATGTCATGTTGATAGCAGATACCTTTGATGTAATGTAATAAGAATGACACTTCTTTCTTTAAGCTTTCTCCCTAAACCCATAACTTCAATATAGTCTTGAGAAAAATGGCATACAAACTGCGACTGAGAGACATTCTTCAAAGCAGCTGATCAGTCTCCCTCAAAATTGTCAGGGTAATGAGTTTAAAAATCTGTCAGTCCAGATAAGCTTAAAAAACATGATGACTAAATATAATCTGATATTTATATATGATATCATTTGAGTGGGACTTTGGAAAAAGAAAGGACATTAGGTAACAACTAAGGAAATCTGAGTAAAGCATGGAGTTTAGTTGAATACAATGTATCCATATTGGTTCATTAGTTGTAACAAATATTATATGGGTATTGTGAGAAGCTAGACTCCCCTGGTATCTCAGTGGTTAAAGAATCTGCCTGCCAATGCAGGAAACACAAGTTAGATCCCTCGTCCTGGAAGATACTCTAGAGGAGGAAATGGCAACCCACTCCAGTAGTCTTGCCTGGAGAATCCCAGAGACAGAGGAGCCTGGCAAGCTGTAGTCCACGGGGTTGCAAAGAGTCAGACACGAGTTAGTGACTGAACAGCAACAACTACAACATGAGATGCTAACGGTGGGGATAGCTGAAGTATTGAGGGATTCCTGGCACTATCTTTGCAATATTTCTATGAATTGAAAACTATTCTATAAAAAGTTATTAACAATTAACACACAAGCAGAAACAAGTAATATGGATATTATTTTATTTGTTGAAGAAATATACTTTATCATTAAAACCTGTCCATCAAGAAAAACAAAAGTGTAGTAGAAAGTCATGAAAATTAACCTGGTGAATAGGTACTCATTTTCTTTTTTTCTTCTTTTTTTTTTTTTTTTGGTCAAAATCTGGTTTGTGTCTTCTCAATTTTGCAGCCTTTCTTATTGGATTATTTATCTTCCTTTTACTCAGCTTTATACTTACTGATATTTTACATATATCCCAGTTTTACTGTAAATTTCTAAGCAGAAACTGTGATTAATTTTCTCTACATAGTCAGTTTCCAGCAAATAGAAATACATGTAGTTACCAGTATGTGCTTATTAAATGCATGGAGACTCAGACTACGGGGGAAAAGAAAGAACTAAAGACAAAGTTCTGGGAATGTAGAAAACAAGAAGATAAAATGTTGGCCGTTTAATGGACCGGAACCTGGTGGTCTGGAGAGTAAGAGAGAGGAGAGAAGAGGCTGATATCCCCGGTTTACACGGAAAGCCAATAGAGTCCTGTTGTTAGGGCTCGCGCTGCTGCACGTAGGCACCGGGCGCCCTCTCAAGTAGGTGAAGGCACAGTGTGCCTTCTCAAGAGGGTCTTAGAAGCCCAGGAAAGAAAGTGAGCTCAGCAGGCCTCCGCGCTCCAAGGAATTAGCCAGGAATAGAGAGAGAGAGAGAGAAAGATGGGAATAGAAAGAAAGAAAGAAAGACATGGGGACCAAAGCTCTGATGGAGCAAAGGTGTTTTAATCAACATGGCGTGGGCATATATACTGTCTTACAAGGTGGTTATTCTCAGCAAAGACAAAGATTAAAATTCAAGACTTACAAAACATAAGACGATCCCTATCAAAGAGAGAGAGTTGCAAACAATCACCTTTAACCATTTGGCTCATAAAAAGGAAGAGGGTACTTATCACTGTAATGAGAAATACCTGGATTCCTTACCCCCAGGAAAGGCGTGCCTCTCCTCTTAATTCCTGAATATTCAGGAATCAATAAGGGCCAGAGGGTTCCTGACAGATCCAAAACAGCACACAGGAAGCCTCTCGTTAAATGCTTCCTGACAATAAAACAGTCAAGAAGACACAGCCAAACAAAGTTAGAGAAGACAACAGAAAAATTCAGTATCATGGAAGACAAGAAAGGGGATTATCAAGAGAAAAAGGCCAGTAGTTTCAAATGCATCGGAGAGAATATGGGGAATTCTCACTGACTGAATACTGTGGGTTGAAACATGTTACCAAAACAGTATGTTCAAGTCCTAACCTCGTACCAGTGAATGTGACCTCATTTGAAAATATGGACTTGGTGGATGCAATCAAGTAAGATTAAGTTAAACTGAGTAGGATCCCTAATCCAGAGATTGGTGTTGTCATAAGAGAAAGAAGAGGGAGATGTATTCACACAAGCACAGACACAGCGGGAGGGGAGACAGCCACCTGAGCTGAGGTGGTACCACTGCAGACGGAGGAATTGCAAGGGTTGACGCCACCACCAGCAGGCAGGAGGACTCACTGAAGGATTCTTCCAGCAGTGCTTGGCCCTGCTGACACCTTGACTGCAGACTTCTGACCTCCAGTAATTGTGAGAAGACAAATTTCTGTGATCAGAGTAGCCCAGAGAAACCAATACACCAAAAAGGGATATATGATTAGAGAATTTCCTGGGATTGTTCCAAGGTAGTTGTTTTTGATGGCAGATAGAAGCCAAAATGAAGACTAGTTGGGAAATGTATGAGAGGTGAAGAAATAATTCCATAATCATAAACCAGCATTACAAAAATTTTAAGTGATAAAGGCAAAATAGCTTATGCTTTTCCAGATACTACAGTAATTATCATACTGAGTAAAGTAAGTCAGACAAAGAAGGAGAAATATTGTACAACATCCCTTGTTTGTGGAATCTAAAAAGAAATGATACAAATGAACTCACAAAACTAAAAGCTTCACAGACTTAGAGAACGAATTTATGGTTGCTGGGGTAAAGGATGGGGGAAGGGATAGGGAGTTTGGGATGGACATGTACACACTATGTTTAAATGAATAATAACTTAAATGGATATATACTATATTTAAAATAGATAAGCAGCATTGACCTACTGCATAGCACAGGAATCTAGGTTTAATGTTATGTGGCAGCCTGGATGGGAGGGAGTTTGGGGGAGAAGGGATACATGCATGGGTATTCCTGACCCTTCATTGTCCACCTGAAGCTATCATAGCATTGATAATTGGCTGTACTCCACTACAAAATAAAAAGTTTTTTTTTTAAGCTTTATATTAAGCAGTTCTGTAAAGTCAACAAAGCACCTGATAACATGCTTCCACATGCTTTTGGGGTGTGGGAATTAGGATAACATTCTCAAGCAACACTTGGAAATGGTTGAAATGTAAAAATTCATTGCATCTATAACACTTCACAAATTCATTGTCGTTTTAGAAATGTCCTTTCTAAATTTATTTTAAAGCCAACAATACATAATCAGTTTTCAGATGAGTTCATATTGAAGTTAGAGTTATCTCTTTGTCTCGGTGTGTCTTTCTTTCTTCCTTCACTTTTCTTTCCCTACTGCGTGATCTAATTCAAATTTCCTTTCACCCAGTTCTTTGTGCAAAGAATCAGGATATCATTTCCTTCCATGTTAATGAAGTTCAGTATACAGTTCAATCTTAAAATATCTCAAGGTCTAGACCAGTACTTCTGTTTGACTCCTTTCACCCTGTGCTGTTTGCCACAAGACAGATACTGCTTGTAGAGGGATTACATCAACAGCTCAAAGCAACCTTTTTTTTTCATCAGGAACAGATTTCAACTGACCTTCACCGTTGTTTTTAAGAACATAGAGAGATTATTAATTACAAATCTTATCATAGGAGTGCCTTAGTAGAACCAATATTTCCCACTATTAATGTCTTTTAAATTTAAATCCTGTAACGAGTTCAAGATGTCAGTATCAGAATAGTCATTCTTACCCTTTGTCCATGAAATAGATCATTACAATAGGCCTGAGTTTGGACTGCTACTGAGAGGACCAGAGATAAAATATGAGACAAGTACTGTTGACTATTTTATTCAGTAATTCTACCATTTTTCTTTTTACATATAATATCCTAGCACTGTAGTTTTCAAGAACTACAGTTTTAATCTGTGAACCCTTAAAAAATAGATTTTATATACAGTTTTAAGAGATCTTCAAAACCTTTGCATTCAAATTTATTTCTACTCATTCTTCTGAGAGAAAAAAACAATTAAAACTGGAATACTATTAAGGAGACTCACAAGTAATTAAGAGTATGTGTCATCTTCTGGTGTATCGAAACTATTGTGAACTAATTTTCCAATTATAGTATTTCTATAAAATAAAATTTTGGAAAAGTTTATTTTAAAATTCTTCATTTCAGAAACTCCTTGTGAATGGAATTTTATTCTTACAGAATATCTGAAAGGAAAAAGTTTATGTTTTACAGCCTTTTGATAATGACATTAAATACAAATGTTATTAGTAACATGATGTTTAATGATTAGTAGGATTTCTTAAAAGGATAAAAAGTGTTAATACTGGAACCAGTAGCAACCATGTTGCTTTTGATATGAAATAAATAGATTCAAATAGATTCTTATACCTAATCTACTAAAACCTGGTGATGTACCCAGTGTGATTTTTACATCTGTTTTATTCTCTTTGATTGTTGATACACATCAGAATTTAAACAATTGTGAATTCTTAGGTATCATTTTGTATTTGAATTTCATTTAAATGATGGCATATAAGCTGACCGAATTGGTTATGTTAACTGGGTTTCTGACCATTTAATTTTGGCTAACTACAGATCATAGACAAGACTCACTTTATTTCCACCCCCTCCCCAAATGATTATTTCTACTTTAGAGTAGATAATTTATTAGATATTTTTAGAAAGATAACTTTCAAAAAATTATCATCTACCAGAACATAGCTTGGTATTATTATAAAAAATACTGCATTGTATACCTCTGAGTCTTCATTAGAGGCTGGAAAAAGTCCAACTCTAAGAGTTTCTTCTCTCCAGAGGGAAAGCTGATAATGAAGCTTGAGAATAATACACACTTGGAGTCAAAAAAGGTGGTGAGACTAGTGTTTAAATATTTAACTTTGGAACCAGACAATCTGGGTTCTAACATAACTTAAATAAGTCACTTAACCCTCTCTTAAAGTCAGCTTCCCTATGTGGAAAAAGAGAATGATAGAACTGTCTCATAAGGTTTCTGAGAGAGTTAAAATACGTAATACCTTTAATACAGCACCTGACATACAAAAGTTAATCATTATTAATTATTAATAGATTAATAGAGTGTGGAAGATTGAAGCAGTGCCAGTTGCAGGGGCCATCAGTTGCCTTTGCTCACAGATTTCTAGAAAAGGCTCAGAAATGTGCAGTTACATTGTGTGTTGTGCCCTATGGTGAATACCTAGGAACTGGGAAAAAAGGACATTAGGAAAAAAAGAGAACTAGTTTTCTTTGAGGGCTTTTAAAGCTTTCTGCATGTGCTCCATATGCTTGAATGAGTTGCTAAGGAGATATCAGCATCTTTTTTTCTTTTCTTCTCTTTTTCCTCCTAAGGATTGAAAGTGCTTGCAATCTAGTGTTAGAAATGTACCTAATAGAATAAGTGCAATAAATAGGAATTGGGTGTTTTTGTTTCAACTGGAATTAAGCAAAATCCAGAGTTACTGTTCTTCATTTCTATGCAAATTATTAAATTGGATTATGCTGGTAATATCCCTGTGGGAATAAGAAAAAGTTCTAGCCTCCTAAGGAGCAGGGAAGCAAACTCTGAAATGTTCAGGGCTTCTCCATGTAAATGAGGGGAGATTCTAAGATAAATTAGAAGAATGATCTTTACCTAAGGCCATATTTGTACAGTACAACTTGTATATTAATTTTCAGGATAATCCAGGAGGAAAGATGTCAAGAAAATATGTCAAGATGTTTTAAGCTCTTTCTGTCAGGAGAGAAAGGAGATCATTACATACCTGAGTAAGTAAGGGGAGGAAAAGTTAACCTCAAGCCAGAAACAATGACAGAAAATGAAAAACTGTTCCTAGTTTAAATTAATTACAGAAAGGATAATGAATTCTTCATATTTTTTTTCATTTTTTTGAAACTTTAATTTGTATTTGCAATAGTGGTGGTGCTCTTAAAACAAGGAGATCAAACCAGTCAATCTTAAAAAAATCAACTCTGAATATTCATTGGAAGGACTGATGCTGAAGCTGAAGCTCCAAAACTTTGGCCACCTGATGCAAAAAAGCTGACTCTTTGGAAAAGACCCTGATGCTGGGAAAGATTAATGGCAGAAAGTGAAGGGGGCAGCAGAGGATAAGCTGGTTGGATGGCATCACTGACTCAAGGGACATGAGTTTGAACAAGCTCTGGGAGATAGTGAAGGACAGGGAAGTCAGGCGTGCTTCAGTTCATGGGGGGCAAAGAATCAAACACGATTTATCAACTGAACAACAAGAACATGTTGGTATGAAAAGGAAGATAGCATTTTCTATAGGTTGATCCTGATATATATTTAAAAGAGGAAGACATGGGACAACAGTCAACAAAATCGTATACATATGTGACTACAGAATATACCTCACTCATCTCCAACTACATGCATTCTTCCCTTGACTTCTTGGTTGAGTTCTCCAAAGCTGGTGAAGCCAATTAAACTCAGTGGAAGCATGATGAAAGGGAAATTGGAGTAGAAAAAGACAGTAGTTTATTCTCTTGCAATTAAAACTTCTTTCCAATTTTTATGAAAATATATGACCATGAAACAACATCACTAGGGTACCTCTCAGGTCCTTAATGGTTTCTGTTCAAACCAGAAAGCTTGAAGTTTAAACCTAATTAGTTTCAAAAGAAATCAAGCTCTGACTGTTTTCATCAGTTTTTCCCTTTTTTTTTCCATCTTACTGAGCTTCGACATCATGGTTGCACGATGAATTCTTTCAATTATCTGCTTGGTTTGTACCCACTCTTCCAAGTACTTTTCTCTCTGTCTATCGTAATACAATGGCTAAAGCAATTCTACTTAAACTACATCTCCTACATTCTTTTTCTTTGATTAGATCTATCAACAATTACTGGCTTCTTGTGGCTCAGCTGGTAAAGAATCGACATCAACAATTACATACTTCTTATACAATGATTTACAAATATTTTATCTGGAATTCAAACCTCTCCTTAACAAAGCCCCTCTTGCTTCTTCCATAGCTTCCTTGTGCAAAACTGCTGCGCTGGTGTCAATGCATGCTATTCATGCTAAGTCACTTCAGTTCAGTTCAGTTCAGTCACTCAGTCATGTCCAACTCATTCCGACCACATGCACTGCAGCATGCCAGGCTTCCCTGTCCATAACCAACTCCTGGAGCTTGCTCAAATTTGTGTCCATTGCGTAGGTGATGTCATCCAACCATCTCATCCTCTATTGTTCCCTTATTCTCCTGCCTTCAATCTTTCTTAGCATCAGGGTCTTTTCCAATGAGTCAGTTCTTCCCATCAGGTGGCCTAAGTATTGGAGTTTCAGAATCAGCATCAGGCCTTCAAATGAAGATTCAGCACTGATTTCCTTTAGGATTGACTGGTTTGATATCTTTGCTGCTCAAGGGACTCTCAAGAGTCTTCTCCAGCATCACATTTCAAAAGCATCAGTTTCTCAGTGCTCAGCTTTCTTTATAGTCCGACTCTCACATCCATACACGACTACTAGAAAAACCATAGCTTTGACTAGATGGACCATTGTCAGCAAAGGAATGTCTCTGCTTTTTAATATGCTGTCTAGGTTTACCAGCTTTTCTTCAAAGGAGCAAGTCTCTTAATTTCATGGTTGAGTCACCATCTGCAGTGATTTTGGAGTCCAAGAAAATAAAGTCTTTCACAGTTTCCACTATTTCCCCATCTATTTGCCTTGAAGTGATGGGACGGGATGCCATGATCTTCATTTTTTGAATGTTGAGTTTTCAGCCAACTTTTTCACTCTGCTTTCATCAAGAGGCTCTTCACTCCTCTTCAGTTTCTGCCATAAGGGTGGCATTATCTGTGTATCTGAGGTTATTGATGTTTCTCCTGGCAATTTTGATTCCAGCTTGTGCTTCATCCAGTCCAGAATTTCACATGATGTACTCTTCATAGAAGTTAAATAAGTAGGGTGACATTATACAGCCTTGATGTACTCTTTTCCCAATTTGGAACCAGTCTGTTGTTCCATGTCCGGTTCTAATTATTGCTTCCTGACCTGCATACAGAGTTCTCAAGAGGCAGGTAAGGTGGTCTGGTATTCCCATCTCTTGGAAAATTTTCCACAGTTTGTTGTGATCCACACAGTCAAAGGCTTTGGCATAGTCAATAGAGCAGAAGTTGCTGTTTTTCTGAAATTCTCTTGCTTTTTCAGCGATTCAAATGGTGTTGGCAATTTGATCTCTGGTTCCTCTGCCTTTTCTAAACCCAGCTTGAACATCTGGAAGTTCATAGTTCACGAACCGTTGAAGCCTGGCTTGGAGAATTTTGAGCGTTACTTTGCTAGCATGTGAGATGAGTGCAATTATGTGGTAGTTTGAACTTTCTTTGGCTTTGCCCTTCTTTGGGATTGGAATGAAAACTGACCTTTCCAACCCCATGACCATTGGTGAGTTTTCCAAATATTCTGGCATATTGAGTGCAGCATTTTTTTTTTAATTTTTTTTAATTGAAGGATAATTGCTTTACAGAATTTTGTCATTTTCTGTCAAACTGCAAACTGAATCAGCCATACATATATCCCCTCCCTTTTGAACCTCTCTCTCATCTCCCTCCTCATCTCACCCCTCCCGGTTGATACAGAGCCCCTGTTTGAGTTTCTTGACCATACAGCAAATTCCCATTGGCTATCTATTTTAAATATGACAATGTAAGTTTCCATGTTACTCTTTCCATACATCTCACCATCTCCTTCCCTCTCCCCATGTCCACAAGTCTATTCTCTATGTCTCTTTCTCCATTGCTGCCCTGCAAGTAAATTCTTCAGTACCATTTTTCTAGATTCTGTATATATGCATTAGAATATGATATTTATCTTTCTCTTTCTGACATCATTGACTTCCTTGACTTCATTGAGTGCAGCATTTTAACAGCATCATCTTTTAGGATGTGAAATAGCTCAACTGGAATACCACCACCTCTACTAGTTTTGTACATCGTGATACTCTCTAAGGTCCGCTTGACTTCACATTCCAGGATGTCTGGCTCTAGATGAATGATCACAGCATCGTGGTTATCTGGGTCATGAAGATGCTTTTTGTATAGTTCTTCTGTGTATTCTTGCTACCTCTTCTTAATACCTTCTGCTTCTGTTAGGTCCATAGTGTTTTTGTCCTTTATTGTGCCTGTCTTTGAATGAATTTTACCCTTGGTATCTCTAATTTTCTTGAAGAGATCGCTAGTCTTTCTCATTCTATTGTTTTCCTCTATTTCTTTGCATTGATCACTGAGGAAGGCTTTCTTATCTCTCCTTGCTATTCTTTGGAACTCTGCATTCAAGTGGGTATATCTTTCCTTTTCTCCTTTGCCTTTTCTCAGACATTTGTAAGGCCTCCTCAGACAACCATTTTGCCTTTTTGGATTTGTTTTTCTTGGGATGGTCTTGATCACTGCTTCCTGTACAAGGTCGTGAACCTCCATCCATAGTTCTTCAGGCAGTCTGTCTATCAGATCCAACCCCTTGAATCTATTTGTCACATCCACTGTATAATTGTAAGGGATTTGATTTAGGTCATACCTGAATGGTCTTGTGGTTTCCCTACTTTCTTCAATATAAGTCTGAATTTGGCAATAAGGAGTTCATGATCTGAGCCACAGTCAGCTCCTGGTCTTGTTTTTGCTGATTGTATAGAACCTTTCCACCTTTGACTACAAAGAATATAATCAATCTAATTTCAGTATTGATCATCTGGTGATGTCCATGTGTAGAGTCTTCTCTTTTGTTGTTGGAAGAGGGTGTTTTCCATGACCAATGCATTCTCTTGGCAAAACTGTGTTAGCCTTTATCCTGCTTAATTTTGTACTCCAAGGGCAAATTTACCTGTTACTCCAGGTATCTCTTGACTTCCTACTTTTGCGTTCCAGTCCCCTATCATACAAAGGACATCTTTTGGAGTGTTAGTTCTAGAAGATCTTGTACATCTTTACAGAACCATTATACTTCAGCTTCTTCAGCATTTGTGTTTGAGTAATAGACTTGAATTACTGTGATATTGAATGGTTTGCCTTGGAAAGGAACAGAGATCATTCTGTCATTTTTGAGATTGCACCCAAGTACTGCCTTTCAGACTCTTTTGTTGACCATGAGGAATTCTTGCCCACAGTAGTCGATATAATGGTCATCTGAATTAAATTCACCCATTCCAGTCCATTTTAGTTCACTGATTCCTAAAATGTTGATGTTCACTCTTTCCATCTCCTGTTTGACCACTTCCAATTCACTTTGATTCATTCCAGGTCGCTCTACAATATAGCTCTTTATAGCATTGGACTTTACTTCCATCATCAGTCACATCCACAACTGGACATTGTTTTTGCTTTGGCTCCCTGTCTTCATTCTTTCTGGAGTTATTTCTCCACTCTTCTCCAGTAGCATATTGGGCACCTACCTACCTGGGGAGTTCATCTTTCAGGGTCATATCTTTTTGTCTTTTCATACTGTTCACAGGGTTCTCAAGGCAAGAATATTGAAGTGGTTTTCTATTCCCTTCCCCAGTGGATCATGGTGGGTTTTTTTTTTTTTTTGGTCAGAACTCCCCACCACGATCTGTCCATCTTAGGTGGCCCCACATGGCATGGTTCATACTTTCATTGAGTTAACAAGGCTGTGGTCCTTGTGATCAGTTTGATTCATTTTCTGTGATTGTGGTTTTTATTCCATTCACTCTTTGACGGATAAGGATAAGAGGTTTATGGAAGCTTCCTGATGGGAGAGACTGACTGACAGACTAAGTCACTTCAGTTATGTCTAATTCTTTGTGACCCTATGGGCTGTAGCTCACCAGGCTCTTCCGTCCATGGGATTCTCCAGGCAAGAATACTGGAGTGGGTTGCCATGCACTCCTTCAGGTGATCTTCCCTGCTCACGGATCGAACCCACATCTCTTATGTCTCCTGCATTGGCAGGTGAGTTCTTTACACTAACACCACCTGGTGTCAATATTATTTTTAATTCTAGGACACATTCTGATACCTCAGAGTCTTTGCTTGGATGTCCTCTTCCCTTAAATTAGAATTTAATAACCAAATATTCCAAATATTCTTGTTGTTCAGTCACCCAGTCATGTCCTACTCTGTGACCACGTGGACCACAACATGCCAGCCCTCCCTGTCCCTCACCATCTCCCAGAGTTTGCCCAAGTTCATGCTCATTGCATTGGTGATGTTGAGCCATCTCACCCTGTGATGTCTTCTTGTCCTTCTGCCCTTGATCTTTCTCAGCATCAGGAACTTTTCCAATGATTCATCTGTTCATATCAAATGACCAAAATACTGGAGCTTCAGCTTCAGCATCAGTCCTTCCAGTTAATATACAGGGTTGATCTCCCTTAAGATTGACTGGCTTGATCTTGCTGTCCAAGGGACTTTCAGGAGTCTTCTTGAGACCCTCCCAAATAGAGCCTTTGGGGGAAATTTCCTCTTGTGTTACATAGTATTGATTTATTACTGAGTGCAGATATTACTTCTAACTTTAAAAATAGAGTTTTTAAAGTCTGTTAAGTCTTGTAAAATGTTGCCTAACTTTTTGCCATGCTATACATAGAACACATTTGTTGAGAAAGTGTCAATGTGAATATTGAGAATAAATAGGAGTATTTGGGGCTTAATTTTAGTATAATGGTTAACTATTTGCTGTCTGTTCTTGCTATGGTAATATAATACCATATAACAACTTCATGTCATGAAATAATAACACGTTGGTAATTTTATGTTTTTCTAAATCTCTTTGAAATAAACATTTGCTTTTTAAAAATACTGATGGGCAATAAAAAGGAAAACAAAAGCAGTCAACTAATGCCTTAGGCATAGGTCTTTGAAATCAAATAAAAAGGAAAAAAAATGGTAAAAATAATACATTTAAAAGATATTGTTGAAACTAATTTGAAGCCATTACTTTCACTTGAATAGTTGAGTGGCATCTTCTGCAAATAAAGCAAAAATTTGTAAAGGCATATCACCCTGAAAATACTTTAAAATCTCCATAAACGTGTAACATCTCCATACACACATACATAAATGTGTGTGTGTGTGTCTGTGTGTGTGTGTGTACATACATTAAAAGCCTCTAGGGTGATTGCTGTTGTTGCTAAGTCACTAAGTCATGTCTGACTCTGCACCTTCATGGAATACAGCATGCCAGGCTTCCCTGTCCTTCACTCTCTCCCAGAGTTTGTTCAAGCTCACATCCATTGTGCTGGTGATACTATCCAACTGTTTCATCTTCTGTCACTCCCTTCTCCTGCCCTCAGTCTTTCCCAGTATCAGGGTCTTTTCTATTGAGTTGGCTCTTCACATCAATTGCCAAGGTATTGGAGCTTCAGGATCAGTCCTTCCAATGAATATTCATGTTCACATAATTATAATATAAATAGGTAAATATGAAGCATTTACTAAAATACATATGGAAATATTTTATAGTATTTTAATTTATAAGTGTTTAATACTATGGGAAGCAAATAATTTGAAAGGCAGATCTGTATGCATAAAAAATAAGATTCAGGGAATCATATCACTGGGTTTGAAATCTAGTCAGGAAGATCCCCTGGAGACGGAAATGGCAACCCACTCCAGTACTCTTGCCTGGAAAATCCCATGGACAGAGGAGCCTGTTGGGCTACAGTCCGTGTGGTCGCAAAGAGTCGGACACGACTGAGCAACTTTACTTACTTACTTACTCTAGCACCATGTTTTTTGACTTTGAGGAAATGGCTTAAATGGTCGGTAGCTCAGCTAAATGCCTCCTCAAGGCATGAATTCACTCAGCTTCATTCCTTATCAGCAAAATGCATATGAAAGCCACAAAGGGTTATTGTTCTATGCTCACCAGAAGGGCAAAAATTACAAAGATAGAGGCTGTGTTGAGGGTGTGGAACAACTTACAACTTGCTGATGGGAATATCAACTGATAGAGTCCTTTTGGAGAAATGTCTGATGATCCCTGTTACACCCAAACCTAATCATACGTTATGTCCTGATATTCCACTCCTCAGTATGTAGTTACCGGAAGTGAGGTCACGTGCTTACTGAAGCCTCATAATATGGCGTTCACAGCAGCACTCCCTGCATTCCCACCAACCACAATCTACCCAGATGCCCACTGACAGGCACCAGGTAAATAAAACGTGGCATAGTCAAACAACTGAGTGAAAATGTCATGTCAGACTCTTTGTAACCCCGTGGACTGTAGCCCACCATGGGATTTCTGTCCATGGGATTTCCCACATAGGAGTACTGGAATGGGTTGCCATTTCCTTCTCCAAGGAATCTTCCCGACCCAGAGATCCAACCCAGGTCTCCTGCATTGCAGGCATTTTTTTTTTTTTTTTAACCATCTGAGCCACCAGGGAAACCCAAAGAATTGAATATCATACAGCAAAAAGAGTTGATAATCTACAGCAACACCCAATGGTGTGGTTGAATAAACATTTTTAGTGGAAGACTCCAAGCACAAAAAGATGAATATCTTATTACCAGATATATATATATATATACAGTATTAATATAAAACCAGGTAAATCTGTCCCAGGTGTGCAGAAATCAGGAGAGTATACAATGGGGTGGAATTGAGGGTTGACTAAAGTGTTGAATGGGAGGATGGGGTGGGGGGGCTAGGGGGATTCCGTGGTTTTCCTGAGAAGCTGTTCTTCACCTGGAGCTCTTAGCATGTGTCTCTTCACTTTCTCTACATTCAACAAACCATTTGCTTAAGTCTCTTTATGTATATTATATTTCAATACAAAGTTTAAGAAATTCAGCATTTCAGTTTCTTGAATTTTGAATTATTAAACTCTTTCGTACCTAAAGAGAGTGAGTCTGTTACTTTACACACATTTATAACAAATCCTTAAAAGATTAATTTCTTGAACTGCAGGAAAAGCAGGCTTCCAAATCAGCCAGCACTTGCATTCTTGGCAAAGTCTATTCTTGTTGTCTGGGTCTTGATTGTGAAAGCATTGCCTAACCTCGAGTTCTGTAAATGAATTTGAAAGAGCTTCTATTTATTTATTTTTTAATCTCCTGAGGTTACAGATGGGAGATCTGAATAGGTCTGATTAATCGGAGGGTTTATGAAATGCAGAGTATTACCAGTTATGCACATTCCAAGAACCTGAACATTTCCAGAGAACTAGCCTGGGTTTATAAAAACAAATCAAGGGCAGGTCACAGCATTCACTTTCAGTGGGAGTGCAGGTTCAAACTCTGGCATTGCTGGGGCTCCTGACTGAGATTTTTCTTTCACTTTGCAAAGTTTCTGATGGGCGGGACATCTAGCAATCCCTTTAATTCCCAAGCTGTGTTTCGACTTCCTTTTGGAGCAAGTGGTTTCCTGCACTTTTCACAGTTTTTAAGAGGGGAACTTGACACAGTGGTGAGCACTGTCAATGCTAGATGTGCCCTGAAGGGTCTCCAAAATGAGATTTCCAGCAAAACTTGTGTGGCTTGTGTTGTGGACTGTTTGTGTCGCACAAGGTAAGAGTTTTGCTTTTTATTTTTTTCCTATATTGCAAAACATTTGCTAACATGCTTTTTATGGCAGTAAGAAAAACTTGGTCTAGAAGATGTGATTTCATTACTGTTCTGTGGCCTCCCGTGTGAGACAATTTTGACATTGTGAACAATGTCAAAAAATATAAGCAGCTTTTTGAATGGCATATCTGATGATTCATCATAATTTTATTTAATGTAAAATTTTAGAAAATGTTTTAATAATTATTTTCAAAAACTGTAACATGTCATAATTGCAATGATCATAGAATGCACTTTACCTTTTTTTTTTTTGCTTAGAATTTTCACCTTATGTGAAAGTATTAAGAAGTGTGTGAACATATACAGAACAAGAAAATAAATTAGAAAATAAAAGCCTTCATATTACAATGATTGGACTTATTTCAGATAGAAACGTTAAATCTTTCTAAAGAAAAATTTACTTATCATTTATAATTGATACTGCAATGGCCTTAAAAGTCTTGGAGTCAAACACCACTTGCCTCATTAGAACGAAAATATATAAATTTGAAAAAAATTGCATATTCAACCTTTATAAAAGTTGCTTAATAGGATTTTTTCCCTCAATAGTTGTATATAAGATATTCTAGAAGAATAGCCTTTAGGAGTAGCACATCTGAGTGCAGGGTTTTTTTCTTTATAAGACAATTTCTGGATAACTAAACTATAACTTTTTCCTCGTAGATTAAAAAATTTTTTGTGTGGAGGAAATTTGGTTTTCTAGTTCATGTTAGGTAACCAATTATGGGATAGATGTTTGATTGACCTTTTTAAAAGTTATCACACATGAATTCCCAGAATTTTTCACTAAATCAACAAATTTTGATCAAATGCTTATTTCAAGTCAACCTCTAGGCAGTGAGGAATATTAGCAAATAAACAAAACCCCTATTCTTGAGGATGGTTCAATCTAGAAAATAAAGGGTTATTTTTTTTAAGTTATATCCTTTCATAATTTTTTCAGATTTTCTCAAATGTGTTTAAGACTTTTTTTAAAGATAAAGTCTTTTCTTGTTATACATGGTAATATGTGATTGCTTGATTTTTAGCTTATAAACCATATATCCAGTCACTTTTTATACTAGGTATACAGTCATTTCCCCTTCCATAAAAATATTGCAATAATAACTAATATTACAACAAAATATACCAAGGGATGATTACATTGGTAAAGAGTTCTGGAACAATGTAATGTTATCAAAACCAAGCATCTTTTTCTTTACACAAGTGTTTTCTGTCTTTTCTTTAATAAGAATACTTTTAGTGCCTCCCGATTGACATCCTGTTTACTGAGGTTTTCTGTTGACTGCATTTGTCAAGCTAGGGATTTGTTTTGTTTCTAGATCATGTTTAAAACTAAGGATTGATGCTAAATTTAATTAAACTGTTTCAGTGATAACAAAGTGGAACTTGAATTATTATTTAAAATTGGTTGCTACAAAGAATAAATGATAAAAACTAAGTAGTAGTGATTTAAAGTCCTTGCATCTCTAATTTATTCCAGCTGGCTCATTTCATTTGTATTTTATGTTTCATCAATGTATGTTTGAATGTGACATGAGCTTCCACTAATGAACTGAGCATTAGGTCTATACCCATTACAGTGAGAATGGCTATAAACCTGGTCACATTCTAGATAAAGTACAGCTTTAGTATTTAAAATAATGTTTAGGTTAGCCTCATGGTTTTCACAAAAACCACACCCAATGAACAAGCTAGTAGAGAAAAATTACATGAGCTTTCAGTGTATACGGGGGCTTTCCTCATAGCTCAGCTGATAAAGAATCTGCCTGCAATGCAGGAGACCCCAGTTCAATTCCTGGGTTGGGAAGATCCCCTGGAGAAGGGATAGGCTGCTCACTCCAGTATTCTGGCCTGGATAAGTCCATGGGGTCACAAAGAGTCGGACATGACTGAATGACTTTCACTTTTCAGTGGATATAGAACTGTTCTTTTACTGCTTGTTCACCAAATATTTCTGAAACTGTTAGTTCAATTGTCAATCAATTTCATTGGTCTAGCATACCTAACAGAAATTTTTATTAAAGAGTGGCCTTAGTCATTTAAAAATATACACATATACTTCAACATCTGCCTCTTTTTTTGTCTCCTATGTAGAAATAAGTACAGAATACAAATTGAGAGGTTGAGAAATACTAAATTGAATACTGAATGCTAAGTTGAGACATTAAGAAAAGACAGTTGTGTCTGTTATCACAATGGGCTTCACTCAACTAGATACAGCCTTTCAGCATTTCCTACATGGTCTCTGTCTTGTTAGGAGTGAACATTCCCCAGCAATACTAATCACTACTAAAGAGGAATAGTAACCAACGGGAAGAATTTATAAGCTCAACTCTCTATAAGTTTTTCCTTTATACTGGAGACCAAGTAGTACCTTTTTAATGCAGTAGGTTATCTTCATTTTCATCCTTAGTTGAACAAGAACATCAGTTGCTTCAAGGGGAGTCACTCCAGGCTACTAAGAATCTGGTCAGATTTACGGAGTTTAGAATGACAGTTCCTCAGTTATAACACATTGTTTCAGCCTTCTGGAATATCTTGTGACCAATTTTTCAAGAAGACCTTTTAAGATCCAAAAAGTATATACACTATGAAATTAACCATGGCCCCCAAATTCCACGCTGATTAAAAGTAAATAAATCAAAACATAGCTGAAGCATGTCCAACGCATGATGACTGTGTTGCTTGGCAAGATATATGTTTTGTAATTCTGGAGGTTAAAAGGGTAAAAACATTCTTTCAGGACCTGAAATATGTTACATATTAGAGAGATTCTATTCCAACACAGAGAGGAGAATTTATTTTTTTTAATATATTTTATTGTTTCAAGTACAAGGTGGTTTTGAATTAGAGTTAACTCTAATAAAAAAATGATATGATCATAAAATTAATTATAAATTCATAAAAATTACTTTTTAATGCAAAAAAGAACTGATATGATAAGAATTAATTATAAATTAATAACAATTGCTCTTTTACAAGGATAGATGTGAATGTCATATATAGTTATCTAACCCAGAAAACTAAACTCTATGTTTTAAGTCTAGTGTGATAAGTAAGAATCCTTCCTCTCCAGAAAATCTCACATTTTCAGAGCTAATAGTGTGAGAATTTACCTGTATGGTGTGACCAGTTGTCTTCAAAACCTTCTCTTCTCTTAAAATGTTGTACATATTAATAATACCATAAATTCAACCAGTCTGAAATTTATGTGGAAGGCCATACATGAGTAAGAAGAGGTGGGGTAGTTAAATTTAGTCATCACGATTTACTGTGAATTACATGTTGATAAGTTTTCTGCAACAGTTTTAGTTGGCAAAGGGTAGCAATGAATGGAGGTAAGAACAGAATTAAGCAATCTGGAAGATGAGGTGTTCCCAGGAAGGAAGATCTGATGGAGGAAGTGCTCTCTGGGTGCTTCAACAAAGGGTGGAGCAAATGCCCCCAGGGCGGCCAGGAGAGGGAGAGCCTTGCTGATTTTAAGTTTAGGTCCAGTGTGGGAGTGCACATGCTACTCTTTTACCTGCATGTAATTTCAAACTAGGGGCTTCCCAAGTGGTGCTAGTGGTAAAGAACTCACTTGTCAAGGCAGGAGACAAGAAATGCGGGTTCAATCCCTGGGTCAGGAAGATCCTCTGGAGGAGGGCATGGCAACCCACTCCAATATTCTTGCCTGGAGAATTCCATTGACAGAAGAGCCTGGAGGGCTATAGCCCATAGGGTCACACAGAGTTGGACACAACTGAAGTGACTTAGCATGCAATTTTAAACTAGAACTAAATTATTTAAGTATTACTAAAATTATTCTTAGCTCAAAGTATGTTTTCAAATACAGGTGGAAGCACAGATAAGGAGGCATTCTTTATCTGGGTGCCTTTATGGATAGGGCTTGAGCCTCAGTCTGAGTTGACCCAGTTTTATTCTTTCAGTCTGTGACTGTCCTATGATTTTGGCCATGTTTTCTTCTTCTCAACTCCCTTGCTCCCCCGTCTCACCCCCCACACCATCCCGCACCTGCCTGCCCTGAGAGTCTGCCAAGCAGCCTGTCCTGTGGTCACTTAACAAATGTGTACTTTACCCATTTCTTAACATCTTGAACCAGTCTCAGGACATAGTGCTCAAAAAGGATATGATGTCACTGAAAAAATAGTGCTGCATTTTAGCTTAAGACTAAAAGGAAACATTATAAAAATAGTTCAGAGAAAGTAAAGTAATGGAACAGGAAAAAAAAAATCCCCAAAATAATACAAGTAAAAAGATTTGACAGAGTAGTTTTATTTGTTTTGACATTTTGACTGAGAGCCAAGTTTCCCCTAAACCTTGTTAACCAGAAATGTAATAGATAGAAAAGTGATTATAGAAATGTTCCTTCAAAGGTGCTCTGAAGTTTTCTGAACTAAGTTAAAATGATTCTGAACTTCAAAAAGTATAAAATAAATTCAAATATAGGACCCATAAACAAGATGTAGAAGGTAATTTTACAGATGTTAAAATTTTTTGGTTCATGCAACAGAGCACTAAACATTTGTGCCCTTGTCTTATCTTTTACTTTTGCTCCCATCTACGATGCCTCTTCTCCAGGTTATCCATTCAGTTCAGTTCAGTTCAGTTCAGTCGCGTCTGACTCTTTGTGACCCCATGGACTGCAGCATGCCAGGCTTCCCTGTTCATCACCAACTCACCATGATCTTGCTTAAATTATTGCCCATTGAGTCGGTGATGCCATCCAACCATCTCTACTCTGTCGTCCCCTTCTCCTCCTGCCTTCAGTCTTGCCTAGCGTCAGGGTCTTTTCTGATGAGTCAGTTCTTCACATCAGGTGGCCAAGGTATTGAAGCTTCAGCTACAACATCAGTCCTTCCAATGAACATTCAGGATTGATTTCCTTTAGGATTGACTGGTTTGATCTTGCTGTCCAAGGGACTCTCAAGAGTCTTCTCCAACACTGCAATTCAAAAGCATCAATTCTTCGGTACTCAACTTTCTTTATGGTTCAACTCTCACATCCATGCATGACTACTGGAAAAACCATAGCTTTGACTAGATGGATCTTTGTTGCTAAAGTAATGTCTCTGCTTTTTAATATGCTGTCTAGGTTTGTCTTAGCTTTACTTTCAAGGAGCAAGCATCTTTTAATTTTATGGCTGCAGTCACCATCCGCAGTGATTTTGAAGCCCAAGAAAATAAAGTCTGTCATTTTTTTCCACTTTTTCCCCATCTATTTGCCATGAAGTGATGGAATCAGATGCCATGATCTTCAGTTTTTGAATGTTGAGTTTGAAGTCAGCTTTTTCACTCTCCTCTTTCACTTTCATCAGAGGCTCTTTACTTCCTCTTCGCTTTCTGCCTTAATGGTGGTGTCAACTGCATATCTGAGGTTATTGACATTTCTTCCTGCAATATGGATTCCAGCTTGTGCTTCATCCAATCTGACATTTTGCAGGTTATCAATAATCTACGGATAAAATGGAAAGTCTCTGGGTTAGCTTTGCATTCATTCATTCTTCTGTTCATTCAATAATCTTTTTTTTTTTTTTTTTGAGTGATTGCTAAATACCAGGCACTATGACAATAAACACTTTCCAAGCACCTCCCACTTGGGAGGAAAAAAAGCAACGGCTATTATATATCACTAATATATTTATTTTATCATATATTTTGATGGAGATAAATGAAAACACTATAGGATCACTTAGGGAAGGTAAGATACTCAGACTGGAATAAAAGGATGGAGTAGGGTGGGGTTGAGGAGTTGGTTTGTAAGAAGTGCAATGGGGGGGGGGGAAGTATATCAGAGTTGTGATGACAACATAGGTAAGTTCTGACAGTTGAATAGGAGTTAACCAGGTGAGGGTTGACAAGGAGGATATTGATTTTAAGAAGATTCAAATGTTTACTCAAAGGACTAAAAGTAGCCCTGTAAAGCCAGAGGAACCCAATCACTTTCCATATTTCTAATTCTTTAATCAGTTGAACTTGTCCAAATAATATGGGTAAAATTGAGTATCGTGTGTGCTGTTTCCCCCCCCTTTCTCTTTTCATATGTATCCCCAAGGTTGTTGTGATAGTCCTTATTCTCTGGGAAGTTACATTTTCATAGGAGGACAGATGAAATTCTAGTAAACATAAACATAACTCTGAATCATGAATTACGCTGTGAAGAAAGCAAAGCAGGGGCTGAGGGAACATGACAGAGAAGGGGTAGTAGGGTGTCCAGTGGGTCTTGGAGCCTAGAGATAAGTGGATCCCTTGGAGGAAGCAGCATGTGAGTAGAGCCTGAAAGATGGGACAGCTAGTCACCAAGTGCCTGAGGTTAAAGTGACTGAGGAGGGAAACAACATGTGCAGAAGGCCTAAGGGGAAAAAATTCATTTGAGATGTTCAACTAAGTATAAACAATCAAACTATGGCAGCTTTGGCATTGTGAATAAATGATGGAGGTGATAAGATGAAATCAGACAATGACAAGAGCCAAATACAGATTCTAAAGCCAAGGGGAGGAGACATACAAGTATAAGGAGAAGTCAGGGGAATTTTAATCCCAGAAGCGACATGACCAAATTTGCAAAAATCACCTGTGGCTCTGATGCCAATATGAGAGGGGAGCTTGGGGACTAGTTAGCAGAATGAGTTATCATCAAGCTGGCAGATGATGCTAATCAGAATTAAGATTTTAGAGATGGCAGAGGAAAAATGGAAAAACAGTGTAGTTGATGGTAATATCTTTTTTTCATAGAGACAAGAGAAGCCATTTAAAGTTCTTGGACGTGTCTGTGTTGTTTGAGTTAACACAATGTCTTCAAGATTTAGCCATGTTGTGGCATGTATCAAAGTATCCTTCCTTATGAGGCTAGTATTCCATTGTATATCTGCTATATTTTGTTTATCCATTTGCCTACTGATGGACACTGGGGTGTTTCCATTGTTTGGCTCTTGTGCTCCTTTGAGTATTGGTATACGAGTATCTCTTCGGGTCCCTGCTTTCATTTCTTTTGGGTCCATATCTAGGAGTTGAGCTGCTGACCGTTCATAACCACTTTAGCACACCTTGTGTACTGTTAATTCAATTGTGTCCGACTCTTTGTGACCCAGTGGACTGTAGCCCTCTAGGCTCCTCTGTCCATGGGATTTTCCTAGCAAGAATACTGGAGGGCATTGCCACGCCTTTATGCAGAGGATCTTCCTGACCCAGGAACCCAACTCATGCCTCTTATCTCTCCGGCATTGGCTCCTGCATTGGGTTCTTTACCACTAGTGCCACCTGGGAACTGCTGCTGCTATGTCCGACTCTGTGCGACCCCATGGACGGCAGCCCACCAGGCTCCTCTCTCCACCGGATTCCCTAGGCAAGAATACTGGAATGGGTCGCCATTTCCTTCTCCAGGGAATTGCTGAATCATACGTTAACACTGTTTAATATTTTGGGGAACTGCTAAACTGTTTTCCACAATGGCTGCACCAGAGTGGTTAAGTATAAAATTTAAAATTTATTCTTTCAAAGTCCTGAACTCATTCAAGTAAATGATTCATCTACTATAAGGGGGGAAAAAAAGTTCATGGAAAAAGCACCAGAGGCTTACGTATCATTTGAAGTATAATCAATATGAGAACTCTTCTTATAGTAAATATGTCTACACAGAGTAAATATTGTGAGAAGCTAGTAGGAAGAGTTTATGAAAGTGATGTATCCTTGTCTTTCATGTCTGGTTGTTCAAAGCAAGTAACAAAGGGATAAATACCCTTTGTGTAACTGCATTGCTTTAATAAAAATCATTTCAATTGAGTAAGCTAATGGATAAAAAAATTTTACTTTTTCCTTGCATGAGCATAAGGAAAGGATAGGAACTAAATTCGTCAGAATGTTAGTATATTAGTGAAAATTGGTGCTTCACTCGTGATGCTGCCATCTACGTTTGGAATTCGACAGATTAATTTTTCCGGCAACCTAAATGCCATGAAGTGGATCTGAATTTAGAAAGTGGAATTATCTTGTAATTAAACACAATATTTCCATGTTAAAAAAAAAGAAAAAAAAAAAAAGATCTTTAATTTGAAAACGCGAAACCAAAAGCTCGGGCTTCTTGGGGAGAGGGAGGGGGCGCTGGTAGGAAGAGGTTCAAGCAGTTTGTGTTGTTTTATGATGGGGTGGTAGCACCATCTAGTGGAGAGAAAGTATGTTTACTTAAATTTTGAAATCAAAACGAACTCAAAAATTCTCTAACAAATCTGCCACACATTTGCAAAATTCAAGGAAAAACTAGTGCATATGAAAGCCCACGTAAGTGTTATATATTACAGAAAAATGAAGTTTCATGTGAACTTTCTGTTCTGTTCAATGAAATGTAGAACGTCTTCAAAATGGGATCCAGCTCAGTAGATTATTTTTTCCCCTTGTCTCTATGAAAAGATATTCTAGACTAGAATGTTAGACCATTATTATAAAACCAAGTAAGAAACGAAGTTTAACAATGAAAATAATATCAATGAATAAATATGGTGAGAAGTATCTTTGAATTTGCCATTTTTAAAGTAATGTGTTGAGCATCTACTAAAGAAGTCATCCTAATATCAAGGGTTCAGTTCAGTTCAGTCACTCAGTCGTGTCCGACTCTTTGCGACCCCATGAACCGCAGCACGCCAGGCCTCCCTGTCCATCACCAACTCCTGGAGTCTACTCAAACTCATGTCCATCGAGTCGGTGATGCCATCCAGCCATCTCATCTTTTGTCGTCCCCTTCTCCTCCTGCCCCCAATCCCTCCCAGCATCAGGGTCTTTTCCAATGAGTCACCTCTTCGCATGAGGTGGCCAAAGCACTGGAGCTTCAGCTTCAGCATCAGTCCTTCCAATGAATACCCAGGACTGATCTCCTTTAGGATGGACTGGTTGGATCTCCTTGATATTCAAGGGACTGTCAAGAGTCTTCTCCAACACCACAGTTCAAAAGCAACAATTCTTTGGCCCTCAGCTTTCTTTATAGTCCAACTCCCACATCCATACATGACTACTGGAAAAACCATAGCTTGACTAGATGGAACTTTGTTGGCAAAGTAATGTCTCTCCTTTTTAATATGCTGTCTAGGTAGGTCATAGCTTTTCTTCCAAGGAGCGAGCGTCTTTTAATTTCATGGCTGCAGTCACCATCAGCAGTGATTTTGGAGCCTCAAAAAAATAGTCTCTCACTTTCCATTGTTTGCCCATCTATTTGCCATGAAGTGATGGGACCAGATGCCATGATCTTAGTTTTATGAATGTTGAGCTTTAAGCGAGCTTTTTCACTCTCCTCTTTCACTTACATCAAGAGGATTTTTAATTCTTCTTCGCTTTCTGTCATAAGGGTGGTGTCATCTGCATAGCTGAAGTAAATGATATTTATCCCAGCAATCTTGATTCCAGCTTGGGCTTCATCCAGCCCAGCGTTTCTCATGATGTACTCTGCATATAAGTTAAATAAGCAGAGTGACAATATACAGCCTTGATGTACTCCTTTCCCAATTTGAAACCAGTCTGTTGTTCCGTGTACAGTTCTAACACTGGCTTCTTGACCTGCATACAGATTTCTCAGGAGGCAGGTAAGGTGGTCTGGTATTCCAATCTCTAGAATTTTCCACAGTTTGTTGTGATTCATACAGTCAAAGGATTTGGCATAGTCAATAAAGCAGATGTAGATGTTTTTTCTGGAACTCTCTTGCTTTTTCGATGATCCAGCAGATGTTGGCAATTTGATCTTTGGTTCCCCTGCCTTTTCTAAATCCAGTTTCAACATCTGGAAGTTCATGGTTCACGTACTTTTGAATCCTGGCTTGGAGAATTTTGAGCATTAATTTGCTAGCATTTGAGATGAGTGCAATTGTGCGGTAGTTCAAACATTCTTTGGTATTGCCTTTCTTTGGGATTGGGATGAAAACTGACCTTTTCCAGTCCTGTGGCCACTGCTGAGTTTTCTAAATTTGCTGGCATATTGATTGCAGCACTTTTACAGCATCATCTTTTGGTTTTGAAATAGCTCAGCTGGAAAATAGCTGAGTAATAAATAATGATATCTTCAACTTCACTATGAGTTGCTAAGTTCCTCTCTGTCATGGGATTTCCAATTTTCCTTCCCAACAATAGTACCTAATACTACACATTCTTTCCAAGTAGTAGGATTTTTAGACATTAAACAAGTCTGCCAATGCCATGTTATTTTAATTGCAGTTTATTATGGTTTTAATTTTTATTTGCATTTTGAGCAGTTTTTAATAAGTTTACTGATCACCTGGATTTTCTTTTTGGTGAAATCCATTCCAATCTTTTACTCATTATCTTTTTTTTCCCTCACATGTAAGTGATACCATAGTTTTTATCTCTCTCTCTCTGATTTCTTTCACTTAGCAAAAACCCTCAAGAGTCATCCATGTTGTGGCAAATGGCACGACTGACCTCTTTTTATGGCTGAATAATATTCCACTATACATATATAGAGCATTTTCTTTATTCATTCATTCCTCAATGTCCACTTAGGTTGTTTCCTTATCTTGGCTATTCTAAGTAATGCTTCAGTGAAGACGAGAGTGCAAATATCCAAGATACTAATTTAGTAAAGACCATTGACTTTGAACTATATTTAATCTACTCCTATCCAATAAAATTACTGCTATGTTTGAGTTAAAATCTAACATTCAATCCCCAGTACTGTATTTTTTCCTCTCTCTGATCTTGCCATCTTTTGATTTAGTTATTTCTTGTTATTTAATCTTTTCCTGTCAATCAGGATGGAATTTTTATCTAAATTCTGCTCCTGTAATTTTGATAATTAACTTAGAAATTAAAATATGCCTTCTTATCAAAGTTTGGTATTAATTTATCATCCAGGGTTCAACTAGAGAAACATAATAGTAAAAGCTTTTCATCTGTGTATCTATCTATCTGGCTTCCCTGGTGGCTCAGTGGTAAATAATCGCCTGCCAGTGTAGGAGATGCAGATTCAATCCCGGGGTCAGGAAGATCCCCTGCAGTAGGAAATGGCAACCACTGTAGGATTCAGTCCAGGGGCTTCCAAAAGAGTCAGACACGACTTAGCAGATAAGGAATAACAAAAATCTATCTACCTACCTACCTACCTAACTGCCTATCAAGATAGAGATCTATCAGAAGAACGAAATTTTCTAATGCAATTGTGGCTGTTTATTGTTGTTCAGTCACTAAATCGTGTCCTAGTCTTGGGACCCAATGTGACAAACCAGGCACCTCTGTCCATGAGATTTCCCAGACAAGAATACTGGTTCAGTTAAGTTCTGTTCAGTCACTCAGTTGTGTCAAACTCTTTGCCACCCCATGAACTGAAGCACACCTGGCCTCCCTGTCCATCCCCAACTCCCGAAGATGACTCAAACTAATGTCCATTGAGTCAGTGATACCATCCAACTATCTCATCCTCTGTCATCCCCTTCTCCTTCTGCCCTCAATCTTTCCCAGCATCAGGGTCTTTTCAAATGAGTCAGCTCTTCACGTCAGGTAGCCAAAGTATTGGAGTTTCAGCTTCATCATCAGTCCTTCCAATGGATATTCAGGACTGATTTTCTTTAGGATAGACTGATTGGATCTCCTTACAGTCCAGGGGACTCTCAAGAGTCTTCTCCAACACTACAGTTCAAAAGCATCAATTCTTCAGTGCTCAGCTTTCAGCTTTCTTTATAGTCCAACTCTCACATCCATACATGACTATTGAAAAAAATATAGTTTTTACTAGAAAGACCTTTGTTGGCAAAGTAACGACTCTGCGTTTTAATATGCTATCTAGGTTGGTCATAACTTTTCTTCCAAGGAGCAAGCGTCTTTGAATTTCATGGCTACAATCACCATCTGCAGTGATTTTGGAGCCCCCCCAAAATAAAAGCCTGGCACTGTTTCCACTGTTTCCCCATCATTTAATTGCCATGAAGTGATGGGACCAGATGCCATGATCTTTGTTTTCTGAATGTTGAGCTTTAAGCCAACTTTTTCACTCTCCACTTTCACTTTCATCAAGAGTCTCTTTAGTTCTTCTTCACTTTCTGACAGAAGGGTGGTGTTATCTGCATATCTGAGGTTATTGGTATTTCTTCCAGCAATCTTGATTCCAGCTTTTGCTTCCTCTAGCCCAGTGTTTCTCGTGATGTACTCTGCATACAAGTTAAATAAGCAGGGTGACAATATACAGCCTTGATGTACTCCTTTTCCTATTTGGAACCAGTCTGTTGTTCCATGTCCAGTTCTAACTGTTGCTTCCTGATGTGCATACAGATTTCTCAAGAGGCAGGTCAAGTGGTCTGGTATTCCCATCTTCTTCAGAATTTTCCAGTTTGTTGTGATCCACACAATGAAAGGCTTTGGCATAGTCAATAAAGCAGAAATAGATGTTTTTCTGGAACTCTCTTGCCTTTTCAGTGATCCAGCAGATGTTGGCAATTTGATCTCTGGTTCCCCTGCCTTTTCTAAATCCAGCTTGAACATCTGGAAGTTCACGGTTCACATACTGTTGAATCCTAGCTTGGTGAATTTTGAGCATTATTCTACTAGCATGTGAGATGAGTGCAGTTGTGCAGTAGTTTGAACACTCTTTGGCATTGCCTTTCTTTGGGATTGGAATGAAAACGGAACTTTTCTGGTTCCCACTGAACAGTTCCGGTAGCCACTGCTGAGTTTTCGAAATTTGCTGGCATATTGACTGCAGCACTCTCACAGCATCATCTTTTAGGATTTGAAATAGCTCAACTGGAATTCCATCAACTCCACTAGCTTTCTTCATAGTGATGCTTCCTAGGGCCCACTTGACTTCACATTGCAAGATGTTTGGATCTAGGTGAGTGATCACACAATCGTGGTTATCTGGTTGTGAAGATCTTTTTTTGTATAGTTCTTCTGTGTATTCTTGCCACCTCTTCTTAATATGTTTGATTTTGTTAGGTCCATACCATTTCTGTCCTTTACTGTGCACATCTTTGCATGAAATGTTCCCTTGGGGTCTCTGATTTTCTTGAAGAGAGCTCTAGTCTTTTCCATTCTATTATTTTCCTCTATTTCTTTGCATTGATTGCCGAGGAAGGCTTTCTTATCTCTCCTTGCTATTCTTTAGAACTCTGAATTCAAATGGATCTCTCTCTCTCTTTTTCTCCATTACTTTTCACATCTCTTCTTTTCAAAGCTATTTGTTATGCCTCCTTAGACAGCCATTATGCTTTTTTTTGCATTTCTTTTTCTTGGGGGTGATCTTGATCCCTGCCTCCTGTACAAAGTCATGAACCTCTGTCCATAGTTCTTCAGGCACTCTGTCTATCAGATCTAATCCCTTAAATCTATTTCTCACTTCCACTGTGTAATCGTAAGGGGTTTGATTTAGGTCACACCTGAATGGTCTCATGGTTTTCCCAACTTCTTCAATTTAAATCTGAATTTGGCAATAACGAGTTCATGATCTGAGCCACAGTCAATGCCAGTCTTGTTTTTGCTGACTGTATAGAGCTTCTCCATCTTGGGCTGCAAAGAATATAATCAATCTGATTTCAATATTGACCATCTGGTGATGTCCCTATGTAGAGTCTTCTGTTGTGTTGTTGAAAGAGGGTGTTTGCTATGACCAGTGCATTCTCTTGCAAAACTCTATTAGCCTTTTCCCTGCTTCATTCTGTACTCCAAGGCCAAATTTGCCCGTTACTCTAGGTGTTTCTTGACTTCCTACTTTTGCATCCCAGTCCCCTATCATGAAAAGGCCATCTTTTTTGGATGTTAGTTCTAGAAGGTCTTGTAGGTCTTCATAGAACTGCTATTTCCTTCTCTATGGGATCTTCCCAGATCAGGGATCAAACCCACATTTCCTGCATTAGCAGGCAGAATCACCAGGGAAGCCTGCACTGTGTGTAAGCAGGTCTAAACTTCATAGGGCTGACTGTCAGAAAGGGCGGAGCACAGGTAAGGAAGCTGAGTCCACAGTACAGTTTCTTCTCTCTTTTGGATCAGGTTCAGCCCTGCCTTAAAAACCATTCGAGTGATTTAATCGGGCCTACACCAGTTATCCAGGATAATCAGCTTGTTTACAATTAAGTGTTTAGGATTATATCTTGTCATGTAGCTTCTCAGCAGAGCCTAGATTAGTGTTGGTTTTAATAACTGAGGATGGATGCCCAGTCAGGCTGATGCCTCATCAAAGCTATCACAGCTGATTCATATCTCTTCATTCCTCTGGACGTTGTTACCCTTCAAGTTATATCCTTCATTTTCTGTTTTCCTCTCTCAATTAACGCATGGCTGTCCTGTATTTTATGTATATGTATATGTGTATGAGTATATATGTATTTTAAATTAGATAAGACTACAGTTTTATTGTTTCACAGTTGGTGTTCTCTTAGACTTATTTGTTTAGGTACTGTTATTGTTTTTCTTTCATTACAAACCTTATATCTGAGATAGTTTTCCTTTTTCTAAAGTACATGTTTTATTTTCCCTTAATGTGAATCTATAAAACAAATTCTCTCACATTCTATTAATTGAAATCTTGAAACTTAAAAAAATTGTTCCTTTATGTAGAATTCTAAGTAGACAATTATTGCTTTATGCAGATAGAAGTGATAAGCTAACATCTTCTGGTTTCCATTACTGCTGCTGAAAAGTCAGCTTTAAGTACTGACCATTCTGATCCTTGATCACAGTAGTATATATTAGAAACAAAAAGTCTATAATACCTTCCCTCTTACTCTTATGCTAACATTTACCCATATGATTAAATATTCCCCAAAACACAATTTTCAAAAGCCATAAAATATTTCCTCAGGTGAATGTACCACAATATGACAATATTCACATTAACGTATCTTATTTTTTACACTATAAAAATGTTGGAATAAACATCTTGTACATAAGAATCTTAGAAAAACTTTCATTATTGCTTTAGGATCTTTTTTCAGTTTGAAATTCTTTAATTTACATTAGCATTTTTAAGATTCTTTACAAGTGTCATCAAATCACTGTAGTCATTTATACCTCTAATTTTATTTAAAATAATATTTATAAGATTTCTTCTTCTACAAAAAAAGTGTCATTCCCTTTACATTTTTGCCATTGAAATTTGTCCAAAAACATCACTTACACTTAATTGTCATGTCTTTGATTTTAGTAATGGTTATGTTATCAGCCATTCTTAAGAAAATGTTTTATCATCCTCCTGTATTTTTCCTTTGGTTGTGTTAGTGCTTTTGTTATTGCAAGAAGTGCTTTTGTGTGGAAAATAATTTTGCAGATAATTTTCTTTTGAATTATGTATAGATTAAATCTTCATAAATAGAATTTTAATTAAAAACATTCTAATATGTGTATACTTTTTATAATTCACTTTATTCCTTGAATTCATGAGTTTCCTAATGACAGTTTTCTGAGAAAAGTAGGGATTTGATTTTATTCATTTTTATTTTCAATGGCTTCTAATTGCTAGAGTGCCAGAGTGGGTTTCAATTTGAGATTGTCAATCACATTTACACATACGCTTGACCACTCCAGACCCAAGGTTACTGAGGTTCAAGAGATTGTATAGAATAGGTGGTAGAGCAGACTGTACAAGAGCTTGATGAAGATTTCAGACACCTGGATACGTCATATCTTTGAATACATATTCAATAACTTCCTTACTAGAGTGACAACACTTTGCGAGCACTTTGTCTCCATATCCACTGTTGTTTCTTCAAACCTTAGAATAGTGCCTAATATTTCCTGAATTTAAGAAAGAATGTGCTGTGTTGTGCTTAATCGCTCAGTCGTGTCCGACTCTGTGACCCCATGGACTGTAGCCCATCAGGCTCCTCTGTCCATGGTGACTCTCCAGGTAAGAATATGGAGTGGGTTGCCATGCCCACCTCCAGGGAATCTTCCCAACCAGGAAATGAACCCAGGTCTCCTACATTGCATCAAATTCTTTACCGTCTGAATCACCAGTGAAGCCCAAGAATACTTGAGTGGGTAGCCTATTCTTTCTCCACGGGGATCTTCCCAACCCAGGAATCGAACCAGGTTCTCCTGAATTGCAGGTGGATTCTTTACCAGTTAAGTTACCTGGGAAGCCCTTAGAAAGAGCAGAATTATAGAATCTTGAAAGCTATTCTTACAAATCTATGTAGATTTAATTTTTGTAAGGTGAAAAATATATATTAAGAGTTACATTGGATGGACCTGTGTAAGTTTTTTTTTTTTTTTTAAAGCAAAACTAACCTAAAAATACTGCATTTTTCATTGTATTTAGACATCTTTTTTTTTTTTTTTTTGTAGACTGTAGAGAACCCCCTCCCAGAAAAGAAACAGAAATCCTGTCAGGTTCTTGGAATGAACAAACATATCGAGAGGGCACTCAGGCTACATATAAATGCCGCCCTGGATACAGAACTCTTGGGAGTATTGTAATGGCGTGCAGGGGTGGAAAATGGGTGTCTCTTCATCCATCAAGGATATGTCGGAGTAAGTAATTCCTACTTTCGTGAAACCTGTGAAAAGTTGTGAAAACAACGAATGCTATTGTGGCAATACTGGCTGAATTCTATCGCTAGTGTCATTTAAATACAAAGCGATATATCCTCATCATTCTTAAAAAGGGGTTGTCATCTTCCAAAATTGAAAAAAAAAGTACAGATAACTTTGGCATTTTTCACTTTTCTATATTTTCAATTCTGTCCTCTAAAACAATATTAAATATCCCTGTTCTCGAACTCCTATGTAAATTGTTACTCCCTGTGCTACATGCTAACATCATATTCTTTTTCTTTTTCATTTTAGAAAAGCCGTGTGCACACCCTGGAGACACTCCATTTGGTTCTTTCCATCTTGCAGAAGGCACTCAGTTTGAATATGGTGCAAAGGTTGTTTATACGTGTGATGAGGGGTACGTCATCAACAGAAAGAGCAGTTTATAATTCAGATTTTTCATACTGGAAAGAGTAAATAGAAACTGATCTTATTTATGTGTTTAAGGTTACTATATTTTTCTGTGAGCATTTTTATACGTACAGGTAATCTGAAAAAATAAACTATAATGAAAATGACTATATTTGGATAATATGATTATCTCCTCAACATTGAAGAATTAAAGTGAATTATAATTACTCTGGTAGAGTATAGTTACCGGAGAGTGGGAAAATTGTACACATTTAAATAAAAATTCTCCGCAATGAGTCCTCACCACATCCTATTACGTGCAGAGTAAGAATTCTCAGGGGCAGTGGGAATGGTAACAAAATTAGAGAACGTGGATCTACTTTGATAAAATTTTATACAATTTATGAGAAATCAGACTAACTGAACACTGAAATAATAACTATCATTCTTTAAGTTTCCACAATCTGTAAATTACGCTTATCACTCAGACCAAAAATGCTCCTATGCTCAGAAGAGGTGACTTCGCTCCTTCTAAGCACCTGCTGGATTCCCACAGCTCAGCTAGTCTTAACCCTGTGTTGTTACCTCCTCAGTGTCCTTCCTTTCTTGTGACTCCCGGCACCTTGTTTTGAAGAGAGTTTTATACATAGAAAAACTGGTCATTGTACTTTTATACTACATAAATATACACAGGGTGAAGAAATTACACGTGGAATGATTATTCACTCCCCATTTATTTCTTGATTTGAGGCAATAGAATATTTTAGAGCTTAGGCTTTGAAGTAAGCTCGCATTCCAAAACTCTACCACTTAATTACTACATGTATTTTAAAAAAAATAGCTCTTTACTCCAATTTTCTCACTTATAAAAGCAGAAACATATCAAGCGCACCATGGGCTTGGTGGGAGAAATAAGCGCGGCAGACTGTAAGCAAGCAGGGCTGCTTTTCAGGGTCTCCTCAGCTGGGAACGGGGCGGGGTTCCCGCGGGCGGGGCAGCGCGGGCCTCAGGCTCCAGAGCGCGGTGAGCGGTGCGGCGACAGCACAGGGCCCCAAGCTGAGGCGCCCGGGCGGCCATTTTGAACTGGGAACGCCCGTCTGAAGGGCTGGCTCTGAGGCTTCGGTATGCGGGACCCTGTGAGCCTGCTAAAGGAAACTTAGCGCGGAGGGGGAAATGAGGTTAGATTTATCCCCCAGGTTCTATTTTTATTCCTAGCTGGTAGCACTAGGAGGATTTGTGTAGAATTTTGCAGAACTCCGGAGAGAGATTTAGGCAAATGACTGGGTCCCTGGTGGAAAATAGTCTGCAGGAAATGTTCCTCTTTTATAAGGCGGAGCCAATAAAGGAGCCAGAGAAGAACCTTTGACAACCAGTCATCTTGTTCCTTTGTGTGAAGGGGCACAGAGTAAAAGTTCGAGTCCTATTTACTCTACTGAAACGATTTCTTCCCTTAGAGAATTGGGGACAAATCAACCCAATCCAAGAAGGCAAAGTGTTTTTTGAAGGAGTTTCTTTTACTTGTATAACTAGCAGGACTGCTCTCATTCATGGTCAAAGGAAAAGTTTGTCCAGGTACAATTCTTTAGACGTTTATAAGAGGCCTTTTTTTTTTTTCTTCAAAATTCTCTCACTTGTGGTTATTAAAATGCCTTTCCTTATTTTTTTGAGTAAAAAAATTTTTTTTGCTTCCAATTGTCAAATGTAATAAATTTGAGAAGGATTTTTTTTTTTAAAGCTTTGTATTTTGTATGGAGAAGGAAATGGCAACCCACTACAGTATTCTTGCCTGGAAAATCCCGTGGACAGGGCAGCCTGGTGGGCTGCCGTCCGTGGGGTTGCAAACAGTCGGACATGACTGAAGCAACTTAACCATGCATGCATGCATGCATACATTGGAGAAGGAGATGGCAAGCCACTCCAGTACTCTTGCCTGGAGAATCCCAGGGACAGAGGAGCCTGGTGGGCTGCCGTCTATGGGGTACACAGATTCAGACACGACTGATGTGACTTAGCAGCAGCAGCAGTATTTTGTATTGGAATATAGCCATTAACAATGTTCTGATAGTTTGAAGTGCACAGCAAAGGAACTCAGCCGTACACATACATGTATCCATTCTCCCCAGACTCCCCTCCCATTCAGGCTGCCACATGACACTGAGCATAGTTCCCTGTGCAAGTACAGCATCTTTGGTTTGAAACTCAGGCTTGATGAGTTAGTATAATTTGTCACTGAATAACTTCTGTAAGCAGGCTTGACTTGGTAACCACACTCTGGAAAGCATCGGCCAGGATGGAGCTGGGAGATGGAGATAAGTGCTGGCAATAAACCACACTGAAACATTCTTGCTAGCACTGTCCTTGATCATGTTAAAAAAAAGCCCAAAGTGTGCAGAAAATATCACAATCATGGAGTGTAGGGCTATGGATAGAAATATGGAAAAAGAGTGGACTGGGGTAATATACAGTGAACTGTTGTTTACTGCTTTTATCATGATCTTATGTTTTTATCTTTCGTTTTGGTGATAGTTCGTGGAGCTTATTACATTGTTAAGTGTACCTCATTAACTGACTCAACCGGAAAAATAAAAGTGCATGAAACAATCAGGAGTTTGCAATAAGGACCAAGGATCTTGATCATTCAAGTCCATGCACCTGAGGGCTTAAGGGCCTTTCCTGAGGAGGGAGGGAAGCGTGTGCTCTTATCAATAGTTTTCCTCAAAATAGAGTTTCTGGATATTTGAAATGGTATCAAACTTAAAATTTCACATAAACACACATCAGCTCACAATTCTGTTATTTTTGATTTTTAGGTATCGGATGCTGGGTGAGATGAATTTCCGTGAATGTGACACAAATGGATGGACCAATGATATTCCCATATGTGAAGGTAGATGTAAAACTGATTTACAAGTATATTAAAGCATATTATTTAAAATATGATTTTTTTGGAAATGTCTTACATTAAATATTCTTAAAGTTTATAATTAAATATTTCTTACTCAAATTATTTTTGTGGATTCTACTTTAGTACAGAGTTGGATCTAGTCTTTTATTGCTATGTTGTTAAGTGTTTCAGTAACTAAGCGTAAATATAGGTTCATCTAATCTAATAGTCTAAGTATTAAGACTAGAAAAAAAATCTAAGTTTTGTTTTTCCTTTTGGATTCTAACCACTGGAAATAACACACATATCACATTAAAATGAAGATGAGAGTTTCAGCTTTATTAATGAAGGAGCACTCAGCCAAATAGCCACCCCAATGCAAGGATCTCTGATAACAGCTTAACTGGAGAATATGGTTTAGACATCTCCTTCCTCCTGCCTGACAAGGGGAGTTTTCCTATAGTTTTAGTTTACTGAAAAGAGCCAGAAACTAAGGAAGAGCTCTGCCCTTTCTTACTGATCCATAAAGCAAACAGAAAGAATGAAAAAACTGCACATCCTGTTTCCAGATTTTAAACCAGTACTTCCAATCTGTAGTCATCATGAAAATAACAGTCCCTTTGCTGTCCACCTGCAACTATCACAACATTGTTAATTGACTATACTCCAATATAAAATAAAAAGAATAATCTGTAGTTATCATGAAAATAACTTTTCGTAGTTGAATGGTGATGACTAAGTAGAGAGGGAAAAGGAGAGGGAAATGCAAGGCAAAGACAGAGAGAGAGGGAGGAAAGAGAGAGAAAAAGACAGGCAGAGGAAGACAGTAAGAAGAAAAGTGATCACTCAAAACTCCTGTTTTCTGAAAAAGAGACTGGGAGGTCTTTCATCTACAGAAATGAGAGGAAGGGGATAAATGTTGTAGGGAACATCCATACTGGAATGATCTGGAATGCTTGTAAAAACTGAAATTTTTGGATCATAAAGATTGACTGAATCAGTGTTCCTTGGGTGATAGCACAGAGAGCTAGCCACAGAATTTCCATTTAACAAGCATCCTGGGAGTTTCTATTGTAAAATAAAGGTTGACTATCTTAAAACTAAGGGATATTGGAAAATAATAAGGGAAATCAAAAAAGTGCTCTAGTTATTTTGATATAGAAGAAGAAAAATTAAAGATTATTTATTTATTGAAGGACATATAATCAGAAGGTTTGCTTTTACACATTTTAAGAATACAGCTTTATATTATTGTGAGACAAATGGAAAATTTGTATTCAAGTATCCCCAACTTTATATTTCTCAATTATGTAAGAAACACTTTTTTTGCTACTACAAAATATATCAGTTCAGTTCAGTTCAGTCGCTCAGTCAAGTCCGACTCTTTGCGACCCCATGGACTGCAGCACGCCAGGCCTCCCTGTCCATTACCAACTCCCACAGTTTACTCAAACTCATCTCCATTGATTCGATGATGCATCCAACCATCTCATCCTCTGTCATCCCCTTCTTCTCCTCAATCTTTCTCATCATCAGGGTCTTTTCAAATGAGTCAGCTTTTTGCATCAGGTGGCCAAAATATTGGAGTTTCATCTTCAACATCAGTCCTTCCAATGAACACCCAGGACTGATCTCCTTAAGGATGGACTGGTTGGATCTCCTTGCAGTCCAAGGGCCTCTCAAGAGTCTTCTCCAACACCACAGTTCAAAAGCATCAATTCTTCGGTGCTCAGCTTTCTTTATAGTTCAGCTCTCACATCCATACATGATTACTGGAAAAACCGTAGCCTTGACTAGATGGACCTTTGTTGGCAAAGTAATGTCTGATCTTAATATGCTGTCTAGGTTGGTCATAACTTCTCTTCCAAGGAGTAAGCATCTTTTAATTTCATGGCTGCAATCACCATCTGCAGTGATTTTGGAGCCCCCCCAAATAAAGTCAGCCACTGTTTCCACTATTTCTTCATCTATTTGCCATGAAGTGATGGGACCAGATGCCATGATCTTAGTTTTCTGAATGTTGAGCTTTAAGTCAACTTTTTCACTCTCCTCTTTCACTTTCATCAAGAGGCTCTTTAGTTCTTCTTCACTTTCTGCCAGAAGGGTGGTGTCATCTGCATATCTGAGGTTATTGATATTTCTCCCAGCAATCTTGCCTCCAGCTTGTGCTTCATCCAGCCCAGTGTTTCTCATGATGTACTCTGCATACAAGTTAAATAAGCAGGGTGACAATATACAGCCTTGATGTACTCCTTTTCCTATTTGGAACCAGTCTGTTGTTCCATGTCCAGTTCTAACTTTTGCTTCCTGACGTGCATACAGATTTCTCAAGAGGCAGGTCAGGTGGTCTGGTATTCCCATCTCTTTCAGAATTTTCCACAGTTTATTGTGATCCACACAGTCAAAGGCTTTGGCATAATCAATAAAGCAGAAATAGATGTTTTTCTGGAACTCTCTTGCTTTTTCAATGATCCAACGGATGTTGGCAATTTGATCTCTGATTCCTCTGTCTTTTCTAAAACCAGCTTGATCATCTGGAAGTTCATAGTTCACGTATTGCTGAAGTCTGGCTTGGAGAATTTTGAGGATTACTTTGCGTGAGTGTGAGATAAGTGCAATTATGCGGTAGTTTGAGCATTCTTTGGTCTTGCCTTTCTTTGGGATTGGAATGAAAACTGACCTTTTCCAGTCTTGTGGCCACTGCTGTGTTTTCAAAATTCGCTAACATATTGAGCACAGCACTTTTACAGCATCATCTTTCAGAATTTGAAATAGCTCAACTGGAATTCCATCACCTCAACTAGTTTTGTTTGTAGTTATGCTTCCTAAGGCCCGCTTGACTTCCCATTCCAGGATGTCTGGCTCTAGGTGAGTGATCACACCATTGTGGTTATCTGGGTCATGAAGATCTTTTTTGTACAGTTCTTCTGTGTATTCTTGCTAACTCTTCTTAATATGTTCTGATTCTGTTAGGTCCATACCATTTCTGTCCTTTATTGTGCCCATCTTTGCATGAAATGTTCACTTGGTATCTCTAACTTTCTTGAAGAGATCTCTAGTCTTTCCAATTCTATTATTTTCCTCTATTTATTTGCACTATTCACTGAAGAAGGCTTTCTTATCTCTCCTTGGCATTCTTTGGAACTCTGCATTCAAATGGGTATATCATTCCTTTTCTCCTTTGCCTTTGGCTTCTCTTCTTTCCAACACTATATGTAAGGCATCCTCAGACAGCCATTTGGCTTTTTTGCATTTCTTTTTCTTGGGGATGGTCTTAATCCCTGTCTCCTGTACAATGTCACAAACCTCTGTCCATAGTTCATCAGGCACTATGTCTATCAGGTCTAGTTCCTTGAATCTATTTATCACTTCCACTGTATAATCATAAGGGGTTTGATTTAGGTCATACCTGAATGGTCTAGTGGTTTTCCCTACTTTCTTCAATTTAAGTCTGAATTTGGCAATAAGGTGTTCATGATCTGAGCCACAGTCAGCTCCCAGTCATGTTTTTGGTGACTATATAGAGCTTCTCCATCTTTGGCTGCAAAGAATATAATCAATCTGATTTCAGTGTTGGCCATCTGGTGATGTTTATGTGTAGAGTCTTCTCTTGTGTTGTTGGAAGAGGGTGTTTGTTATGATCAGTGCGTTCTCTTGGCAAAACTCTATTAGCCTTTGCCCTGTTTCATTCTGTACTCCAAGGCCAAATTTGCTATTACTCCATGTGTTTTTTTACTTCCTACTTTTGCATTCCAGTCCCCTATCATGAAAAGGTCATCTTTTTTGGGTATTAGTTCTAGAATGTCTTGTAGGTCTTCATAGAACCCTTCAACTTCAGCTTCTTCAGCATTGCTGGTCAGGGCATAGACTTGGATTACTGTGATATTGAGTGGTGTGCCTTGGAAAGGAGCAGAGATCATTCTGTCGTTTTTGAGATTGCATCCAAGTACTGCATTTCTGGCTCTTTTGTTGACTATGATAGCTACTCCATTTCTTCTAAGGAATTCCTGCCCACAGTAGTAAATATAATAGTCCTCTGAGTTAAATTCACCCATTCCAGTCCATTTTAGTTGTGTTGATTCCTAGAATGTTGACGTTCACTCTTGACATCTCCTGTTTGACCACTTCCAATTTGCCTTGATTCATGGACCTAACATTCCAGGTTCCTATGCAATATTGCTCTTTACAGCATTGGACCTTGCTTTTATCACCAGTCACATCCACAGCTGGGTGTTGTTTTTGCTTTGGCTCCATCCCTTCATTCTTTCTGGAGTTATTTTCTCCACTGATATCCGGTAACATATTGGGCACCTTTACCGACCTGGGGAGTTCATCTTTCAGTGTCCTATGTTTTTGCCTTTCCATACTGTTCATGGGATATATATATATAGTTTCATTAAAAATGAAAGTGAAAATATATACACTTTCATTACAAAACTCAAGGTAGTAGGTTTTTTGCTTACTCTCACAGAAAAGAATCAGAGATAAGCTTACTACTATTATTATTTTTCTTTGTTTTTACTTAGTAGAATTTATTTCTGGCTAACAGTTTTATCAAATAAACACATCTTTAAAAAAGTAATCTTGTTGGTTTTATATATATATATATATATGTCAAATTTATATATACTCATTTCTTCATGATAAAGTTTTATAGTTTTCCAATTTCATTAGAGGAAGTTATGTTTATTTTTTTCAGTTGTTAAGTGTTTCCCAGTGACAGAACCAGAGAATGGGAAAATTTTCAGTGGTGCCCTGGAACCAGACCAAGAATATACCTATGGACAAGTGGTACAGTTTGAGTGTAATTCAGGCTACATGCTGGATGGACCCAAACAGATACATTGCTCAGCAGGTGGTGTTTGGAGTGCAGAAACACCAAAATGTGTAGGTAAGATAAACTTACTTACTGTTGGTTTGATTAATTGCATGAGTTTAGTTTTTTTCATGAAAATATTCCTTTCAAAACACTGTGCATCCTATAGGATTTAAAAAATACTAACAATCACTAGCATTTATTCAGCACTTATTTTTTTTTTTACAGTATTTTACAGTAGGTGATCTAAATTGTTTTTCAGTAGGTGATGTAAATTGTTTACAAGTGTCATCTATTTAACCTTCCAAATGACCATGTGATTTATGTACTGTGTTCATCTCTGTTTCATAATTAAGGAAATCATGGTGCAAAGAAATTAAATTACATTTCAAAAATGATCTTGGTGTATATGGTAGAGGTAAGATTCAAACCTAGGTTATATGACACTAAAGTCCGTTCTCATAACCATAATTAAAGTGTAATTGACTCATGACTAAAGTAAAATCTTAAGCATTTCTGCTACAAGTTTTAATATTAAAACTCCAAAAGGTCATTTTATATTTGAAAAACTGAACATTCAATGTTTATCTCTACTGATATATCATGATGACATTCTGTCTTTGAATAACACTTCTAAAAGTGGCCCTGTTTTATACTTGCACTGGAAGTTTGGTATAAACATTGCTGATCTGAATTGAATCCACTAAATAAATTTTTGTCTTTAAAAAAAAAGTTCTACAGTAACCTGTAAACCAGCATTTCTACAGTCTTAATACTGCTGGCCAGTATGATGATTTTGTTGTTCTTCAGTTGTTCAGTCCTGTCTGACTCTTTGCAGCCCCATGAATTGCAACGCACCAGGCTTCCCTGTCCTTCACTATCTCCCAGAGTTTGCTCAAACACAGGTCCATTGAGTCAGTGATCCCATCCAACCATCTCATCCTCTGTTGCCCCCTTTTCCTCCTGCCCTAAATTTCCCCCAGCATCAGAGGTTTTCCCCAGTGAGTCGGCTCGTTGCATCAGGTGGCCAAAGTATTGGAACTTCAGCATTGGCATCAGTCCTTCCAGTGAATATTCAGGGTTGATTTCCTTTAGGATTGACCAGTTTGATCTCCTTGCATTCCAAGGGACTCTCAAGAGTCTTCTAGCACCACAGTTTGAAAGCATCAGTTCTTTGCCACTCAGCCTTTTTTATGGTCTAACTCTCAATCCGTACATGACTAGTGGAGAAAATCATAACTTTGGCTATACAGACCTTTTTTGGCAAAGTGATGATTTTGCTTTTTAATACACTGACTAGGGTTGTCTTAGCTTTTCTTCCAAGGAGCAAGTGTCTTTTAATATCATGGTGGCAGTCACCCTTTGCAGTGATTTTGGAGCCCAAGAAAATGAAATCTGACAGTTTCCACCTTTTCCCCATCTATTTGCCATGAAGTGATGGGACTGGATGCCATGATCTTCATTATTTGAATGCTGAGTTTTAAGCCAAATTTTTCACTCTCCTCTCTCATTTTCATCAAGAGGCTCTTTAGTTCCTCTTTCTGCCATTATAATGATATCATCTGTGTATCTGAGGTTGTTGATATTTCTCCCAGCAATCTTGATTCCAGCTTGTGTTTCATCCAGCCCAGCATTTTGCATGATGTACTCTGCATGTAAGTTAAATTAGCAGGGTGACATTTACAGCCTTGACATACTCCTTTCTCAATTTTGAACCAGTCAGTTGTTCCATGTCCAGTTCTAACTGTTGCTTCTTGTCCTGCATACTAGTTTCCCAGGAGGCAGGTGAGATGGTCAGGCATTCCCAACTCTTGGAGAATTTCCACAGTTTGTTGTGATCCACACAGTCAAAGGCTTTAGCATAGTCAATGAAGTAGAAATAGATTTTTTTTTTCTGGAATCCCCTTTCTTTTTTCTATGATCCAACAGATGTTGGTTGTTTGGTTTCTCTGGTTTTTCTGAATCCAACTGTACATCTGGAAGTTCTTGGTTCACGTATTATTGAAACTTAGCTTGAAGGATTTTGAGTATTACCTTGCTAGCATGTGAATGAGTGCAATAGTGTGGTAGCTTGAACATTCTTTGGCATTGCCCTTCTTTGGGATCAGAAGGAAAGCTGAACTTTTCCGGTCCTGTGCCACTGCTGAGTTTTCCAAGGTTGCTGGCATATTGAGTGCAGCACTTCAACAGCATTATCTTTTAGGATTTGAAATAGCTCAGCTGGAATTCCATCACCTCCACTACTTTTGTTTGTAACAAGGCTTCCTAAGGCCCACTTGACTTCATACTCCAGGATGTCTGGCTATAGGTGAGTGACCACACAACTGTGGTTGTCTGGGTCATTGAGATCTTTTTTGTGCAATTCTTCTGTGTATTCTTGCCACCTCTTCTTAATCTCTTCTGCTTCTGTTAGGTCCTTCCTGTTTTTCTCCTTTATTGTGCCTATCTTTGTGTGAAATGTTCCCTTGAGAACCTCATGATGATTTTGGCTTTTGTCATAATGTATTATGTCCAATTTATTTAAAATTACCATACCTTGTTTTACCAATACTTGTTTGGGAGAAATTTCTACTATTTTTTTTAACATTATCTAATATCCCCAAATTATTTACATTTTCTTAGTCTAGTCTGTCCTACAGTGAGACACAAAGAGAAGTGTTTCTCTTCCTAGAAAGTCCTTTTTACAAAATTATTTCGAGTTAATAAAGATGAACATATTTATATGCAGTGTAGCAGTTACATATGCTCTAGAGATCATGTGGTGGGAGTTGTGATTTAGTTGCTGAGTTGTGGCAGACTCTTGCAACCCCATGGATTGTAGCCCCTAGGTTCCTCTGTCCATGGGATTTCCAGGCAAGAATACTGGAGTGGGTTGACATTCTCTTCTCCAGGGAATCTTTCTGACCCAGGGATCCAGCTTGGGTCTCCTGCATTGCAGGCAGGTTCTTTACCAAGTGAGCCAAGAGGGAAGCTCTAGAGGATTGTGGGTGGGGTTTAATTTTTGCGTAAGTTTCTGTGGTTAGTGAAATCTTTCTGAAATGACTGATGCAAAACATGTCTTAAAGGAAGAATGAGAATCTTTAGATGAATTGAGGCAGGGAAAAGCAAGCCAGTCAGATGGAGAGGAAGGGGCAGTGGCCTTGAGGCCTCTTTGAGCATGAAGCCCCTTGTTCCCATTGTTCTCAGGGGCCTTAACATAGGATGCAGGCAGAGAAGAAGTCAGTGATGGAGTGAATATGGGCAGTCCAAGGTTCTGAGGGGTGGCACACACCATGCTGAAGGATTAGGCTTTTATGCAGACTGATTTGGGAATCAATGCAGCATTTTAAGTTGAATAGTGAAGCGACAGGAAAAATATCATTAAGTTGCAAGCAGGAAAGAAAAGATTGAGATGAAGGAAGAATAGAATCTGGGAAATTAGTCGCCGTTGCTGGAATCCCAGGCGAAAATGTTTGAGAGAGGACAATGTGAAAGGTGATGTCCAGCTTTTGTTTGTTTGTTTGTTTTTGACAGAAACTTAAATGGCAATCACAAGAGCTGGTCAGTTGCTTTTTGGCGATGTAATACAACAAGTTAAATTAATTTATTTGATAAAGTATTTTGTTAATAATTACTCTATTATCAATAACAAAAAATAGATATAATTTTTACAGGTCATTCACTGAAATTATGTATCACATTTGACCTATTTTTAAAAAAAAATTATGTTATTTTAATTACATTGCAGAACTACATGAGTTCATGTAAATTGAATGTAATATCTGTGATACAATTCCTTCATATTAAAAAAAAGAGTTCCATAGTTACTTCTATATAAATTCTTTCCATGAGAATGTTTTCCCTCAAAAAACACATATATTCTTCTTGAATATATAGATTTGTACTTTCCCATTAAATTTATATGCAAGTATTAGAACACTTATTAAGTGCCTCAGCAGTACAACTGGAAACGTTATGTGGTATAAGAGTATTGAATACGAGAAAAGTTCATTATGTATTGCTAATTATTATTTTTTTTAAAGCAAGTTTAAATGATTTGGAATTTAGATCACATATTTTTTCTATTTTTGATTATGTTTGAAAATTTTTATAAAAAGCTTTTAAAAAATGATTTATGTAGAAGAGGCCTATGTACTGTCATATGGAGTGAAGTAAGTCACAAAGAAAATCAAGTATTTTGTATTAACACATATATGTAGAATCTGAAAAAATCGGTAGAGATGATCTCATTTACAGAGCCGAAATAGAGACACAGATGTAGAGAACAAATGTGTGGATAGCAAGGGGGAAGGGGAGGCGGGATGAATTCTAAGACTGGGATTGACATATATATAGTCATTATTGATACTATGTATAAAATAGAAAATTAATGAGAACCTACTGCATAGCACAGGGAACTCAGTGCTCTCTGGAGACACAAATGGAAAGGAAATCCAAGAAAGAAGGGGTATATGTATACATATGTATGTGTACATACATATACATATAGTTCATTAACTGGGCTGTACAGTAGAAACTAACACAGAATTGTAAAGCAGATAAATGCCAGTAAAAATTAGGAAATAAAAAAAATTTTTTAAAAAGACCTAGAAAAAGTTGAAAAAAAGAGAAAGCCATTAAATACATGATGTTTTCTAGCTTTCTACAAATGAAGGACAGGAGGCAACATAAATATTTAGTAATACCAAATGGGTAAACATCCTTTTGATGTAATTTCCCACAGCTCTAGAAACTGATGTTAAGATTCATTTAAAATGCTATAATATATAAAATGCTTAAGTTACAACAAGTATCCTCTTTATGTAACATTAATCTAAAATAAAGCAAAATATATAGAAAACCAGGATACATATGAATAGGCTGTTTTACATAAATCACAATGAAACTACTTCAGTATTCAGTTTTATATATATATAGCTGATGAAGTTACTGGCCATTATTTCTTTCAAGAGGACTAATTTATCCCCCAACTAAATAAATCAGCAACAAGATTTAAATCAGAATTTTAACTTTCTTCCAAAATGAATATTAAGAACAACTGATAAATTATTCATCAAGCATTCAAATCAAAACAGGACTTTGTTTGGTGGCCTAATTTACTTAATGGAATGGAAACAAAAGTTGTATCTTTATATAGCTTATGTCTGGGGCACAGTACTTTGACATATAATAGACATTTTGGAATTTAATTCCTTTTGTTTAGAAATTTTCTGCAAACCACCAGTCGTTTTAAATGGACAAGCTGTACTTCCAAAGGCAACTTATAAGGTAAATGAACGAGTTCAATATAGATGTGCAGCTGGTTTTGAATATGGTGAGAGAGGAGATACAGTATGCACTAAATTTGGATGGACTCCAGCTCCTGCTTGTAAAGGTAATGTTACATTTCTTCTACCTCTTTTGCTGTATATTTTACCAGTTGCTTTAACTCGTATCCTCCTTACCATTAAGCAATTTATTTTTTCTGACAATGGAATATTGGTGTTTATTTGTTGTTGTTTAGTTGCTAAGCCATGTTTGACTCCTTTGAGATCCCGTGGACTGTAGCCCGCCAGGCTTCTCTGTCCTTGGGATTTCCCAGGCAATGATACTGGCGTGGGTTGGCACTCCCTTCTCCAAGGGATCTTCCTGACCCAGGGACTGAACCTCTGTCTCCTCCATTGGATTCTTTACCACTGAGCCACTTGGGAAGCATGACTTAAAAAAAAAAAAAAAGATTACTGCAAATTGATCCTTGTTGTGTACTAGCAAAGTTGATGTAAATGACTGAGTAGAACTTTATAAATCAGAAAGGCCTGTGTCAAGCGGTAGCACACTATTGTTGTGTAGCACACTGTTGTTCAGTCATGAAGTTGTGTCTGACTCTTTGCAACCCCATAAACGGCAGCATGCCAGGTTTCCCTGTACTTCACTATCTCCCAGAGTTTGCTCCGACTCATGTCTATTGAGTTAGTGATGCCATTCAACCATCTCATCCTCTGCTGTCCCTTTCTTCCCCCACCTTCAATCTTTCCCAGCATCAGAGTCTTTTCCAGTGAGTCAGCTCTTTGAATCAGATGGCCAAAGCACAGGAGCTTCAGCTTCAGTCCTTCCAATGAATATTCAGGGTTGATTTCCTTTTAGGATTGACTGGTTTGACCTCCTTGCTACCCAAGAGACTCTGAAAGAGTCTTCTCTAGCACCACAGTTTGAAAGCATCAGTTCTTTGGTGTTCAGCCTTCTTTATGATCCAACTCTCTCGTCCATGCATGACTACTGGAAAAACCATAGCTTTGACTTGACAGACCTCTGTTGGCAAAGTAATGTCTCTGGTTTTTAATATGCTGTCTAGGTTGGTCATATCTTTTCTTTGAAGGAGTAAGCATCTTTTAATTTCATGGCTGCGGTCACCATCTGCAGTGATTTTGGAGCCCAAGAAAAAATCTGCCACTGCTTCCAGTTTTTCCCCTGTATTTGCCATGAAATGATGGGACCAGTTGCTATGATCTTAGGTTTTTGAATGTTGAATTTTAAGCCAGCTTTTTCCCTCTCCTCTTTCACTTCCATCAAGAGGCTCTTTAGTTCCTCTTCGCTTTCTGCCATTAGGGTGCTATTGTCTGCATATCTGAGGTTGTTGATATTTCTCCTGGCAATCTTGATGCTAGCTTGTGATTCATCCAGTCCACCAATTCACATGATGTGCTCTGTATAGAAGTTAAATAAGCACAGTGACAATATACAGCCTTGACGTACTCCCTTCTCAAATTTGAACCAGTTTGTTGTCCCGTGTCTGGTTCACGCCATAGCCCCAGGTCAAATCCAGCCTGTCCCTTTTTTGTAAACTAAGACTTACTGGAACAGAAACATGCCCATTTCTTATAAGTATTGTCTATGGCTACTTTTGCCCTACAATGGTGGAGCTCAGTATTTACAACAGACACCTTTCACCTGAGTCTTTGTATGAAAGAGGAGTTTTGAAACCTGGATTAGGTTATTACAATAAGAATAATGTATTCCAAAATCTTAGTGGCTTAAGAAACTAAAGTTTATTTTCTATGCGTGCTCACTTCCAACCTTCATTGGAACCTGCATCTCCTATGTCTCCTGCATTGGCAGCCGGATTCCTTACCACTTGTGCCAACTGGGAAGCCCATTGTATTAGATATATAGTCTTAATTAACAAATTTCCCAGAAAACATAGGTCAGGAGGGACCCTCCTCGTTATTTTAATTGTAAGAATCAGGGAATGGAGATATGACCTTCCATGTTCTTTAATCACTGCAGCTGTGGGAAAGAGAACATGAAAACTCAATGACTTTTTCAACTCCCTCCCTAAAGGAAAACATTCCTTCCACATTCATCTCATTGCCCTATGCAATCCCTGTGGTTAAGTCTACTTCAAAAGGGCAGGGTGTGCTATTGCAACAAGTGTCTGGAGGGAGGAGAATATTTGCCAGCAGTACTTGTGAGAAACACAGAAGCTGAGAAACTTGCAGAAAGTGGAAAGAATAGCTGAAGTGATACATCATGAATTCTTTGCCAAATGTGGAATACCATGAAGTGTGCGCTGACTGTGGAGAAAGAGGGTTCAAGAGTACTGAGGGTACAGATACATCAGATGAGAAACACAGTGAAGGGAAATGTAAGTGATACAGCAGGAGGGGTGTGAGGCTGTGCTCATTTTACTGACTTTTGTGCTGTACTAAGAACAAATTAAAAACATCCACTTTTATATTTTTATATCATTGATTATTTTAAGGGATGTGATTTCTATATTGTGAACATACCTTTTTTCTTTTCAGAAATAATATGTGATCCTCCTCGTATTCCAAATGCTGTGTACAGACCTGAATTAAGCAAATACAGAGGTCAAGATACAATCACTTACGAGTGTAAAAAGGGTTTTATTCCTGAGATCCATGGAACTGTTGCAACGTGTACTAGAGATGGCTGGGTACCTGCTCCGAGATGTACCTGTACGTTCCATTCATATCTTGACCTTCTTCTTATTTGTGAAATTTCTTTCTCTTAAACATACAACAATGGGGCACAATGCCCTACACAGTAGGGCAAATCCAAGTATCTACCCTACTGTGTATCCTAATCCAGGGCTTTTAGAGGCATTATTTGCTTCTTGAAGTAGGCAAAAAAAAAAAAAAAAGGAATAAAAACATTTTTGTAAACTAAAAACACTTAAAATTTTTGCCACTCAAAGTTAAAATATGGCTGTGTTTTTGAATATATAAATCTCTAACAACCCACTCCACTGTTCTTGCCTGGAGATCCCATGGACAGAGAAGCTTGGCAAGATATAGTCCACAGGGGGTCACAAAGAACTAGATATGACTACAGCGACTTAGCATGCAAAATAATTGTAATACTGGATCTAAGCCATTAAAATAATATCACATAGCGCCTATTGTATTAGATGCCTGCGTGCATGCATGCTAAGTTGCTCAGTCATGTCTGACTCTTTGTCACCCTATGGACTGTAGCCCACCAGGCTTTGCTGTTCATGGGATTTTCCAGGCAAGAATGCTGGAGTGCCCTCCTCCAGGGGTTCTTCCTAACCCAGAGATTGAAACCTGCATCTCCTGTGTCTCCTGCATTGGCAGGCGGCTTCCTTACCACTTGTGCCCACTGGGACGCCATTGTATGAGATACATAGTCCAAATTAACAAATTTCCCAGAAAACATATTGGCGTAGGACAACACCCCTCCATGTTCTTAGAGCTCCTGTGGGTCAGGAGTGAGGAAGGGGCTTCACTGTCTGGTTCTGAATCACTGTGCCTGGGTGGCAGTCAGGGTACTGACCTGGGCCACTGTCACCTGGATGCTCAGCTGGGCTGGAGGCTTCGCTTCCAAGTTGGCTCACTCTCCTGGCTTTGTGGGAGGCCTCAGCATCTGACCAGCTGGGCATCTCCGCAGCTTGCTTGAGAGACAGCTCGCTTTCCTCAGGGCCAGTGACCCCAGAGAGGGAGGAAGAAGCCTCCACACCAGGTATGACTTGGTCACACACTGTCACGTCAGTCATGTGTAATCCTTAGAAATGGACACTAAGTTCTGCACACTCAGTGGTGAGGACTTAGGCTCTAATGTTTGAAGAGAGGAGTGTGGAAGGCGGTATGGACTTTCCTAAAACCGTAAAATAGAGAAGAGCGTCAGGTCAACTGAACAGAGTATTTTCTGGGGATGCGTCCTTTACTCCTCAACTTCTTTGCTGCCTCTAAAATAATCCTCCTCTTTCTAACAGTACACTGTAAAATTTCAGCATACTTAAGCCAGTTATTCCATGAAAGACAAGTGTAATGATATAAAACAGTTCAATGACTTTAATAGTAATTCCAAGCATACATTTAAAATGAATTTTCAAAGCATAAGTTCCATTAAAATGAAGGTATTAGCCATATGAAACAGATTTTAATCTGCATAAAAACTTTAAGAAAAACATTTAATCTTGTTGAAGATGGATTTATGAAAATGGTGCTGTGTGCTTAGTCACTCAGTCGTGTACAACTCTTTGTGATCCTTGGGACTACAGCCTGCCAGGATCCTCTGTCCATGGGATTTCCCAGGCAAGAGTACTGGAGTGGGTTGCCATTTCCTCCTCCAGGGGAATCTTTCTAACCCAGAGATGAAACCTACATCTCCTGTGTCTCCTGCATTGCAGGTGGATTCTTCACCCGCTGGGCCGTAGGGAAGCTCTTTGAAAATGGTCGATCAACCCAATTCTATTTATATCACCACAAGGTTATCCCACAAAGGACCTTGTGACGTTCTTGTGGACAACATGAGGAAACTGTTTAAATAGTTTATCAATATTCATTATTTCATTAAATGAGCTGATTATGAGATGCAGGACTTTGTCCTCAGCCCTGTTCCTTTCCACTTTTGTATCATCAGCTAATTTAATGCTGCAAAGGAGATGCATCTGGATGATACAGAGCTTCTGAAAGAGAACCCATATTAGGACAGATTCATCACTCAGAACGACTCCCATGTGTGAGGTTGGACCTAATAACGTGAAATTTAGAACTTAAATTTAAAAATTATAAGATCCTGGGCCTGGATCTTTGGAGTAAGTTGCAGAGGTACAGAAAGACTGCTGCTGCTGCTAAGTCATGTCAGTCGTGTCCGACTCTGTGCAACCCCATAGACGGCAGCCCACCAGGCTCCCGTCCCTGGGATTCTCCAGGCAAGAATACTGGAGTGGGTTGCTATTTCCTTCTCCAGTGCATGAAAGTGAAAAGTGAAAGTGAAGTCGTGTCCGACTCCTCACGACCCTATGAACTGCAGCCCACCAGGCTCCTCTGTCCATGGGATTTCCCAGGCAAGAGTACTGGAGTGGGTTGCCATTGCCTTCTCCACAGAAAGACTAGAAACACTTTAAAACTTAGTGAATACTTTTCATCAATTTTGAGATCAGTCTGAGCCAACATTATGATGGACAGCCAAGCCTACTCATGAGACCTGAGCCTGTGTTGGTGGGAGTGTAAGAGAAGAATGAGGCTGTTCTGAGTCCTGACAAAATCAATGCCCTTCCAACTATAGGGGACTATTATACGTGCTTCAATAAACGATCTGGTTAGAGAGATAGACAGATTCACATGTGACCAAATGAAAGAGTAGATGAGGAAAATGCCTCAGGCCAGTGATTGTAATGATGCTTACTTTTAATTATGCCCTCTTTGCGTACCTTTTGGAAGTGAGTCTCAGTGGATTATTTTACTGTATTCATATTCTTTGATGCACCAGAATGATAAATGTACTAGTTCTGAAATCATATCTTCAGAACTCAAATCTCTCTGCTACAATGTAATGACAAAGTTAATTGAGTTCTTTTCACTTGGCTCTTGCAAATACAAAGACTCAAACTTGTCCAACATAGAATTATTGAAAGATATACATATCTTAACATACATGATGAAATTTGTAAAAGTCAAGAATGAAGAGAAATTATTTTAATCTCCAAAAAGTAGTGGGAAGAAACCTAGACTATTACTTAAGAGGAATCAAACTATATAAGCATTTCAAACTTAAAAATGTAGACAAGCTTCAAAAAAGTGGGGGAGATCTATCAGTGATGAGAGATTCAGACTACAGGCCATGAGAGGGTATAATTGACAAGTCTTTGTTAAAGAAATGGGCTAAGATATGCAAAGATTCAAATTTTATAATTCACATAGCAAGCATATATGTGAAAATTACTCAATATGTAATAATAACAGTAAAATTTGAGTATGTTATACCTCATTTAAAATATTTGTAAGAAATACTGAAAAATACATCATTCTCCAATTAAAATTAGACCATAAGTAACAAGGATTTCCCTTCATCTTAACCATTTGGATATTAAGAATTATTCATTGTTCATTTCTCTGATGAGACAAGCAAAGGAAAATATATCTTAATGTCTAGTTTGATGGATAAATAAGAATGTTACTCTGTGTGATTTAATCAATGAAAAATTGTTGTGGTTCTCTATATATATCACATATTTCCCATAAACAGAAAAGTAAACTAATGAATGATAATTAAAAAAAATCTGTTTTCTTCCTACATTGACTTGGTCTGAGAATAAATGTCAGGATTCTGTTTTCTGATGAGAATGGAAAAGAAAGAAAAAGAGGGCAGATGAGCCACAAGATAAAATCTGTACTTTCATCTCTTGATTAAGATGCTAATTTAGGCAACAAGGTTGGGACTTCTGTACTTAAGGAGAATTCATTTAATAGGTCTGTATAGTCTCCTATCAAGAGAATCCACGTACAAGTTTTACATACTATGACCCAAAAGACATAATTTGATCTTCATCAGCAAGGCTTCCTTACATACTTCAATCATCTGAATTTTCTATAACTTTTCTTTTCCTAGAAACCATAATGCAATGAGTGTAATTAACTGAACAAGAATATAATTCGTAGATGAAACATTAATTCTAATTTGATTGTACACTGAGGTAAAACATTATTTCTACTTTTTTTATTCCAAGTGAAACCTTGTAATTATCCAGTCATAAAACATGGACGGCTACATTATCCATACAGAGGATACTTTCCAGCACGTGTGAATCAACAGTTTTCCTATTACTGTGATTGGCATTTTGTGCCTCCTTCACAAAGTTCCTGGGATTACCTGACTTGCACAGCAGAAGGATGGTCTCCAGAAGAACCATGCCTCAGTAAGCAAACCTATTTAAGTTTATATGCATAAATCTTGGAAAGAGTGAAGAGACAAAAGTATATCAGTAAGTACAATTAAGTGTTGTGTAACAACAGTAAGGCCAAGGGATGAGTTCTATGAGCAAAAACATCCAAATAGATCTTCCCTTTACTAGAGGCTTTTCATGTAAATCCTGTGAGAGATACAGAGGCTCTACAAGAATATCTGCATCATTTATACATATTTTAATCAAAAAACTAAAGACAATTAATGTGGAACATTATCTTTTTCATTTTTCACAAACATGGTAGTAGTGGCTTCCATTTTTATTGTTACATGTTATATTTGAATACTAATGCATTCTCATGTAAATTCTATAAGGTTAATCTTAAATGTACTATTTTACCAAATTTATGTTGTATTTTTTTCATATTACTTTTATGATCCTAAGGACAATGTATTTTCAATTATTTGGAAAATGGACGTACCCCACGTCGTGAAGAAAAATATTTACAGGGTAAAACTGTAAGAGTAGACTGCTATGACGGCTACAGTCTTGAAAACAATCAGAACACAATGACCTGCACAGAGAATGGCTGGTCTCCTCCTCCCAGATGCATCCGTGTCAGTGAGTAAACTGGGCTGAGATCCCAGTATGTTTATAACTTTCTAAGACTCAGCTGCATTATCCAATGCAAAATGTTTATATCAACCGCTTGTTTTGCCAAAGGAACTATTTATTTTTATTGTTTACAAGTGTCTGTGAGTGTACCTATAGACTTTTTGATAAGTATATAACAAAGTACATGTACCTATTGATAGACATTAGTCAAGAAAATAGGAAAAGATCCACAAAGAAGAAACCTGTAGTAACAGAGTGAGGTCAGAAAGATGGCAGGAGTCTCACTGTCTCTCCTGATACAAACGCAGACTTTGACCGTCATTTGCGGATAAGAGTATCTTTGTGGGGGTCCAGGAGTCTGGCAGAGACACGACAGCAGCTGCTAGAGCACAAAGATTGGAGACTGGACGCGTCCCTGAGGGTTAGAGGAGGAGCCGCACTTTGCCCCCGAGTGGCCCTGCTTAGCGCCAAGACAGACCCCTCGGCACAGGCTTTCACCTGTGGGGAAGATGAGAGCGCCTGAGCAAGGGCGGGTCCTCATCTTCCAGCGCACTCCTCTCTCCCCTTGTCCAGGACACTGGGGTCACCTGCGTGGCTGGGGGTGGGGAGAGGCCAGGAGCACAGCCCCCAGGGCTAGAATTCTTCAAGGAACATGGATCCTGCTGACCACGTGGAGACCCCACCAGGGAGCCCCAAACCATTGCAGACACTGTGCTTGTGGTCCTGCTCATCCCTGGGCCCCTCATCTCATCCACATCCCCTCCCCAGGGCCAGCTCCCTGCGTAGGGCCCCACGGTGGCATCTAAGCCTTTGCAGATCTGAGGGACATCTAGAAGCCAGCCTGTCCCCGTGGGTCTGTGGGAAAGCACACGGATGTGAGCATTTGGCATTGCCCCAGGGAAGCAGCACGGAGACTGTCTTTGCTGTGTTGATAGAAGCATACGAGCTTCAGAATTCTCTCCCAGGAGGAACTGAGTTTACGGGACTGGTGTATCCTTAAAAAAGGTCTGAAAAAGTCTCAAAACCCCTAGCAATGTGACAGTGTACTTCCCTCCCCAAGTCAGTCTGTAAAGACTGGAGGGAGTGACTGCTTCTTTAAATGCAAACACAGCAGCGTGAGGCTTCAAGGGACAGACATCAAAGGACTAAAATATAAACAGAGAATAATTTTCAGTTACTGACCCCAAATAATGGATATGGACGATTTGTCTGACAAGTAATTCAAAGCAATTCCTTAAGAATTTCATTGAGATAGAAGAAAACAGTGGAAAAGGAAATGGCAACCCACTCCAGAATTCTTGCCTGGGAAATCCCATGGACACAGGAGCCTGGAGGGCTACAGTCCATTGAGTCTGAAAGAGTCAGACAGAAGTGTAGTGACTTAGCATGCATGCATGCAATCCTTTATATTTAGAGTAACTCTTGATAGATAAGGATGTATTAATATTATGTGTTTTTTTTTACAGGATGTTTTATAGTTTCCTAATTCCTTTCTTCCTCTGATGGCTTGCCTTTGTGAATTCATGATTTTAGTTATAGTAGTATGCATTTAATAAACTTCTCTTTACCATTTGTGAATCTAGAATGGATTCCTGCTTTGTTTACCATGAGATTTACCTAAAACACCGTACAGAGAGAGCAGTGTATTTTTTGCTGATAATATATGAACATCAACCACATGTTAAATCTCCTTCCTTTTACTTTTCTCCATTTTATCTTTTTGATGTCATGATTTGCCTCCTCTTATAGTGTGTACTTAATTAAAAAATTATTGTAGCTATAGTAATTTTTATATTCTTGTGCTTTAACTCTTAAATAGTTGTGTTTAACATTCCATACCAAAGTACTGCAGTGTTCTGAATGTGAATGTGCACTTAAATTTACCAGTGTACTAGGTATCTTCATGGAGTGAATTAGCATTCTTTCACTTCAGCTTGAATAATTCCTTTTAGTATTTCAGTAGGGAAGGTCTGTGTGTCTGCTCTGTCACCTCATCTGTGTCTGATTCTTTGCCACCCTATGGGCGGCAGACCCCCAGGTTCTCTGTCCATGGGGTTCTCCAGGTAAGAATACTGGAGTGGGTTGCCATGCCCTCCTCAAGGAAGGTCTAGTTGTGTTCAATTTCCTCAGTGTTTGTTGGTCTGGTGAAGTCTTTATATTCTTTTCTTTTCTGAATGATATTTTCAAATATTCTTCTTTGGCAGTTTTTTCTCTCAACACTTGGAATATATCATCCCACTTTCTCCTGGTCTAGTAGGTTTCTGCTGAGAGATATGCTAAGATCCAAATGAAGGCTCCTTAGTAAATTTCAAGGTTTTTGTTTTGTTAACTTGTTTGTTTTTTCCTCATGCTGTTTGAAGTCTTCTCTATTTTTCTTTGATTTTTGCAACTTTATTATAATGTGTGTTGTAGAGGATTTTTTATGTTGATTTAGTTTGGTCACCTGTAAGCTTCCTGAATATTCAAATATCATTCTTGAATTGGGAAGTTCTCGACATTACTCCTTAAATATATTTTCTGCCTCATCTCCTTTTCTCCTCCTGGAACTTCAATAATTTGCAAATCAGTTCTGTTTTCAATGTAGCATAGATCATGTAGCCTTTTTTTGTTCTTTTTCATTCTTTTGTTTTTAAAATTTTTTTAAATTTTATTTTTAATTTCCCTTGACAGGATAACTTTGATATATCATCTATCGCACAGTTTCTTCTGCCTTTTTGACTCTGTGGTGGATACTCTTTAATGCGTTTTTCATTTCATCCTTGGAGCCTTCAGCACCAGGGTTTCTTTTTTTTTTTATGATTTGGAATTTTTTATTAAACTGCTTGTTTTGTCCATTGTTTATTGTTTTCCTGCTTTTGTTCAAGTATCTTACTGTATATTTTCTGTAACACACCGAGTTATTTAAAATGGCTGTTTTGAATTCTTCACTGGATAAATCACAAATCTCCATCTTTGGATGTGAATATTGAAGATTTTTATACTTTGTTGCTGTCATGATACTTTGTGTTCATCTTCCTTGATCTTTTGTAGTGCTGTTTTTTATAATTAAAGTACCAGTCTCTTTTGGGTGAGAGACAACTTCCTTCAACCCTGCTAGAGACTCCGCAGCTATTTTAGATCTTCTATAAATGGCACCTGCTGACATTCTCATCCCTGTTACGCCAGAATTTCTCTGCTTCTATGTCTTGTCTAGACACATTAGTACACCAGAAATGGTACTGACAGCCTGTCCTTTGTTTCCCCCAAAGTAGCACTACATCTTTTTTTCTTTTTGCATCTTTTTTTTTTTTCACTTTCTTTTTTTTTTTTTTTATTTAGTTAGAATTTATTTTTTTTTTATTTTTATTTTTTTTTTGCATCTTTTTAAAATTTTGTTTTACTTTTTAAAATTTTTATTTTAATTGAAGGCTATTTACTTGACAATATTGTGGTGGTTTTTGCCATACATTGACATGACTCAGCCATGGGTGTATATGTGTCCCCCATCCTGAACCCCCCTCCCACCTCCTTTCTCATCCCATCCCTCAGGGTCATTGTAGGGCACCAGCCCTGAGCACCCTGTCTCATGCATCGAACCTGGACTGGCGATCTGCTTCATATGCGATAATATGCATGTTTCAATGCTACTAATATTGTATTCTTATGGGCCACAGATTTAAGCCAAATTTCTGTGCATGCTCCCTGGTGGTCTGCCAAAGGTTGCTCTTCCCTCTGAGTCAGTTGTTACCACAGGGATCTGGCAGCAGGGTGGAAGGGTGTGTGAATGAAGCAGACAGGTCCTCCTGTGAAAACCTGGAGTTTCATAGAAAGACTTAGCTCCATGCATGAGTTTATAAGATAGGTTTTTCAGGGTTTCTGGAGTACAGATGAGAGGGAATTGAGATGGTTCACGAGCCACTGCAGGCATCACAGTTAAGACAGAGATCTGTCTGCCTTTTACCTCATGCATGCATGAGTGAGCCTCCTCCTGGGTCCCTTGGCATATGGAATTTTGGGGGTGGGTAGTTGTTTATTTTGGATTTATTTATTTTTAATTGAAGGGTAATTGCTTTACAGTATCATGTTGGGTTCTAACAAACACAACAAGAATCAGCCATAGATTTACCCATGTCCCCTCCCGCATGAACATCCCTCCCAGCACTCTGCCCACCCCACCCTTCTAGGTTGTTACCAGCTCTGGTTTGAGTTCCCTGAGCCATACAGCAAATCCCCGTTGACTGTCTATTTTGCCTATGGTAGTGCAAGTTTGCATGCTGACCCCCTGCATACATCCCACCCTCTACCTCCGCCCTGGCAGCCAATCCGTGAGTCTGTTCTCATGTCTGTGTCTCTATTGCTGCTGTGCGGGAGGTTTATCAGCACAACATGTCTAGGTTCCATATAGATGTGTTAGTCTATGATATTGGCTTTTCTCTTCCTGACTTACTTCACTCTGTATATCAGGCACTATGTTCATCCACCTCTTTAGGACTCACTCGAATGAATGCATTCCTTTTTATGACTGACTAACCTATATGCAGGTCAGGAAGCAACAGTTAGATCTGGACATGAAACAACAGACTGGTTCCAAATAGGAAAAGGAGTACATCAAGGCTGTATATTGTCACCCTGCTTATTTAACTTATATACAGAGTACATCATGAGAAACTCTGGGCTGGAAGAAGCACAAGCTGGAATCAAGATTGCCGGGAGAAATATCAATAACCTCAGATACACAGATGACACCACCCTTATGGCAGAAAGTGAAGAGGAACTAAAAAGCTTCCTGATGAAAGTGAAAGAGGAGAGTGAAAAAGTTGGCTTAAAGCTCAACATTCAGAAAACTAAGACCATGGCATCTGGTCCCATCAGTTAATGGGAAATAGATGGGGAGACAGTGTAAACAGTGTCAGAGTTTATTTTCTTTGGCTCCAAAGTCACTGCAGGTGGTGATTGCAGCCATGTTATTAAAAGACACTTACTCCTTGGATAGAAGCTTATGACCAACCTTGATAGAATATTAAAAAGCAAAGACATTACTTTGCCAACAAAGGTCCATCTGGTCAAGGCTATGGTTTTTCCAGTGGTCATGTGTGGATGTGAGAGTTGGACTGTGAAGAAAGCTGAGTGCCAAAAAATTGATGCTTTTGAACTGTGGTGTTGGAGAAGACTCTTGAGAGTCCCTTGGACTGCAGGGAGATCCAACTAGTCCATCCTAAAGATCAGTCTTGGGTGTTCATTGGAAGGACTGATGCTGAAGCTGAAACTCCAGTACTTTGGCCATGTCATGCGAAAAGTTAACTCATTGGGAAAGACCCTGATGCTGGGAGGGATTGGAGGCAGGAGGAGAAGGGGACGACAGAGGATGAGATGGCTGGATGGCATCACCGACTCGATGGACATGAGTTTGTGTAAACTCCGGGAGTTGGTGATGCACAGGGAGGCCTGGCGTGCTGTGATTCATGGGGTGGCAAAGAGTCAGACATACTGAGCAACTGAACTGAACTGAACTGAATATTCCATTGTATATATGTAGCATAGCTTCTTTATTCATCTGTCAATGGACAGCTATGTTGGTTCCATGTCCTAGCTGTTGTGAATGGAGCTGCAGTGAACATTGGGGTACACGTGTCTTTTTCAGTTTTGGTTTCCTCAGGGTACATACCTAGGAGTAGGGATGGTGGGTCATATAGTGATTTTACTCCTTGCTCCGTAAGGACTCTCCTTACTGTTCTTCATAGTGGCTGGATCAATTTACATTCCCACCAACAGTGCAACGAGGGATCCCTTTGTTCCACACCCTCTCCAGCATTTATTGTTTGTAGACTTTTTGATGATGGTCATTCTGACTGGTGTGAAGTGATATCTCATTGTAGTTTTGATTTGCATTTCTCTAATAATGAGTGATATTGAGGATATATTCATGTGTTTATTAGCCATCCTAGGTCTTTGGACAAATGTCTGTTTAGGTCTTTTCCCCACTTTTTGATTGGGTTGCTTGTTTTTGTGGTATTGATCTCTATGAACTGCTTATATCTTTTGGAAATTAATCCTTTGTCAGTTGTTTCATTTGCTATTATTTTTTCCCATTCTGAGCATTTCCATTTCACCTTATTCATAGTTTCCTTTGCTTTGGAGAAGCTTTTAGTTTAATTATGTCCCACTTGATTATCTTTGTTTTTATTCCACTACTCTAGGAGGTGGGTCATAGAGGAGCTTGCTGTGATTTATGACATAGGGTGTTCTGCCTGTGTTTTCCATCCATTTTGAGTTTATTTTTGTGTATGGTGTTAGGAAGTAATCTAGTTTCATTCTTTTCCGTGTAGCTGTCAAGTTTTCCCAGAAGCACTTATAGAAGAGAGTCTCTTTGCCCCATGGTATATTCTTGCCTCTTTTGTCAAACATAAGGTATCCACAGATGTGTGGGTTTATCTCTGGGCTTTCTATATTGTTCCATTGGCCTATATTTCTGTTTTCCTGCCAGTACAATACTGTCTGGATGACTATAGCTCTGTAGTCAGTCTGAAGTCAGGAAGGTTGAATCCTCTAGCTCTATAGCTCTATTTTTCTTTCTGAAGATTGCTTTGGCTCTTCATGTCTTTTGTGTTTCCATATGAATTGTGAGACTTTTTTTTCTAATTCTGTGAAAAATAGCATTGGTATTTTGATACAGATGGCATTGGATGTGTAGATTATATTGGGTAGTATAGTCATTTTCACAATGTTGATTCTTCCAACCCAGGAACATGGAATAGCTCTCCATCTGTTTATGTTGTCTTTGATTTCTTTCCTCAATGTCTTGTACTTTTCTGTATACAGCTCTTATGTCTCCTTAGCTAGGTTTTTCCCTAGGCATTTTATTCTTTTTGTTGCAATGGTAACCGGGATTGATACCTTAATTTCTCTTTCTAATGTTTCATTGTTAGTACAGAGGAATGCAGGTGATTTCTGTGTATTCTTTTTGTATGCTGTCACTTGGCTAAATTCACTGATTACCTCTAGTAATTTTCTGAAAGTATCTTTAGGGTTTTCTATGTGTAGTATTGTCTGTGTGCAAACAATGAGAGTTTTGTTTCTTCTTTTCGAATCTGGATTCTCCAATCTGGATTCCTTTTATTTCTTTTTCTTCTCTGATTGCTGTAGCTGGGGCTTTCAAACAATGTTCACTAATAGTGGTGAGAGTGGGCAGGCACCCTTGTCTTTTCCTGATCTCAGAGGGAATGATTTCAGTTTTTCACCTTTGAGAATTATGTTTGCTCTGGGTTTCTCGTATGTGGCCTTTATTATGTTGAGGTAGGTTCCTTCTTTGCTCGTTTTTTAGAGTATTTACCATAAATGGGTGTTGAAATTTTTCAAAAGCTTTTTCTGCATCTATTGAGATGACCATATGGTTTTATCTTGCAATTTGTTAATATGGTATATCACATTGATGGATTTGTGTATATTGAAGAATGCTTGCATCCTTGGGATTAACCCAACTTGATCATGGTGTACTATCTTTTTAATGTATTTTTGAATTCTGTTTGCTAGAGTTTTGTTGAGGATTTTTCCACCTATTTTCATCAATGATATTGGCATGTAATTTGCTTTATTGTGTTGTCTTTGTCTGGTTTTGGTGTTAGGGTGATGATGGCCTTGTAGAATGAGTTTGGAAGTAAGTGTTCCTTCCTCTGCAGTTTTTTGAAAGAGTTTTATAAGAATAGGTATTTAAAAAAAAAAAGAATAGGCATTAACTCTTCTCTAAATGTTTAAGAGAATTCACCTGTGAAACCATCTAGCTCTGTGCTTCAATGTTTTGGGAGTTTTTTAAATCACATTTTGTATTTCAGTGCATATAATTGGCTTGTTCATAATTTCTATTTCTTCCTGGTTCAGTCTTGGAAGATTGAACTTTTCTAAGAATATATCCATTTCTTTCAGGTTGTCCATTTTATTGGCATATAGTTGCTCATAATAGCCCCTTTGTATTTCTGTGTTGTCTGTTAATCTCTCCTTTCTCATTCCTAATTTTGTTGATTTAATTTCTCTCTCACTTTTTCTTGATGAGTTTTACTAATTGACAATTTTGTTTATCTTCCCAAAGAAGCATCTTTTAATTTTATTAATCTTTACTATTGTTCCTTCATTTCTTTTTCATTTATTTCTGCTCTGATCTGTGGGATTTCTTTCCTTCTACTAACTTTGGGTGTTTGTTTGTTTTTTTCTCATGTCCTGCTTTATCCAGTTGTTTTAGATGTAAAGTTAGGTTGTCTATTTGATGTTTTTCTTGTTTCTTGCTATAAACTTTACTCTTAGAACTGTTTTGTTGTATCCCATATGCTTTGAGTTGTTGTGTTTTCATTGTCATTTGTTTCAAGAATTGTTTGATTTCCCTTTTGATTTCTTCACAAACCTGTTTGTTATGTAAAAGCATATTGTTTAATCTGCAAGTGTTTGTGTTTTTTTTACTGTAATTGATATCTAGTCTCATAGTATTGTGGTCAGAAAAGATGCTTCATAGAATTTCAATTTTTAATAATTTACTGAGGTTTGATTTTTTATGGTCTATTCTGGAAAACATTCCATGCACACTTGAGAAGAAAGTGTGTTCTTTTGGATTTGTGTGGAAAATGCTGAAGAAATAAATTAGGTCCATTTGGTCTAATGTTTCATTTAAGGCTTGTGTTTCCTTATTAATTTTCTGTTTTGATGATCTGTCCATTGGTGTAACTGGGCTGTTAACATCCCTTACCATTATTGTGTTGCTGTCAATTTCCCTTTTTATGTCTGTTAGTATTTGCCTTATGTATTGAAGTGCTTCTATGCTGGGTGCATAGATGTTTAGAATTTTGTCTTCTTTGGGGATTGATCCCTTGACCATTATGTAATGTCCCTTCTTTATCTTGCATAATATTCTTTATTTTAAAGTCTACTTTGTCAGAAATGAGAATTGCCACTTCAACTTCCTTTTGATTTCCATGGGCATGGAATATGTTTTTCCATCCTTTTAATTTCAGCCTGTATGTGTCTCTAGGTCTGAAGTGGGTCTCTTGTAGATGGGATATATGGGTCTTGTTTTTGTATCCATTAAGCCAATCTGTGTCTTTTGGTTGCAGAGTTTAATCCATTTACATTTAAAGTAATTATTTATATATTACTATTAGCATTTTCCTATTATAATATAATATAATGCTATATGTTCCTATTAGCATTTTTTAATTAATTTATTTATTTTAATTGGTGGCTAATCACTTTACAATTTGTGGTGGTTTTTGCCTTATGTTGACATGAATCAACTATGGGTGTACATGTGTCCCCCATCCTGAAGCCCCCTCCCCATCCCATCCCTCAGAGTCATCCCAGTGCACTGGTCCTGAGCACCTTGTCTCATGCATCGAACCTGGACTTGCAATCTATTTCACATATTATAATATACATGTTTCAATGCTATTCTCTCAAATCATCCCGGCCTCACTTCTCCCACAGAGTTCAAAAGTCTATTGTTTACATCCTGTCTCTTTTGCTGTCTCGCATGTAGGGTCATCATTACCATCTTTCTCAATTCCATATATATGCCTTAATATACTATACTGGTGTTTTCTTTCTGACTTACTTCATTCCGTATAATAGGCTCCATTTTCATCCACCTCATTAGAACTGATTCAAATGCATTTTTAATAGCTGAGTAATATTCCATTGTATATACGTACCACAGCTTTCTTATCCATTCATTTGCCGATGGGCTTCTAGGTTGCTTTCATGTCCTAGCTATTGTAAACAGTGCTGCAATGAACATTGGGATACACGTGTCTCTTTCAATTCTGGATTCCTCAATGTGTATGCCTAGCAGTGGGATTGCTGGATCATATGGCAGTTTTATTTCCAGTTTTTTAAGGAATCTCCACACTGTTTTCCATAGTGGCTGTACTCATTTGCATTCCTACAAACAGTGTAAGAAGGTTCCCTTTTCTCCACACTCTCCAGCTTTTATTGTTTGTAGACTTTTTATAATAGCAATTCTGACCATGAGATGGTACCTCATTGTGATTTTAATTTGCATTTCTCTGATAATGAGTGACGTTGAGCATCTTTTCATGTGTTTGTTAGGCATCTGTATGTCTTCTTTGGAGAAATGTCTGTTTAGTTCTTTGGCCCATTTTTTTGATTAGGTCGTTTATTTTTCTGTAATTGATTTACATGAGCTGCATGTATAGTTTGGAGAAAAACTCCTTGTCAGTTGTTTCATTTGCTATTATTTTCTCCCATTCTGAAGGCTGTCTTTTTACCTCACTTATAGTTTCCTTCGTTGTGCAAAAGCTTTTAAGTTTCATTAGGTCCCATTTGTTTATTTTTGCTTTTATTTCCATTATTCTGGGAGGTGAGTCATAGGGGATCTTGCTGTGATTTATGTCAGAGGGTTTTGCTCATGTTTTCCTCTAGGAGTTATATAGTTTCTGGTCTTACATTTAGATCTTTAATCCATTTGGAGTTTATCTTTGTGTATGGTGTTAGAAAGTGTTCGAGTTTCATTCTTTTACAAGTGGTTGACCAGTTTTCCCAGCACCACGTGTTAAAGAGATTGTCTTTTCTCCATTGTATATTCTTGCCTCCTTTCTCAAAGATAAGGTGTCCATCGGTGTGTGGATTTATCTCTGGGCTTTCTATTTTGTTCCATTGATCTATATTTCTGTCTCTGTGCAAGTATCATGCTGTCTTAATGAGTGTAGCTTTGTATTCTGAAGTCAGGTAGGTTAATTCCTCCAGTTTCATTCTTCTTTCTCAAGATTGCTTTGGCTATTTGAGATTTTTTTGTATTTCCATACAAATTGTGAATTTATTTGTTCTAATTCTCTGAAAAATGCCATTCGTAGCTTGATAGGGATTGCATTGAATCTATAGATTGTTTTTTGTCATATACTCATTTTCACTATATTGATTCTTCTGATCCATGAACATGATTATTTCTACATCTATTTGTGTTCTTTGATTTTTTTCATCAGTGTTTTATAGTTTTCTACATATAGGTCTTTTGTTTCTTTAGGAAAACTTATTCCGATTTCATTCTTTTCATTTCAGTGGTGAATGGAATTGTTTCCTTAATTTTTCTTTCTGTTTTCTCATTGTTAGTGTATAGGAATGCAAGGGATTTCTGTGTGTTAATTTTATATCCTGCAACTTTACTATATTCATTATTAGCTCTAGTAATTTTCTGGTGGTGTCTTTAGGGTTTTCTATGTAGAGGATCATGTCATCTGCAAACAGTGAGAGTTTTACTACTTCTTTTCTGATCTGGATTCCTTTTATTTCTGTTTTCTCTTCTGATTTCTGTAGCTAAAACTTCCAAAACTATGTTGAATAGTAGTAGTGAGAGTGGGCACCCTACTCTTGTTCCTGACTTTAGGGAAAATGCTTTCAATTTTCACCATTGAGGGTAATGTTTGCTGTGGGTTTATCATATATGGCCTTTATTGTGCTGAGTTATGTTCCTTCTATGCATGCTTTCTGGAGGGTTTTTATCAAAAATGGATGCTGAATTTTGTCAAAGGCTTTCTCGGCATCTATTGAGATAATCATATGGTTTTTATCTTTTAATTTGTTAATGTGGTGTATCACATTGACTGATTTGTGAATATTGAAGAATCCTTGCATCCCTGGGATAAAGCCCACTTGGTCATGATGTATGATCTTTTAAAATGCTGTTGGATTCTGTTTGCTAGGATTTTGTTAAGGATTTTTGCATCTATGTTCATCAGTGATATTGGTCTGTAGTTTTCTTTTTGGGTGGCATCTTTGTCTGGTTTTGGTATTAGGGTGATGGTGGCCTCATAGAATGAGTTTGGCAGTTTACCTTCCTCTGATATTTTCTGGAAGAGTTTGAGTAGGATAGGTCTTAGGTCTTCTCTAAATTTTTGGTAGACTTCATCTGTGAAGCCATCTTATCTTTGACTTTTGTTTGTTGGAGGATTTTTTATTACAGTTTCTATTTCTTTGCTTGTGATGGGTCTGTTAAGATTTTCTCTTTCTTCCTGGTTCAGTTTTGGAATGTTATACTTTTCTTAAGAGTTTGTCCATTTCTTCCAAGTTGTCCATTTTATTGTCATAAAGATGCTGATAGTAGTCTCTTGTGATCCTTTGTGTTGTTTCTGTGTTGTCTGTTGTGATTTCTCCATTTTCATTTCTAATTCTGTTGATTTGATTCTTATCCCTTTGTTTTTTGATGAGTCTGGCTAATGGTTTGTCTATTTTATTTATCTTCTCAAAGAACCAGCTTTTAGTTTTGTTGATTTTTGCTATAGTCTCCTTTGTTTCTTTTTCAACTACTTCTGCCCAGATTTTTATGACTGCTTTCCTTCTACTAACCCTGGGCTTCTTCATTTCTTCTTTTTCTAGTTGCTTTAGGTGTAAAGTTAGGTTATTTATTTGATTTTTCTCTTGTTCCTTGAGGTAAGCTTGTAATGCTATGAACCTTCCCCTTAGCACTGTTTTTACTGAATTCCATAGGTTTTGGGTTGTTGTGTTTTCATTTTCATTTGTTTCTATACATATTTTGATTTCTTTTTTAATTTCCTCTGTGATTTGTTGGTGATTCAGAAGCGTGTTGTTTAGCCTTCATATGTTTTTTATTTTTAATGTTTTTTTTTTTTCCCTGTAGTTGACATCTAATCTTACTGCAGTGTGATCAGAAAAGATACTTGAAATGATTTCAATTTTTTTTGAATTTACCAAAGCTAGATTTATGGCCCAGGATGTGATCTATCCTGGAGAAGGTTCCATGTGCACTTGAGAAAAATGTGAAATGCATTGTTTGGGGGTTAAATGTCATATAGATATCCATTAGGTCTAACTGGTCCATTGTATCATTTAAAGTTTGTGTTTCCTTGGAAATTTTCTGCTTAGTTGATCTATCCATAGGTGTGAGTGGGTTATTAAAGTCTCCCACTATTATTGTGTTACTTTTAATTTCCCCTTTCATATTTGTTAGCATTTGCCTTACATATTGCAGTGTGCCTGTGTTGGTTGCATATATATTTATAACTTATATATCTTCTTGGATTGATCCTTTGATCATTATTTAGTGTCTTTCTCTGTCACTTTTCAAGGCCTTTCAGAGTCTATTTTATCTGATATGAGTATTGCCCCTGCTGGTTTTTTTGGTCTGCATTTGCTTGAAATATATTTTTCCAGCCCTCTACTTTCAGTCTGTGTGTGTCCCTTGTTTTGAGGTGGGTCCCTTGTAGTCAGCATATATAGCAGTATTGTTTTTGTATCCATTCAGCCAGTCTTTGTCTTTTGGTTGGGCCACTCAACCCATTTATATTTCGGGTAATTATTGATAAGTATGATCCCATTGCCATTTATTTTGTTGTTTTGGATTCGAGTTTATAAACTTTTATAGCTTCCCTTGTAGCTCAGTCAGTAAATAATCTGGTTACACTGCAAGAAACCCGGGTTCGATCCCTGGGTTGGGATGATCCCCTGGAGAGGGAAATGGCAACCCACTCCAGTATCCTTGACTGGAAAATCTCATGGATAGAGGAGCCTGGTGGGCTGCAGTCCATGGGGTTGTAACAAGTCGGGCATGACTGAGTGACTAACACTTACTTACTTATAAACCTTTTCTGTTTTTCCTGTCTAAAGAAGTTCCTTTATCGTTTGTTGATGAGATAGTTTGGTGGTGCTGAACTCACTCAGCTTTTGCTTGTCTGTAAAGCTTTTGATTTCTCCTTCATATTTGAATGAGATCCTTACTGGGTATAGTAATGTGGATTGTAGGTTTTTCTCTTTCATCACTTTAAGTATGTCCTACCAATCCCTTCTGGCCTGAAGAGTTTCTGTAGAAAGATCAGCTGTTATCCTTATGGGGATCCCCTTGTGTGTTATTTGTTGCTTTTCCCTTACTGCTTTTAATATTTGCTGTTTGTCTTTGGTCTTCATTAAGTTGATTAATATGTGTCTTGGGGTGTTTCACCTTGGGTTTATCCTGTTGGGACCCTCTGGCTTTCTGGACTTGGGTGGCTGTTTTCTTCCACATTTTAGGGAAGTTTTCAACTATTATCTCCTCAAGTATTTTCTCATGACCTTTCTTTTTGTCTTGTTTTTCTGGGATGCTTATGATTCAAATGTTGGGATGTTTAATGTTGTCCCAGAGGTCTCTGAGGTTGTCCTCCTTTCTTTTAATTCTTTTTTCTTTTTTCCTCTCTGCTTCATTTATTTCCACCATTCTATCTTCCACCTCACTTATCCTATCTTCTGCTTCAGTTATTCTACTGTTGGTTTCCTCCAGAGTGTTTTAGTTATTGCATTATTCATTGTTGATTGACTCTTTTTTTTTCTTTTCTAGGTCTTTGTTAAACATTTCTTTCATCTTCTCAGTCCTCATCTCTAGTCTATTTATCTGTACCTTCATTTTGTTTTCAAGATTTTAGATCATCTTTACTATCATTATTCTGAATTCCTTTTGAGGTAGACTCCGTATCTCCTCCTCTTTTGTATGGTTTGTTGGGGATTTATCATGTTCCTTTACCAGCTGAATATTTCTCTGCCTTTTTGTTTTGTTTAGATTGCTCTGTTTTGGGTGGCCTTTCTGTATGATGGAAGTTTATGGTTCCTCTTTATTGTGGAGGTTGGTCCCTGTGGGTGTGGTTGGATGTGTGGTTTGTCAAGGTTTCCTGGTTAGGGAAGCTTGCATCCATGTTCTGGTGGGTGGAGCTAGATCTCCTCTCTGAGTGCAATGAAGTGCCCAGTAGTGAGTTTTGAGTTGCCTATGGCTTTGGTGTGACTTTGGGCAGCCTGTATTTTAATGCTCAGGGCTATGTGCCTGTGTTTCTGGAGAATTAGTGTGGTATGTCTTGCTCTGGAACTTGTTGGCTCTTGGGTGGAGCTTGGTTTCAGTGTAGATATGCAGGGTTTTGGATGAGCTCCTGTCAATTAATGTTTTCTGGAGTCAGGAGTTCTTTGGTGTTCTCAGGTTTTGGATTTAAGCCTCCTACCTCTGGCTTTCAGCCTTAATCTTACAGTAGCCTCAAGACTTCTCCATCCATACAGCACTGCTGATAAAACATGGTGAAAAGAATCTCCACAGTGAGGGACACCCAGAAAGGTTTACAGAGTTACATGGAGAAGAGAAGAGGGAGGAGGAAGATAGAAGTGACCAGGAGTTGAAAAGGGGAAATCAAAAGGGGAGAGAGCAATCTAGGCAATAATCAATTTCCTATGTGCTGTCCACAGTCTGGAACACCCAGAGAGGGTCACGGAATTAAGTAGAGAAAATAAGAGGGAGAAGGGAGATAGAGGTGACCATGAGGAGAAGAGGGACAGTCAAAAGGAGAGAGACGAATCTAGCCAGTAATCATTTCCCTAAGTGTTCTCCACAGCCCGGAACACCCAGAGAGATTCAGAGTTAAGTACAGAAGAGTAGGGGGAGGGAGGAGATACAGGTGCCCTGGGGGGAGAAAAGTGTGAGTCAAAAGGGGAGAGAACAATCAAACCAGTAATCACACCCCTAAGTAAAAATGGGTACTGAAGATTAGATTCTTAAAGGTACAAAATTGATAAGAAATACCAATGAGCAAAGATTAAAAATCTAGAGTAGAGGTTAAACTCTGAAAAATACAATATTAAAAATACAAAAAAAAATCAATCACAAATTATAAGAAATATATATGTGAAATTTGCTTTAAAAATAGGGTCTTTTTTGAAAGGTAATAGTAAGTTATAAAAATGAAAATTAAAGAAGTAATAAAGAACTTAAAAATAAAAATTAAAAGTGATAATAGTAAAAATATATCTAGGAATTTCTCTGGAGCTGTTGAGGGCAGTGTGGGGTCAGTTCAGTTTCAGATAGTTCCTTGTTCCAGCTTATACTTCTTCTCAAGGTCTATAGGCCTTTCCAGTGCTTAGTCGATGCTAACTACAGGGTTTCAATCTGTTGTGCCTGTCACGTTGAGAGCGGTTCCCTTTTCTTTGTTTATTTTGGCTTCCTCTGTTTGCAAGTCTCTTCAGTGTCTAATTTCCGCCCTGACATAAGGGGGCGAAGGTGGTCATTTATTTAGCCTCACTTGTTCAGCTGTGCTGTGGGGAGGGAGGAGCACTGCAGACAAATATCACTGGCTGTGTGGGGAGTGCTCGCAGTGCCTGGGCCACACTGGGTTTGCCCCGCTCATGGCACGTGTGCTTTCCCAGTCTACACTGTTCAAACTCCAGGGTGCTCTGAAGGGGAGCTGTCCAAAGTGGGTCCTGGGTTGCGTGCACATCCCAGGCCTAAGCTGCTCAGGCTCAGGTTCTCGGGTACTGCACAGGGGCGCAGACTCTGTTGGGGCTGCGTTTTGTGCCCTCCCCAGGTCCTAGCAGCTCAGGTGACCAGGTGCTTGGTGAGCACACTGTCCCAGGTGAACAGTGCATCATATCACCTCCCTGGTCCCACTCGCTTGGTTTCCGGGGTGCGCCACAAGAGTGTCATCTCAGGTGTGCTGTGTGTCTCCTCTGGGGGGCTGATCTCAGGCTGTGACCCTCCTGGCAGATGTCAGCCATCCAGGAGCCCAGGAAGATGTGGTTAGCAACTGGCAGCCTGCTCCCAGTTTGGTAGAGGATGCCGTCTCTGGGGCCATGATTGCCTCTTGCCTCCCGGCTCTGGCTGTCGCTTTCCTGCCTCTCTGCCTCTGGTCTGGGGAGGAGCCGGTTTGCAGCCTGATAACTCTCCTTAGGTGTTGGCTCAATCCTTTGTCCTGTGAGCGGGCCAGGCTGTGCCTTAGGTTAGAGCTTTCTCCCTCTCTCTCTCTTTTCCTTTTTCCCTCTCTCTCTGGCTATCCCACAGTTTCGGTTGCTATCTCACGTTAGCTCCCTCAGATTGTCCTCAGGACATTCAGGACTGGTCCTTAACCCTAAGCAATGCAACCCGTGCCTCCCCCACTCACTGGCGGCAGACAGGAGTGTCTAAGCTATTTTTCTGCTGAGAGTTGTGGTTAAGGCATGTATTCTGTGGGTTTTGTTTTATTTTTTGTTTTTTTCCCTCCCTGTTATGTTGCCCTCTGAGATTCCAAAACTCCCCACAGACCCACTGGTGAGAGGGTTTCCTGGTGTTTGGAAACTTCTCCTCTTTCACGACTCCCTCCCCAGGACGGGTCTCTGTCCCTAACTCTTTTGTCTCTCTGTCTTTTATATTTTGTTCTACTTCCTTTGGAAGAGAATGGGCTACCTTTCTGGGTGCCTGGTGTCCTCCGCCAGTGTTCAGAAGCTGTTTTGTGGAAGTTGCTCAGCATTCAAATGATTTTTTGTTGAATTTGTGGGGGAGAAAGTGGTATCCCCATCTTATTCCTCCACCATCTTAAGACCACCTGCAATTAGCATTTTCTTAGTTGTTTTGGGTTTTTTGTAGGTCTTCCCTTTGTCTTATGCTTATTGCCTATATAAGTCTCTTTAATATATGTTGTAAACATGGTTTGGTGGTGCTAAATTCTCTTAACTTCTGCTTGTCTGTAAAGATTTAATTTTTCCATCAATTTTGAATGAAATACTTGCCATGTGGAGTAATCTTGCTTGTAGATTTTTCCTTTTCAGTACTGTAAATATATCCTGCCATTCCTTTCTGGCCTGCAGGATTTCTGCTGAAAGATCAGCTGTTAATTGAGTGGCTTTTCCCTTGTGTGTTACTTGTTGCTTTTCCCTTGCTGCTTTTAATATTCTTTCTTTGTGTTTAATCTCTGCAGATTAATATGTGTCTTGATGTGTTTCTCCTTGGGTTTATCCTGTATTGGACTCTGTGCTTCTTGAACTTGATTGGACTATTTCCTTTCCCATGCTGGGACAGTTTTCAACTGTAGTATCTTCAAAAAAATTCTCAGTGCCTTTCTTCTTTTCTTCTTCCTCTGGGACCTCTATAACTCAAATGTTAGTGTGTTTAATACTGTCCCAGAGGTCTCTGAAGCTCTCCTCAATTATTTTCCTTCTTTTTCCTTTATTCTGCTCATCGGCAACTATTTCCACCATTCTATCTTCCAGCTCACTGTTCCCTTCTTCTGCTTCAGTTAATCTATTATTGTTTCCTTCTAGAGTATTTGTAATTTCAGTAATTGTGTCATTCATCTTTGTTTATTCTTTATTTCTTCTATATCCTTGGTAATTGTGTTAGTTGTGTTGTTGCTTCTTGGCATTTTATGCATTCTATTTTCAAGGTTTTGGAACATCTTTACCATCATTATTCTGAATTTTTTTTTCAGGTATTTGAACTATTTCGTCGTCTTCTTCTTTTTTTTTTTTTTTGTCTTCTGTGCTTCTAGTTTGTTCCTTCATTTGAGCAATATTTTTTTGCCTTTTCTTTTTTTTTCTTTTTAATTATTGTATTTGAGGTCTCCTTTTCTCAAGCTTTCAGGTAGAACTCCTCCTTCCTTTTGGTTTCTGCCTGTGGTGTGTAAGGTTGTGCCAGGAGTTTGTGTGGGCTTCTTTTGGGTGTGACTTTTGTTTGTACTCTGGTGAAAGGAGGTAAGTTTTTTTCCCCTCTAATGGGCAGGACTGTATGAAGTGACAATCCTGTTTGCTGATGACTGGGTTTGTGTTTTATCTTGTTTTTTTTTTCCCCCTTCTAATGGTCAGGACTTTGTGAGGGGACAAGCCTGTTTGCTAATGACTGGGTTTGTGTTTTATCATGTTTGTTTCTCCCCCTCTAAGGGGCAGGACTTTGTGAGGGGAATCCTGTTTGCTGATGACTGGGTTTGTGTTTCATCGTGTTTCTTTCCCCCTCTAAGGGGCAGGACTTTCTGAGGGTGCTGGGTCGGCAGGATCCAGGGGGTACCCTCAGGATGAACGGCGTCGGCGAGAGAGAGAGAGAAGACACATGAGACTAGCCTTGATAGGGCCAAGTCTGCGAGGGAGAGAGAAAGAGAGAAAGAGAGAGAGAGTGACCAGACGGAGGGTGCAGCTGGCAGAGTCTGGCAATGCTTTATTTTTTACCATAGCTTTTATACCCTAAGTTAGTACATTTCTAAGGGGAAGATAGTTTAACATTATGTCAGCTTGTCCTTCACAAAACCAGGGTGTTTTCTGCATACTTCTTTGTTTATGAGGGTCTTGTACATTATCTTCTGGCCTGGGGGCCTATTAACATTTTATGCAAGTCAGGTGAATGTAAACCTGTTTTCTGTTTCTATGGTGACCTTAACAGAAGAGTTACAGTCTCATAGGGCAACAGGACAGCATGTTACAACATAATAAAAATATGACCCTGTTAATACCAACATCAATTCTTCTGCAAAAGTTGTCAGTTAAATTTATCTAAAAGTTTTACCCCATACAGCCTCTGTGGCTCTAATAAGGCGGCCTCTGCCTAGCACTCCTGGCTAATAATTAACAACTATTTCATTGTTACAACACTAGGGCTAAGCTCTTATTTTTCTAGATCTATAACTATATTAACAATGGTTTCCATAGCACAGCCTTAGCACACTAAAAGCAAAAACACAGCAAGCAAATGCTAACCCAATAATCATTTTATAATAATTTTTTCTTATATTTTCTAATAAAACTCCTTCATCCCTCAAAAATGCTCTATATCTACTAGGGCTTTTATATAATCAGGTTCTTTATGCTATTTTATGATTAAAATATTATAAGCAATCATGCATATTAGTACCAAGGGCATAAATGCATTTGGCTAACAAACTACCAGCAAAGGAGTTTAAATTAAAACACTCCTTTCACCCTAAATAATCTCATAAAATACCACCACCCAAAAAACTTATAGATTAAAGTTCTAAATTGATTCTTATTTGGAAAGAAATCTGGGAAGGCCTTTTCCTATGTTACAGAAATTAGGGAGTAGTCTATTAAAGCAAGCATCAGAAGAACAGATATCATCTTTAAGGTGAGCACTGAGGGCAGCATTGGGGCAGCTTTTCGGAATCCTTGAAAACCTGATCCACCTTGCCGGTCAGGTTTTCTCCCTCATGACCTTGTCATGGGTAGGATCTCGTGTGCTGGCTCCCAGCATGAGGGGAATCCTGTTTGCTGATGACTGGGTTTGTGTTTCATCGTGTTGGCTGTTGGGTGAGGCCTCCTCCACTGGGTGATGCAGGTGTGAAGAGCAGAGGCCTTTATGGGACTTCTCACTAACAGACACTGCCTGGGCTAGGAGTCTTATGGCAGTCTAGAGTCTTGTCAGCGCTCCCACTGCAAAGGCTCTGGGCCTGATCTCTGGGGGGGAAGTGATATTTCACAGGTGGCTTGTAATGGCATTAAACGGAATAAAAACAAACACACTAAAGCAAGAAACAAACTACAACTCCCAGAAAAATGGCAAATACAGAATCAGGCAAGTACTAACAAAAAAATGGGAAATATACACATACATGTACACACAGAGACAAAACCAAAAGAGTGAAGAAAAAAAAAAGTAGAAGAGATTGATCCAGTGAGCAAAGGAGAGCAAAAATGATATCAACTAGTTATTAACAAATCTGACTGAAAGTGTAAGCTGGAAAACAAAACCAAAGTCATGTGTCAACTGGGGAATAAAACAACTAAAGCTAAACAGACTAATAAGCATAGTAAGGATAAGCAAGAAACAGAAAAAAAAGAAAGAAAGGCTAGAAAAGCAAATTTAAATAGAGGTAGATAAAGAAGTTTTACATACATTAAAGAAAAGTAACAACAGAAAAAGAATAAGAAAAGCAAACAAAAGAATATATGTGGAAAAATAGTGATAATAATTTTTTTAAAAACTTTGAAAATGAAAAGAGGAAAACAACCCTCAAAACCATAAAAGACCAATGTAGAGGCAGAAGTATTTAAAGGAAATTAAATGTGTTGTTAAAAAAAAGTTCTCAAAAGTGTAAATAGATTTAATTGTAGTATTAAAACCAACAACTACAACAACACAGAGCAAAAATCAAGTAAAAATTTAAATACCTAGTAGCAACTACAAAATAAGTTAAAATATAAGAATAATACATATTTTTCTTGGGTGAGCTGTCAGCATCCTTTTCCTCAATGTGAGTCACAGTCCACCTCACCTCCCTAGGATGCCCTCCAGTTCTGGGCTGGTCTCTTACCTGTTGTGGCGGCAGCTCAGGCTATTGTCAGGAGGTATGTGACTATTAGGGATATTTCTAGCTTCTGACAGCTCTGCCAGGGAGGATTGAGCATGGAGGTGACACAGATGCTTGAATTATGGGAACCCTGGCAATGCTAAGCGTGCAGGGAAGCCACCTGACTCAGCTGCAGGAGCTGTGGCCCTATTAGAGTCTTTCCCTAGCTTCTGGCACCTGGCCATCAGAGGGCCTCTTTGGCTGGTGGTTCTTCTCTGTTGCTTGACCCCTTCAAGCACTTACAGAGCCCCCCTGTTGGGGTCATTCTCTGTTGTTCATCGCATTCGGGGACTTAAAGATCACCTTGGCTGGGGTCCTTCTGTGTTGCTTTGCACGTCAGGTCCTTAAAGGGCCACCCTCCCTGCTTTGTTTCCGCAGTCTGGTGCTGATATGTGCAGAGAGAGAGGGTCAGAGATGGCTCCATCCTCTGTGTGTGACTCAGCAGTATCACCCTGCCTCCAGGTTAGCTGGCTTTCCTTCATAAGCATTTCCCACTGCGCTCTCCTCTCTGAGGTTCCCTCACACCATCTCCCTTCAGTCAACAGCAGACCTTGCCCTGGGACTGCTTTCCAATCTCTGTGTTCCAGCTCCAAGCTGCAGCACTTTCTAGGGGACTTGCGTCCTGTCTGGGGTATGTGTGGCTGTGGCAAGGATTGTCTGTGTGATCCTCACTCCATTCAGACTCACACAGATCAGCTGCTTCACTCTCCAGCAGCCTCAATGCTTCACCTCTGTCACAAACATTTCCCTCCCCTGCAGCTCTGTTCCTGCTTCAGTTCCCCCACCTCAGGTGCAGATCCAGTTCTTCTCACTCTTCTCGTTTTACCCTCCTTCCTTTGTCCTACTGAGTGTTGCATGGTTCTATATATCTTTTTCCGGTGGTCAGGTTCTCAGCTGGTGTTCTGCAAGATCTTCTGTGTCTGGAGGTGTATTCCTGACGTATCCGTGGAGAGAGATGTACTCCGCGTGCACTTACTCTTTCACCATCGTGGATCTCAGTGTATGGTATAGAGCCCACACCTCACTCTAAGTCAGGTTTGCTGTGGGTGGGTGTCCAATTTCTTTTGTTGGGTCGGGATAAAAAGCAATGGATATTTTATTCTTCTCATTTGAACATACTTCTCACTTGATCATTTTTCTTGACTCACTGTGTGGATATCTGTGCATTAGTCTAAACATCCACTTCTCCTAGTCTTCACAGACTAGCCTCAGAAGTAGAACCTTTCCATAATTCAGCCTTTTCAATCAGCCTGGCCAGAATTTTGGGTGCCTCTCTAACCTCTCTGCTCAGCCAAACTTCTGTGTTTGTAGTCAGCGTCCTCCAGGAGTCTAGAGTATGCAGTGATCTACACGTCAGAATACTTGTGGAGCAGGCAATTTGGAGTTAATCACCTCGCTCACTCTGCACTGAACTGGGGAGAGGAGCTGTGACAAATGCCTGCATGCTGCTTCACACCCTGTGCCTTCTGCACCATGCTTTAGCTCTCGGTAGTCCGGAGGCACCATGCAAATTGTGGGCTTCATCAGCTCTCAGGGACAGGTTAGTTAGAAGCCAATTCCTCAGGCAGAGCTGGAAAAGATGAAGGTCCCGATGTGCCGTCTGCCTCCTTCAATGGAGTAACTGGGAGTTGCTCACTCTGCATTAAGCTAGGGGACGACCTGTGAGAAGTGCTGGTACAGATTCATAACTGCCACTTCATTTCTGTGATCCCAGGAGACTGGAAATGCTAGGCCTCCCAGAGGCGCGCTAATTGGAAGCTGGACCCTGGACTAGCAGTTGCAAAATCAGAGACCTAGATTAGGATCAAACTCTTTGCTCCTCCAGGAGAAGCTGGGTGTTTAGTGTTCCCTTCAAATTGTATGGTGCTCTGCTGCATGGATTTTATTGCGGGAATGTGTCTTAGTTTTCCCTGCTGCTTAGGATTTGGCATTTTCTCACTTGCCTTGAATGCAGAACTTCCCGTCTACTGTTTCTATTTTGTATAAAAGGAACTGATTCACACATAGCTGTTAATTCAGTGTGTCTGTGGAGAGAAAGGGAGGTCAAGGTGGCCTATTCCCCGCTCTTACTAATACCACTGCATTGTTCCCAAGTTATTTGTGTTGGGCTTGTTTGCTTTTCTGTTTTCAATTTTAAGTAAAAGCAATTATTGATTTTCAGCGTTCATCATTACTGTTATTGCTATGTAATTTTAAAATTCCCCTCAGCACACTTTTGTGTCACCTCATAAATCATATAAAACTTTACTTATCATGGTTTTATTTTCATTCAATTCAAAATATTCAAACTTTTCTCTTTTGATATCTTCTTTATCCATGAAGTACTAAAAAAATTACCTGAATTCTATGAAGATATCTAGTAGGAGACAGAATTGTACTTTTCCAAGTTTAGTTATTCATGGTTTGAAGGATCATCTTTTTGTCCTTAGTAGAATGAATGCATGTATCGATCTTTGTCATCTTCATTGAACTCCATGTACTGATATGGCTTTAAGCACCCAGTTTTGATGACAACATTTCAAATTCTCAGAGACAACGGCTGGGGTCACTGTGGTGGAAGATTCTGTGATTGTCACCTGATTTGTGTTCCAGGTTGTGTAAGAGTTCCAGACTAGACTATACTTTCAACAAGTCCCAGGAAAGGGAACTCATTGCTAACAGATTTCTGATATGCTGTGGGATTCCAGATCCTTTAGACAAACAGATTTCTAATAATTTCCTAGAAGGGATTCAGAGTCTTTTAAATCTTGCTTTGTTCTAGAAAATAGAAATCAAGTTTTTTGGTTTAATATCTTTGGAAACTCACAGTTTTTTTTTTTTCTCTTACACAGGACCTTAAATGATCAGAAGTTTTCTTAGTTTATAGTCATAAACGACTCCCCTTTTTTGTATCATTACCTTATTTGGGTCCTTATGAAATGTGTGTCAAATATATGCTTACCTGTTCTTTATGCTTTCTCCCTTTTAGAAAGATGTTCAAAAGACAAAGTAAGAATTGAGAATGGATTTTTGTCTGAATCTGCATTTACATATCCCCTAAATAAACAAACAGAATATAAGTGTAAACCAGGATATGTAACAGAAGATGGTAAGACATCAGGATTAATTACATGTCTGCAAAATGGATGGTCAGCTCAACCTGTATGCATTAGTAAGTAATTCATTATCTTAGTATTCTTTATCCTGAAGATAACTATACAGAAGTACTCTTTAACTTTGTTCTTTTATCCTTTTTTCTTTCTTTTTTTTTTTTGCTGGTGCAGGGTCATATGAAGTGTTTTGTGGTTCCATGGCTGTATTTTAAAAGATCAATTACAAAGCTTTGGAAAATGTATCTTTTTTTTTTTTTTTTTGCCTTTAATGATTAATTACTAGTGGAGTAGAATATCATTGTACTATTTAGTTCAACGTTTTGTCACTTTAAAACATCCTGTGACTAAAAACTAATTTTGCTAAGAGCCTTACCTCTATTCTGGGATAAGTTATTTTATTTTCAGCTGAGACCTTTATGCTGATTGCATCTGCTTTTATTTTAGGGGACTCTTAAGCCAGAGTCTCTGCTCCTAAGCCTAAAAGTTATGTTGTTAAGCAAAGATTTGAGGCCATGGTGCATAAGCTTCAAATAATATGATATATAATTCATATGTTTGAATCTCTAGGATAGATATCCTTGTGAAAAATTCTCTGTTAGGAAATCTTCATAAACTTCTAGTTAGTGGAGACAGAGAAACTTTTGAATCTCTAGGATAAATATCCTTGTGAAAAATTCTCTTTTAGGAAATCTTCATAAACTTCTAGTTAGTGGAGACAGAGAAACACTTCTAGACAAAACCAAATTCTCCTGTGCTGAAGGTATTTCCTGTAGCACCACATAGATATTTATGAAGATTTTCTAAGAACAATTCTTGAGTTTGTCTTATTCATCCCAAAGCTACACAGTGATATTTTTGAAGTGATATTTTATATATTCACTTTAAGTGAAGTGGGTATTTATAATATCCATTTCTACTCTTTCATTTTATTTTCTCCTTGTCTATATTTGCTTCAGGCACTACACCCTCAAAATGAAAAAAGGTGCACATATTGAACTAATTTTATTTTAATATATGACAATTTTCCATTCTAACACTCTTTTTATGAAAAATGTCTCTATTATTATATTTTACTAGTATAATTTTGCTTTAACACATTATGAAATTTGAAGTAAATTATTTAAATTATTAGCATCAGTCTATGGTGTTAGTGAAAACAGATTGTTTATAACATATTTTCTTGTAAGTAGCTATAGATAATAGAACTATGTCTGTATTCAACCTTGATAAATATAAAAGAATATACAACCACTAGAAATACAGTTGGAAAAGGAAAATCAGCATGTGAATTTAAAAAAAATTATAGCATCTTTAAAAATTAACTTTCCTTTTGAAAATTACTTTTTTTAAATTAAGTTTTCTCTGGCAAATATGTCACAACTGCTAATAAATTTGGCATATGAATTCAGAAAATGCTGTTATGAAAATAGTATAATACTTCTGTAATGGCTTATTTTAATACTAGCTTTGGAAAAAATGCATAAGTATAGCAACTGAGGAACATGTTCATAAAGCAAATAATTCAGGAACATTAAGTGTTGAGAAAAATGTTGCATAGAAATACACTTTTTTTCACTTTGAGTAATTATTTCAGGACAGTGGTATATCACTGGAATCCTTGTCTTATTTTTAATGATTAGGGCATACTAATTGGTGAAACCCTTTTCCCTTGAGATGAAACTCAATAAAACTGCCCACTAAATAATATTAGAAATGAAATCGTAATCCCATTATCCCATAGAATCCTGTGACAGGCCAGTATTTGAGAAGGCCAGAGCCAAAAGTGATGGCACGTGGTTCAGGCTGAACCACAGGCTGGACTACGAATGTCTTGACGGGTATGAGAACCGAGATGGACGCACCGCAGGCTCCATAGTATGTGGTCAAAACGGCTGGTCCGATAAAGCTGCATGCTACGGTAGGTGCTCTTTTCCAGATGTTCCTTCCTTCAAGATAAACAGAATTTAGCAGTAATTGTCAGAAGTGTTTTATTTTTACCAAATTACACTGATCTAGAATAATCTTTAAGGAATGATGCTTCCTTCTACTTTAATGTAAACCAGAAGGAGGGGAAGTTTTAAAGTCCAATGACTCACTCAATATCAAAATGACAGGGTCTTGCAACCTGTTCAAGTATTTTGCTCCTGACTTTCTGTTTATACCTCCTACCTTATTGTTAACTTCTGCAGGTTTTGACAGGGCTTTTTATTTTCTGACTTTGACAAGTTCTGAGGACAATGACATGGATCTCTTTTATTTTGCCAATCAGAAGTGTTTTTTCCAGGGTTGGAAAAAGGGCTTCAGTCTCTGGTAAGCTGAGTGTGAATGTTGAGTGTCCCAAGTCAAGGGAAGAATTATATGCAAACTTTGGCAGAAAAGTAATATTTGGAAAATATCAAGGTGGGCAGATTCTACTCAATGAGAGAGGATTTTATGAGCTGAAGCTGCTATGAGGCAAAGGAAAGATGACCTGGGTTATTTCAAGGCATATTAACATTGATTGATTTTATGATTCATGAAAAGGCATAGGGAATTTTAAGAAAAGGAATGATATAATTTTATCTAGATTTTTGAAGGCTGCTTGTGGATTTTTCTGTATGCTGTGCTTATGATGGACAAGAGAAGACTTAAGAAACCATGTGGGTGAAAAAGTGTGGGGATTAGACAAATTCTTGGCTGAAGTGATGCAGAGCAGAGAATAGATTTGGGATATATTTTCCTTGTAATAAATGCAGATAACATTGCTAAATGTTGGTTGTCAGAAAGAGCAAAAGGTGAAGGGACTCATGTTTTGAATACCATTTTCTCATGAGCAAGCAAGCAAATGGAAATGACTTTGTATGTCATACTGGCAGGAGAAAGAACACTCTCACAAAAGCATCACACCTTTGACCTGAACACGATGTGGTTGGGCCAGTGGGGACCATAAACATTGGCTACGTCAACTGCAGTGTTGAGTGCGTAGGTTTAGCCAGGGGATACACACGTGAGATTATCACTCTGTAAATAATAACATCAGATTGGGAAAGGATGTAGAATGAAAATAGAAGAGAGTTCAAGACTGAGTTCTGAAGCTTCCAACACTGAGGCATCTGACAGAGGAGGAATAGATGGCAATGTGGACAGAAAGAAAGGAGGACCCGGAAAATTTAGGGGGAAAAAATGTCAGAATGAATATTGCATAGATTGGGCAGAAGAAAATGATTTAAGAACAAGGAATAATAACTTGACTAATAGTAATTCCTATGGAATTAGCCTGAAATGGTTCTATATCCAATTCCACCATTTGCTAAGTATGAATCTAAGGGCAACAACCTATTTGAAGCTTGGTTCACTCCTCTGAATCTGTAAAATGATTTAATATTTACAAATGTTCTAATATTTCAAAAGATCTTTTAGTTATTAAAATAGCTTATTCATATAAACTTCTTGTCATAATGCCTGCCATGCAGTTTACTCAAGGAAATTGTAAACTAACTACATTAGAATAGTTATACTAATGAATACTTCTAATTCCGTTAATAAGCCAGGTTAAAAGACTAAAATTGTGGTGGATTTGGCTACATGGAAGCCAACAATAATTGTGAGAGAGACAGTTCCAGATGGAGTAGACAGGGAAAAACCTACTTAGAACCTGCTAAATAAATTATTAGTAAGAAATGCAATACAGAATGTGGACATAACTCTTTGAAAAGGCTTGATTGTGGCAGAGAACAAGAGGTTCAGGATAGACACACAGGATTTCAGATAGACACACAGGGTGAGCTTGTTATAGAAACAGGCCAGGCTTGTTCAACAGTGTCCAGAGCCCAGGTAATTTCATTTTTAGGCTGTCAGCAAGCACCTAATATGTGCCAGAAGTTGGCTAAGAGTTCAGTTCAGTTCAGTTCAGTTGCTCAGTTGTGTCCGACTCTTTGCGACACCATGAATCGCAGCACTCCAGGCCTCCCTGTCCATCACAAACTCCCGGAGTTTACTCAGACTCATGCCCATCGAGTTGGTGATGCCATCCAGCCATCTCATCCTCTGTCACCCCTTTCTCCTCCTGCCCCCAGTCCCTCCCAGCATCAGGGTCTTTTCCAACGATTCAACTCTTCGCATGAGGTGGCCAAAGTATTGGAGTCTTAGCTTCAGCATCAGTCCTTCCAATGAACACCCAGCACTGATCTCCTTTAGGATGGACTGGTTGGATCTCCTTGCAATCCAAGGGACTCTCAAGAGTCTTCTCCAACACCATAGTTAAAAAGCATCAATTTTTTGGCATTCAGCTTTCTTCACAGTCCAACTCTCACATCCATATATGACCACAGGAAAAACCATAGCCTTGACAAGACGGACCTTTGTTGGCGAAGTAATGTCTCTGCTTGTTAATATGCTATCTAGGTTGGTCATAACTTTACTTCCAAGGAATAAGTGTCTTTTAATTTCATGGCTGCAGTCACCATCTGCAGTGATTTTGGAGCCCAAAAAAATAAAGTCTAACACTGTTTCCGCTGTCTCCCCATCTATTTCCCATGAAGTGATGGGACCAGATGCCATGATCTTTGTTTTCTGAATGTTAAGTTTTAAGCCAACTTTTTCACTCTCCTCTTTCACTTTCATCAAGAGGCTTTTCAGTTCTTCTTCACTTTCTGCAATAAGGGTGGTGTCATCTGTATATCTGAGGTTATTGATATTTCTCCTGGCTATCTTGATTCCAGCTTGTGCTTCTTCCAGCCCAGTGTTTCTCATGATGTACTCTGCATATAAGTTAAATAAGCAGGGTGACAATATACAGCCTTGACATACTCCTTTTCCTATTTGGAACCAGTCTGTTGTTCCATGTCCAGTTCTAACTGTTGCTTCCTGACCTGCATACAGGTTTCTCAAGAGGCAGGTCAGGTGGTCTGGTATTCCCACCTCTTTCTGAATTTTCCACAGTTTATTGTGATCCACACAGTCAAAAGCTTTGGAATAGTCAATAAAGCAGAAATAGATGTTTTTCTGGAACTTGCTTTTTTGATGATCCAGCGGATATTGGCAATTTGATCTCTGGTTCGTCTGCCTTTTCTAAAACCAGCTTGAACATCTGGAAGTTCTCGGTTCACGTATTGCTGAAGCCTGACTTGGAGACTTTTGAGCATTACTTTACTAGCATGTGAGATGAATTGTTCAGTAGTTTGAGCATTCTTTGGGATTGCTTTCTTAGGGATTGGAATGAAAACGGACCTTTTCCAGTCCTGTGGGCACTGCTGAGTTTTCTAAATTTTCTGGCATATTGAGTGCAGCACTCTCACAGCATCATCTTTCAGGATTTGAAATAGCTCAACTGGAATTCCATCACATCCACTAGCTTTGTTCATAGTGATGCTTTCTAAGGCCCACTTGACTTCACATTCCAGGATGTCTGGCTCTAGGTGAGTGATTACACAGTTGCAGGAAGGGGGACCCCTTCCAGGGCCCGAAACTGGGCTCTTGTCTAACACTCGGAAATGAATTGTCCGAGGAGACACATGCTGACAAAGCAAGAGATTTTATTGGGAAAGGGCACCCGGGTGGAGAGCAGTAGGTAAGGGAACCCAGGAGAACTGCTCTGCCGCGTGGCTCGCAGTCTTGGGTTTTATGGTGATGGGATTTGTTTCCGGGTAGTCTTTGGCCAATTATTCTAATTCAGAGTCTTTCCTGGTGGCGCATGCATCGCTCAGCCAAGATGGATGCTAGCAAGAGGGATTCTGGGAAGTGGATAGACACGCGGTGTTTCCTTTTGACCTTTCCCGAACTCTTCCGGTTGGTGGTGGCTTATTAGTTCCGTATTCCTTATCAGGCTCTCCTGTCATAAAACAACTCATGCAAATGGTTACTATGGTGCCTGGCCAGGGTGGGCGGTTTCAGTTAGTGTGCTTCCCCTAACAACACCATTGTGATTATCTGGGTCATGAAGATCTTTTTTGTACAGTTCTTCTGTGTATTCCTGCCACCTCTTCTTAATATCTTCTGCTTCTGTTAGGTCCATACCATTTCTGTCCTGTATTGAGCCCATTTTTGCATGAAATGTTCCCTTGGTATCTCTAATTTTCTTGAAGAGATCTCTAGTCTTTCCCAGTCTGTTGTTTTCCTCAATTTCTTTGCATTGATCGCTGAGGAAGGCTTTCTTATCTCTCCTGGCTATTCTTTGGAACTCTGCATTTAAATGGAAATATCTTTCCTTTTCTCCTTGGCTTTTTGCTTCTCTTCATTTCACAGCTATTTGTAAGGCCTCCTCAGACAACCATTTTGCCTTTTTGCATTTCTTTTCTATGGGGATAGTCTTGATCCCTGTCTCCTGTTGTGAAGAATACAGTGGGGGAAGGTGGTATGCCTTTCAAGAGCTTTCATGCCAGTATGGAAAAAAAAAAAAACATGAATTAAGGCAAATAATGAATCAAAAAGTAAAAATATTTCTATTATATTGTTCCAATAAGTGTATTCTAAGAACAAAAGAATCCAAGCTCTTAGAAAATAGAAGGGACTGAGGGTCAAGTTTATGTAGGAAGATGTCTATGCAAAGGAAGCCTGGAAACCATTTGTCAGCAGAGACACATGCCTTTGCAGCAGCCAAGGCAGCAAAGAAATTGGCTCATATTAAAAAAGATCAGATGGTAAAGAATCTGCCTGTGATGCAGGAGACTTGGGTTCGATCCCTGGGTCAGGACAATCTCTTGGAGGAGGGAATGGCAACCCACTGCAGTATTCTTGCCTGAAGAATTCCACAGAGGAGTCTGCTGGGCTGTGTAATCCATGGGGTCAAAAAGAGTCAGACATGCCTGAGAGACTGTACCTTCACTTTCAAAATTTCTGAGCCACCTGACAGTAAAATATCCACCTGCATCGCGGGTGACCTGGACTGGATCCCTGGGTCGGAAAGATCCCCTAGAAAAGGGAATGGCTAACCACTGCGATATTCTTGCCTGAAGAATTCCATGGGATTTTGGCGAGCTGCAGTCCAGGGAATCACAGAGAGTTGGACATGATTGAGCTACTAACAATTCTAAGTAAAGGGAAAGGCTTTCAAGATGATCATGGTTTTCCTACAGTCACTCTGTGAGAACAGCAGTTAGAAAACAGCCTAATGTCAAGATCTTTTTGTTTTTAAAGCAGCATTTTACACAGTATGATAAAATAGGAATTTTACATAAGACAAGCACAAAATATGTAAACAAAGTCACATACCATTAGAAGTATTGCTGTGTGGAAGTTTGGAATAAAGTTTTAGGAAAGGAATCCCAATGGTTCTCATCAAGAGTAACCTCTCATCTAAGCTACACAACTCAACATTAAAACAAAAGCAGAAACAAAGTTATGGATTTTGGGGGAGGGGGCATTACTTTTAAAACTAGTTAGCTTATATATAATTTTATGGTAATGTTTGAAGAATTTTAGATAGCATGATCCTTCTTCTTGGTGAGATTCTAATTCTTAAATTCCAATTTTGAAGTTTGTAAATTATTTAGCAATAGGAAGTTTCCAAATAAGAATAATGCAATTTTTGATAATATGTAGCAATCCCTGGTGGCTCAGATGGTAAAGAATCTGCCTGCAATGCAGGAGACTGGGGTCTGATCCCTGGCTTAGGAAGATCCCCTAGAGAAGGGAATGACTACCCACTCCAGTATTCTTGCCTGGAGAATTCCATGGACAGAGGAGCCTGGCTAGCTATACTCCATGGGGTCATAGAGGGTCAGACTCAACTGAGAGACTAATCCATGCACAACAATGTCACAAATTTCATAATTTTACACATTTTCAATGATAAGTTTACACATTTTTAAAATGAATCAGAATAATCAAACATATATTAATGGTTAAGATCATTTATAGGTACAATAAGTTTAGATGTTTGTGTTGTCATATACATAATCAAGACACCTAAAATATGCCTATGTGACCTTGAACATGTTTACTCATTTTGTTTCATGTTTCAATTTGATTTCTACACATGTAGATAAAACTAAGTGATTTTTATTGTACCTGTAACTCAAATGCAAGAGAAATGTCTCTCTTGTGTGTTCTAGTTTCCCAGTTATATTTTTTAAAATACCATTTTTTTATTTATATTCAATTTTAAAATTGTGTCTTTTTTTTTTTAATTGTGAGAGAATATTTATACATTTTGAGACCAAAAATGTAGCATTATATTTTGTAAATGTCAGTGATAAAATCAGATTCAGTATTAACAAGTTGTCTTTACAAATAAATTATCAGGATGTATATGTTGCTGTTCAATACCTTAATATTTCTCAAAAGTCCCAGATTGTATATGAAACCTAAAGTGTAATTTTTTTTAAGGAAGAGCATTAATGTGCTGTCCCTCTGTGTATGCAGTACCCAGCACCTCATTTTATGTGACACAAATATTTATTTTGCAGTGATTAAATATTCTCACTCAATTATTTATCTTTTTCAATAGAAAGAGAATGCAGTATTCCCGAAATGGATACATACTTAAATGCTTATCCCAGGAAAGAAACATTTAAAGTTGGAGATGTGCTGAAATTCTCCTGCAGTCAAGGCCGTATTATGGTTGGAGCAGATTCAGTTCAGTGCTACCACTTTGGATGGTCCCCTAAACTTCCAACGTGTAAAGGTAAATATTTATCTGACAGTTGTTGGAGCAAGAGTTGGGATTTCAGATATGAACCATTTAATTTCCCTCTCTTAATTTTCTGTCCACTTCCAGTGCATCTATAATCTAATATATTAAGCCAGAGATATACCCACCAAGGTGGAGAAGGAAATGGCAACCCACTCCAGTGTTTTTGCCTGGAGAATCCCAGACAGAGGAGCCTGGTGGGCTTCCGTTTGTGGGGTTGCACAGAGTCAGACATGACTGAAGCGACTTAGCAACAGCAAACCCACCAAGGACATGTGCTGGGTAGTAGATACCTCAGTTTTCTTTATTTAAGAAATTAACCTCCAGGTGCTTCTTGAAATCTGTGGTGGAGAATCCACAGAAATGCATGAGGAACCTGACACTGGTGGGATTTCTTGTTTGTTTTCCTTTTTCCTGCAATTCCACCATTAATACTGGAGAGTTTATATACTGTGGGCTTTACCTCTAGTGTCCTCAAGTATGTCTAAAGAGTGTTAAAGTAACTTAAAGTCAGTTCAATCACACGTATCAAATAACATGAATCAAAGTTAAACTGTTCAAATGCTTCTCTCAAATGATATTTTTTTCAAAAAGTTTTCATGCAGCGTTTCTGTGGAATAAAAGTATTGCTGTAATTTATACACCCAGACTGAGTAATTGGCTTGCATATCTATTAGCATGTCTGGATAATGAACATGCTTTCTGAGCAAACACAGACTTCAATATGCTAGTTCAAGATGAGTAATAGAATTGGTAAACATGAGTCTGATGTAAACACTATTCCTTTTTCATTGCTTAAGAATGCTGAAGTATATAATATAATAAACAAAAGATCAGTTAGTGAAATAAATTTCTGCATTAGCTGGATTTTTCAGTGATAAAACAAACAATGTAACCATAATTTACACAATATTTCTACAGAAGGGAAAGTAAAATCGTGTGCTCCACCTCCTCAACTTCTCAATGGGAAAGGGAAAGAAATACACAAAGAAGAGTATGCACACAATGAGGTCGTGGAATATGCTTGCAACCCCAGATTTCTGATGAAGGGTTCCCATAAAATTCAGTGTGTTGATGGAGAATGGACAGCTTTACCTGTGTGTATTGGTAATGTATTAAAATTAATAATATTTAAAAGTAAATCAATACTTTTATTTGTATCCACATACACATTTAAATAATATTTTAAAGACAAACATATTTTTGTGGATTTTCAGAGGAGGAGCGTACCTGTGGAGATATACCTGACACTGATCACGGCGATGTCAAGCCTTCTGTCCCTCCCTATCACCATGGAGACTCAGTAGAGTTCAGTTGCAGAGAAGCATTTACAATGATTGGACCCAGATTTATCACGTGTATTAGTGGAGAGTGGACCCAGCCTCCTCAGTGCATTGGTCAGAATACACATCTCAAATTGACATTTAGTATTTGCAGACATTCTGTTGAAACTTAGAGTTATCCTTGAAAATGTCAGATCTTAAATTATATAATGATCCCAAACATTTGATTTTTATAGTTCAATATGTGTCTAAAGAGGAAAAATATAAACTAGCAATAGAATTTTATGCATCTTTCTGTCCTGATGTTAACATTATTTATCTTGATAAGTGTGAAGCTAAATCTTACTGATAGGTACTCATGTGATTAGAATGTGAGTACTAGTTACCAGGAAAATACAACTATCATTGCAGAAATGCCATTTTTGCTTTTATAGGATACTCTTTCTTTTAGAACATTTGAAACCAGGAATTAGAGTTGAGGGAATACCCTTTTGATACATTTCTGTAGGAATCTTGCCTCTCTCAAAGCTTCTAACAATGATAATTTCTCAGTCTGTTTCAAATTCTGCAAAGATAGTTTCTGTGCTGCGTAGGGTGGGCTCAAGCCCGCCCTGTTAGTAGGGGCACTCCCTCTATCATGGGAGGCACTTTGGGGGGAGGCCAGAAACCTGCCCTGACATATTTCCCTGTGAGAGACTCATCCTGACCTTTGGATGACTGAATCTTTGATGACTGACCAGGAGAATCAATCTTAGCTGCCTTCTTTCATTTTTACTCTTGGAATAGACTCTTTCCTGGAGTTTTCCTGGGCTCTGGGCTCTGCATTCAAAGAGAGCCCTGGGTGTCCAGGCCTATTAACTCCATTATATTTCTAGTCATTAATTATTGCAAGAAGAAGGTAGGGCTTAGGCTCAGGCCCTGAGTGAGGGCAGGGACTGATAGCTGTTTTCTGCGCCGACAGTATGTCGAAAGACCCATACTCAAAAGACCACTTGACAGACATTCAGTAGGAGTTTATTTAGTTAAACAATAAATTTTTCCTTATTAATCCCTAATTTTTGTGAACACATTCCTCTCCTAGGAATTGCCAGTTCTTCAAGACCAAACCTCATCTTTGTCCTCGTCTATCTCCTCAAATGACCTCAGCTCATTTAACTTTACATTCTACCTTATGCCAAAATGTGTGCTTCAATTATTACTCTTCTGACCTCAGAGCTTTCCTTGCAAAGGTTAATCCTCTACCTGTATTCAGTTTAATATACTCCCTTTTTCTATAATAGACCTTATTCCAGTTTTCTTCTCTCAAGGTTTATTTTGTAACTCTGTCTAATATAGCTTGTCATTCTTCCTACTATGCTTATTTTCTTCTAATAAAATAAGTCTGCTTTCCTTCCAGAAACCAGTCCATCTTAGGATGAGGCCCACAGTCACCACTGCTCCTTTTGAGTATACATCTTCCTTTGGCCACCTTTCCTTGAAGGATACTACTGATTTTGTGTCCTTCAGTACTCTGAACAAATCTTAAAAACAGGGCTAATTCTCAATCCTCCAGGGTGTTTTGAATTCAGCCCCTTATTTTATTTTTTAGAGTTTCATTTTGAAATCATCACTTTTCTTTGACTTTTCCTTTGACTTGACTTTTCCTTATTTTATTCATTTCACTTAACCTTTATCATTCACAAATCATTAACATATACTGCCAAAGACCTATACAGATATTTTGTCAAATTCAAAAAGAACCTCCAACTGCATTGAATTTATGAAATAGGTATCTATATAAAAATCTTTTTAGTCCATATTTAACTTATCCTGGAGCTGGAAAAAAATTGTTATCATGGCATTATATTGGATTATAGAATGATCTGATACATAACATAGTGTCTCAAAGACTCTAAGTGTATATACAAGATAGGTTGTAACTTTAAGTACCCATTTTCTTATTTCAAGTATTTGTTCATTTTTGGTGGTTAGGTAAAAGATTTGCTTAAAAGTTAAGATTCTGTACAAAACACCTCGGATAGGTGTTATTATTGGATAATAAAACTTGGATAGTTTTATTATTATGTTTCATTTCATTTCTTGAAAAAAATATATAAAATAACAACTTGGCATGCTATGTCCACAGATAATTGTTTTTATTTTCTTGTTTTAAGATTGTGAGTTAAAACTAATGCAGAGATGCTTAAGGTCAACAAGCAAATTATATGAACATTTGCACAGATTTCAAATTTGGGACCAAATTTATTCATGTGATGACTATTTGCTGTGTAGATCATCAAGAAGTATTCCAGTCAAAAAGGCAGAAATCTTTAGGATGGGTATTTTCTCTGAAATTTCAAAAACTGGACGCAGGACTCAGGCTCATGTATAGTTTTTCATCTCATGTAATTTGATCAGCAGTAACTTGGCTGCTGGAATTTGTAGGCATAAATGCTAACATCATTATTTTATTGACTCCATAGCTATTTTTCATTAGCAATTTGGTTCTTTAGAACTAGTCTTTTCAAGGGAATGTTTTCATTTTATAGCAACAGATGAACTTAAGAAGTGTAAATGGTCAAAATTATTTCTACCTGATGGAGAACTGGCACATAAAATTGGATATGATCATAACACCAACAAAAGTTACCAATGCCGAGGAAAATCAGAACTCAAACACTCAATCTGTATAAATGGAAAATGGGATCCTAAAGTAGCCTGCAAAGAAGGTAATCTCTTGTCTGTAATGTTTTTAAAAATGTATTCTATTTCTAACTCGTAAAAGTAGTATCTTTGTGTCCTTCAAGGAAATTTAGCTATTTATCATTACAAATATTTTCCTTCTGCAAGGTAATTTAGAAGCTAATCAAAATACTGTGTCTAAATATTATTTGTATAATGTGCCTTAGTCAGCTATGTGACAAACCATTCAGAGACTTTGTGACTTTTAATTAACATCTGGGCAGTAGATGTGCTCATTTCTACGGGAAAGCCATTACTTCTGATTTTGTGTATTACACATTAATGTGCTTATGCCTATGCTGAACTATTATGTATTTATCCACATATCTATTTATGTATCAATCTATGTACCTACTTCTCTATTTGTTTAACTATTTTGAAAAGTCTTGAGTCATGTTGACACGATGAATTCCAATTGAATTGGTTCATTTCAGTTTTCCACTTTTCATATCTGTGTTTCTCTTCTCCGACTCTGTGACATCTTGACTCCCTATCCTCAATATTTTTACCAATTTCTACAAGCCTAGAATATCTAGAAAGAAGCTTCAAATCAATACAAAACCAAATCTATTGTCTAATATTCAACCTCATAATTCATCCTTTTATAAAGATCCCTTATAAAAATCATACCACAATAAAGCTGTATTAATGGAGAATAAATTATTTAGAAAAGCATAACTATTTGGGAATTAAACAACAAGCTTCTAAATAACTGCCATGCCAATACATAAAGTACATTGTGTATTATGGGCTTCCCTGGTAGCTCAGCTGGTAAAGAACCCGCCTGCAATGCAGGAGATCCCAGTTCAATTTCTAGATCAGGAATATCAACTAGAGCAGAGTTAGGCTGCCCACTCCAGGATTCTTGAGCTTCCCTGGTAGATCAGTCTATAATCCACCTGCAGTGGGGTGGGGGGGGTACCTGGTGAATCCCTGTGTTGGGAAGATCCCATGGAGGCAACCCACTCCAGTATTCTTGCCTGGAGAAGCTCCAAGGACAGAGGAGCCTGGCAGGTTGCCGACCATGGGATCATAAAAGTGGGACATGACCGAGTGGCTAAGCATAGTATTATATATTATACATTATATGTTTATGATTGCTTAGCCCTTGTGAGTTAACTTTTTTATAATTATAAAATATTTCTTAATTTTTGTCATGCACCTTGTCTGGAAATCTATATTAGCTTATTAAATATAATTAAATTAAAACAATTTATTATTTCATATGATGAAGGAATTCCCAACAAATTTCAAGGAATTTATGTTTGTAAATTATTCTAAATTAATAGTAAATATAAAAATTAAAAAAAAGCTTGCTACACAACTGCATCTTTAAGGAAACAACATTTACAGGTAGTGAAGTATATATGTTCTACAGTTTCTTCTAGAAACTTTATAGTTTTATGTGAGTATATTTAAGTATGTTATCTGTCTTATGTTAACATTTGAGGATTGCATAAAGTAGGAGTTGATTTTTTATGGATGGATTTTCAATTATTTTAGCAATATGTGTGGAAAAGACTTTGAAGTGGAAAATCAATTGACTATGAAAATGTTGATTTATTTCTGAACTTTCTATTCAGTCATTTAACAATCTTCACTGCTGCCAAATTACCTTTGTAACTAGCTTTTTAGTAGGCTGAAAGTCTGATAATAGTCTCCAAGTATGTTCCTTTCACTCAAAATTACTTTAGTTATTCCGGTTTTGAACATAGAAATTTCAGGGGAAACTTACAAATTTTGATAAAATATTGGGTTGTATGTCGAAAGGGATGACTTTGTAATGAGAAACAAATTGTGGAGAATAGACTTCTTTACCATTTTGAATTTTGAAATCATAAACATGGTGTGTCTCTATTTATTTCTGCTTCAATTTTTCTAGACATACCAGTAGGCTCCCCTGGGAACCCAGTAAAGAATCTGCCTGCAATTCAGGAGACCCAGGTTCAGTCCCTGAGTGGGGAAGATCCCCTGGAGAAGGGAATGGCTTCCCGCTCCAGTATTCTTGCCTGGAGAATCCCATGGACAGAAAAGCCTGGCAGGCTACAGTCCATAGGGTTGCAGAGAGTTGGACACGCTTGAGCACATGTGAGATCTGATATGCAGTTTGCTTCTTCGAAACATTCTCTTGATGAAGAATTCAGTTTCTTTAATAGGGAGTATGCTATTCACATTTTCTACATTGTCTTATCATTGTGTGAAGGTTACATTTTTCAAGAAATACCTCTATTTTACCTAACTTATGAAATTGATTGATGTAAAATCATTTCTAATAGTCACTTAACATTCTATTATTCTTTTAATCCTATAGTATATTTGGTGGTATCAGCTCTTTCATTCTTGGTATTGAGAGTTGTTTCCCACCTTTATTTTGTGATCAGAGTTTTGTTTTTCAAAATTAACATTTTCAAATTAACATTTTTAACACCCTTAGTTTCTTCCATTTCCTCTCGTCTAATTTTTATCATGTTAATATTCTTGATTTTTAACTTTGTTAATTTTCTGATTTCTCTTTTCTATTAATCTTTCTCATTTTTTTTCTCTCTTGTGGACTTAATTTTCCTTTTTTCTAATGGCTTGATTGTAATTTTACTCTCTCATTTCTTAAGATAGAAAATGAAAACATTGATTCAAACCATCCTGCTTTTTAAATCTAAAACTGCAAAACTACCTTTTTTCACTTCTAAGTATTGCTTTACCTGTGTAAAACTACCTTTTTGGACTGCTAAGAATTGCTTTATCTGTGCCTCAAAAATTTATAAATATGTATCAATTTTATTTTCATTTAACTCTATATGAAACATTTCCTAATATTCCTAGTGACTTCTTTGACATAACGGTTGTTTAGAAATTTGCTGTTTAATTCTTACATATTTATTATTTTCTAAATAATTCATTCTCCATTAGCACTCATACTGAGGTATGATTTTTATCTAGAGAGCTGCTTATTTTTACTGTACACAATTTGATGATTATCATGGGTGATTGCATAGATAGTTTATTCTTATTGATATCTAATCTAATTCCCTTGTCATAGAACACACTCTGCAAATTTTTAATATTTTGAATTTTATTCTTTCTTTGTTGCACAACATATTGTCTATCTTTGTGATGTTTCCATTTCATATAAAGTATATGCGTATTCTAGTTTCTAGATCAGGTTAACATTGTTTGTAGTGTTCTAAAAATGTATCCATGTCTTAAAATAGTTTTTTTCTCATTGGTCTATCCATCAGAGTAGGAAGGCTCTCAGAATTGCTAACTAGGGGTGTGGATTTGTCTACTTCTTCTTTCAGTTCTGCATATCTTTGCTTCATGTATTCTGATATATTCTTAGATACATCATATATTTATAATGGCTTAGTCCTTGTGAATTACCTTTTTAATATTTATAAAATAGGTCTTCATAGTTTTCATAATATGCCTTCTCTGAAAGTCCACATCAATTTATCAAAATATAGATAATTAATTTAAAACACTTGATTATTTTCATGTGATAAAGCAATTCCTAATCAATTTCATGTAATGTGTCCTCAAATTATTCTCTCTAAATTGAATGCAATTGCAAATTAAAAGAGAACTAGCTAAACAACTTATTCACCCATATCACAAAACTTGAAAATTAGAAAAAAAAATTTTCTGTGATTTGTTGAGAGAAAATATGTTAAATTAAGTAAAATGAAACAGTATACTTTGGAATCTATGGTATACAGCAAATAACAAAGATATGTATAAATTAAAACTTGCTTTACAGAAAAAAAGGAACCTAAGTAATAGGTAGTACAATCTAGAATCTAGAAAAGAACATACATCCAAAGAACATAGAAGGAAAGAAAAACTAAAATTAAAATGTCAATTTTTATAATAAACTAAAAAGTATAAATAGCTGATTTGCAAAATATTCAATTTATGGGGAAATCTAGTGTATGGACTACCTTTTGCAAGACTTTTAACAAGTATAAATTAAAATTATTAGGACAAAAATTTTAAACATCAGACACAAAAGAAAATGAATTTTTGAAAATACATTGATAAAAATGTCAAGATAGTTAAAACAGAAATAAGAGAAATATTTCTGATGAAACATAAAATATTCCAAGTCTTCCCTGGTGGCAGTGATGGTAAAGAATCCACCTGAGTTGCAGGAGACCTCAGTTCGATTCCTGTGTCGGGAAGATCCACTGGAGGAGGGCAAGGCTTCCTACTCCAGTATTCTTGCCTGGAGAATCCAGAATCCCCATGGACAGATGAGCCTGGCAGATTATAGTCTATAGGGTCACAAAGAGTCTGACATGACTGAGCAACTAAGCGCAACATAGCACACAAAATACTTCTATTGACAGATCAGAATAGAAAATCTGATGATATTACTAATGATGAATAAGGTGTATTCAGTCAAATATTTCTCTGAATTTAATACAAAATGTTGGGTCCCTGAAAGGATTTATGAGTTTCCAGCTTATACTTGCATGTGCTTCTAATGAAATAAAAATGAAGTATAACAGGAGAAAGCAAAACCAAGGAGTCATAGAGGGCTCCAAAGTCTTCCAGGTGTATTCATGCAGTCTTCCCTCAGTTGAGCAGACCAGGTTTTGTCTTCAGATTATGAATTGTATATCTGAGGTATCTCCATTTGATGGACTCAGACACAGTTTACAGAGGGATCTTTTATACCCTCTGGTCAAGTACCAAAAGCCAGGCTTGCTAATCATTAAAGCAGGTGCATTCATCAATGTATATATCCTTTAACAGTGCAGGCAAGCTAGTGAATTGTACCTCCAGGAGAGTACTGAACTGTAAACAATTCACTCTAAAACCCAGACAAAATATCTAACTCTTACCTAGTTCAAGAATCAGCATCAAAATAATAGTTTATTAACTAAATGTGGTTTATCCTCTGACTAATCAACTCCCATGGTAGAAAAATTTGTGAGGGCTTCAATCCAATTCCAATATATCTGATCATGAGTATCTACTAACAAACAAACAAACAAAAAGACCCTGATACCAGTTTTTCCTCAGTACCTGTAACTGAGTGAGCAATTAATTTAGGGCATCCTAAAGGTTAGAAAAAATTAAAATCAGTTTACATAAATCATGCAAGATTGACCACAGGAAGAATAAAAGGAAGAAACTACAAGAAAGACCACGAGACTGTGAACCAAATGTGATATATTAAAGTGCTAAAGAAGCTGAAGTGTATAATTATAAAGTATCATATTGTTTGATCATTTATGATATATTATTACAGATTCCTGTTTATTGAAAAAATTTCCTTTAATATTTGAACTTACACTTTTTAATCAAGAAATCTAATTTTACTATTTTCAGAAGCACAAATACAACCATGCCCACCTCCACCTCATATTCCCAATGGTCGAGATATGACAACTACAGTGAAATATCAAGATGGAGAAAAAATATCAATTCTATGTAAAGAAAATTATCTAATTCAAGATGCAGAAGAAATTGTGTGCAAGGATGGAAGATGGCAGTCAATCCCACGTTGTATTGGTAAGTAGTGCATAAGTTCGTTTAAAACATTCTTTAAAGAAATTAATACTCCTCTAAGCTTCGTATCCTTCCATGGTGGATCAGTGGTAAAGAAACCTCCTGCAATGCAAGAGACGCAGGAGATACAGGTTCAATCCCTGCATGGGGAAGATCCCCTGGGGCGGGGTGGGGGGGAATGGCAATCCACTCCAGTATTCTTGCCTGGGAAATTCCATGTTCAGAGGAACCTGGTGGGCTAGAGTCCATTGGGTTGCAAAGAGTTGGACTTGACTAAGTGACTGAGCAGCACATAGTCTTTGTATGGATCAGCAAGATGAAGTCCTCTCTGTATCTTCCAATTTATCTTGAAACAGTAAATCACAGTTTCAGTTTATGAATTGATGAACATTTTCACTTCTGATGTGAAACGCAAACTCTTTGGGCTACTGTGCAAATAACAGGTAAAGTTTATGTTTATGCAATTTTTTTTCCTAATGATCAAAAGGACAAGGATGAAGGGACTGCTGGGCTGCCCAGCCTGGGAGTCATGGTCCTGAAAGATAAACCCCCAGAGATTCTGGCATAGAAGTCCAGTGTAACTTATGTAACCTGTGCACAAACTGCTGCTCTTTAAAGGCACACAGAAATCTCACGTGCTCTGTGCCCCAGTGAAGAGGCATCAATGGGAAAGAGGCTTGGGTTAGACTAATTTGCTTATCTTTGTGAAACTCCTAGAGGGATAGGAGACACTTGGGATCATAGATGCTGGTGCCAGCCATTGTGAGAGACAAGTGCCACTTTAGAGTTCTCCCCAACACACACATACATAGCTTACTAGCACCAGAGGCTTAACAACTCACCAGCATGACAGCACCAGCCCCAGACTCCGCTGGGCTCCACAGCTGCTACACCTGCATCTCACCCTGCTCTTGGGTGTGACATCAGCCCAAGTATGCTTAGGGCCTGAAGCCAGCTCCATCAGCACTTCATCCTGCCTATGAGTGGGCTGGCAGCCACTATATGAGGCAGAGTCTGGCAGCCAACAGGGGAGGATGTGGGATCCTTTCCTACCAGTGCACTCAGTGTAGTTGGCATTGGTACAGGAGAAGGGCACCCCTATACCATCTAGGTCTGCTGCCCAGATCCTACGGAGAGGAGCATTCTGCTGGGCCCCATAGACTTCTCCTACATACAACCACTTCTCTAAGATCAGGAATGCACCTAACTCTTAGAAATAAACAAAGAGTTAGGTAAAATCATGAGGCAGAGAAATGCATTCCAAATAAAGGAACCAGACAAAAGCTCAGAAAAGTCACTAAACAAAGTTAAAGTAAGCAATCTGCCCAATAAACCATGCAAAGTAATGACCATAAAGCTGATCAATGGACTAGAGAAGAATGGATAAAAACAGAATTTTAAGAATAAAAAAATATAAAGATGAACTAAACAGTGTTGAAGGATACAACAGCTGAAATGAAAAATACACTAGAGAAAATCAATAGTAGATTAGGGGATTCAGAAGAATGGATCAGGTATATGGAAGACAGGGTAGTGGAAAGTTCCAAAGCAGCATAGGAAAAAGAAAAAAATAATTTAAAAAATGAAGATAGGTTGACAGACATCTGGGACAACATCAGTACCATTCTCATTATAAGGATATAAAGTAGAGAGAGAGAGACATATTTGAAGAAATAATAGCTAAACATTTTCAACCTGGGGAAGGAAGCAGACATTCAGGTCTAGAAATCAGACAATCCCAAAAAGAGACGAACCTGAAGAGGTCCATACCAGCACACATTATCATTCAATGGAAAAAAAATTAACAATATGTTGTTCCAACGTAAATGGCAATGGGATCATACTTATCAATAATTACCCAATATGTAAATGGGTTGAATGCCCCAACCAAAAGAAAAAGACTGGCTGAATGGATACAAAAACAAGACCCCTATATATGCTTTCTAAAACAGACCCACCTCAAAACAAGGGACACATACATACTGAAAGTGAAGGGCAAGGAAAGATATTTCATGCAAATGGAGACCAAAATAAATCAAGAGTAGCAATACTGATATCAGACAAAGTAGACTTTGAAATAAAGGCCATGAAAAGAGACAAAGAAAGACACTACATAATGATCAAAGGATCAATTCAAGAAGAAGGTATAACAATTATAAATATATATGCACCCTATGCACCAACATAGGAGCAGCCCAATACGTAAGGCAAATGCTAACAAGTATGAAAGGGGAAATTAACAGTAACACAATAATAGTGGGATATTTTAATACCCCACTCACACATATGGATATGTCAACCAAACAGAAAATTTGCAAGGAAACAAATTTTAAATGATACAATGAGCCAGTTAGACCTGATTGATATCTCTAGGACATTTCACCCCCAAACAATGCATTTCACCTTTTTCTCAAGTGCACAAGGAACAGTCTCCAGGACAGATCACATCCTGGGCCATAAATCTAGCCTTGGTAAATTCAAAGAAATTGATATTATTTCAAGCATCTTTTCTGATCACAATGCGGTAAGATTAGATGTCAACTACAGGAAAAAAAAAAAACTATTAAAAACACAAACAGATGGAGGCTAAATAACATGATTCTGGATAACCAGCAAATAATGGAAGAAATCAAAAGGCAATCAAAATATGCATAGGAACAAATGAAAATGAAAACATGACAACCCAAAACCTATGGGATTCAGTAAAAAGAGTGCTAAGGGAAATGTTCATAGCTTTACAAGCTTACCTCAAGAAATAAGAGAAAAATCAAATAAATAAGCTAAGTTTACACCTGAAGCAACTAGAAAAAGAAGAACCCCAGGGTTAGTAGAAGGAAGGAAATCATAAAAATCCAGACATAAATAAATGAAAAAGAAACAAAGGAGACTATAGCAAAAATCATTAAAACTAAAAGTCGGTTCTTTGAGAAGATAAATAAAATAGATAAACCATTAGCCAGACTCATCAAATAAAAAAATGGAGAAGAATCAAATCAATAAAATTAGAAATGAAAATGGAGAAGTAACGACAACACAGAAATACAAAGGAGACTACTATCAGCAACTATATGCCAATAAAATGGACAACCTGGAAGAAATGGACAGATTCTTAGAAAAGTATAACCTTCCAAAACTGAACCAGGAAGAAAGAGAAAATCTTAACAGACCCATCACAAGCATGGAAATAGAAACTGGAATCAAAAATCTTCCAAACAAAAGCCTAGGACCAGATGGCTTCACAGGTGAATTCTACAAAAAATTTAGAGATGAGCTAATAACACCTATCCTTCCCTGGTGGCTCAGAGGGTAAAGTATCTTCCTGCAATGTGGGAGACCCGTGTTCAATCCCTGGGTTGGGAAGATCCCCTGGAGAAGGAAATGGCAACCCACTCCAGTACTCTTGCTTAGAAAACCCCATAGACAGAGAAGCCTGGTAGGCTATAGTCTATTGGGTCGCAAAGAGTTGGACATGACTGAACGACTTCACTTTCACTTTTCTTTTCAACACCTATCCTACTCAGACCCTTCCTGAAAATTTCAGAGGAAGGTAAACTTCCAAACTCATTCTGTGAGGCAACTATCACCCTAATTCCAAAACCAGACAAAGATGCCACAGAAAAAGAAAACTAAAGGCCAATCTCACTGAAGAAATAGATGCAAAAACCCTTAGCAAAATTCTAGCAAACGGAATTCAACAACATATTTAAAAGGTCATACATCATGACCAAGTAGACTTTATCCCAGGGATGCAAGGGTTCTTCAGTATTCACAATCAATCATTGTGATATACAACATTAACAGTTTGAAGGAAAAAAGCCATATGATTATCTAAATAGATTCAGAGAGCGCTTTTGACAAAACTTAACATCCATTTATGATAAAAACCCTCCAGAAAGCATGCATAGAAGGACCATACCTCAACATAATAAAAGCCATATATGATAAACCCACAGCAAACATTATCCTCAATGGTGAAAAATTGAAATCATTTACCATAAAGTCAGGAACATGACAAAGGTGCTCACTCTCACCACTACTATTCAACACAGTTTTGGAAGTTTTATCCACTATGATCAGAGAAGAAAAGGAAATAAAAGGAATCCAGATTGAAATAGAAGAGGTAAAACTCACTGTTTGCAGATGACCTGATCCTCTATAGAAAACCCTAAAAACCCCACCAAAAAATTACTAGACCTAATCAATTAATATAGTAAATTTGCTGGATATAAAATTAATATGCAAAATCCCTTGCATTCCTATACACTAACAATGAGAAAACAGAATGAGAAATTAAGGAAACAATCCCATTCACCACTGTGATGAAATGAATAAAATACTTAGGAATAAATCTACGTAAATAAACAAAAGACCTATACATGGACAGCTATAAAACACTGATGAAGGAAATCAAAGATGACACAAATAGATGGAGAAATTACCGTGTTCATGGATCAGAAGAATCAATAGAGTGAAAATGAGTGTACTACCCAAAGAAATCTATAGATTCAGTGCAATCCTTATCAAGCTCCAACTGCAATTTTTCGCAGAACTAGAACAAATAATTTCACAATTTGTGTGGAAATACAAAAAAAAAAAAAAAAAAAGCCTCAAATAGCCAAAGCAATCTTGATAAGGAAGAATGGAACTGGAGGAATCAACATGCCTGACTTCAGACTGTACTACAAAGCTACAGTCATCAAGATAGTATTGTTCTGGCACAATGACAAAAATATAGATCAATGGAACAAGACAGAAAACCCAGAGATAAATCCTTGCACCTATGGACACCTTGTCTTTGACAAAGGAGGCAAAAATATACAATGGAGAAAGGACAATCTCTTTTAACAAGTGGTGCTGGGAAAACTGGTCAACTATCTGTAAAAGAAGGAGACTAGAACACTTTCCAACACCATACACAAAAATAAACTCAAAATAGATTAAAGATCAAAATGTAAGATCAGAAACTATAAAACTCCTAGAGGAAAACATAGGCAAAACACTCTCTGATGTAAATCACAACAAGATCCTCTATGACCCACCTCCCAGAGTAATGGAAATAAAAGCAAAAATAAACAAATGGGACCTAATTAAATGTAAAAGCTTTTGCACAATGAAGAAAACTCTAAGCTAGGTGAAAAGACAGCATTCAGAATGGGAGAAAATAATAGCAAATGAAGCAACTGACAAAGAACTAATCTCAAAAACATATAAACCACTCATGTAGCTCAATACCAGAAAAACAAATGACCCAATCCAAAAATGGGCCAAAGCATTAAACAGACATTTCTCTAAAGAAGACATACACATGGCTAACAAACACATGAAAAAATGCTCAGCATCACTCATTATCAGAGAAATGCAAATCAAAACCACCGTGACGTACCATCTCATGCTGGTCAGAATGGCTGCTATCTAAAAGTCTAATGCAGGAGAAGGTGTGGAGAAAAGGGAACCCTCTTACACTGTTTGTAGGAATGCAAACTACTACAACCACTATGGAAAATAGTGTGGAGATTCCTTAAAAAAAAAACTGAAAAAAGATCTGCCATATGACCCAGCAATCCCACCACTGGGCATACCCTTGAAGAAAACAGAAATGAAAGAGACATTTCTTTCTCTTGAGAACATTGGTGTACCCCAATGTTCACCATAGCACTGTTTACAATAGCTAAGACATGGAACCAACCTATATGTCCATCAGCAGATGAATGGATAAGAAAGCTGTGGTACATATGCACAATGGAATATTACTCAGCTATTAAAAAGATTGCATTTGAATCAGTTCTAATGAGGTGTGTGAAACTAGAGCCTATTATACAGAGTGATGTAAGTCAGAAAGAAAAACACCAATACAGTATATTAACGCATATATATGGAATTTAGAAAAATGGTCACGACAACCGTATAGGCGAGACAGCAAAAGAGACACAGATATAAGAACAGACTTTTGGACTCTGTGGGACAAGGCGAGGGGGGGATGATTTGAGAGAATAGCAATGAAACGTGTATATTACCATATGTGAAATAGATCATTAGTCCAAGTTCGATGCATAAAGCAGGGCACTCAACGCTGGTGCACAGGGACAACCTGGAGGGATGGGAATGGGGGGGTGGTGGAAGGGGGGTTCGGGATTGGGGACACATGTACACCCGTGGCTGATCCATGTCAATGTATGGCAAAAACCACCACAATATTGTAAAGTAATTAGCCTCCAATTAAAATGAAAAATTAATTTTAAAAATGTTGTTCTGTTGCCAAATCATGTCCAATACTTTGTGACCCCATGGACTGCAACAGGCCAGGCTTCCCTGTCTCTCACCATCTCCCAGAGTTTGCCCACTGAATTTTCCATTCCAGAGTTTTCCATTGATTCAGTGATGCCACCCAACCATGTCATCCTCTGTCACCCTCTTCTCCTTCAAGAGAAAAGGCAGTAGTTACCTACAAGGAGACCCTTACAAGTATCAACAGCTTGTGAAGCATCTGTTTTTGGTCACAAGGGACTGGCACAACATATACAAAGCCATGAAAGGAAAAAAAATTTGCAGCCAACACTACTGTGTCCAGGAAAAACATATTGCAACCATAGTGTGGTGTCCCTTCACACCTGCCATCATGGCTGTCATGAAAAGGGCAACATCAAGTGTTGTCAAAGACGTAGAGAAAAAGGAATCTTTGTGCACTGTTGGTGGGACTGTAAACTGGCAGAGTTGCAATGAATGTGGAATTTCCTTTAAAAATTAAAAATAGAACTGCCATATGATTCAGCTATTCCACTACTGGGTATTTATTCATAGGAACCAAAAACACTGATCTAAACAGATATATGCACTCCAATGCTCATTGCAACATTACACACAATAACCAAGGTTTGGAAGCCACCTAAACAAACCACTGATATAGAAGTAGATAAAGAAGATGTTTTATATATACACGCGATATGAGCTATGACTGAGCCATAAAATATGAAACATTTCCATTTGCAACAATGTGGATGTGTCTAGGATGTATTTATTCTAAGAGATGCAGGTCAGATAGAAAAAGACAAATGCCACATGATTTCACTTATTTGTGGAATCTAAAAACAAAACAAAATAAAAGGAAAACGGACTCATACAGATACAGAAAAGTAGTGAGTTGTTGCAAGAAAGGAGGAGGGGGTTGGCAAAGTAGATACAGGGGATTTATAAGTACAAACTCCAGTTATGTAATAAAGAAGCCAGGGGAATGTATTATACAGCATACAGAATATGGTCAATAATATTGTAATAAATTTGTTAGGAATGATTGTTACCAGACATACTGCTAGTCATTTTATAATGTATGTAAAAGTAAAATCATTTTGAAGCACATTTGAAGCTAGCATACTGTTATACATCCAACATTTCAATAGGAAATTCATTTTAAAAAGGATGAAGGGGCATATTGAACAAGTGGTAGTGGCATAGTGTTTATAGAGACAAATAGCTTGCAAGTTTCAAATGTTTGTCAGTTTTTAAATCCTTTAACTTGTTCTCAGTATTCTTTTCTTTTTTCTTATTTTAAAATCCAAAGTAATATTTGACTGTATTATTATTTGTAATGTAAAGATTATATTTATACTTTACTCTTTGACTTCTGTACTTCATATAGAAAAAATTGGATGTTCTCAACCACCTCAAATAGACCATGGAACCATTAGCTCATCTAGTTCTGCAGAAGAAAGGAGAGAAATACATGAACAAAGGCTGTATGCACATGGCACGAATTTAAATTATACTTGTGAAAAAGGCTTTGAGATATCCGAACATAATGTGATAATATGCCAAATGGGAAAGTGGAGCTCTCCACCTCAGTGTGTAGGTAAGGACACTGGGCAAACCAAAGTCTATTTTCAGTACTGTTCATTCAACTAATCAATTGTCATCAAAGTCATGAGACTCGATCCTTTCAATTTCTAAATACATCAAGTAATTTATCTATTTATAGGTTATTTATGTATTAAAATAAAATTTATACATTAAATCAAATTTGACATAAAATTAATCATTTTTGTTATTAATAATTTCATTTCTTCTATATAGGGTCACTTTTCAATCTGGCAATTATTTTGTATTAACACTGGATGGGCAATAAAATTAAACCTAACTATTCATATTAGTAAACCTATTTATATTCCTATACATTCAAGTTTCAAAAATATGTCCTATGTCTTCCCTAAAATGTCCTTCTTAATTTCTTGCAATATATACTACTTTTCCTAAGATGATGTGTGGAGTCTCAATGTGCTTTTCTTTTATTACTCATAATTGGTTAGAGAAGCACTGATGGTTTCTTTCATATATTGGTAACTTCAGTTTCAAGTTCTTGCTCAAGTGGACACACACCAGAATGGTGATTTTAGGAAAAATTTGTGCACTTCCCTCTCATGTCATGGACGTTCCTGTATAATCATTTATTATTTTCAAGTTAAATTACCAAATATGTTGACCAGTACATCAAATTAAATTTCAAAGTTAGCAAAACATGAAATCGTTCTTTCATTTCTTCCCAGGACTCCCTTGTGGACATCCACCTTATATTCTGAATGGTGTTGTATCTCACAAGAAAGACAGCTACCAATATGGGGAAGAAGTTACTTACGACTGTGATGAAGGGTTTGGAACTGATGGACCTGCATCTATGAGATGTTTAGGAGGGAAATGGTCTCTTCCACAAGATTGCATAAGTATAGTGTTTATCTTTTTATTCTAAAGCTGACAAATATCTTTTAATTCAAAGCATAAATGGCACAAATATGAAACTAAGCAGTAATTCTAGAATTTAACAAGGTATCTAGGGAAAGTTCTTAATTCTGGTAGAGAATTAATAACGCTAGAAATAATAAAAGTTTGATTTGTTGTTGCAGTTCAGTCATTCAGTCATTTCTGACTCTTTGCGACCCCACTGACTATAGCAAGCCAGGTGTCCCTGTCCTTCACTGTCTCCTGGAGTTTGCTTAAACTCACGTCCATTGAATCGGTGATGCCATTCAACCATCTCATTGTTTGCTGTCCCCTTCTCTTCCTGCCCTCAGTCCTTCCCAGCATCAGGGTCTTTTCCAATAAGTCGGCTCTTCATATCAGGTGAACAAAGTATTGGAGCTTCAGCTTCAGCATCAGTCCTTCCAATGAATATTCAGGGTCAATTTCTTTTAGGTCTTCTCCGGCACCATAGTTTTAAAGTATCAGTTCTTTGGCACTCAACCTTCTTTACTGTCCAACTCTCAAATTGTTCATGACTACTGGAAAAGTCATAGCTTTGACTAGGTGGACCTTTGTTGGCAAAGTGATGTCTCTGCTTTTTAATATTCTGTCGAGGTTGTCATAGCTTTTCTTCCAAGGAGCAAGCGTCTTTTAATTTCATGGATGCAGTGACCATCCACAGTGATTTTAGAGCCCAAGAAAATGAAGTCTGTCACTGTTTCCATTTCTTCCCCATCTATTTACCATGCAGTGATGGGACCAGATGCCATGATCTTCATTTTTTGAATGTTGAGTTTTAAGCTTGCTTTTTTATTCTCTTCTTCCACCTTCACCAAGAGGCCCTTTAGTTCCTCGTTACTTTCTGCCATTAAGGCGGTGTCATCAGAGGCATAGCTGAGGTTATTGCTGTTTCTCCTTGAGCAATCTTGATGCCAGCTTGAGCTTCATCCAGCCGGGCATTTTGCATGATATACTCTGCATATAAGTTAAATAAGCAGGATGAAAATATACACCCTTGAAGTACTCTTTTTCCAATTTTGAGCCAGTCAATTGTCCATGTACGGCTCTAACTGTTACTTCTTCACCAATCTAGAGTTTTCTCAGGAGGAAGGTAAGGTGGTCTGGTATTCCCATCTCTTCAAGAATTTTCCACAGTTTGTTGTGATCCACACAATCAAGGGCTTTAGCATAGTCAGTGAAGCAGAAGTAGATGTTTTTCTGGAATTCCCTTGCTTTTTCTGTGATCCAGTGGAGGTTGGCAATTTGATAACACTAAATTATCTGTTTCACATCATCTAGGGTGCAGTTTGAACATCCTCTGATATACATCACAGATTTCTGGTCTCTGTTCCTGTACCATGGCTGAATTCTGCTCTTATAACTACTCAATTTGCTGTTAATTTGTCGATCATTTCTTTGTAATATGCAATTTTCTAAGACATTTAACATAATTCAAGGTAACATATTTTGATAAAAGCAAAAATAGAAGCATTCATATTTTAGGTGGGCTGTCATGAGAGAAGAGAATTTAAATTTGAGAAGTATGCAGCTCTACCTCTTGGAATGTCACCATCCCATGTTGCATTTTAGAAAATATAGTGATGGTCAATGTGACTAAATCAAGATTTCTGACATTTGTCTCAAGGTATAAGAGAAATGCTGTACAATATTCATTGGCTTGATATGTAACTATTTATTTTCTGGAATATAATCAGTGGTCCCTATGAATCTTTAAAGATGTACTAAAAAATGCATATTCTTTCTTCTTTCAGGCACAAATTGTGTTAACTTGCCCACCTTTGATGATGCTGTACTCATAGATCAGGAGAAGGATTTCTATAGGTCAGGAGAACAAGTGGCTTTTAAGTGTCTACCATATTATCAATTGGATGGATCTAATACCATACAGTGTGTGAAGAGCAAATGGATAGGAAGGCCAGCGTGCAGAGGTACTTTGGTAAAATTTTAAAATTTATATATCTGAAGTAATATGATGTAGAAAATTGCCTCCACTATCATTAAATGGACATAGATTACTTTTAGGCCAGGTCAAAAACAGTTTGTGCCTGAACATAAAGAGGCATGGACTTGAGTTCCCAGCGTTTGGTGTTGTAGCCCAATAATTCTCAAAGCAGAGTCCCGGCAGAGCATTCTCAGCACATTCTGTAAACTGTTAGATGTGCAAGCAGATTCACAGGCTCACTCAGACTTGTTGAATCTAAACCTCTGGGGCTGGGACTCTGACAATGTTTTGATGATTCCCAAGGAATTCTGTGTATATTTCTGTTTAGGACCCATGGCTACAGCCTCTTGTAGTTAGAGCTGCTGCATCCCCTGAATCACACTGAGGGATGCACATCATTGACTGTGGTGTCCTTAGCATTTGCCCCAAAATATCATTAACATATAGTTTTGTAAATTCACACTTTTTCTATTTTTTTTCCAGATCTTCTGTTCAGATCTTTAATTAATCATCTTCTCCCTGCAACTATAGTATTCTTCAAAGTGTGTTAATTCTTGATTAAGACTCTAAAGAAGAACCTACTGTGTTTATTTTCTGAAAGGCCATTAAGTTTTATCTCATAAATAGGATGAATGTAAATCAAATCTCGATGTCAAATGATATTTTGTTTTCCTTATGGTTTATAAATTAATTTTGAATTGATATACTTTATAATTTTATTTTACTAACCTCAAAAAGAGATTTCTAGGAAAACTCTTTTTTTCCTAGTGGTCTAAAAATTGTGTATCACTTTTCTAGTGAAGTATAGAGGACAGATTTAAGATACAGAAGTGTAATTCATGCTGGAAAATATTGCTTTATTTCCTTTCCCTTAACCTTACATATAAACGGATGAAAATTAGCAGTCTTTCATGACAGATTAACTGTTGAATCGAAACGACCATGGAATATATTTGACATTCTATTTCCTCCTTTCTGTTCTTGATAATCATTATATTAGAGATTCTTTTTTACCTTTCTATTCAGATGTTTCCTGTGTGAATCCACCTCAAGTGGAAAATGCTGTTATACAAAATCAGAAATCTAGATATCAAAGTGGTGAGAAGGCACGTTATGAATGCATCGGGAATTATGACCTCTTTGGGGAGATAGATGTCGTATGTTTAAATGGAACTTGGACAAAACCACCTCAGTGCAAAGGTAGAGTATCTTAACCCTGTCCACCCAATTAGAGAATATATTAAGAACAAAATATATTGATACAAAATTAGGGTGAAGTAGCTTTTCTGATATCATTTTTACTTGCAAAAAAAAATGGTGCTGAAAATCCAGTTCTTTTATGGTCTGAATATGTACTCTAACATGTTTATTGTATGACAGTGTTGACCAGATTTGAGCAGTTGGAATCATGGGACATTTCCTGTCTTAAACATTAAGATAGTCAGTTGTTTTGTGAAGAATAAGTGTGTAAAAGATACCATAATTACATTTAACAGCCCAAGAAATTCCACTTTGAGACATGGAATAAGCAGCTGTGGCCTGATCACAAAATCTGACATAGATGTGGGCAGCTGTACCTATGGATGATACTTAAAGGTAGGTTACTAGCTGAGTTCCAGCAGAGCTATTTAAAATCCTACAGGATGATGCTACAGAAGTGCTACACTCATTAATGTCAGCAAATTTGGGAAACCCAGCAGTGGTCACAGGAGTGGTCAATCCTCATTCCAATTCCCAAGAAGGGCAATACTTAAAAATGTTCATATCAGCAGACAATTGCATGCTCTTTCATTGCAAATCTCCCATGCTAGTAAGGTTATGTTCAAAATCCTCCTAGTTAAGCTTGATGTGAACAGCTGATTCATTGAAAAAGACCTGAAACTGGGAAAGATTGAAGGCAGACAAAGAAGAGGGTGACAGAGGATGAGATGTTTGGGTGACGTCACTGATTCAATGGACATGAACTTGGGCAACCCCGGGAGAGGTCAGGGACCCGGAAACCTGGCATGAGCAGTCCATGGGGTTGCAAAGTGTTAGACACGACTTGGCAACTGAACAATAACTAGCTGAACTCATTCAGGAAATTAGTGTACACAAAAAATAGTCTGAAATTTCCTACTTGGACACTTCAGTGTTTAAGATCAGACAGGATGGGAATCCAAACCAAGAAGTACATTAGCCACTTCTAATATTTCAAGTAAACTTTTGCCTGGTGTGTAATTTTTGAAATCTCCACTTGAATATGTTTTCATGTTTGAAGGGACTTTTTTTTTAGATAACATACAGGTGAGTCTTGTTTAGGTGTCTACTCTGCCCTTTGCAGGTTTTTAATTGATGTATTTAGGGCCATTTATATTTCAAGTGACTTATTAACTATTAGGGACATTCTGCCACTTGCTTATTTGTTTTGTGTGTGTTTCCTACATTTCTCACCGTTTTTCTTTTCTTGTCTTCCTTGTGGATTTTTGAACATTATAAAATAGTTTAACTTGGAGCTGCATTGTTTTTGAGGATATGTCTTTGCATGGTTTTCCTAATCTCTCTAGGTATTAAGATACACATAGGTAGTTTACCACTCCCTACTGTTGCTGATATTTTACCACCTCAGATGAAATGTGGAATGCTTGCTTCCATTGAGATTTATTGGTTCTCCCCACATTTTTAACATAAATGTATCTAGTACTCTTTTATACATTGAGCAGCATATCAGATGACAATTTTGCACAACTATAATAAAATCAACAGGGAAATCATACTCTTATTATATTTACCCTTATTTATTATTTTTAAAAAAAACCTCCATTCTAAAGTCTCAATTCTTTTTCTATTTTGCTTTCTTTTGAAAATTTCTTAAGTATAGTTCTGCTGGAGACAAATTCTCTCAGTTTTGCTTTGTCCGGGAAATTCTTTCTTTCTCCCTTTAATTCAACAGGATAGTTTACAAGATATAGGATTTGGAGTTGACAATTATTTTCATCCAGCTTTGGAAAAATGTTCTCATTTCTTCCTGGCTCTATGGTCATCAATGAAATTTCCACAGATGCTTGAATCCTTTTTTCCAAATACATATTGCATAATATTTATTCACAAATAAGTATTGCATATCTATCAAGCTGCCTATGAGATTTTTTTCTGTAAGTTTCAGGAATTTGATTATGATGCACCTTTTTAAACTTTTTATTTAGTATTGAGGTATAGCCGATTAACACTGTTGTGCTAACTTCAGGTAATCAGAGAAGGGACTCAGCCACACATATGCATGTGACCATTCTCCCTCAAACTCTCTTCCTATCAAATCTGCCACATTACACTCCACAGAGTTCTGTGTGCTATACAGTAGGTCCTTATTGGTCATCCACTTTATTATTTTTTTATTTATTTTTTTTCATTTATTTTTATTAGTTGGAGGCTAATTATTCCAATATTGTAGTGATTTTTGCCATACATTGACATGAATCAGCCATGGATTTACATGTGTTCCCCATCCCGATCCGCCCTCCCGCCTCCCTTCCCATCCCATCCCTCTGGGTCTTCCCAGTGCACCAGCCCTGAGCACTTGTCTCATGCATCCAACCTGGGCTGGTGACCTGTTTCACCCTTGATAGTATCCTTGTTTCAATGCTGTTCTCTCAGAACATCCCACCCTCACCTTCTCCCACAGAGTCCAAAAGTCTGTTCTGTACATCTGTGTCTCTTTTTCTGTTTTGCATGTAGGGTTATTGTTACCATCTTTCTAAATTCCATATATATGCCTTAGTATACTGTATTGGTCTTTATCTTTCTGGCTTACTTCACTCTGTATAATGGGCTCCAGTTTCATCCATCTCATTAGAACTGATTCAATGAATTCTTTTTAATGGCTGAGTAATAAAAATAGCAGTGTTTTCATGTCCACCCAAATTCCTTAACTCTCTCTTCTCCCATCATTTCCTCTGGCAACCATGAATTCCTTCTCTAAGTCTGTGAGTCTGTTTCTATTCCATAAATAAGTTTGTTTGCAAAATTTCTTTTAAGGTTCCACATATGGGGATGTCTTAACAATTTTTCTCCTTGTCTGTCTGACTAACTTCACTCAGTATAACACTCTCTAGATCCATCCATATTTTTGCAAATGACATTATTTCATTCTTTTAATGGATGAGTAATATTCCGTTATATATATGTACTACATCTTCTTGATCCTTTTCTCTGTTGTTGGACATTTAGGTTGATTCCATATCATAGCTATTGTAAACAGTGCTGCAATGAACTTTAGGGCGTGTGTTTCCTCTTAGACCAAGTTTTTCACCACATCCATGCCCAGGGGCAAGATTCCAGGGTCATATATTAGTTTTTTTAGTTTTCAAAGGAGCATAAACACTGTTCTCCATAGTGGCTGTATCAGCTAACAGTGTAGGAGGGTTACCTTCTCTCCACATACTCGCCAGTATATTGTTTGTGGATTTTTTGATGATAGATCTTTTGACTCATGTTAGGGGATATCATGCTCTAGTTTTGATTTGAGTCTCTCTAATAATTAGTGATATGAACATCTTTTCATGGGTGTCTTGGCCATCTACATGTCTTCTTTGGAGAGGAATAAAATACCTAGGAATAAACCTAAGGAGACAGAAAATCTGTAGTCTGAAAACTGTAGTACACTAATGAAAGAAATTGAAGACAAAAACAGATGGAAGGATATACCATTATCTTTGATTAGAAAAATCAGTATTGTCAAAATGACTACTACCCAATGCAATCTACAGATTCAGTGCAATCTGTATGTAATTGCCAATGGCAATTTTTCACAGAACTAGAAAAAAAACCTTAAAATTTGAATGGAGACACAAAAGACCAAAAATATACAAAGCAGTTTTGAGAAAGAAAAACGGAGCTGGAGGAATGACACTACCTGACTTCAGACTATACTACAAAGCTCTAGACATTAAAAAAAAAAAAAAAAAAAGGTTCTTATTATGACATCAAGACTTACGAATCAGTGAATTGAAATGGACAGGAATGGGTGAATTTAATTCAGATGACCATTATATCTACTACTATGGGCAAGAATTCCTTAGGAGAAATGGAGTAGCCCTCACAGCCAAAAAAAGAGTCTGAAATGCAGTACTTTGGTGCATTCTCAAAAACAACAAAATTATTGCCATTCATTTCCAAGGCAAGTCACTTAAAATCAAAGTAATCGAAGTCTATGCCACACCCACTAATGTCAAAGTATATGAAGTTGACTGGTTCTATGAAGGCTTGCATTACATTCTAGACTAAAACATCAAAACAACAACAAAAAATTCTCCCTTTCATATAGGGGACTGGAATGCAAATGTAGGAATCAAGAATTACGTGGAGTAAGATGCAAGTTTGGCCTTGGAGTACAAAATGAGACAGGAGAAAGGCTAAAAGAGTTTTGATGAGAGAAGACATGGGTCATAACAAACACTGTCTTCAAAAACACAAGAGACAATTCTACACATGGACATCAGGAGATGGTCAGTACCAAAATCAGAATGACTATATTCTTTACAGCCAAAGATAGAGAAGCTCTATACGGTTGGCAAAACCAAAACTGGAAGCTGACTGTGGCTCAGATCATGAGGTCCTTATTGTGAAATTCAGACTTGAGTTGAAGAAAGCAGGGAAAACCACTAGGCCATTCAGGTCCTTTATGATTATATAGTGGAAGGGATAAAAAGATTCAAGGGATTAGGCCTGAGAGAGTGCCTGAAGAGCTATGGATGCAGGTTTGTAACTTTGTATGGGAGGCAGTGAGCAAAACCATCCCCAAGAAGCACAAATGCAACAATGTAAAATGGCTTTCTGAGAAGGCCTTACAAAGAGGTGAGAAAAGAAGAGAAGCAAAATGGAAAGGACAAAAGGGAAAATGTACCCATCTGAATGTAGAATTCCAAAGAATAGCAAGGAGAGATAAGAAAGCCTTGTTAAGTGAGCAATGCAAAACAACAACAACAACAAAAACTAGAGGAAAGCAATAAAGTGGGGAAGACTAGAGATGTCTTCAAGAAAATTAGAGACAGCAAGGGAGCATTTCATGTAATGATGGACAGAGTAAAGGACAGAAATGGTATGGCCCTAAGAGAAGCAGAAGATATTAAGAAGAGGTGGCAAGAATATACAGAAGAACTGTACAGAAAAGGACTTAATGACCCAGATAACCACGATGGTGTGATCACTCACCTGGGGCTAGAAATCCTGGAGTGTGAAGTCAAGTGGACATCACTACAAACAAAGCTAGTGGAGGTGGTGGGATTCCAGCTGAGCTATTTCAAATCCTAAAAGATGATGCTGTGAAAGCACTGCATTTAATATGCCAGCAAATTTGGAAAACTCAGCAGTGGCTATAGGACAGGGAAAGGTCAGTTTTTATCCCAGTCTCTAGAAGGGCAATGCCAAAGAATGTTCATACTACCACAACACAACTGGGCTCATTTCACATGTCGGCAAAGTCCTTCAAACTAAACTTCAACAACATGTGAACTGAGAACTTCGAGATGACCAAGCTAAATTTAGAAAGACGGCAGAACTAGAGATTAAATTGACAACATCCGTTGGATCATAGAAAAAGCAAAGGAATTGCAGAAACACTCTGCTTCATTGACTATACTAAAATCTTTGACTGTGTGGATCACAACAAACTGTGGGAAATTATTATAGAGATGGGAATACTTGACCACCTTACCTGCCTCCTGAGAAACCTGTATGCAGGTCAGGAAGCAACAGTTAGAACCAGAATGGAACAACAACCTGGTTCAATATTGGGAAAGGAGTATGTCAAGGTTGTATATTGTCACCCTGCTAGTTTAACATCATACAAAATACCAGACTGGAGGAAGCACAAGCTGGAATCAAGATTGCCAGGAAAAATACCAATAACCTCAGATACGCAGAGACATCACACTAATGGCAGAAGGCAAAGAGGAACTAAAGAGCCTCTTGATAATGGTGAAAGAGGAGATTGAAAAAGCTAGCTTAAAACCACATTCAAAAAATGAAGTTCATGGTATCGGGTTCCACCACTGGGTGGCAAAAGTGGGGAAAAAATGAAACAGTGACAGACTTCATTCTTTTCGGCTTCACAATCACTGTGGATGGTGACTGCAGCCATGAAATTAAAAGGCACTTGCTCCTTGGAAGAAAAGCTATAAAAACATTGACAGCATGTTAAGGAGCAGAGACATCACTTTACCAACAAAGGTTCATATTGTCAAAGTTATGGTTTTTCAAGCAGTCATGTATGGATGTGAATGTTTGACCACAAAGAAGTGACCACTTAGAAGTGATTCTAAGTACCAAAGAATTGATTTTTTTTTTCATTTATTTTTATTCAGTTCAGTTCAGTTCAGTCGCTCAGTCATGTCTGACTCTCTGCAACCCCATGAATCGCAACTTGCCAGGCCTCCCTGTCCATCACCAGCTCCCGGAGTTTACTCAAAACTCATGTCCATTGAGTCAGTGATGCTATCCAGCCATCTCACCCTCTGTTCCCTTCTCCTCCTGCAGAGTACTAGAGTTTCAGCTTCAGCATCAGTTCTTCCAATGATTTTGGAGGCTAATTACTTTACAATATTTTAGTGGTTTTTGCCATACATTGACATGAATCAGCCATGGATTTACATGTGTTCCCCATTGTGAAAACCCCTCCCACCTTCCTCCCCATCCCATCCCTCTGGGTCATCCCAATGCACCAGCCCTGAGCATTTGTCTCATGCATCCAACCTGGACTGATATTTTGAACTGTGGTGCTGGAGAAGACTCTTGAGAGTCCCTCAGTCTGCAAGGAGATTAAGCAGGTTAATCCTAAAAGAAATCAGTCCTGAATATTCATTGGAAGGACTGATGCTGAAGCTGAAGCTCCAGCATTTTGGCCACCTGATGAGAAGAGCTGACTCATTGGAAAAGACCCTGATGTTGGAAAAGTTTAAGGGCAGGAGGAGAAGGGACATCAGAGGATGAGATGGTTGGATGGCATGATCGACAGAATGGACGTGACTTTGAGCAAATTCCCAGAGTTAATGAAGGGCAGGGAAGCCTGTCTTGCTACAATCCATGGGGTTGCAGAGTCAGAAACAGTTGAGCAACTGAACAACACAACAGGAACTGACCGTGATATATCTTGACATTAAGTTCTTTGGCTCCATTCCACTTGGAATTCACTGAGCAGTTTTAATATGTAGTTGTTGTTTTTGGTTAGTCGCTAAGTCATATACCCTATTTGAGAAATTATCAGCCATTATTTAAAAAAAATAATCTTGGAGTGTGTTTCCTCTACAATATACTTAGTTTCACTGTACATCAAAGTGAATCAACTACACATATACCTGTTCTTTTGGATATCCGTTCCATTTAAGCCATCAGAAAATGATGGCACAGGGAACTCAGTCATTATTTTTTTTATCTCTTATTCTTTATTTTCATCTTCATGTTCAACAGTTCTTTGCTATCTTTCCACAGGTCCTTGAAGCCATGTCCATTTTCTTTTCAGTCTATTTTCAAAGTTAGGTAATATTTAAGCTTATTGATCCTTCTGCCATATGCAATATATTGTTGAGCCATGTGGTTTTCTGATAATCTATTTTCTAGTTCTATCAATTGGACTTGATTTTTAAAAGCCACCATCCAATGATTTCAATATTGTGTCATCTTAGTGTAGTTTCCTGTTGATTGCTTTTTCTCTTTTGAGGTTTACCTGGTCTTTGGTCTGATAAATGATTTTCAACTGTTATCAGACACTTGAGCTTTTATATCTTGAGACTAAGGATGTTAGTGGACTCCTTCATTAATCAGGCCTCCATTACTGCCATGTAGGGTGCAAGTCCAAGGTTCCCACCTGGCCTCCTCTGACACCGGGAGAAAGGGCAGAGGTTTCTTCTTCACTCATTATGTGGGTGGAAATGTGGGCTGCTTACTTGGACCCTGTAGATCAAGGTGTGGAAAGGATTGGTCTGAGGTTTCTGCCATCATGTGTTTCTAGACTAAATCAGTGCAGTTCGGTCTCTCAGTCGTGTCTGACTCTTTGCAACCCCATGGACTGCAGCACACCAGGCATCCCCATCCATCACCAACTCCCAGAGCTTAACTAAACTCATGTCCATCAAGATGGTGATGCCATCCTACCATCTCACCCTCTGTTTTCACCTTTTCCTTCCACCGTCAATCTTTCTCAGCATCAGGGTTTTCTCCAAAGAGTCAGTTATTTTCCAATGGTGGCCAAAGTATTGGAGCTTCAGCTTCATCATGAGTCCTTCCAATAAATTTTGAGGACTGATTTCCTTTGGGATTGACTGGTTCAATCTCCATGCATTCCAAGGGACTCTCAAGAGTCTTCTTCAACACCACAGTTCAAAAGCATCAATTTTTCGGTGCTCAGCTTTCTTTATAGTCCAGCTCTCGCATCCATACATGACGACTGGAAAAATCATAACTTTCACTATGTGGAATTTTGTTGGCAAAGTAATCTCTCTGCTTTTTAATATGCTAGGTAGGTCATAAGTTTTTTCCAAGGGGCAAATGTCTTTTAATTTCATGGCTGCAGTCCATCTGTAGTGATTTTGGAGCCCCCAAAATAAAAAGTCTGTCACTGTTTCCATTGTTTCCCCATCTATTTGCTATGAAGTGATGGGACCAGATGCCATGACCTTAGTTCTCTGAATGTTGACTTTTAAGCTAAATTTTTCACTTCCTCTTTCACTTTCATCAGGAGACTCTTTAGTTCTTCTTCACTTTCTGCCATAAGGGTGGTGTCATCTGCATATCTGAGGTTCTTGATATTTCTCCTGACAATATTGATTCCAGCTTGTGTTTCATCCAGCTTGGAATTTTGCACGATGTACTCTGCATATAAGTAAGTAAGCAGTTGACACTATACAGCCTTGCTGTATTCCTTTCCTGATTTGGAACCAGTTTGTTCTTCCATGTCTGATTCTAACTGTGGCTTCTTGACCTGCATGCAGATTTCTCAGGAGGCAGGTCAGGTGTCACTGTCTATTTAATTTCCACAGTTTGTTGTGATCCACACAGTCAAAGGCTCTGGTGTAGTCAATAAAGTAGAAGTGGATTTTTTGTGTGTGTGTGTAACTCTCTTGCTTTTTTGATGATCTATCAGATGTTGGCAATTTGAACTCTGGTTCCTCTGCCTTTTCTAAATCCAACTTGAACATCAGGAATTTCATGGGTCACGTGCTGTTGAAGCCTAGCTTGGCGAAGTTTGAGCATTACTTGACTAGCATGTTCAGTTCAGTTCAGTTCAGTTGCTCAGTCGTGTCCGACTCTTTGCAACCCCATGAATCACAGCATGCCAGACCTCCCTGTCCAAATAGAACTCCCGAAGTTTACTCAAAACTCATGTCCATCAAGTCAGTGATGCTATCCAGCCATCTCATCCTCTGTCATTCCCTTCTCCTCCTGCCCCGAATCCCTCCCAGCATCAGGGTCTTTTCCAATTAGTCAACTCTTTCCATGCTTGCGTGTTAGATGAATGCAATTGTAGAGTAGTTAGAACATTCTTTGGAATTGGAATGAAAACTGACATTTTGCAGACCTGTGGTCACTGCTGAATTTGCTGGCATATTGAGTACAGCACTTAAAGAGCATCATCTTTTAGGATTTGAAATAGTTCAACTGGAATACCATCACCTCCACTAGCATTGTTCATAGTGATGCTTCCTAAGGCCTACTTGACTTTGTATTCTAGGATGTCTGGCTCTAGATGAGTGATCACAGATTCGTGGTTATCTGGGCCATGAAGATCTTTTCTGTATAGTTCTGTGTATTCTTGCCACCTCTTCTTAATATCTCCTACTTCTGTTATGTCCATAAAATTTTTGGCCTTTATAGTGACCATCATTGCATGAAATGTCCTTGGTATCTCTAATTCTCTTCAAGAGATCTCTAGTCTTTCCCATTCTATTGTTTTCCTCTGTTTCTTTGCACTGATCACTGAGGATGGTTTTCTTATCTCTCCTTGCTATTTTGGAAGTCTGCATTCAAATGGTTTTACCTTTCCTTTTCTCTTTTGCCTTTAGCATCTCTTCTTTTCTCAGCTATTTGTAAGGCCTCCTGAGGCAACCATTTTGCCTTTTTACATTTCTTTTTATTTAGGATGGTTTTGATCCCTTCCTCCTGTGCAAAGTCAGGAACCACTGTCCATAATTGATCAGACCTTCTGTGTTATCAGATCTAATCCCTTGAACCTATTTGTGTCTTCCACTCTAATCCTAAGGGATTTGATTTAGGTCATGCCTGAATGGTCTAGTGGTTTTCATATCTTTCTTCAATTTAAGTACGAATTTGGCAACAAGGAGTTCATGATCTCAGCCACAGTCAGCTCCCAGTCGTGATTTTGCTGACTGTGGAGAGCTTCTCCTTCTTTGGCTGCAAAGAATATAATCAATCTGATTTTGTGTTGACCATCTGGTGATGTCCATGTGTAGAGTTTTCACTTGTGTTGTTGTAAGAGGGGGTTTGCTATGAGCAGTGTGTTCTCCTGGAAAAACTCTGTTACCCTTTGCTCTGCTTCATTTTATACTCTAACGCCAAATTTTCCTGTTACTCCAGGTATCTCTTGACTTCTCACTTTCACATCCCAGTCCACTCTAATAAAAAGGACGTCTTTTTGCATGTTAGTTCTAGAAGTCCTTGTACATCTTCAGAAAACCATTCTACTTCAGATTCTTCAGCATTACTATTCAGAGCATAGATGTGGATTACTGTGCTTGTCAATAGTTTGGCTTGGAAATGAATAACAATCATTGGTCATTTTTGAGATTGCTTCCAAGCATTGCACTTCAGTCTGTTTTGTTGACTGTCATGGCTACTCCATTTCTTCTTATGGATTCTTGCTCACAGTAGTAGATATGCTGGTCATCTGAGTTAAATTCACCCATTCAAGTCTATTTTAGTTTGCTGATTTTTAAATGCCGATGACCACTCTGCCATCTCCTGTTTGACCACTTCCAATTTGCCTTGATTCAGGGACCTAACATTCCAGGTTTTGATTCAATATTGCTCTTTACAGCATCAGATTCACTTCCATCACCAGTGACACCCACATTTGGATGTTGTTTTTGCTTTTTCTCCATCTCTTCATTCTTTCAGGAATTATTTCTCCATTGATCTCCAGTAGCATATTGGGCACCTACTGATCTAGGGAGTTCATCTTTCAGTGTCCTATCTTTTTGCCTTTTCATACTGTTCATGGGGTTCTCAAGGCAAAAGTGCTGAAGTGATTTATGCCATTCCCTTCTCTGGTGGACTACTTTTTGTCAGAACTCTCCACCATGACCTGTCTGTCTTGAGTGGCCCTATACAGCATGTCCAGTGATTCACGGAGTTATACAAGGCTGTGGTCAATGTGATCAGATTGCTTAGTTTTCCAGGGCTGTGGTTTTCATTCTGTCTGCCCTGTGATGGATAAGGACAAGAGTCTTATGGAAGCTTCCTATTGGGAGTGACTGACTTAGGGGGAAACTGGGTCTTGGTCTGATGGAAGGCCATGCTCAGTAAATCTTTAGTCCAATTTTCTGTTGATGGGTGGGGCCATGTTCCCTCGCTCTTTCTGACCTGTGGCCACATATGGTGGAGATAAGGAAGATAATGGCGACCTCCTTCAAAAGGTCTTATGCGTGCACTGCTGCACTCAGTGCCCCCAAACCTGTAGCAGGCCACCACCAGCCCATGCCGCTACTGAAGACTCCTGGACACTGACGGACAAGTCTGGGTCAGTCTCTTGTGGGATCTGTGCTTCTTTCTCCTGGGTCCTGTTGGGCACACGGTTTTGCTTGTGCCCTCTGAGAGTCTGTTTCCACGTTCCTCTGTAATTTCTGGCAGCTCTATGGTGGAGTTAATTGCCACCTCCTCCAAAAAGGCTTATGCCAAACCCAGGTCTACTGCACCCAGAGTTCCTGCCCCTGTAGCAGTCCACTGCTCACACATACTTCTGCAGGAGACACTTAGACAGAGATCTGGCTTAGTCTCTGTGGCATCTCTGGGTCCTGGTGCACACAAGGTGTATTTCTAGACTAAGTCAGTATTGTGAGAACTGTTTGTGTCTTGCTAGGCTACTATCTTCTGGGCCTTTTCTTGAAGAGATCAACTGCTTCATGAGACTTTTTATCTTTCGGAACTTGTATTCTTTCTGGGTTGCAGTCTCAGGGACCTATTCAGGATTCATAGAAGGCAAAATGACAACCGCAAGACTCTCATCATTGTAACTCTTTGAATCCCAAGCTCCCTAAGCAGATTGACTTACTCCTTATTTCACAGTCTCCTGTGTTGGCTTTTATGATATGGTCAGGACCTTTATTTGGCAGAAGGAATCCTTAGCAGACAGTCTAAACACAAATATTTTTACCTCATCCTGTCCAGAAATGGAAGGCAAAATTTCCTTTCACAGACACTGCAACATGTTGTATAAAAAGGTAATTTTTTTTTTATCTTAACTATCCATCTTTACAGCATATATTCTAAAAGAAAACATGTTTGAACATCAAGACACTGAAAAGCAGACATATTTGTTAAAGTACTATATGTGCTTCCACGGTGGTAAAATAAGGTCTTAAAAATGTGTATTTCTGATTAACTGATTAAAATTCCTTCTATAAATCATTTCTGTCATCAGAAATAATAAGTTTTGATATGACATATTTGGCTGGATTTTTATTTTATTCCTTTAAAACTGTAGGGGTGGTCTTTGAATAAAGCAAACGCCATTATTTTTTAGACCCTCAAGGAAAATGTGGGCCTCCTCCACCAATAGACAACGGAGACATTACCTCACTCCTGCAATCAGTATATCCTTCAGGAATGCTTGTTGAGTACCGGTGTCAGGCCTACTATGAACTTCGGGGAAACAGAAACGTAATATGTCGGAGTGGAGAGTGGTCAGAACCACCAAAATGCTTAGGTAAATGCTTTAAACTTCTCTTGAATCCTGGAATAATTTTTATACTCAGCATGATGTTTAACTGTTTATAATAGAGTTTTTCTGGATTAAATAACAATCATTCTGTTACATGCTTGACCATCAAGTATTAATATCTGTATATAGAAATAAAGTTAGAAAATTTCATGTTCGAGCAACAATGGCTCCTTTATGAAAGCTCTTCATATGACAACTGACATTATGGATCTTTCATTATAACATTTAATGATTACACTAAACAAAGTATCACATTCTTATAACATTAATTCTGTTAATATGATGATACCTACATTATACGTTTTCATTGTATTGGTTTGGCAAAGGTTTGAGGAAGAAGTTTTGAACCAAACTTCTTGAAACCCTGAAATTCTCTAGAAAATATTTGCATATTACTCAAAGGTTCATGTTTATTTTCTTTAACTTTAGAGGCATGTGTAATTTCAGAAGAAACAATGAGACAACATCACATACAGTTAAAATGGAAAGACGAGACAAAACTTTACTCTAAAACAGAAGATAGTATTGAATTTATGTGTCAACGTGGTTATCGTCCAGTGACACCACAACATACATTTCGAACAACTTGTCGGGAAGGAAAGGTGGTGTATCCTAGCTGTGGAAAATACTTTGGCTAAATGCGTTTGTAAAATTGACATATGTACATGTATTCAGATTTCTCCTTATTAATTCAGTTCTGTTTATTTTATCAAGTATGTTTTAACTCATCTTGAATCATAAGTCAGATTTGTGTTAATTATTATGGGGACAATGCAATTGAGAGACAGGAGACCAATGAATCACTTCTTAAAAGTACCTCATTAAACTTGGCAAATCAAAATGTTATGTGTCCTGTTCTTGAGACATTTACAGCAAGGCATTAGATTCAATCACATCCATGCCTCCTTCCATCCATCAGTTTCCTAACTTTCTTAAAGCTTTCTCCGATACTTCTGAGGCTTTCTGAAACTCTGTTTTAGAATACATGGGGAAAAGAGTGTGGAAAGAAATGGAAAAATTCAAAATATTGATAATATCACTTAACAAACATATAAAAGCAAACTATGTCATACTTCTGTCAGTAATTAAATATCAGTAGTTTATCTTACCTTTGCTCATCTATCAATAAGTGAATAAACCAAAAATGATGAAATACATAATATTTTCAGTTCAGTTCAGTCACTCCGTCATGTCTGACTCTCTGTGATCCCATGCACTGCAGCATGCCAGGCCTCCCTGTCCATCAGCAACTCCTGGAGCTTACTCAGACTCATGTCCATTGAGTCAGTGATGCCACCCAACCATCTCATGCTCTGTCGTCCCCTTCTCTTTCCTCTTTCAAATTTTCCCAGCATCAGGGTCTTTTCAGATGAGTCAGCTCTTCACATCAGGTGGCCAATATGTTGGAGTTTCAGCTTCAGCATCAGTCCTCCCAGTGAACATTCAGGACAGATTTCCTTTATGCTGGACTGGTGGATCGCATATTATTTTATAAGATGTTTATCAAAGTACACACAATAATTCAAATAAAGAACAGTGAGAATCACATTGCATAACTACTATAACATGGCATATAAGTGATTAAAAACTTCAACATTAAATATAAACGCACACACATAAAGACACTCTGCTTTAAGTACTGAATAATTTTTTATTGAAAAATATTGGCAAGAAAAGAAAATATTTAGTATAGCTAGAGTTGAATTCGCAGATAATAGGTGTAAAATGTGTTTAACTTCTTTTTACTTACATGAATTCTTGAATTTTTCTGTCTTTAATGTATATCAACTTTGAACCACAAAATATTTTCTAAAATAAAGAAACATGTAAAGTGACACAACATGAGCTTTAGAGATCGATTTGGTAATGAACTCCAGGTCTAGTAACTTTTTCCTGATTTGGCTTGTACACAGCATTTTAGAAACCTTCACCACCAGTCTGAAATGTGGTTTTTATGTGCATACATTTTAAACAGCATATTAAGCTTAAATCAGTTAACTATAAACATGTTAAATTTCTAAATATCATAAAAATTTTATTATTAAAACAAAGCTATAGTTAATTAAGCTAAAATATTTAAGGTGATATCTTATTACTTTGTACTGCATCAAGTCAAGTGACCTTCTTAGTCTAAGAAGCATAGCCATCATCATTGGTGCTAATTGATTTAAATCTGAATTGCTAGTAACAGTTGGTTTTCTCACCCTTAAATGAAATTGTTACAGTTGACAAGTTATCTTTGCTGTAAATGTTAATATTTTTGTAGATATTATTTCTCCAAAATTTTCAACTAATGGTTGCAGAATCTATTTATGACCTGAGGCTGCAAGCAGTTATTTCACTGTTGTCTAGAAAATGGTGATTTTTAAAGATCAGTTCTATCATTTTTCTGCAGTTATTGTCATTCTGTGTAAAGATGAGGGTTAATTTATAGACTCTGTTCATAATCAACTTTCACCTAAAAAGTTTTAGCAAATCTTTAAAATAATTTGTTTTTAAATAATTTTTAAATTGACATATAGTTGATTTACAACAGTTTCAGGTGTATAACACAGAGATCCACAATTTTTAAAGATTATGCTGCATTTAGAGTTATTGTGAAATGTTGGTCATACTTCCTGTGTTGTATGGTATGTCCTTGGAGCTTCTTTATTTTATACGTAATAGTTAATACCTCTTAATCAAATAGGTCTTCTTGTCCCTCCCTGGTTCCCTCTGCCCACTGGCAACCACTTGCTTGTTATCTGTATCTATGAGTCTGTTTCTGTTTTGTTATATTCATTAATTTTCTTTATTTTTTAGGTTCCACATATAAGGGATATCATACTGTACTTGTATTTCCCTGTATGACAAATTTCACAAAGAATAATACCTTCCAAGTCTATTCATGTTGTTTAAAATGGCAAAATTTCATTCTTATCTATAGTTACTTGGCCCTTAGTGTGTGTGTGTGTATACACAAACATACTTAATGCAGTGGTTTTGGGTAAATCTACTATAAAGATAAGAAAAGCATTATATGTTTTTTCATTGTAGTCCTGGTTATTGAAGTTAAGCTAGAGAATAGAAGATTTAACTTTGAGTCATGTTGACCCAAATTGATCTGTTTACACTGAGTAAGGAGTATTAATTTCCTAGCTGAGATGCTTTTGACTAAGCATATTTGAAGACTTTGTTTTTAAAAAGTAGAAAAAGAGCTGTGAAGTCTAACGTATTCCACATGAATCTAGTGTGCAGGGGTGGGAGGTAAAACAGTGGAATTATTTTACAATTGCCCCCACTATTTCAGAAAGCTAGTTACAAAAAAAAATTATTAAAATTTTCTTTAGTCTTTTCTCAATTGTACTAAGACATCTAATATTTTTGGAAAACACACAGTGAAAAAATATGTATCTATAAATATGTACCTCTAGGGTATGAAGTTAAGTGAAAGCATCATCACTTGCGGTACTAAAGAATAGGCAATGGTCTGGCACCTTAAATAAGTACTAGAGAGGAGAATCTAGACATATTTTGTAAGTCTGCAATGTGAAACACCAGGAGAAAAAGGAATACATACAAGATATACAAGATGGCAAATATGGAAAAAATAATGAAGAGTGAGTCTAAGGAAGTAACCTGGACAGTAAGAACGCAAATTATTTTTTCAATCTCAGTGAAAGGTTATGATTTTCTAAGCTAAAAATGAGATAAGCATGTACTATGTTTGGATCATTACTTGCAAATATGAGAATCTTGAACAAATCTCAGACTTATTTTTTATTTTAAAAACAAATTTTATTGGAATATAGTTGATTTATAATGTGTAATTTCAGATGCATTGCAAAGTGAATCAGTTAAAGATATACACTTTTTTTAAAGGTTCTTTTCCCATATAGGCTATCACAGAGTATGGAGTAGAGTTCCCTGTGTTACGTGGTAGGTCCTTATTTGTTGTCTGTTTTATATATAGTAGTCTGTATATGTCAAACTTCTTCTACTTTTTTTTTTTAATTAAAGAATTATGAACAGATATTACACACAGTCAATTCTGTTGGGAGGAAGTGGCGTTATCATCATACTAAAATGCAAATGATAAATTATACAGCCCAAGTCTAATATCAAGAAGGCAATTTAGGTTTATACTAATGCGTTATGAGAAGACAATCTTTTAAATACATCAAGAATATTTAAGTGTAAGATCTTTTAGTAATCAAGGAAATATATAGAACAAAATAAAATGGTTTCAGAATCACTCTTAAAAATAATTATTTTTAATGAGCAATTCACAAACACAAAATTAAAAAACAAAACTCACAATACAATGTTCAAACAGCTGATATCAAATTTTTACAAAATGTGTAGTACACAGGGTTGACAGAAAAATGCCATGTTCATTTTTAAATTTTGATATTTGTTATTTGCAGTTATTTTATTAAAAATAAATTACTTTTAGAGTTACATAATTATTTTAAGTTAAATGGAAGAAATAAAACAAAGAAGTGTAGTTTTAACATATGAAAAATAAAATCTGACTTTACTCAGGTACTTTGCATACAATAAGCTTACACTTTTTTAGCACACAGTTCAAGAAATTTTGACAAATGTATACAATTGCATAAGAATCATCTAATCAAACTATAGGCAGTTGTGCATGCTAAGTCACTTCAGTCATGTCTGACTCTCTGAGACCCTGTGGACTGTAGCCTGCCAGACTCCTCTGTCCATGGGATTCTCTAGGCAAGAATACTGGAGTGGGTTGGCATTACCTCCTCCAGGTGATCTTCCCCACCCAGAGATCAAACCTATGTCTCTTACATCTCCTGCATTGGCAGGCAGGCTCTTTACCACTAGCATCATCTGTTCAATAACCCCAAAAGAATCTTTTGCAGACAATCAGCTTCTTTGAATCCTAACCTCTAAGAACCATTAATTTGGCTTCTGTGACTGTAGTTTTGCCTTTTCTGAAATGAACAGCCCAAACCTGGGAATAAACAAGTGTCACTCAACTGGTGGGTGGATAGACCTTTGTTCTTATCAGCCAACTCTGTTAGTCCTATGTTTCACTACTAGAAGTAAAATTATTGAGATGTTATCCTTATTCACAGATCATCCCTGAATAACAGCATCTCTATTTCAGGCTTGTGCTGTGTCCTGCTAAGTCACTTCAGTCATGTCTGACTCTCTGAGACCCCAGGGACCATAGCCTGACAGAGTCCTCTGTCCATGGGTTCCCAAGCAACAATATGGGAGTGGGTTGTGATTTCCTTCCCCAGGGGATTCTGCCAACCCGGGGATCAAACGCCTGTCTTTTAAGTCTCCTGCATTGTCTTGCGGGTTTTTTACCACTAGCGCCACCTGGCATGTTGAAGTCCACAATGAGTCAGACATGCCTGAATGACTGAACTGACTGAACAGAGCGCTATCTGGGCTGAGAAGATTGGACTTCAAGTCGCATTTAAAGACAGTTGCTCCTTGAAAGCAAGCTATTTAATTTCACATCAAGTTAAAAGACATTTGCTCCTGGGAAGAAAAATAGCAAACCTAGACAGCGTACTAAAAAGCAGAGACATTACTTTGCCAACAAAGGTCTGTGCAGTCAAAGCTATGTTTTTTCCAGTAGCATGCAGAGATGTGAGAGCTGGACAATAAAAAAGGCTGAGTGCTGAAGAAGTGATGCCTTTGAACTGTTTGCTGGAGAAGACTCTTGAGAGTGCATTGGCCTGCAAGGAGAACAAACCAGTCCATCCTAAAAGAAATCAACCCTGAATATTCACTGGAACTACTGACACTGAAGCTGAAGTTACAATGTTTTGCCCATCTGATGTGAAGAATCGACTCATTAGAAAAGACCTTGATACTGGGAAAGATTGAAGACAGGAGGAGAAGGGTACAACAGAAGATGAGATGGTTGGATGATATCACTGTCTCAATGGGCTTGAGTTTGAGCAAACTCTGGGATATAGTGAAGAACAGGGAAGCCCAGCATGCTACAGTCCATGGGGTCACAAAGAGTCTGATAGGACTGAGCAACTCAACAACAACAAGTCAAATGCCTAATTTCTTAAGCAAAGGATAGTCTCTCCTCACTGCCAGCTTGCTTAGTGAGTACACTCTGTGGGTAGGCTGAGAAATTTCAAATTATCTCCTCCTCCATTGACTCCCTAATGACTGATGGTTCATTCTTCAATTTACAACTTATGTATTTTACTGCAAGCAGCAAGAAGAAATTACATGAATCTTCCCTAATTGGGTTGCCAATCTCCTGAACTAAATATCCAATTTCACCTTGGATATTTTGTATAGTGGTTAATTTTGTGTTAACTTGGCCAGACTATAATACTCAGGTGCTTGGTCAAATTACCAGTTTGGCTGTTTCTCTGAATCCATCTTAAAGATATGATTACCATTCACTCTCAGAATTTGAATAAAGTAAATTACATTTCAGAATGAGAGAGTCATTCCCTAGGCAAGTTGATAGGAAGTCTAGGGGTCGCCAAGGAGAGAGGGGTCTTGAATTCTCAAGGACGAAGAAAGGACAAACCTTTTTGTCCTTCTACATTCCTTAGGATTATATAACAATAATGTATCCTGCTAGAGGACAGCCTCTGGAAAAAACCTTCTGGCTAATCCTGTTATTTTAAGGTGTAAATTATGGGAGTAGGTCTAGTGAGGTTTTAAGAACCTCCAGACATTCTTTTGATTCACTGCAATAACTAATTAGAGAGCATATAATTCCATTGCTAACACTAGCAAAGGGGTACTCTTTCTGCCCCCTTCTGATGCCTAAGTCAGAAGCTTTCTCTATTTCCTTTATACTTTAATAAAACTTCATTACACAAAAGCTCTGAGTGATCAAGCCTCGTCTCTGGCCCCGGAATGAATTCTTCTCCTCCAGAGGCCAATAATCCTGGCATCTTTGTTTGGTTCAGCAACAACACTTCAATAACATGGGTGTATTTCATCCATTCTGTTGAAAGTTTTAAGGGAAAACCCTGAGCTCCATCCAGGAAAAAGCAACTCTGCTTCTCAAGGCCTTCAAATTAAAAACTTAAACACTCATCCTTCCTGCATTTTCCAGGTTTCCACCTACCCTACAGTTTTCAGACCTAACGGTCTTCACAATCACATGAGCCAGTACCCTAAAACAGATCTCAATCTGTGTGTGTGTGTCTGTGTGTGTGTTGGGGAGTTAAGGAACTCTATATTTTCTGCTCAAATTTGCTGTGAACCTAAAACTGATTAAAACATAGAGTTTATTTTCTAGTGAAGCAATTGTACAATTAATTGCATGATTTCCTAATCTATGCTCCACAATATTCTTCTTTATTTTAGTGTTAGAAAATCACAATTTGTATCTGGAGATATGACTTCCTAGTAAGGATTATGTTTCTAGCTTCCCTTGAAGTTTGTAGCCTCAGGAATACCTAGTGGTAAGATTATTGCCTAAGAAAACATCAAGTTAAGAAAAACTAAGTTTTAGTAACAACTGAATGTTTGTCATATACTATATTTCAAGATATTGTATAATTAATATGTGCAATCTTCACAAAGGTCCTTAATACTGGACATGGTGGTGGTTTAATTGCTAAGTCATGTCTGACTCTTGCAACTCTATGGACTGTAGAATGCCAAGCTACTGTCCATGGGATTCTCCAGGCAAGGATACTGGAGAGGGATGCCATTTTCCTCTCCAGGGTATCTTCCGAACCTGGGAACTGAACCTGGATCTCCTACATTGCAGGCAGATTCTTTACTGAGTGAGCTATGAGGGAAGACCATAGAAAGGGAAGCTCATATACTGAGTATATGATTGTAGATATTTCACAGATGAAATAGAAGCCACACAACTCATAGTGTATCACTGAAGACCTCACATCTATCCCATTGTTATGCCAAAACTTAAATTCGTATTTGTCTGTCTCTAAATACTGTGCCAATAACAAAAAATGTTATACTACTTCTTAAATGTACAGGATATTTTATATAGAATTCTACACAATTTTATATAATACAGCAATACATGAAAAGAAGCAGAAAAAATGGCGGAGGAGTAAGAAGGGTAGATTGCCAGCTTCCCCACAAACACATCAAAAACTCATCAAGATATTGAACAACTCTTACAAAGCAGGCTCTAGGAGACAGCAGAAGACCCCAGGCCTCCAAGGTGGCAAGCTAAGCTCCCTGGAAAGGTAGGACAAAAGACAAGACATAAAAGGTCAAAAGAAGAGATGGAGAATTTCAGGATGGGGGCTTGTGCCCGAGACAGGGTGGGAGTCGTGAAGGAGGAAGAGTTTCCATGCATTAGGAAGCTCCTTCACAGGCGGGACCAAGGAAGGCCTGAGGAATCTCAGAGAGCTGGGTAAAGTGGGGGTGTAGAGGGCAAAATACAGAGAGAGCTAAATTTTTAGTCCATAAGCAACTCGTGGACCTCGACGCCGGCCAGAGGGCAGGCTCAGGGAGCCAAGAAAAGCATCCTCAGGCTCTGCCTAGGAAGCTTTGGCCTGAAGCGCAGAGCAGGACTTGAAAGAGGAAGCACCAGCAGAGATTCCAGGGGCGACTAGGGCGCTGGTGGCAACGCGGAGTTGTTGAGATAGCCGCTTTGACAGGTACAGAAATAGATGTGTCTAACACTGCCAAAGCAGTGAGTTGCCCAAAGTCATACTGAACCCATAGACACCCCAAAACCTACTGCTGGACCCTGCACTGCCCTTCAGAGAGATGAGATCCAGCTCCATCAACCAGAACACAGGAATCAAATGTCCCTAACCATCACAGGACATTATTAACCACATTCACGGGGGGTTGACTCTAAATCTAAGAGGAAATAAGACCATGAGAACTTTTTTCTTTCTCTTTCTTTTGAACCACAATGTTTATTCCCCTTGAATACTTTTTATCTTTATGTTAGCCTTTTGAGGTGCTGTGCATTTTTCCTCATTTTTTTCTTGCTAAAAATTAGTTTTTAATTTTTTTCTTCCTTTCTTTGTGATTTTTTTAAAAATTTGCTTTTGTTCTGTCTGACTGTTTTTCTTATCATTCTTTGCCTGCTGTAGCTATTCCTAAATATATATATAGGAATATATATTATATATATGTATATATAAAGATTTTTTTCACATACATCTATTTATCTTTGCTTTTCTATTTTTTACCTTTTCTTTGACACCTTCCTTTTCTCTTTTCTCTCACTTCTCTTTTTTTATTGTCATTATTTATTTTTTCACCTTGTAGGTTTTATTGTTATGTTTTCTTTGTTGTATTCCCCAGTTGGCACTCTGCTCAGGCTCAGATTTCTGGATTGTTATTTAGTTCTGTTTTTAATTGGTCAATATCATTTTTGCTTTCCTTTGCTCACCAAGTCAATCTCTGTTATTCTCTTTGAAATACTTTGGTTATATTTGTGTGCATGTAAATGTGTGTATATACCCCATTCTTTTTGTGATTACCTGCCTGGTCTTATCTTTGCCATATATCTGGATTCATCTTTTATTTCATGTCATGTCTTGCCTCTTGTTTGGTGTGTTTTATTTAACTCCCTTTAATCCTGTAACAAATGACTTATGGAGTCTTGGTCCCCCTTCCAAGGATTGTTTCTGAACCACTGAGGTGGGGGCATTGAGTCCAAGATCCGAAACTGCTAGAAAAGTAGCCCCCTCCCCACAGATTAATTAATGAAAAGTCCACGAAAGCCTAGAATTGTACACAGAGCCTGGAATCACCAAGCTGCCAATGGCGTACACTGCAGAACACTTTACACAAACAACAGGCAAGACAAAAGCAGAAAAACAAGCATCAGCAGACAGGATTCCCACAGACGCTCCAGAATATGCCACCTCACACAGCTGTGCCCATCAGGGAAAGCAAAAACCAAAAAACAAAACTCACCTCCTCCACTACAACAAGGCTCAAATTGCCCCAACAAGAAATCAACACAAACCACTGAAGCAACCTTTCCCTCTGAGAGAAAAAAAAAAAGAAAGAAAGAAGAGATAAAACCCCAAAGTCTGGGAAAGGAGGCTTCAAATGGACTAAGTTAGAAAAAAAGGAAAAGAGAGAAATAAAGCACAAATGAAGAAACAAGGTAGAAACTCAAAAGACCAAATAAACAAAGAGGAAATAAGCAAACTTTCTAAAAGATAATTCAGAATAATGATAGTGAAGATCTTCCAAATCATCAAAAGAAGGATAGAGAAAATGCAAGAAACAATTAACACAATACAATTACCAAGGGCCTAGAAGAAATGAAGAATAAACAAAGAGAGATGAATAACATAATTGTTTTCTAGAAGGAACTGACACTAGAGTAACTGAGGCAGAAGAATGAACAAGAGAGTAGAAGATAGAATGGCAGAAATAACTGTTGAAAAGTAAGGAAAAAAGAATGAAGAGAAGAAATCTATGACTACATTAAACTCACAAACATTCGAGTTATAGGGTTCCCAGAAGAAAGACAGAAATAGAAATGCACTGAGAAAATTTTTGAGATTATAGTTGAAAATTTCCTCAACATGGGAAAGGAAATAGTCAGTCAAGTCAAGAAGCACAGAGTCCAATACAGGATAAACCCAAGGAGAAACATGTGGGGACACATACTAATCAAGCTAACAGATATTAAACACAAAGATACTATATTAAAAGCACCAAGAGAAAAGAAGTAACATACAATGGGAAGCCCATACAGTTAATAGATCTTTCAGCAGAAACTCTGCAAGCCAGAAGGTAATGTCAGGATATATTTAAAATACTGAAAGAAAAAACATCTATAACCAAGCCTACCCTATCCTGTAATATCTCATTCAAAATTGATGGAAAAATCAAAAGCTTCACAGAAAAGCAAAATTGGAGAGACTTTAGGCCCCCAAACCGGCGTCACAGCAAACAGTACAGGGACTTACACAGGCAGGAATGCAGGAGAACGGAGAGGGCTGCAGCAGCCCCAGCACTGAGAGACGTCACGAGAGACACACACGTCAGCAGTTACTCTACACACAACTGGGTTCAGAGCTCCCACCAAAGGATACAGACCGGCTGCTTAGACACAAAACCAGACCCATATACTTGCTGCCTACAAGGGACCCACTTCAGACCTAGAGACACATGCAGACTGAAAATAACAGGATGGAAACTGATACCCCATGCAAGTGGAAATCAAAAGCAGCCAGAGCGGCAATTCTCATTTCAGATATAATACACTTTGAAGAATATTTCAATGCTATTCTCTCAGAACATCCCACCCTCGCCTTCTCCTAAGTACTGTGCCAAATACTTTAAAAAAAATAAATAAAGAATATTGTAAGAGATAAAAAAGGACTCTACATAATAGTAAAGGGATCAATTCAAAAATAAGATATAAGACTTGTAAATATCAATGAATCTAACATAGAAGCACCTCCTTGCATAAGGCAAATACTAACAGACATAAAAATGGAGATCGAGAATAGCACAATAATAACAGGTGACTTGAACATCACACTTACACCAGTGATCATCAAAAACAGAAAATCAATAAGGAAACACAAGTCTTAAATGAAACATTAGCCCTCTTGGATTAGTTGATATCTTCAGAACTTTCCATCCAAAAATGCAGAAGAATACACTTTCTTTTCAGGTACACATGGAACCTTCATTCTCCATGATAGACCACAGCTTGGGCCACAAATCATGCCTCAGTAAATTTAAGAAAATGGAAATCATACCAAGCATCTTCTCTGACCACAGTGCTATGAGACTAGACATCAATGACAGGGAAAGAACTGTAAAAAACACAAACACAAGGAGAATAAGCAATACATTTCTAAATAATAAAGAGGTTACTGAAAAGATCAGAAGGGAAATCAAAAGATTCATAGAAAGAAATGAGAACAAAAACACAATGACACAAAACCTATGGGATGCAGCAAAGCAGCTCTAAGAGGGAAGTTTATAGCAATACAATGCTACTTGAAGAAACAAGAAAATCATAAACAGACAACCTAACTCTACACCTAAACCAGCTAATAAAAGAACAACAACAGCAACAACAAAACCCAAAATTAGTACAAGGAAGTAAATCATAAAGATCAGAGCAGAAATAAGTGAAAAAGAAATGAAGAAAATGATTGTAAAGATTAATAACTAAAAGTTGGTTCTTTGAGAAGACAAACAACATTGACAAACCATTAGCCAGACTCTTCAAGAAAAAAAAGGGAGAAAAATCAAATCAGCAAAAGTAGGAATGAGAAAGGAGAGGTCACAACAGACAATGCAGAAATACAAAAGATCATAAGAGACTAATATGAGCAACTGTGTGCTAGTAATGCAGACAAACGAGAAAATGGACAGATTTTTAGCAAAGTTCAACCTCCTTCAACTCAAGACTGAACCAGGAAGAAATACAAATTATGAACAAGCCAAATGGAAACACTGAAGTCGAAGCTGTGATCAAAAATCTCTCCAAAAACAAAAGCCCAGGGCCAGATGTCTTCACAGGTGAATTCCATCACCAGTGTATTTAGACAAAAGCTAATACCCATCCTTGTAAAACCTTTCCTAAAATTTGCAGAGAAAAAAGCACTTCCAAACTCATTCTATGAGACCAAAATCACAGTGATGCCAATACCAGATATAGATGTGACAAAAAAAAAAAAAAAAAGAAAATTATAGGCCAATATCACTGATGAACAGAGGTGCAAAAATCCTCAATAAAATCATAGCAAACAGAATTCAGAACACAATACAAACATCCTGCATTATGATCAATTTGAGTTTATCCAAGGATGCAAGATTCTTGGATATACACAAGTCAATTAATGATACACCATGTTAACAAATTGAAAGCTAAAATCATATGATAATTTCAATATATGCAGAAAAAGTTTTTGACAAAATTCGGGCCCCATTTATGATTAAAAAAAAAAAAAAACTCTTCAAAATGGGCATAGAAGGAACCTACCATAACATAATAAAGGGCATATTCAACAAACCCACAGCAAACATTATTCTCAATGTTGAGAAACTGAAAGCAATCCCTCTAAGATCAGGAACAAGAAAAAGGTGCCTAGTCATGCCACTAATATTCAACATAGTTTTGGAAGTCCTAGCTACAGCAATCAGAGAAGAGATAGAAATAAAAGAAATCCAAATTGGAAAGGAAGAAGTAAAACTCTCACCATTTACATTAACATGATAGTATACATAGAAACACATGGCTTTTGAACTCTGGTGTTGGAGAAGACTCTTGAGAGTCCGTTGGACTGCAAGGAGATCCAACCAGTCCCTCTTAAAGGAGACCAGTCCTGGGTGTTCATTGGAAGGACTGATGCTAAAGCTGAAACTGCAGTACTTTGGTCACCTGATGCAAAGAGCTGACTCATTGGAAAAGACCCTGATGCAGGGAAAGATTGAGGGCAGGAGGAGAAGGGGACTATAGAGGATGAGATGGTTGGATGGCATCACTGACTCAATGGACATGAGTTTGGGTGGTGTCTGGGAGGTGGTGATGGACAGGGAGGCCTGGTGTGCTGCGGTTCATGGGGTTGCAAAGAGTTGGACACGACTGAGCTACTGAACCAAACTGATCTGATACATAGTAAACCATAAAAATACTCTCAGAACATTGCTAGAAATTGTCAGTGAATTTAGTAAAATCACAGGATAAAAAAAATAATACACAGAAATCACTTGTATTTTTATGTAATAAAAAGAAAAATCAGAAAGAGAAATTAAGGTGTCAATCCCATTTACCATTGCAACAAAATGAATAAAATACCTAGGAATAAGCTTACCTATGGAGAAAAAAGAACTATATACAGAAAATTATGAGACACAGATGAAAGAAATGAAAGATGACATAAAAGATGGAGGGATAGTCCATGCTCCAAGGTTGGAAAAATCAATATCATGAAAATGACTGCACTACCCAAACCAATCTACAGATTGAATGCAATATCAAATTACCGATTGCATTTTTCACAGAACTAGAACAATAAATTTCACAATTTGTATGGAGACACAGAAGATCCCAAATAGCCAAAGCAATTCTAAGAAAGAAGAATGGATCTGGAGGAATCAACTTATCTGATTTCAGACTATACTACAATCTATAGTCATCCAGAGAGCATGGCACTGGCACAAAAGCAGAAGTATAGACCAATGGAGCAAGATAGAAAGCCAAGAGATAAACCCATACATCCATGGCACCTTATCTCTGAGAAAGGAGGCAAGAATATACAATGGGGAAAATACAATCTCTCCAATAACTGATGCTGGACGAACTGAACAGTGAGGTGCAAAAGAATGAAATTAGAACACTTCATAACTCCATACACAAAGATAAACACAAAATGGATTAAAAACTAAATGTAAGACCAGGAAGTATAAAACTCTTAGAAGAACACATAGGCAGAATACCATATGGCATAAAACATAGCAAGATCCTGTATAACTCATCTCCTAAAATAATGGAAATAAAACCAAAATAAATAAGTGGGACCTAATTAAACTTAAAAGCTTTTGCACAGCAAAGGAAACTATAAACAAAGTGAAAGACAACCCTCAGGATGGAACAAAATAATAGCAAATGAAACAGCTGATAAAGTATTAATTTCCAAAATATGGGAGCAGCTCATACAACTCAATGCCCGAAAAACCAGCAAGCCCATCAGAAAGTGGGCAAAAGACCTAAGCAGACATTTCTCCAAAGAAGACCTACAGATGGCTAAAAAATCCATGAACATCACTCATTACAGACATGCTAATCAAAACTACTATGAGATATCACCTCACTCCAGACCGAATGACCATAATCAAAAAATTAACAAACAACAAGTGTTGAAGAGGGTCTGTGGAAAGGGAAACTTCTGCACTTCTGGTGGGAATGTAAATTGATACAGCCACTGTGGAAGATAGTATGGACATTCCTTAAAAGAAAACAAGGAATAAAATCAACCTATGACCTAGCAATACCACTTCTGGGCATATACCCTGAGGAAACCAAAACTGAAAAAGACACCTGTACCCCAGTGTTCATTGTAGCACTATTTACGGTAGTTAATGCTCACAAACAACCCAGATGTCCATCGACAGTTTAATAGACAAAGAAGCTGTGGTACATTCATACAATGGAATACTACTCAGTCATAAATAGGAATGCATTTGAGTCAGTTCTGACGAGATGCATGAACCTAGAGACTATTATACAGAGTGAAGTAAGTCAGAAAGAGAAAACACATATATCACATATTAATGTACTTATAAGGAATCTAGAAGCATGGTTGGAGAACGAATCACATCCCACTCCAGTGCTCTTGCCTGGAAAATCCCATGGACGGAGGAGCCTGGTGGGCTGCAGTCCATGGGGTCTCTAAGAGTCAGACACAACTCAGTGACTTCACTTTCAATTTTCACTTTCATGCATTGAAGAAGGAAATGGCAACCCACTCCAGTGTTCTCGCCTGGAGAATCCCAGGGACAGGGGAGCCTGGTGGGCTGCCGTCTATGGGATCGCACAGAGTCAGACATGACTGAAGCGACTTAGCAGCAGCAGCAGAAGCATGGTACTGATGAACCTGTTCACAGAGCAACAGTGGAGATGCAGACATAGAGAACATGCTTTTATGGACAAGGGTAGGGGAGAAAAGGGAGAGGGTGAGATGAATGGAGAGAATAGCACGGATGCATAAACACTAACATATGTAAACAGACACCAACAGGAATTTGCTCTCTGACAGGGAACTCAACTAGGGCTCTGTAAAAACCCAGATGGGGTGGGAAGGGGTGAGAGGTGGGAGGGAGACTCAAGAAGGAGGGGATATATGTGCACCTATGGTTAATGCATGTTGATGTATGTCAGATTTAAACCAATATTGTTAAGCAATCAAGAATCAATTAAAACAAATATTAAAAAAAAAAAAGAAGGAAGAAGTTCTCTCCTAAAACTTTAAGAAGTGGCACAGTTCAGTTACTCAGACAAGGTCAGGTGTCAGGTTTGCTGTCGGTCAATCACTAACTAGTGTCTGACTCTGTGGCCCCATGGACTGTAGCCCGCCAGGCTCCTCTGTCTTCTACTGTCTGCTGAAGTCTTTCAGGTCCATTGAGTCTATGATGCTATCTAACCCATCTCATCTTCTGCCGCCCCCTTCTTCTTTTGCCTTCAATCTTTCTCAGCATCAGGGTCTTTTCCAATGAGTCAGCTCTTTGCATCACGTGGCCAGAGTATTGGAGCTTCAGCTTCAGCATCAGTCCTTCCAAAGAATAGTCAGGATTGATTTCCTTTAGGATTGACTGGTTTGATCTTATGGTTCAAAGACTCTCAAGAGTCTTCTCCAGCACTGCAATTCAAAGTCATCCTTTTTTCAGTGCTCAACCTTCTTTTTGGTGCAACTCTCAGATCCATACATGACTACTGGAGAAGCCATAGCTTTGACTGAATGCGCCATTGTCAGGAACATGATGTCTTTCCTTTCAGTGCACTGTCTATGTGATTGCAGCTCCATGAAATTAAAAGAGGCTTCCTCCTTGGAAGAAAGTTATGACCAACCTAGACAGGTGTCAGTTTAGTGAATGGTGCACAGGAAGGACAGGGAAGCCTGGTGTGCTGCAGTCCATGGGGTCGCAGAATCAGACACGACTGAACAACAATGTATGAAGGAAACAGTGGGCGGGAAGACCAGAAGCTTTATTGTAACTGTGCAAAGATGGGTTTGTAAAATTGAACATTTTCAGTTACTGCACATAACTGTAAGTTTATTCCCACTGAGGACAAGTCTATTTGTTATCCCAACTGAAATATGCTATTCAAGTAGTTTGATGATATTTTCTATCATGATATGTATGTTTTTTCCATACCTCCAAGCAATTCTCCAACACTGGCTGGGTATCCTACAATTTAGTTCAAACTAACACCACTTACCTGAAACAGCTTCAGATCCCAGAGTTTAAGGGCTCAGTCCCACAAAAATGTCACCCTCCCCACTTCAGAAGCTGATCACAAATCCTTGTGACCCTGCACATCTGGTCTAATCATTAAGATCGGATGTAGCTACAGCTTCATCTTCAGGTGCAGTTACTTGCTAGTGTGGCCCATGGAACTCAAAAGAAACTAATTGGATTAACTCAGGATCAGCCAGATGGAAGGGAGGCCCAGGGAAAGGTGTGGTAGAAGTTAATAGAAGACAGCAGGAACCTACTAAGGTCAGAGTTTCCATGCTTGTCCAGGGCTCACTCTCCCAGTTCCTCCGAGCTATCAGTGCTGGAGATTTTCAGAGCTCAGGTATCACCACATGGGCATAATTTATTCATTCACCATTGCTAACTGACGGAACCTCCAGTCCCTTGCCCTTTGCTGGACATCAGGAGGGTAACATTGTTGTTTCAACCATCTAATCGTATAGTTGGTTCCCTGAGCAACTAGCTTCCATCTTTAAAGGGTTTCCAAAAGTCACTGTATTAACATAACAAAAGACATATAAAGAATTCCAAGAGTTTCTAGAGTTCTGTGCCCAAAACAGGGACAAAGACCAACTATATCTTTTTTTGAAAATCACAATATCACATACCCTAAAATTGTTGCAAGTTTGTTTGGATGGTAACTTACTAGCAGTGTATTGTATCAATCGCTATAATTTGCTTGCACAAAGAAATTTTCTACTTGTCTTTGCAAGAACTTGATTTCTTGTATTTCTTTTTTTAACCAAGTATTAGTGTTAGGTTTTGTTGATTACTAGTTTGTCTGTATTTGTTAAGATGTTCAATCATTAATAGCATTCTTTTTCCAAGCTTACAATTTCTTACTCTGCCAAAGTGCAACGTTTAGGTCATAGTATAAGGTCTTTCACCAGAAAAATGGATATTTCCCTTTCCTGGAAATGGAAAGTAACTCTCTGTTATCTTAAGCCTCTTATGTCATTGAACTGTCGGGCACAGAAATCGATATGAACACAGGCTGGGGACATCGAACTCAGCCATCGAACGGTCATTGTCTGTTGCTACATGGTGTGGACAAGGAAATCATATTTGGATACAGGAGATTCTCTGAGGCTTCTCCTTTGCACTTGTCCATGTTCCCATAAACGTTAATGGAAGACTGCAGGAACCGATTAAGTGTGAGATCCCTCTAGATTCTGTCCATTTGGAAATGAAGTTTAGGTTAACCCCACAAGGGCAGGTACATGGACTGTTTCATTGCACGCTGAAGACAAGGCAAATATATAATCAGGTGTAGAAAATGAATTTATAATTTCAACAGACTCTAAAGATGACTACTGAAGTGAGGATTGCTTCATTGTGCTTTCTAGCTTTCTTTTTTATAAATAAACTTGTAAATTTCTAATTACCTTTTCCTCTTTGCCCTTATGGTTTTAAAGAAAAATCATTCAATCTTTTAAAGTACAAGACACCTGTGTGGAGTTGTGACTAAATTAAAGAAGGTAATAGTGTAACCAAAGATAAATAAGGTGACTCTTGGAAGTTTGGACTTCAGTCTATAGAAAGAGAACAATGGAATCTTCATTTTAGAAGACAGGTTTAATGCTTTTATGTAGAAGCATCATTGTTGTTTTTGTGGACAGTGATTAACTACATTGATTATTTACTTGGGGTTGCCAAGCACCACATCCACCTTCTTCACACTGCTATGCTCTCTTAGAGGTTAAAGCTTATAAACGATGTTTCACACTCTTCTAGTTTACAGGTTTTCCCTGAGTTTTGCCCATAGAAATTGGAGTGCGAAAGCAGAAACAAGGAGGATTTCTCCAGCTCTACCAGTGTGGCAGTTGCCCACAGTAGTTAGAGACAGAGATCTGGTGAGGGATCGCCACGTGGAGGTCTAGTGATCCAGAGGGAAAATCCTGTTAGAATCCTGCTAGTCTGTTCCTCTTCTTCTCTAGACCCAGAACTAACTGCAAAGCCGTATCTCCAACAAGAGAGGTGTGGTTGCAAGCTGAAGGTACATCCAGGAAGCAGTAGAACCTCTTGTTTCTGGATCTGGCACAAGTTTCCCAACCTGGTAAGTTTTAACTGTGATTTGGACTTTTTGCATTGTGCAATGCCCTTTGTTCCTTTGTGTGCCTAGTCGTGAGCTTATTCGCTCAGTCCTCTCAGACTCCTTGCAACCTCATGGACTGTAGCCCGCCAGGCTCCTCTGTCCATGGAATTCTTCAGACAAGTGTACTGCAGTGGATTGCCATGCCCTCCAGGGCATCTTCCCGAGCCAGGGGTCCAACCTGCATCTCCTGTGTCTGCTGCATTGCAGGCGGACTCTTTACCTGCTGAGCCATTTGTTCCTTTCACTTCCGTTCAGTTTAGTTGCTCAGTCGTGTCTGACTCTGCGACCCCATGAACCGCAGCATGCCAGGCCTCCCTGTGCATCACCAACACCCAGAGTTTACTCAAACTCATGCCCATCGAGTCGGTGATGCCATCCAGCCATCTCATCCTCTGTCGTCCCCTTCTCCTCCTGCCCCCAATCCCTCCCAGCATCAGGGTCTTTTCCAATGAGTCAGCTGTTCGTATGAGGTGGCCAAAGTGTTGGAGTTTCAGCTTCAGCATCAGTCCTTCCAATGAACACCCAGGACAGATCTTCTTCAGGATGGACTGGTTGATCTCCTTGCAGTCCAAGGGACTCTCAAGAGTCTCCTCCAACACCACAGTTCAAAAGCATCAATTCTTTGGCACTCAGCTTTCTTCACAGTCCAACTCTCACATCCATACATGGCCACTGGAAAAACCATAGCCTTGACTAGATGGACCTTTGTTGGCAAAGTAATGTCTCTGCTTTTTAATATGCGTCTACATTGGTCATATCTTTCCTCCCAAGGAGTAAGTGTCTTTTAATTTCATGGCTGCAATTACCATCTGCAGTGATTTTGGAGCCCAGAAAAATAAAGTCTAACACTGTTTCCACTGTTTCCCCTTGTTCCTTTAATTCTTATTAAATCTAAATTCTAACTCACCTCATAATACTCCGTCTCGGTCTCCTCGTCTCTCCCTGCCTCTCTCTCCTCCAAGCCTGCCAAGCCTGGCCAATTGCAGTGCATGAATCAGGTTTAGTTTCCTAGGTCACTCTGATTAGGTGTGTCCCTTGTAGACAGCACAGACTAAGGTTAAGTTAACTGAAGGACCCTTTCCTTGAATAGACAAGTTCACACTGTACATGCTTATAGTAATGACTCATGTTTGGTGGATCTTTGTTATAGCATCTCATGCTGAAATATATACACTCTTCTTTCCGTTTGTGCTTTTACATTTACTTTGTTATTTGAGAAAGTTTTGTGTCTTTTCTATATGTCTAAACCTGTATAGTATGTTTCTGAGAACACCGATCTTGTTTTCTTTACACTCAACTATTTGACATCTTGCTGCCAGTTGTAAGTGGGATGTTTGAACACTCGCCTACTTCTCAGTGGTTGGTGTTTATATTCCCCTCAACTCTTCCTTCTTCTGCTGTGATTTGGTTACATTCTTTCTACTTTGCAGAGTATATAATTCACACAAATGTAACTCTACCCATGCCCCAGTCCTTATTTCAGTCTCAGCTCTGGAAAATAAAAATACACAAAATGTTTAACATCATTTTATTTGTCATTTCCCAAGTCATATTTTGACATGTATATTAAAGCAAAAAGAGTCTCAGAATCTTTAAGGCCCCTTCCTACCTTGCCCACAGAATAATTAAAAACAAACAAACAAACAAACCTTCTTTGGAGACTGAACAGCGCCATCTGGTGGAATAAACTTGATTTTGTTGTTCAGTCACTCCCTTGTGTTGCACCCTTTGCAACCCCTTGGACAGCAGCTCGCCAGGCTTCCCTGTCCCTCACTATCCCTAGGGGTTTGCTCAAACTCATATCCATTGAGTCACTGATGCCATCCAACCATCTCGTCCTCTGTCAACCCCTCTCCTCCTGCCCTCAGCCTTTCCCAGCATCAGGGTCTTTTCCAATGAGTCAGCCCTTCACAACAGGTGGCCAAAGCATTGGAGTTTCAGCTTCAGCATCAGTCCTTCCAATGAATATTCAGGTTGGATTTCCTTTAGGATTGACTGGTTTCAGTTCCTTGCTCTCCAAGGGGCTCTCAAGAAAACACCACAGTTTCAAAGCATCAGTACTTTTGTACACAGCCTCCTTCATGGTCCAACTCTCATATCTTAACATGAACTGGAAAAACCATAGCTTTGACTACACAGGCCTTTTTTTGACAAAGTGATGCTCTCTAAAATGCTGTCTACATTTGTCACAGCTTTTCTTCCAAGGAGCAGGAGGTTTTTTTTTTTTTTTTTAATTTTGTGGCTGCAATCACTCTCGTTACTGATTGTGGAGTCCAAGAAAATGAAGTCTGCCTCTATTTCCATTGTTTCCTCATCTATTTGCCATGGAGTGATGGGACTGGATGCTGTGATCTTAGCTATTTCATGTTGAGTTTTAAGCCAGCCTTTTCACTCTTTTCTTTCACCTTCATCATGAGGCTCTTCAGTTCATCTTTGCTTTCTGCAAAGAGGTGTTATCATCTGCATATCTGAGGTTGTTGATATTTGTCTGGCAATCTTGATTTCAGCTGGTGAGTCATCCATCCCAGCATTCTGCATGATATACTCCACATAAAGTTAAATAACAGGGTGGCAATATACAGCCTTGATGCACTCCTATCCCAGTTTGGAACTGGCTCTTTCTTCCATCGCGAAAGCGATGACACCCCACTCCAGTACTCTTGCCTGGAAAATCCCATGGACAGAGGAGCCTGGTTGGCTGCAGTCCATGGGGTCGAGAAGAGTCAGACACGGCTGAGTGACTTCAATTTCACTTTTCACTTTCATGCACTGGAGAAGGAAATGGCAACCAACTCCAGTGTTCTTGCCTGGAGAATTCCAGGGATGGGGAATCCTGGTGGGCTGCCGCTAAGGGGTCGCACAGAGTCGAACATGACTGAAGCGACTTAGCAGCAGCAGCAGCTTTGTTCCATGTCTGGTTCTAACTGTTGCTTCCTGAACTATGCACAGCTTTCCAGGGTGATCTGTTATTCCCATCTCTTCAAGAATTTTCCAGTTTGTTGTGATCCACGCAATCAAAAACTTTAGTGTAGTCAATAGAGGCAGAAGTAGATGTTTTTCTGGAATTCCTTTGCCTTACCTACGATCCAACGGATGCTGTCAATTTGATCTCTAGTTCCTCTGCCTTTTCTAAATCCAGCTTATACATCTGGAAGTCTCAGTTCAGTTCACAAACTGTTGAAATCTAGCTTGAAGGATTTTGAGCATTACCTTGCCAACATGTGAAATGAATGTAATTATGTTGTAGGTTGAATATTCTTTGGCATTGTCCTTCTTTGAGATTGGAATGAAAACTGACCTTTTCCAGTCCTATGGCCACTGCTGAGTTTTCCAAATTAGCTGGAATATTGAGTGCAGAACTTTATTGGCACTGTCTTTTAGGATTTGAAAGAGCACAGCTGGAACATCATCACCTCCACTAGTTATGTTTATAGTAATGCTTCCTGAGGCCCACTTGACTTCACACTCCAGGATGTCTGGCTCTAGGTGAGTGATTACACCATCATGGTTATCAGGGTCATTAAGACCTTTTATGTACAGTTTTTCTATGCATTCTTGCCACTGCTTCTAATATCTTCTGCTTCTGTTAGGTCCAAACTGTTTCTACCCTTCAGTATGCCCATCTTTGCATGAAAGTTCCCTTGGTATCTCTAATTTTCTTGAAAAGATCTTTGGTCTTTCCCATTCTATTGTTTTCCTTTATTTCTTTGCCTTGTTCACTTAAGAATGCTTTCTTATCTCTTCTTGCTATACTTTAGAACTCTTCATTCAGCTGGAATAAGGTAGAATCCATATTTAAGGTATCCCCTACATCCATGGAGGCAGTTACGTTTAAAGAATCTGCCTGCAATGCAGGAAACACAGGAATGCCAGTTTGTTTCCTGGGTTGTGAAGGTTCTGTGGAGGAGGAAATAAATGGAAACCCTCTCCTGTATTCTTTCCTGGAAATTCTCATGGACAGAGGAGACTGTTGGGCTATAATCCAAAGGGTAGCAAAGAGCCAGACATGACTGGGTGACTAAGCATGTAGCTATAGCCATGGAATGTGTGCATCTGTCTATCAATAGTGTCCTGTGAGTTCTTTCACATTTAAAAATATTTTCTGTAGTTTAGTACTTGGGTGTCTGGTTGTATGGATGTAAAACTCTTGGTTTTCATTTTCTTTTCTTAACTTTCATGAAAATGCTCTTCTATTATTGCCTTGGTCTTTTAGTTTCTTTGCAGAATTCTACAGTCCTTCTATTTCCCCCTTCCTTTTAATCACCTGGAACTCTGAGGAACTTCCCATTACTTTTACAGTTGAAGACACTTTTAACATGTCTATTTTAAATATTCAACATGATGACTATTATAAAATATGTATAGTTATGTCATGGTTTAAATGACAGGTTGTGTCCAACTCTTGGGACCGCATGGCCTGTAGCCTGCCAAGTTCCTCTGTGCATGGAATTTCCTAGGCAAGAATACTGGAGTAGGTTTCCATTTCCTTCTACAATACATCTCTACAGCCACTCTATAATCAAGATGTAGAATATTTTCACCATCTCAAATGTTCCATCATGCTTTTTGAAGTCTCTCCATATTCCATGATTACACTATTTCTTTTTGAGGTGGAGGTTTGGGTTCAATGAGAAATGACCTTTTGAAGAAAAACAATAACTTTTAACTTTACATTTTATTCTGAAAATGGTAATTTTTTTTTAAACAAAGGTAAACATATAAATAGCTAAACACCTAAAGTAAAGTTAAACTTATGTGTTCTGATTGATGATTTTTTTAACACATATGTATACCTGTGTAACTATTACCCAGAACTAAATTGAGCAAATGTCCAGCACATATTCAGGTTTCCTTGTGTCTTCCCATTCTGTACCACACCTTATCTCATAGGCACTGCCTTCATGATGAGCTTTTCCACTGTTTGAAATGCCTACCAGTGAAATTATAAGAAACGTACTTAGTGAGTGTGTTTGATTTTTTCATTTACCAGAGCTGTGTGATTATCCCAAGCTGCTGTCTATATCAGTACTTCATTTTGTTTTCTAAATTAGTGAATATGAATCCATTGCATGAAAATGCTACAAATGTTTTATCCATTCTCTGAATGTTCATGGGAACCATTTGCATTTTTGCCGTTTATGAATAAAGCTGCAATGAACAGTTCTGTATGTGTCTATTCATGGGCATGCACTCCAGATCCTCTGGTAGGGTGAGAAGAAGGTGATAAACTTCCAGGTGCAAAATGGATGAGTCATAAACATGAAATATTCACTGTAGAGCATATAGTTAATAATTATGCAATTTTAAAAATCTTGATAGATGGTAACTAGACTTACTGTGGCAATTATTTTGAAATGGACAGAAACATGGAATCACCACACTGTGTAACAGAAAGTAACACAATGTGTAGGCCAATTGAGCAAACAAACACTTTGAAAAAGAGATCGATCTGTGGTTACCAGAGGCTAGGGCTGGAGATAGGGGACCTGGATGAAGCCAGTCAAAAGGTACCAACTTCCCGCTGTAAGATAGGTTAGAACTAAGGATGTAGTGTACAACATGGTTAATATGATTAATTCTGCTGTATCTTATGTATGATAGTTAATAGGACAGTAAGTCCTGAATTTTCATCACAATTTTTTTATTTATTTAATTAAAAAAATTTTTTTTCCATTTATTTTTATTAGTTGGAGACTAATTACTTTACAATATTGTAGTGGTTTTTGTTATACATTGACATGAATCAGCCATGGATTTACATGTATTCCCCATCCCGATCCCCTCTCCCACCTCACATTTCTTTAATTTTATATCTATATTAGATGATGGATATTCAGAAACTGTACTGTTGTAATCATTTCATGATATATTAAAATTACATCATTAGGCCATACACCTGAAACTTATGCAGTGCTTTATGTCAGTTATATATCAACAAAATTGGGAAAATTGATAATCATAAAGCCCACTCATAAATAGCATGTAAATAAAGGGGTTGTGCTATAACTTGTGTGATTGTTTTTAAGATCTACTATAATTAAAAAAAAATCTATTCACTTTCCTAAGTCCATGAAAATATGGATGACTCAAATGTCTAGGAAAACCTTCACCTACTCTCTAGAAATACATTATTGAAAGTTAGTATCTGATATATGGCTTTGGAACCAGTCCATATTAGCCACAGAAAGTTGTGGACATAGATATCAGGTGATGAATACAATAATTTATTTTGAAACTACCAACAGAAACAAGCTGGGGACATCTTGAAACTTTGAACTTTGATATTTACTAAATGGCACTAATTAACTAGCTTCACTGTAATGCATTTAAATTCAGTCACACTAGGTAACTGCAAATGAAGTAGATTTTGAACCCTAAACAGTGCAACTGAAGTATTTGTGTGAATGCACCATTGGGAAAATCTAACATGTTGTTGCTAATCAATGTCCTTCTCACCTCGTGGTTTTACACTGCTCATGGACAGGGTAAGTGGAAACAGATGTGAACACTCAGCCTTCCCTCTAAATATAACTATACTTTCCTTTGTGTTTCTTTCTGTTTGAATCTGGTTAAACTAGTCTGCACTGTGAGATAACCATAAGAATACCTTAATGGAAAAATTATCAGATATTCACCTGCTGCTGCTGCTGCTAAGTCGCTTCAGTCCTGTCCGACTCTGTGCGATCCCATAGATGGCAGCCCACCAGGCTCCCCCGTCCCTGGGATTCTCCAGGCAAGAACACTCGAGTGGGTTGCCATTTCCGTCTCCAATGCATGAAAGTGAAAAGTGAAAGTGAAGTCTCTCAGTCATGTCTGACTCTTAGCGACCCCAGGGACTGCAGCCCACCAGGCTCCTCCATCCATGGGATTTTCCAGGCAAGAGGACTGGAGTGGGGTGCCATCGCCTTCTCCCAGATACTCACCTAGAAGAGGAATGTAAGCCCATGTCTGATTCACGTCAATGTTTGGCAAAAACCACTACAATATTGTAAAGTAATTAGCCTTCAAGTAATAAAAATAAATGAAAAAAAATACCTAGAGGTAAAAAATAAATAAATAAAAAAATAAAAGAGGAAAACAAATTGAATCCTTTCCTATGTCATCTGAGTTCCACAGTGCAAAAAGGTACTCATGTAGATTATGGGGCCGTGTGAATATGCTCATGAAAATGTAAATAGCAAATATTTCACAGAAAAGCTAGATTATAATTCCAGAATGTTTAGGAGAGTCTTAATTGTAATATGAGGAAACTCTGGAGAACAATGGTTATTTTTATACTTTTACATATGGTGATTTTTGCAGGTTCAAATCTCATTTTAAATATGCTCAGTTGACTGTACTGTGATTACAGATTAATAGACCTATTAAAGGTCATTAACATCACTGTTAGTTTAAGGCTTTTAAAAATCCAGCTTAGGTACCAGATATATTTTCCTTTTACAAAATGTGGAATACAGTCTTAATTTCCAGTGTAATGCCAATACATTTAAAATTATTTTCAGAGAGAAATGGAAATGTTGACAACCTTGAAAAAAGCTTGTCACTTTTATTTTTAAACTTATAAGTTCTTTTCATTAGTTATCTATTTTTTACAATAGTGTATACATGTCAAGCTCAATCTCCCAATTCATCCCTCTACCCTTGGGCCCCCTGGTATCCATACATCCATTCTCTATGCCTATATCTCTATTTTTGCTTTGCAAATAAGTTCATCTGAATCATTTGTCTAGATTCTGTATATAAGCAATATTATACAATATTTATTTTTCTCTTTCTGACTTGCCTCACTCTGTATGACAGTCTCTAGGTCTATCCACGTCTCTGCAAATTACACAATTTCATCCCTTTTAATGAGTAATATTTCATTGTATATATGGACCACTTCTTCTGTGTCTATTCTTCTGTTGATGGACATTTAGGTTGCTTCTTTGTCCTGGTTATTGTGAATAAAACAGATAACTAATGAGAACCTACTGTGTATCATAGGCAGCTCCACTCAATGCTGTCTGGGGACCTAAATGGGAAGGAAGTCCAAAAAAAAGGGATATATATTTATGTGTATATATATATATATTCATATAACTGATTCACTTTGGTGTACAGCAGAAGCTCACCCAACAAGGTAAAGTAACTACACTCCAATAAAAATTAATGAGAAACAAAAAACTAAATTATATAAATGTATTAATCTAAGTAATTAAATCATATTAAAAACAAGGATTTTACTCCAAAAAAAATAAACTTACAATTTATTCATTATGATGTTTTTGTCTTTCATTTTCTTTAATAATCCAGTTGTCTTCAAGTTCTTTTAAACAAAACCTCTAATGAGTTTTATGATACCTTGTGAAATTCAAGGTGTGAATAGAATCTGCATCATTCTGCATTATTCATCTTATAATTTGTTGCATGTGATTTTAGTCCATTTGGCAATTACTTCGTGAACAACATTTACAGCACAATAAAGCTTCCTGTCCAGTCCTAAGTGTTACAGTTAAGAGCAGCTCAGGCCCCAGATCACTTATAAGAAAGGCTCCATCACCATTATTCTTGCTAAGGAGCAGGCAGACATATTATTTAATTCAGCTTCTTCTGATTCCCAGGTATATGAGTGATGGTTTATTAATCAATTAGAGATAAGGCTACAGGCATGTTTCCAGACAAAAGGAGGAGTACACAACGTGAAAGAGAAATGTGAAAGTTTGACAACTCTTCACCAGACATTCCAGTGCAACACTTATCCTCTCATTAACAACTGAACTCTTTCCAAAAGTGGTCTTAATGCTAAATGCTTGAATATTTATGCAGAGCTATTTTTCATAATTGATTGGTGCAATTGTGAAATTTTTAGCCTGAAAGTAATTGTAATATCGGATCCAAGCCATTATATCAAACTCACAGTATCTAACACCTACTGTGGTAGATGCCTGCGTGCCTGCACGCTGTTGCTTCAGTCCTGTCTGACTCTGTGCCACCACGTGGACTGTAGCCCTCCAGGCGCCTCTGTCCATGGGATTCTCCAGGCAAGGATACTGGAGTGGGTTGCCATGCCCTCCTCCAGGGGATCGTCCTGACCCAAGGATGTACCTGCATGCACCATGCCTCCTCCGTCAGCAGGCGGCTTCCTGCTTTACCACTAGCACCATCTGGAACGCCCACTGTATCAGATACACAGTCCCAATTAACAAATTTCCCAGAAAACATGTTGGCTTAAGACAACGCGTCCCCATATTCTTAGAGCTCCTGTGGCTCAGGAATAAGGAAAGGGCTTTGTGGGCTAGGTCTGAGTCACCCTGTTTGGGTGGCCGTCTGGGTACTGACTTGGGCCGCTGTCACCTGGACGCTCAGCTGGGCTGGAGGCTTTGCTTCCGAGTTGGCTCACTCTCCTGGCTTTGTGGGGAGGCCTCTGTACCTGACCAGCTGGGCATCTCTGCAGCTTGCTTGAGAGACAGCTCGCTTTCCTCACGGCCAGTGACCCCAGAGAGGGAGGAGGAAGCCTCCACACCAGGTATGACTTGGTCACACACTGTCACGTCCGTCATGTGTGATCCTTAGAAATGGACACTAAGTCCTGCACACTCAGTAGAGAGGACTTAGGCTCTAATATTTGGGGAGGGGAGTGTGGAAGGCATTGTGTAGTTTCCTAAAACCATCTCATATAGAAAAACGTCAGGTCAACTGAACAGAGTATTTTCTGGGGATGCTGCCATTACTCCTCAACTTCTTTCCTGTCTATAGTAACAATCCTGTTATTTCTAGCAGCACATTGTAAAATTTCAGCATACTTAAACCAGATATTCCACGAAAGAAAACTGTAACTTTGTAAAAGAGTTCAATAACCTTAACAGTAATTACAAGCATAAATCTAAAATGAGTTTTTGAAGCATAATTTCTTTTAAAATGAAGGTGTTAGCAGTATTAAACAGATTTCAATCGGCATAAGAATTATACTAGAGATATTTCATCTTGTTTAAGATGGATTTATGAAAACGGTGCTGTTGCTTAGTCCCTCAACCATGTACAACTCTTTGCGACCCTTTGGACTATAGCCCTCCAGGATCCTCTGTCCATGGAATCCTCCGGACAAGAATGCTGGAGTGGGTTGCCACTTCCTTCTGCAAGGGAATATGACTGACCCAGGGCTCAAACCTACATCTCCTTTGTCTTCTGCATTACAGGTAGATTCTTTACCCACTGAGCCATAGCGGAAGCCCATGAAAATGGTAGATCAACCCAAATGTATCTATATCACAGCAAAGTTATCCCACAAGGGACCTTGTAAAGTTCTTGTGGACAAGATGAGGAAATTAGCTAGTTAAATAGTTTATCAATATTCATAATTTCATTAAATGAGCTGATTATCAGATGCAATGTTCTCAGGCCTGCTCCATTGCTGTTTTGTATCATCAGTCAGTTTAACGGAGCAAAGGAGATACACCTGGAATGATACTGTGCTGCTGAAAGTTAGCCTGCTTTAGGACAGATTTATTGCTCAGAAAGACGCCCATGCGTGAGGCTGGGCTCAATAACAGGATATTTAGCTGTGATAATTATAAGATCCTGGGCCTGGATCATAGGAATAAACTGCACAGGTACAGGAAGACTAGAAACACTTTTAAAACTTAGTGAAAACTTTTCATCACTTTTGAGATCAATCTGAGTCAACACTATGATGGACAGCCAAGCCTGCTCATGAGACCAGAACTTGTGTTGGTAAAAGTGTAAGAGGTGAATGAGGCTGTTCTGAGTCCTGACAAAGTCAGTGCCCCACTGACTACAGTGGACTATTATATGTGCTTCAATAAATGATCTAGTTAGAGACAAATACAGATTCACAGATGCCCAAATAAAAGAGAGGAGGAAAATAGCTCAGGCCAGTGATAGTAATGATGCTTACTTTTAATTATGCCCTCTTTGTGTACCTTTTGGAAGTGAGTCTCAGTGGATTATTTTACAGATTCATGTTCTATGAAGCATCAAAATGAGGTGAATAACGGCACTAGTTCTGAAATCAGATAATCAGGACTCAAATCTCTCCTTTACAATGTAATACAAAGTTACTTGATTTCTTATCACTTGCTTCTTGCAAATACAAACACTCAAGCTTACCCAACATGGAATTATTGTGTAAATACACATATCTTGACATACATGGCGAAATTTGTAAAATTCAAGGATGAAAAGAAAATATTCTAATCTCCAAAAAGTAGTGGGAAGAAACCTAGACTGTTACTTAAGAGGAATCAAACTAAATAAGCATGTCAAACTAAAAATGTAGAGAAGCTTCATAAAAGTGGGGGAAATCTATCAGTGATGAGAGATGCAGACTATAGGCCATGAGAGGGTATAATTAACAAGTCTTTGTTAAAGGGATTAAGATATGCAAAGATTCAAAGTTTGTAATTCACATAGTAAGCATATATGTGAAAATTACTCAATATATAGGAATAATAAAATGCAGTTATATTATACCTCTTTTAAAATATTTATAAGAAATACTGAATTTAATTAATACTGAAATACTCCAATTTAAATTAGACATAAGCATTCAAGTGTTTCCCTTAATCTTAACCATTAGGATATTAAGAATTATTCATTGTTAATTTTCTGATTAGACAAGCAAGGGAAAAGATGTCTAATATCTAGTGTGAATGATAAATAATAATGTAACTTTTCTGTGTGATTTGATCAATGAAAATTACTGTATTTCTCTATATATATCTCATGTTTCCAGTAAAAAGAAAATTAAAGTAATGAATGTTAATTGAAAAAAAAAAAAAACCACTGTTTTCTTTCTACATTGACCTGGTCTGAGAAGAAATGTCAGGATTTTGGTTTCTGATGAGAATGGAAAATAAGGAAAAAGAGGGAAGATGAGCCATAAGATAAAATCTGTACTTTCATTCATAACATAATAATTCATTCTGTAACATTCTTAAGATGTTACTTCAGTCAACCAAGGTTAGGACTTCTGTACTTAAGGAGAATTCATTTAATAAGTCTGTATAGTTTTCTACCAAGAGAATCCATGTACAAATTTTATATAATATGACCCACAAGACATAATTTGACCTTCATTATCAAGAACCTCCTTACATATTTCAATTATCTGAATTTTATGTAACTTTTCTTCCCATTGAAACCATAATGCAGTAAGTGTAATTAACTGAACAAAAATATAATTCATAGAGGTAATGTTAATCTCTAATTTGATTGTATAATGAGGTAAAATATTATTTTTATGCTTTTTTTCCCAAGTGAAACCTTGTAATTATCCAGTAATAAAACATGGACGGCTATATTATTCATACAGAGGATACTTTCCAGCACGTGTGAATCAACAGTTTTCCTATTACTGTGATCAGTATTTTGTACCTCCTTCACAATATTCCTGGGATTACCTGACTTGCACAGCAGAAGGATGGTCTCCAGAAGAACCATGCCTCAGTAAGTAAACATATTTAAATTTATAGGCATAAATCCTTCAAAGAGTGAAGAGACAAAAGTATATCAGTGAGTACAGTTAAATGTTGTGTAACAACAGTAAGGCCAAAGGATGAGTTCCATGAGCAAAAACATCCAAATAGATCTTCCCTTTGCTAGAGGCTTTTCATGTAAATCCTGTGAGAGATACAGAGGCTTTACAAGAATATCTGCATCATTTATACGTATTTTAATCATAAAACTAAGCTAAAATAATATGGAATGTTGATCTTCATTTCAAACAAACATGTGGTAGTAACTTTCATTTTTATTGTTACATGTTATATTTGAATACTAATGCATTCTCAGGTAAATTCTATAAGGTTTATCTTTAATGTACTATTTTACCAAATTTATGTTTTTTTCTATCGTATTATTTTTATCCTTAGGAGAATGTATTTTCAAAAATTTAGAAAATGGACAAACCCCAAGTAGTGAAAAAAAAGTTTTACAGGGTGAAACTATAAGTGTTCGCTGCGATCATGGCTACAGTCTTGAAAATAATCAGAACACAATGATCTGCACCGAGAACGGCTGGTCTCCTCCTCCCAGATGCATCCGTGTCAGTGAGTAAACTGGGCTGAGATTCCAGTATGTTTATGACTTTCTAAGACTCAGCTGCATTATCCACTGCAAAATGTTTATATCAACCTCTTGTTTGGCCAAAGGACCTATTTAATTTTATTGTTTACAAATGTCTGTGAGTGTACCTGTGGACTTCTTGATAACTATATAACAAAGTACATGTACCTATTGATAGACATTAGTCAAGAAAATAGGAAAAGATCCACAAAGAAGAAACCTGTAGTAACAGAGTGAGGTCAGAAAGATGGCAGGAGTCTCACTGTCTCTCCTGATACAAACGCAGACACTGACCATCATTTGCGGATCAGAGTACTTTTGTGGGGGTCCAGGAGTCTGGCAGAGACATGACAGCAGCTGCTAGAGCACAAAGATTGGAGACTGGACGCGTCCCTGAGGGTTAGAGGAGGAGCCGCACTTTGCCCCCGAGTGGCCCTGCTTAGCGCCAAGACAGACCCCTCGGCACAGGCTTTCACCTGTGGGGAAGATGAGAGCGCCTGAGCAAGGGCGGGTCCTCATCTTCCAGCGCACTCCTCTCTCCCCTTGTCCAGGACACTGGGGTCACCTGCGTGGCTGGGGGTGGGGAGAGGCCAGGAGCACAGCCCCCAGGGCTAGAATTCTTCAAGGAACATGGGTCCTGCTGACCACGTGGAGACCCCACCAGGGAGCCCCAAACCATTGCAGACACCGTGCTTGTGGTCTTGCTCACCCCTGGGCCCCTGACATCATCCACATCCCCTCCCCAGGGCTAGCTCCCTGTGTAGGGCCCCACGGTGGCATCTAAGCCTTTGCAGATGGCCTGAGGGACATCTAGAAGCCAGCCTGTCCCCGTGGGTCTGTGAGAAAGCAACGGATGTGAGCATTTGGCATTGCCCCCGGGAAGCAGCCAGGAGACTGTCCAAATAGAGACTGTCTTTGCTGTGTTGATAGAAGCACATGAGCTTCAGAATTCTCTCCCAGGAGGAACTGAGTACATGGGACAGGTGTATCCTTAAAAAAGGTCTGAAAAAGTCTCAAAATCCCCATCAGTGTGACAGTGTACTTCCCTCCCCGAGTCAGTCTGTAAAGACTGGAGGGAGTGACTGCTTCTTTAAATGCAAACACAGCAACGTGAGACTTCAAGGGACACAGAAATCAAAGGACTAAAATATTAACAGAGAAACACAATAGTTTTTCAGTTACTGACTCCAAATAATGGATGGATGATTTGTCTGATAAGTAACTAATAGTAATTGCTAAGAATTTCATTGAGATAAAAGAAAACAGTGGAGAAGGAGGTGGCAACCCTCTCCAGTATTCTTGCTTGGGAAATTCCATGGACAGAGGAGCCTGGTGGGCTACAGTCCACAGGGTCTCAAAGAGTCAGACACGACTATAGCGACACAGCATGCACTCATACAATCCTTTGTATTTAGAGTAACTATTGATAGATAAGGATGTATTCATACTATCTTTTCTTACAGGATGATTTATAGTTTCCTAATTTCTTTCATCCTCTGACTGCTTGCCTTTGTGAATTCATGATTTTTGTTATAGTACTATGCCTTTATAAGCTTCTCTTTACCATTTGTGAATCTAGTATGGATTCCTTCTTTGTTTACCATGAGATTTACTTAAAACATCTTTCAGAGAGAACAGTGTATTTTATGCTGATAATATATGAACATCAATCACATATTGAATCTCCTTCCTTTTACCCTCCTCAATTTTATCTTTTTGATGTCATGATTTGCCTCTTTTTATATGGTGTGTACTTAATTTAAAAAGTAATTGTAGTTATTTTTATATTCTTGCACTTTAACTCTTAAATAGTTAAGTGTTTAACATTCCATATCAAAGTACTGCAGTGTTCTGAATGTGAATGTGCACTTAAATTTACCAGTGTACTAGGTATCTTCATGGAATTAGTTAGCATTCTTTCACTTCAGCTTGAATAGTTCCTTTTAGTGTTTCAGTAAGGAAGGTCTGTGTGCCTGCTCAGTCATATCAGCTGTGTCTGACTCTTTGCCACCCTGTGGGCGGCAGCCCCCTAGGTTCTCTGTCCATGGGGTTCGTCAGGCAAGAATACTGGAATGGGTTGCCCTGCCCTTCTCAAGGAAGGTCTGCTGCTGCTAGGTCACGTCAACCGTGTCCAACTCTGTGCGACCCCATAGATGGCAGCTCACGAGGCTCCCCCATCCCTGGGATTCTCCAGGCAAGAATACTGGAGTGGGTTGCCATTTCCTTCTCCAATGCATGAAAGTGAAAAGTGAAAGTGAAGTCACTCAGTCATGTCCAACTCTTTTTTTTTTTTATCTTTGAATCAGAATTTATTTATTTATTTGTTTTTCCTTGAAACTACCTTTATTTATTTATAAATATATATTTTTCATTTATATTTATTGGTTGGAGGCTAATTACTTTACAATATTGTAGTGGTTTTTGCCATACATTGACATGAATCAGCCATGGATTTACATGTATTCCCCATCCCGATCCTCCCTCCCCACCCCATCCCTCTGGGTCTTCCCAGTGCACTAGCCCTGAGCACTTGTCTCATGCATCCAACCTGGGCTGGTGATCTGTTTCACCCTTGATAATATACATGCTTCGATGCTGTTCTCTCGAAACATCCAACCTTCACCTTCTCCCACAGAGTCCAGAAGTCTGTTCTGTACATCTGTCTCTCTTTTTCGGTTTTGCATATAGGGTTATCATTTCCATCTTTCTAAATTCCATATATATGTTTTAGTATACTGTATTGGTCTTTATCTTTATGGCTTACTTCACTCTGTATAATGGGAGAAATACACTGTTGGTGGGAATGCAAACTAGTACAGCCACTCTGGAGAACAGTGTGGAGATTCCTTAAAAAACTGGAAATAGAACTGCCATATGATCCAGCAATCCCACTTCTGGGCATACACACTGAGGAAACCAGATCTGAAAGAGACACGTGCACCCCAATGTTCATCGCAGCACTGTTTATAATAGCCAGGACATGGAAGCAACCTAGCTGCCCATCAGCAGACAAATGGATAAGGAAGCTGTGGTACATATACACCATGGAATATTACTCAGCCATTAAAAAGAATTCATTTGAATCAGTTCTAATGAGATGGATGTCCGATTCTTAGTGACCTCATCTAGCTGTGTTCAATTTTCTCAGTATTTTTTGGTCTGGTGAAGTCTTTATATTCTTTTCTTTTCTGAATGATATTTTCAAATATTCTTCTTTGGATATTTTCTCCTTCACACTTGGAATATATCATCCCACTTTGTCCTGGCTCACTAGGTTTCTGCTGGGAAATATTCTTCGATCCAAATGAAGGCTCCTTAGTAAATTCCAGGTCAGGAAGCAGCAGTTAGAACTGGACATGGAACAACAGACTGGTTCCAAATAGGAAAAGGAGTACATCAAGGCTGTATATTGTCACCCTGCTTATTTAATTTATATGCAGAGTACATCATGAGAAACGCTGGGCTGGATGAAGCACAAGCTGGAATTAAGATTTCCGGGAGAAGCATCTATAACCTCAGATATGCAGATGACACCACCCTTATGGTAGAAGTGAAGAACTAAAGAGCCTCTTGATGAAAATGAAAGAGGAGAGTGAAAAAGTTGTCTTAAACCTCAACATTCAGAAAGCTAAGATCATGGCATCTAGTCCCACCACTTCATGGCAAATAGATGGGAAGACAGTGGAAACAGTGTCAGACTTTATTTTCCTGGGCTCCAAAATCCCTGCAGATGGTGACTGCAGCCATGAAATTAAAATACACACTCCTTGGAAGGAAAGCTATGACCAACCTAGACAGCATATTAAAAAGCAGAGACATTACTTTGCCAACAAAGGTCCATCTAGTCAAGGCTATGTTTTTTCCAGTGGTCATGTATGGATGTGAGAGTTGGACTATGAAGAAAGCTGAGTGCCTAAAAATGGATGCTTTTGAACTGTGGTGTTGGAGAAGACTCTTGAGAGTCCCTTGGACTGCAAGGAGATCCAAGCAGTCCATCCTAAAGGAGATCAGTCCTGGGTGTTCATTGGAAGGACTGATGCTGAAGCTGAAACTCCAGTACTTTGGCCACCTCATGCGAAGAGTTGACTCATTGGAAAAGACCCTGATGCTGGGAGGGATTGGGGGCAGGAGGAGAAGGGGACGACAGAGGGTGAGATGGCTGGATGGCATCACCAACTCAATGGGCATGAGTTTGAGTGAACTCCGGGAGTTGGTGATGCACAGGGAGGCCTGGCATGCTGCGATTCATGGGGTCGCAAAGCCATTGTATGTCTTTGGACAAATGTTTGTTTAGGTCTTTTTCACACTTTTAGATTTTTGATTGTGTTGTTTGTTTTTTTGGTATTGATTTGTATGAGCTGCTTGTATCTTTTGGAAATAAATCCTTTGTCAGTTGTTTCATTTGCTGTTATTTTTTCCCATTCTGAGCATTGTAGTTTCACCTTATTCATAATTTACTTTGCTGTGGAGAAACTTTTAAGTTTAATTATGTCCCACTTTATTATCTTTGTTTTTTTCTCAACTACTGTAGGAGGTGGGTCATAGAGAAGCTTGCTGTGATTTATGACATAGGGTGTTTTGCCTGTGCTTTCCATCCATTTTGAATTTATCTTTGTGTATGGTGTTAAGAAGTGGTCTAATTTCATTTTTTTCCATGTGCTGTCAAGTTTTCCCAGCAGCACTTATAGAAGAGAGTCTCTTTCCCCCATTATATATTCTTGCCTCCTTTGTCAAACATAAGCTATCCACAGTTGCGTGGGTTTATCTGTGGTGGTCTATCTTTTCCTTTGGCCTGCATCTCTGTGTTTGCGCCAGCGCCACACTGTCTGGATGACCATAGCTCTGCAGTCAGTCTGAAGTCAGGAAGGTTGATTCCTGTAGCTCTGTGTCTTTCTCAAGATTGCTTTGGCTCTTCAGGTCTTCTGTGTTTCCATATGAATTGTGAGACTTTTTGTTCTAGTCCTCTGAAAAACACCGTTGGTTATCCGATACAGATGGCGTTGAATGTAGATTATATTTAGTAGTATAGCCATTTTCACAATGTTGATTCTTCCAATCCCAGAACAAGGAAATATCTCTCCATCTGTTTATGTTGTCTTTGATTTATTTCCTCAGTGTCTTATACTTTTCTGTATACAGCTCTTATTTCTCATTAGCTAGGTTTACTCCTAGGCATTTGATTCTTTTTTTGCAATGGTAAATGGTAAATGATACCTTAACTTCTCTTTCTGATGTTCATTGGTAGTACATAGGGATTCAAGTGATTTTTGTGTATTCATTTTGTATCCTGTCACTTTGCTAAATTCACTGATTACCTCTTGACATTTTCTGATAGTATCTTTTGGGATTTCTATGTGTAGTATATTCTGTGTGCAAACAATGAGAGTTTTGCTTCTTCTTTTTCAATCTGGATTCCTTTTATTTCTTTTTCTTCTCTGATTGCTGTAGCTAGGGCTTCCAAGCAATGCTAACTAATAGTGGTGAGAGTGGGCACCCTTGTCTTTTCATGATCTTGGAGTGTATGCTTTCAGTTTTTCAACATTGAGAATGTTTGTTCTGTGTTTCTCATATATGGCCTTTATTATGTTGAGGTAGTTTCCCTCTTCGCTCATTTCTGAAGAGTATTTATCACAAATGGGTGTTGAATTTTTTAAAAAGCATTTTCTGCATTTATTTTGATTACCAAATGAATTTATCTTGCAATTTGTTAATATGGTATATCACATTTGTGTATACTGAAGAATGCTTGCATCCCTGGGATAAACCCAACTTGATCATGGTGTACTATCTTTTTCATGTAGTTTTGAATTCTGTTTTCTAGTGTTATGTTGAGGATTTTTCCATCTATTTTCTTAAGTGATATTGGCCTGTAGTTTTCATTTTTGTGCTGTCTTTGTCTGTTTTTTCTATAAGGGTTATGATGGCCTTGTAGAATGAGATTGGAGGTGCTCCTTCCTCTGCGGTTTTTTGAAAGAGTTTTATAAGAATATCATTAGCTCTTCTCTAAATGTTTGAGAGAACTCACCTGTGAAACCATCAGGTCCTGTGCTTTAATTTTTTGAGAGTTTTTTTTTAATCACATTTTTTATTACATTGCATGTAATTGGCTTGTTCATAATTTCTATTTCTTCCTGGTTCAGTCTTGGAAGATTGAACTTTTCTAGGAATGTATCCATTTCTTTCAGGTTGTGCATTTTATTGGCATATAGTTGTTCATAATAGCTTCTTATGATCATTTGTATTTTTGTATTTCTGTTGCAACCCCTCCTTTCTCATTCCTAATATTGTTGATTTGATTTTTCTCCCATTTTTTCTTGATGATTTTGCCTAATTGTTTGTCAATTTTGTTTATATTCTCAAAGAAGCAGCTTTTAGTTTTATTCATCTTTACTATTGTTCCTTCTTTATTTTTCATTTATTTCTGCTCTGATCTTTTGGATTTCTTTCCTTCCACTAACTTTGGGGTTGGTTTTCGTCCTTCTTTATCGAGTTGTTTTAGGTGTAAATTAGGTTGCATATTTGATGTTTTCCTTGTTTCTTCCTATAGACTTCCCTTTTAGAACTGTTTTGCTGCATCCCATAGGTTTTGAGTGTCTTGTTTTCATTGTCATTTGTTTCAAGAATTCTGTAATTTCCCTTTTGATTTATTCGGGAACCAATCTGCTATGTAAAAGCATATTTTTTCATCTCCAAGTGTTTGTGTTTTTACCATTTTCCCTCTATTTGATATCTATTCTCATAGTATTGTGGTAAGAAAATATGCTTCATATGATTTCAATTTTTTAAAATTTACTGAAGTTTGATTTGCGACCCAATGTATGGTCTATCCTGGAATATGTTCCATGCCCACTTGAGAAGAAGTTGTATTCTTATGTATTTGGGGGGAAAGTTCTGAAAATATCAATTAGGTCCATTGGTCTAATGTTTTATTTATGGTTTATGTTTCCTTATTAATTTTCTGTTTTGATGTTCTATTGTTAACATCTCTTACTATTATTGTGTTGCTGTCAATTTCCCCTTTTATGTCTGTTAGTATTTGCCTTATGCATTGAGGTGCTTCTATGATGGGTGCATAATTATATAGAATTATGTCTTCTTCTTGGATGGATCCCTTGATCATTATATAATGTCCCTTCTTTATTTCATATAATATTGTTTATTTTAAAGTCTGTTTTGTCAGAAATGATAATTGCCACTCCAACTTCCTTTTGACTTCCATGTTCATGGAATATGTTTTTCCATCCTTTTAATTTTGGTCTGTGTGTGTCTCTAGATCTGAAGTGGGTCTCTTGTGGACAGCATATGTATGGGTCTTGTTTTTGTATCCATTCAGCCAATCTGTGTCTTTTGGTTGGAGAGTTTAATACATTTACATTTTTTTTCTATTTTATTATTATTTATTTTTTTCCATTTATTTTTATTTGTTGGAGGCTAATTACTTTACAATATTGTAGTGGTTTTTGTCGTACATTGACATGAATCAGTCATGGATTCACATGTCCATTTACATTTAAAGTAATTAATTTTATATTACTATTAGCATTTTCCTATTATAATATAATATAATGCTATATGTTACAATTAGCATTTTCTTAATTATTTTGTGTTTCTTTTAGGTCTTTCCTTTGTCTTATGCTTATAAGTCTCTTTAATATTTGTTGTAAAGCTGGTTTGGTGGTGCTAAATTCTCTTAACTTCTGCTTGTCTGTAAAGATTTTAACTTTCCCATCATTGTTGAACGAAATCCTTGCCAGGTAGAGTAATCTTGCTTGTAGATGTTTCCCTTTCAGTATTTTAAATATATCCTGCCATTCCTTTCTGGCCTGCAGAGTTTCTGCTGAAAGATCAGCTGTTAATTGAATGGCTTTTCCCTTGTGTGTTACTTGTTGCTTTTCCCTTACTACTTTTAATATTCTTTCTCTGTGTTTAATCTCTGTTGATTGGTATGTGTCTTGATGTGTTTCTCCTTGGATTTATCCTGTAGTGGACTCTCTGTGCTTCTTGAACTTGATTGACTATTTCCTTTCCCATGCTGGAAAAGTTTTCAAATGTAATGTATTCAAAAATGTTCTCAGTGAGTTTCTTTTTCTCTTCTTCCTCTGGGACCCCTATAACTCAAATGTTGGTGTGTTAAATACTGTCCCAGAAGTCTCCAAAGCTCTTTTCAATTCTTTTCATTTTTTCTTTTCATTTTTCTTTATTCTGATCATCAGCAACTACTTCCATCATTTATCTTACAGCTCACTGTTGCATTCTTTTGCTTCAGTTAATCTATTATTGTTTCCTTCTAGAGAATTTTTGATTTCTATAATTGTGCTATTCATCTTGTTGGTTTATTCTTTATTTCTTCTATATCCTTGGTTATTGTGTTAATTTGTTGATTGCTTCTTGGCATTTTATCCATTCTCTTTTCAAGGTTTTGGAACATCTTTCTCATCATTATTCTGAATTCTTTTTCAGGTATTTTGCCTATTTCCTCTTTGTCTTTGTTTGTTTTTGTTCTTTTGTGCTTCTAGTTTTTTTCTTCATTTGAAAAATATTTTTTGGCCTTTTTTTTTTTTTCCCACTATTGTATTTGAGGTCTCATTTCTCAGGCGTTCAGGTCGAGCTCCTCCTTCCTTTTGGTTTCTGCCCATGGTGTGTAAGGTTGTGCCAGGGGTTTGTGTAGGCTTCTCTTGGGTGTGACTTTTGTTTGTAATCTGGTGAAAGGAGGTAAGTTTTTTTCCTGGTCTAATGGTCAGGACTTTGTGAGGGGCAGTCCTGTTCGCTGATGACGGGGTTTGTGTTTCATTGTATTTTCTTTCCCCCTCTAATGGGCAGGACTTTGTGAGGGGAATCCTGTTTGCTGATGACTGGGTCCGGTTTGCTGATGACTGGGCTTGTGTAACATTGTGTTTCTTTCCCACTCTAATGGACAGGACTTTGTGAGGAGAAGCCTGTTTGCTGATGACTGGGTTTGTGTAACATCGTGTTTCTTTCCCCCTCTAAGGGGCAGGGCTTTGTGAGGGGCATCCTGTTTGCTGCTGACTGGATTTGTGTAACATCGTGTTTCTTTCCCCCTCTAAGGGGCAGGGCTTTGTGAGGGGCATCCTGTTTGCTGCTGACTGGGTTTGTGTAACATCGTGTTTCTTTCCCCCTCTAAGGGGCAGGGCTTTGTGAGGGGCATCCTGTTTGCTGCTGACTGGGTTTGTGTAACATCGTGTTTCTTTCCCCCTCTAAGGGGCAGGGCTTTGTGAGGGGAATCCTGTTTGCTGATGACTGGGTTTGTGTTTCATTGTGCTGGTTGTTGGGTGAGGCCTCCTCCACTGGGTGCTGCTGGCAGTTGGTGATGCAGGTGTGAACAGCGGAGGCCTTTATGGGAGTTCTCACTGACAGACACTGCTTGGGGTAGGAGTCTTAGGGCAGTCTAGAGTCTTGTCAGCACACCCACTCCAAAGCCTCTGGGCCTGATCTCTGGGGTGGGGTGGGGGGAGTGAGAGTCCACAGGTGGCTTGTAATGGCATTAAAGGGGATCAAAACAAACACACTAAAACAAGAAACAAATGCAGACCCCAGACAGATGTCAAATATAATATCAGGCAAGTACTCACAAAAATAATGGGATACATACACAAGCATATACACACAGGGAAAAAAAAAAACAAAAACAAAAACAAATAGTGTAAAAAAAAAAAAGAAGAAAGTAGAAGAGATTGATCAAGTGAGGAAATGAAAGCAAAAATGATATGAACCAATTATTAACAAAACTGACTAAAAATATAAACTGGAAAACAAAACCAAAGCTATGTGTCAACTGGGGAATAAAGCAACTAAAGCAAAATAGACTAATAAACATAGTGAGATAAGAAAGGAAAGAAAGACTCAAAAAGAAAATTTCAATAGAGGTAGATAAATAATTTTCATAGGTATTAAAGAAAAACTTACAACAGGAAAAGAATAAGAAAAGCAAACAAAGGAATATATGTGGAAAAATTATAATAATTTTTTTAAAAAAAACTTCAAAAATTAAAAACAGGAAAAAACCCACAGAACAACAAAGGACCAAGGTAGAGGAAGAAGTATTTAAAGCAAATTAAAAGTGTGATTTAATAAATTTCCCAAAAGCATAAATAGATTTAACACTAGCATTAAAATCAACAACTACAACAACACAGAGGGAAAAAAAAAAAGGTAAAAACCCAGTAGCAACTACTGAATAAGTTAAAATATAAGAATAATAAATATTTTTCTTGGATCAGCATCTGTTTCCTCTGTGTGAGTCATAGTCTACCTCACCTCCCTAGGATGCCCTTCAGCTCTGGGCTGGTGTCTGGACCTGTTGTGGGGGCAGCTCAGACTCTAATCTGGTCCTACTCCTGCGTGTTCTTGCTCTGCGTCAGTGCTAGTATGTTTTCTTTTGCAGGAACTCTCATTGTCTTTATATATTCCAAAGATACAAAGTCTGCCTACTTGATCATGTGGATTCTATCTTCGGCTTCTACCTCTGGTTGGAATGTTTTGGGTTCTCTTCCTTAGCCACCAGCCCCTGGATTTCACTTGTGGATTTATCTCCACCTCTGCATGTGAGTCGTCCACAGGAGTTTGCTCCTGAGGCTCCCCTGGAGGACCTGGGCGTGCCCCAGGGGAGACGGAATGTGGAGTTGGTGCAGTTGCTTGGGTTGCAGGGGCCCTGGCAGTACCTGTTACTCACGGGAGCCGGGGGCTAGGACAGAGGAAATATGGGGCCCTTATTTTATTTATTTATTATTTTATTTATTTATTTATTTATTATTTTATTTATTTATTATTAGTGTTTTCTGTAGCCTCTGGTTGCTCTGTCCTTGTGGAGGTTGAGCATGGGTGTGGAACAGGAGCTTGGATAATGGGAACCCTGGCAAAGCCAAATACATAGCTGGTGGCTATTGTCAGGAGGTATGTGACTATTAGGGAATTTTCCAGCTTCTGACAGCTCTGCCCAGGGAGGATTGAGCATGGAGGTGACACAGCTGCTTGAATTATGGGAACCCTGGCAGTGCTAAGCGTGCAGGGAAACCAACAGACTCAGCTGCAGGAGCTATGGCCCTATTAGAGTCTTTTCCTACCTTCTGGCACCTGGCCATCAGAGGGCCTCTTTGGCTGGTCCTTCTCTGCTGCTTCACCCCTTCAGGCACTTATAGGGCCCCCCTCTTGGGGTCATTCTCTGTTGTTCATTGCATCAGGGACTTAAAGATCACCCTGGCTGGGGGTCCTTCTGTGTTGCTTTGCATGTCAGGTCCTTAAAGGGCCACCCTCCCTGCTTTGTTTCCGCAGTCTGGTGCTGATAGGTGCAGAGAGAGAGGCTCAGAGATGGCCCCATCCTCTGTGTGTGACTCAGCAGTATCACCCTGCCTCCAGGTTAGCTGGCTTTCCTTCATAAGCATATCGCACTGCAATCTTCTCCATCAGGTTCCCTCAGGCCATCTCCCCTCAGTCAACAGAGGACCTTGCCCAGGGATTGCTTTCCAATCTCTATGTTCCAGCTCCAAGCTGCAGCACTTTCTAGGGGACTTGTGTCCCTGTCTGGGGTATGTGTGGCTGTGGCAAGAATTTTCTGTGTGATCCTCATTCCATTCAGACTCACACAGATCAGCTCTTTCACTCTTCAGCAGCCTCAATGCTTTACCTCTGTCACAAACATTTCCCTCCCCTGCAGCTCTGTCCCTGCTTCAGTTCCCCAACCCCAGGTGCAGATCCAGTTCTTCTCACTCTTCTCGTTTTACCCTCCTTCCTCTGTCCTACTGAGTGTTGTGTGATTCTATACATCCTTTTCTGGTCGTCAGGTTCTCAGCTGGTGTTCCGCAAGATCGTCTGTGTCTGGAGGTGTGTTCCTGACGTATCTGTGGAGAGAGATGTACTCCACGTGCACTTACTCTTCCACCATCATGGATCTCAGTGTATGGTATAGAGCCCACACCTCACTCCAAGTCAGGTTTGCTGTGGGTGGGTGTCCAATTTCTGTTGTTGGGTCGGGATAAAAAGCAATGGATACCTGTTCTTCTCATTTGAATGTACTTATCACTTGATCATTTTTCTTGACTCTCTGTGTTGATATCTGTGCATTAGACTAAGCATCCACTGCTCCTGGTCTTCACAGACTGGGCTCATAATTAGAACCTTGCCAGAGTTCAGTCTTTTCAATCAGCCTGGCCAGAATTTTGGGTGCCTCTCTGACCTCTCTGCTCAGCCAAACTTCTGTGTTTATAGTCAGCCTCCTCCAGGAGTCTAGAGTATGCAGTGATCTACAAGTCAGAATAGTTGGTGGAGCAGGCAATTGGAGTTTATCACCTCTCTCACTCTGGGTTGAACTGGGGAGAGGAGCTGTGGCAAATGCCTGCATGCTGCTTCACACCCTGTGTTTTCTGCACCATGCTTTAGTTCTGTGTAGTCCCCAGGCACCATGCAAATTTTGGGCTTCATCAGCTCTCAGGGACAGGTTAGTTAGAAGCCAATTCCTCAGGCAGAATGAAAAGATGAAGATCCAGATGTGCCGTCTGATTCCTTCCATGGAGAAACTGGGAGTTGCTCACTCTGCATTAAGCTAGGGGATGACCTGTGAGAAGTGCTGGTACAGATTCATAACTGCCACTTCATTTCTGTGATCCCAGGAGATTGGAAATGCTAGGCCTCCCAAAGGCAGGCTGTTTGGAAGCCTGATCCTGGAGTAGCAATTGGAAAATCAGAGACCTAGATTGTGGATCAAACTCTTTACTCCTCCAGGAGAGCTGCGAGTTGAGTGTTCCCTTCAAATTGTATGGTGCTCTGCTGCATGGAGTTTATTGCAGGAATGTGTCAGTTTCCCTGCTGCTTAGGATTTTAGCATTTTCTCACTTGCCTTGAATGCAGAACTTCTCATCTACTGTTTTTATTTTGAATAATATAATTTTATTTTGAATAAAATTAACACACATAGCTATTAATTTAGTATGTCTGTGGAGAGAAGGAGAGGTCAAGGTGGCCTATTCTAGTATCTTACTAATATCACTGAATTGTTTCCAAATAATGTGTGTTGGGCTTTTCTTTTCTGTTTTCAATTTTAAGTAAAAGCAATTATTGATTTTCAGTCTTTATCATTTTCTATTATTGCTATGTAATTTTAAAATTCTCCTCAGCACACTTTTGTGTCATCTCATAAATCTTATAAAACTTTACTTATCATGGTTTTATATTCATTCAATTAAAAATATTCAAAGTTTCCTCTTCATATTTCTTCTTTATCCATGTGTTATGGAAAAAATTTAGTTGAGTTCTATGCAGATATCTAGTAAGTGACAGAATAGTACATTATCAAGTTTAGTTTTTCATGGTTTGAAGGATCATCATTTTGTCATTAGTAGAATGAATGCATGTGTAGATCTTTGTCATCTTTATTGAACCCCAAGTACTAATATAGCTTTAAGCACCCAGTTTTGATGACAACATTTCAAATTCTGAGAGACAAAGGCTGGGGTCACTATGATGGAAAATTCTGTGATCGTCACTCGATCTGTGTTTTGGGTTGCTTAAGAGATCCAGACTAGACAATACTTTCAACAAGTTCCAGGAAAGGGAACCCATTGCTAATATATTTCTGACATGCTGTGGGATTCCAGATCCTTCAGACAAACAGATTTCTAATAATTTCCTAGAAGGAATTCAGAGCATTTTAAATCTTGCTTTGTTCTAGAAAATAGAAATAAAATGTCTTGGTTTAATATCTTTGGAGACTCATAGTTTTTTTTTTTTTTTTTCTTACACAGGACATTAAATGATTAGAATTTTTCTTGGTTTATATTCATAAATGAGTCTGCTTTTTTGTATCATTACCTTATTTGGGTCCTTATGAAATGTCTATCAAATATATGCTTACCTTTTCTTTATACGTTCTCTCTTTTAGAAACATGTTCAAAATATGATATAAGTATTGAGAATGGATTCTTGTCTGAATCTGCCTTTACATATTCCCTAAATAAACAAACAGAATATAAGTGTAAACCAGGATATGTAACAGCAGATGGTAAGACATCAGGATTAATTACATGTCTACAAAATGGATGGTCAACTCAACCTGTATGCATTAGTAAGTAATTCATTATTTTAGTATTCTTTATCCTAATGATAACTATACAGAAGTACTCTTTAACTTTGCATTTTTATCCTTTTTCCTTTTTCTGTTGTTGTTGTGTTGTTTTTGTTTGGGCAGGGTCATATGAAATATTTTCTGGTTCCATGGCTATATGTGAAAAGATCATTTACAAAGCTTTGGAAAATGCATACCATTTTTTTTTTTTTTTTTTTGGTCTTTTGTGATTAATCACTAGTGGAGTAGAATATCATTGCACCATTTAGTTCAAGCATTTTTTACCTTAAAGCATCCTGTGAATAAAAACTAATTTTGCCAGGAGCCTTACCTCTATTCTGGGATGAGTTCATTTATTTTTAGCTGAGACTTTTATGTTGATTGCATCTGCTTTTATTTTAGGAGACTCTTAAGCCAGAGTCGCTCCTCCTAAGCCTAAAAGTTATGTTTTTAAGCAAAGGTATGAGGCCATGGTACATAATCTTCAAATAATATGATGAATAATTCATGTTTGAGTCTCTAGAGTAGGTATCCTTGTGAAAAATTCTCTCTTAGGAAATCTTCATAAACATCTAGTTAGTGGAGGCAGAGAAACACTTCTAGACAGGACCTAATTCTGCTGTGCTGAAAGTCTTTCCTATAGCACCACATAGATGTTTATGAAGATTTTCTAAGAACAATTTGCTGAGTTTGTCTTTTTCAACTCAAAGCTACACAGTGATATTTTTGAAGTGATATTTTGCATGTTCACTTTAAGCGAAGTGGGTGTTTATAATATCCATCTCTACTGTTTTCATGTTTCTCCAATGTCTATGATTGCCACAAGGACTACACACTCAAAATGAAAAATGTTGCCCCTTATCAAACTTATTTTATTTTAATATTTGACAATTTTCCATTCTAACCCTCTTTTTATGAAAAATGTCTCTATTATTATATTTTACTGCTTTAACACATTATAAGATATGAAGTAAATTATTTAAACCTCTATGTTGTTAGTGAAAGTGAGATTGTTAATATATTTTCTTGTAATTATTTTTGTAATATTTTCTTGTAATAGCTATAAATAATAGAACTATATCTGTATTCAATCTTGATAAGTATAAAGAATGTACAAAAATTAAAAATATAGTTGGAAAAGGAAAGTCAGCATGTGAATTTTAAAAATTTTATAGAATCTTTAAAAATTTACTTGCTTTTTTCAAAATTACTTTTTTCAATTAATTTTTCTCTGGCAAATATGTCACAACTGCTAATAAATTTGGTATATTAATTCAGAAAATGCTGTTATGAAAATAGTACAATACTTCTGTAATGGCTTATTTTAATACTAGCATTGGAAAAATGCATAAGTATAATTAAATTCAGAACATGTTCATAAAAAAAATAACTCAGGGACAATAAGTGTTGAGAAAAATGTTGCATAGAAATACACTTTTTTTTTTTTCATTTTGAGTAATTATTTCAGGACAGTGGTATATCACCGGAATTCTTGGCTTATTTTTAATGATTAGTGCTTACTAATTGGTGAAGCCCTTTTCTTTGAGATGAAACTCAATCAAATTGCCCACTAAATAATATTAGAAATGAAATCACAATCCCATTATCCCTTAGAATCCTGTGACAGGCCAGTATTTGAGAAGGCCAGACCCAAAAGTGATGGCACTTGGTTCAGGCTGAACGACAGGCTGGACTACGAGTGTCTTGACGGGTATGAGAACCGAGAGGGACGCACCACAGGCTCCATAGTATGTGGTCAAGACGGCTGGTCCGATAAAGCTGCATGCTACGGTAGGTGCTCTTTTCCAGATATTCCTTCCCTCAAGATAAACAGAATTTAACAGTAATTGTCAGTGTTTTATTTTTACCAAATTATGCTGATCTAGAATCATCTTTAAGGAATGATGCTTCCTTTCTTTAATGTAAACTGGAAGGAGGGGAAGTTTTAAAGTCCAACGACTCACTCAATACCAAAATGACAGGGTCTTGAAACATGTTCAAGGATTTTGCTCCTGAGTTTCTACCTTGAATGTTGATTTCTGCACGTCTCGACAGATGCTTTTCATTTTTTGACTTTGACAAGTTCTGAGGACAATGACATGGATCTGTTTTATGTTTGCCAATCAGATGTGTTTTTCCCACACAGGGCTTCAGTCTCTGGTAAGCTGAGTGGATGTTGACTGTCCCAAGTCAAGGGACATGTTATGTACAAAGTTTTGGCAACAAAGTAATATTTGGAAAATATCAAGGTGGGTGGATTCTACTCAATGAGAGAAAATTTTATTTCTCATAAGCAGGCAGGCAAATGGACATGACTTTGTAGGTGGTACTGGCAGGAGAAAGAACACTCTCGCAAGAGCATCACAATTTTGACCTGAACACATTGTGGTTGTGCCACCCATGGGCCGTAAACATTGCATACGTCAACTGCAACGGGTTTAGCCAGGAGATATACAGGTGAGATTATCACTCTCTAAATGATGACATCAGATTGGAAAAGAACGTAGAATGAAAATAGAAGAAGGTTCAAGACCAAGTCTTGAAGCTTCCAACACTGAGGTGTCTGACAGAAGAAGAATAGATGGCAAAGTGGACAGAAAGAAAGGAGGACCCAGAAAATTTAGGGGAAAACATGTCAGAATGAATGTTTCATAGATGTGGACCGAATAATATTATATAATAACAAGGAATAATAAACTGACTAAGAGTAATTCCTGTGGAATCAGCCTGAAATGGTTCTATATCCAATTCCATCATTTTCTAAATATAAATCTAAGAGCAACAACCTATTTGAAGTTTGTTCACTCCATGTAATCTGTAAAATGATTTAATATTTACAAATGTTCTAATATTTCAAAATTTCTTTTAGTTATTAAAATAAATTATTTATGTAAGCTTCTTGTCATAATACAAGTCAAGGAACTTGTAATCTAATTACATTAGAATAGTTATACTAATGAATATTTCTAATTCAGTTAATATGTCAGGTTAAAAGACTTAAAATGTGGTGGATTTGGCTACATGGAGGCCAACAATAATTGTAACAGAGGCAGTTCCAGATGGAGTAGACAGGGAAAAACCTACTTACAGCCTGCTGAAGAAATGATGAGTAAGAAATGCAATACAGCATGAGGATATAACTCTATCAAAAGGCTTTGTGTGTCAGAGAACAAAAGGTTTAGGATATATTGCTTGGTGAAGTATTTATTGTTCTAATGGGAAAGAGGAGAGTGTAATGAACCTTGAAGAGGATGACCCAGAGAGGGAAGCAGGCAGAGACTGACCACAGGCTCCCTGTGAAGGAGGTGGGAGAGGAACCAGCAGTTTTGAGAGAGCCCTGGATTTGGTGACAACTGGATTCTTTGCAACTTCCTGTCAGGAGAAGGAGGGAAAATGGGTGTGTAAATCCAATGCTGGAAAGAAGCAGGTGCTGATGGTTCCTGTTCTCATTTCGGAAGGAGACAAAGTCATGTGAGACCGAATGGTGCATGGGGGAAGGAGGAGAAGGAACACTGGGCAGTGTAGCAAAGATTGAACGTAAAGATTTCAGACAGACATGCAGGGGGAGCTTGTTATAGAAACGGGCTGGCTTGTTCAACAGTGTCCAGAGCCCAGGTAATTTCACTTTTCAGGCTGTCAGCAAGCACCTAGTATGTGCTAGATTTGGCTAGGAGAAAACTGTGAACGATACAGTGGGGGACAGTGGTGTGCCTTTCAGGAGCTTTCATGCCAGTATGAAAAAAAAAAAAAAAAGATGAATTAAGGCAAAGAATGAACCAAAAAGTAAAAATATTTCTATTATACTGTTCCAATAAGTTTATTCTAAGAACAAAAGAATTCAATTGCTTAAAAAAAGGGGGACCGAGGGTCAAGTTTATGTAGGAAGACGTCTATGCAAAGAAAGCCTGAAAACCATTCGTCAGTAGAGACACACGCCTTTTTGGCAGCTGAGGCAGCAAAGAAATTGGCTTATTTACAAAAAGATCGGATGGTAAAGAATCTGCCTGCGATGCAGGAGACTTGGGTTCGATCCCTGGGTTAGGAAAATCTCTTGGAGGAGGGAATGGCAACCCACTGCAGTATTCTTGCCTGAAGAATTCCACAGACAGAGGAGTCTTCTGGGCTATATAGTCCGTGGGGTCAAAAAGAGTCAGACATGCCTGAGAGACTACAACATCACTTTCAAAATTTTTGAGCCACCTGACAGTAAATATCCACCTGCATCGCGGGCGACCTGGATTGGATCCCGGGGTCGGGAAGATCCCCTAGAGCAGGGAATGGCTAACCACTGTGATATTCTTGCCTGAAGAATTCCATGGGATTTTGGCGAGCTGCAGTCCAGGGGATCACAGAGAGTTGGACACCATGAGCCACTAGCAATTCTAAGTTAAGGAAAAGGCTTTTAAGATGATCATGGCTTCCCTACAGTCACTCTGTGAAGACAGCAGTTGGAAAACAGCCTAATGCCAAGATTTTTTGTTGTTAAAGCAGCATTTTACACAGTATGATAAAATAGGAATTTTATGTAAGGTAAGTACAAAATATGTAAAAGAAGTCACATACCATTAGAAGTATTGCTATGTGGAAGTTTGGAATAGAATTTTAGGAAAGGAATCCCAATGGCTCTCATCAAGAGTAACTTCACAGCTAAGCTATATGACTCAACATTAAAACAAAAGCAGAAACAAAGTTATTGATTTTGGGGGGATGGGGCAGTACTTTTAAAACTAGTTAGCATATATATAATTTTATGATAATGTTTGAAGACAGATAGTACGATCCTTCTTTATGGTGAGATTCTAATTCTTAAATTCCAATTTTGAAGTTTATAAACTATTTAGCAATAGGAAGTTTCCAATAAGAATAATGCAATTTTTGATAATATATAGCAATCCCTGGGTGGCTCAGATGTAAAGAAACTGCCTGCAGTGTGGGAGACCTGGGTTTGATCCCTGGGTTAGGAAGATCCCGTAGAGAAGGGAATGAATTACTCACTCCAGTATTCTTGCCTGGAGCATTCCATGGACAGAGGAACTTGGCCAGCTACACTCCATGGGGTCACAAAGAGTCAGACACAACTGAGTGACTAAGCCACACACAGCAATGCCACAAATTTCATAGAGTTTACACATTTTCAATGATAAGTTTACACATTTTAAAAATGAATCAGAATAATTAAACATGTATCAATAGTTAAGATCATTTATAGGTACAATAAGATTAGATGTTTGTATTGTCATATACCTAATCAAGACACCTAGTATATGCCTATGTGACCTTGAACATGTTTACTCATTTTGTTTCATGTTTTAGTTTGACTTCTACACTAGTAGATAAAACTAAGTGATTTTTATTGTACCTGTAACTCAAATGCAAGAGAAATGTCTCTCTTGTGTGTTCTGGTTTCCCAATTATATTTTTTAAAATACCATTTTATCATTTGTGTTCAATTTTAAAATTCTATTTTTTTTTTATTCTGAGAGAATATTTATACATTTTGAGACCAAAAAAGTAGCATTTTATTTTGTAAATGTCAATGATGAAATCAGATCCAGTATTAACAAGTTGACATTACAGATAAATTATCAGGACATATATGTTGCTGTTCAATACCTTAATATTTTTAAAAAGTTCCAGATGAGTGCAGAGGGTGTATAAAAACTAACATGTAATGTTTTTCAAGGAAGAGCATTAATGTGCTGTCCCTCTGTGGATGCAGTAACCAGCACCTCATTTTATGTGACACAAATAATATTTATTATGCAACGATTAATTGTTCTCTAAATTATTTATCTTTTCAATAGAAAGAGAATGCAGTGTTCCAGAAATAGATACATACTTAGATGCTCATCCCAGGAAAGAAACATTTAAAGTTGGAGATGTGCTGAAATTCTCCTGCAGTCAAGGCCGTATTATGGTTGGAGCAGATTCAGTTCAATGCTACCACTTTGGATGGTCCCCTAAACCTCCAACGTGTAAAGGTAAATATTTATCTGACAGTTGTTGGAGCAAGAGTTGGGATTTCAGATATCAACCTTTTTATTTCCCTCTCTTAATTTTCTGTCCACTTCCAGTGCATCTATAATCTAATGCATTATGCCAGAGATATACCCACCAAGGACATGGGCTGGGTAGTAGATAACCTCACTTTTCTTTATTTAAGAAATTAACCTCCAGGTGCTTCTTGAAATATGTGGTGGAATAGCCACAGAAATGCATAAGGAACTTGACACTGGCAGAATTTCTTGTTAGTTTTCCTATTTCCTGCAATTCCACGATAATATTGGATAGTTAATATACTGTGGGCTTTACCTCTAGTGTCCTCAAGTATTTCTAAACAGTGTTCAAGGAGCTTAGAGTCAGTTCAGTCACACATATCAAATCACATGAATCAGAGTTAAATTGTTCAAATGCTTTTCTCAAATGATATTTTTTCAAAAAGTTTTTGTACAGTGTTTCTGTGGAATAAAAGTATTGCTGTAATTTATACACCCAGACTGAGTAATTGGCTTGCATATCTATTAGCATGTCTGGATAATGAACATGCTTTCTGATCAAACATGGACTTCAATATGCTAGTTCAAGATGAGTGATAGAATTTGTAAACATGAGTTTGGCATAAACACCGTTCTTTTTCCATAGTCTAAGAATGCTAAAGTAAATTATATAATAAATAAAAGATCATTTTGAAATAAATTTATGCACTAGCTGGATTTTTCAGTGATAAAACAGACAATGTAATCATAATTTATGCAATATTTCTACAGTAAGGAAAGTAAAATCGTGTGCTCCACCTCCTCAACTTCTCAATGGGAAAAGGAAAGAAATACATAAAGAAGAATATGCACACAATGAGGTCGTGGAATATGCTTGCAACCCCAGATTTCTGATGAAGGGTTCTCATAAAATTCAGTGTGTTGATGGAGAATGGACAGCTTTACCTGTGTGTATTGGTAATGTATTAAAATTAGTAATATTTAAAGGTAAATCAATATTTTTATTTGTATCCATATACACATTTAAATAATATTTTAAAGACAAGCATATTTTTGTGGATTTTCAGAGGAGGAGCGTACCTGTGGAGATATACCTGACATTGATCACGGCGATGTCAAGCCTTCTGTCCCTCCCTATCAGCATGGCGACTCGGTAGAGTTCAGTTGCAGAGAAGCATTTACAATGATTGGACCCAGATTTATCACGTGTATTAGCGGAGAGTGGACCCAACCTCCTCAGTGCATTGGTCAGAAATCAAATCTCATATTGACATTTAGTATTTGCTGCCATACTGTTAAAATTTAGAGTCATCCTTGAAAATGTCAGATCTTAAATTATAATGATCCCAAACATTTGCTTTTTATACTTCAATATGTGTCTAAAGAGGAAAAATTTAAACTAGCAATAGAATTTTATGCATCTTTCTGTCCTGATATTAACATTGTTGATCTTGACAAGTGTGAAGCCTAATCTTACTGATAGATACTCGTGTGATTAAAATGTGAGTACTAGTTACCAGGAAAATACAACTATCATTGCAGAAATGCCATTTTTGCCTTTATATGGTGCTCTTTCTATTAGAACATTTGAAACCAGAAATTTTAGTTGAGGAATACCCATTTGATACATTTCTGTAGGAATCTTGCCATTTCTTAAAGCTTCTAACAATGATAATTTTTCAGTCTGTTTCAAATTCTGCAAGGAGAAGTTACTGTGGGGAGGGTGGGCTCAAGCCCGCCCTGTTAGTAGGTAACTCTGTCATGGGAGGCACTTTGGGGGGGGGCCAGGAACCTGCCCTGACACATTTCCCTGGAAGAGACTCATCCTGACCTTTGGATGACCGAGTCTTTGGTGACTGACCAGGAGAATCCATCTTAGCTGCCTTCTTTCATTTTTCTCTTGGAATAGACTCTTTCCTGGAGTTTTCCTGGGCTCTGCATTCAAAGAGAGCCCTGGATGTCCAGGCCTAGTAACTCATTATATTTCTAGTCATTAATTATTGCAAGAAGAAGGTAGGGCTTAGGCTCAGGCCCTGAGTGAGGGCAGGGCAGATAGCGGTCTTTTGGCCGACAGTATGTCAAAAGACCCATACTCAAAAGACCACTTGACAGATGGGAGACATTCAGTAGGAGTTTATTTAGTTAAACAAAAATTTTTTGCTTACTAATACCTACATTTTTGTGAACATATTCCTGTCCTAGGTATTGCCAGTTCTTCAAGACCAAACCTCATCTTTTCCTCTTCTATCTCCTCAAATGACCTCACCTCATTTAACTTTTCATTCTACCTTATGCCAAAATGTCTGCTTCAATTATTGTTCTTCTGACCTCAGAGCTTTCCTTGCAAAGGTTAATCCTCTACCTGTATTCAGTTTAATGTAGTCCCCTTTTGCTATACTAGACCTTATTCCAGTTTTCTTCTCTCAAGGTTTATTTTGTAACTCTGTCTAATCTAGCTTGTCATTCTTCCTTCTATGCTTATTTTCTTTTAGTAAAATAAGTCTGCTTTCCTCCCAGAAACCAGTCCATCCTCCCAGAAACCAGTCCATCATCGGATGAGGTCAGCAGACACCCCATCTCTTTTTGAGTATACATCTTCCTCTGGCCAGCATTCCTTGAAGAATACTATTGATTTTGTGTCCTTCAGTACTCTGAACAAATCCTAAAAACAAGGCTAATTCTCTATCCTCTGGTGTGTTTTGAATTTAGCTCCTTATTTTATTTCTTCAGAGTTTCATTTTGAAATCATCACTTTTCTTTGACTACCTACTTGACTTTTCCTTATTTTATTCATTTCACTTAACCTTTGTCATTAACAAATCATTAACATATACTACCAAAGACCTATACTGATATTTTGTCAAATTCAAAAGGAACCTATACCTGCACTGAATTTTTGAAATAGGTACCTATATGAAAAACTTTTTCTTCCATATTTAACTTACCCTGGAGCTGGAAAAAAATTGTAATCATGGCATTATATTGGATTATAGAATGATTTGATACATAACATACTGGCCCAAAGACTCTAAGTGTATTTACAAGAAATCGGTTGTAATTCTTAGTACCCATCTTCTTATTCCAAGTATTTGTTCACTTTTGGTGATCAGTTAAAAGATTTGCTTAAAAGTTCAGATTCTTTACAAAACACCTTGGATATAGTTTTCTTATTATGTTTCATTACATTCCTTGAAAAAATATATATAAAGTAGTAACTTGGTATGCTATGTCCACAGATAATTGTTTTTATTTTAATGTTTTAAGATTGTGAATTAAAAATAATGCAGAGGTGCTTAAGGTCAATAAACAAATTATTGTGAACATTTGCATAGATGTCAAGTTTGGGACCAAATTTATTCATGTGGTGAGTATTAGCTATATAGATCATACAAAAGTATCCCAGTCCAAAAGGCAGAAAACTTTAGGATGGGTATTTTCTCTGAAATTTCAGAAACTGGATACAGAACTCATGTTCATGTATAATTGTTCATCTCATGTACTTTGGTCAGTAATAACTTGGTTGGTGGAATTTGTATGCACAAATTCTAATTTCATTATATTAGTGACTCCATAGCTATTTTTTGCTATTAGCTATTTGGTTCTTAGAATTAGTCTTTCAAGGCAATGTTTTCATTTTATAGCAACAGATGAACTTAAGAAGTGTAAAGGGTCAATATTATTTCCAACTGAGGGAAAACCATCATATAAGATTGAATATGACCACAACACCAACAAAAGTTACCAATGCCGAGGAAAATCAGAACTCAAACACTCAATCTGTATCAATGGAGAATGGGATCCTAAAGTAACCTGCAAAGAAGGTAAAGTTTTGTCTGTAATGTTTTCAAAACTTTATGCTATTTCTTTCTAACTTGTAAAAGTAGTTATCTTTGTGCCCTTCAAGGAAATTTAGTTATTTATCATTACAAATAATTTTCCATCTGCAAGGTAATTTAGAAGCTAATCAATATACTCTGTCTAAATATTAATTGTATAATGTGCCTTAGTCAGCTATGAGACAAGTCACTCAGAGACTTTGTGACTTTAAATTAACATCTGGGCTGTAGGTGTGCTCATTTCCACAGGAAAGCCATTGCTTCTGATTTTGTGTATTACACATATATGTTCTTATGCCTATGCTGAACTATTACGTATTTATCCATGTGTCTATATGTATCAATCTATGTATCTATATTTATGTATCTATCTAATCATCTATTTCTCTATTTTTTTTTAACAATCTTGAAAAGTCTTGAGTCATGCTAACATGAATTCCAATTGAATAAGTTCATTTCAATTTTCCACTTTTCATATCTGTGTTTCTCTGACTCTGTGACATCTTGACTCCTTATCCTCAATAATTTTACCAATTTCTACAAGCCTAGAATACCTAGAAAGAAGCTTCAAATCAATACAAAACCAGATCTACTGTCTAACATTCAACCTCATAATTCTTCCTTCTATACAGAGATCCCTATATAAAAATCATACTATAATAAAACTGTTAATGGAGGATACATTATTTAGAAAAACATAACTATTTGGGAATTAAACAACAAGTATCTAAATAATTGCCATGCCAATACATAATGTATATTATGGGCTTCCCTGGTAGCTCAGCTGGTAAAGAATCTGCCTGCAATGCAGGAGACCCCAGTTCAATTTCTAGATCAGGAATATCTCCTAAAGAAGGGTTAGGCTGCCCACTCCAGGATTCTTGGGCTTCCCTGGTAGATCAGTCTACAATCCACCTGCAGTGGGGGAGATTTGAGTTCAATCCCTGTGTTGGGAAGAACCCATGGAGGCAACCCACTCCACTATTCTTGCCTGGAGAATCCCCAAGGACAGAGGAGCCTGGCAGGTTGCAGACCATGGGATCACAAAGAGTGGGAAAAGACTGAATGGCTAAGTACAGCACTGTATATTATACATTATATATTTATGATTGCTTAGTCCTTGTGAGTTAACTTTTTTATAATTATAAAATATTTCTTAATAATTTTTGTCATACACCCTGTCTGGAAATCTATTTTAGCTTATTAAATATAGTTAAATTAGAACAATTTATAGTTTCATATGATGAAGGAATCCCAACAAATTTCAAGGAATTCATGTCTATAAATTAGTCTAAATTAATAGCAAATATAAAATTAAAAGAGCTTGCTACACAGCTGCATCTTTAAGGAAACAAGTAACATGTATAGACAGTGAAGTACATATGTTCTACAGTTTCTTTTAGAAACTTTGTAGTGTTACATGAGTATATTTAAGTATGTTATCTGTCTTATGTTAACATTTGAGGATTGCTTGAAGTAGTTTATTTTTTTATGGATGGATTGTCAATTATTGTAGGAAACTGTGTGGAAAACACTTTGAAGTGAAAATTGGTTAACTATGAAAGTGTTGATTTATTTCTGAACTTTCTATTTAGTCATTTAACTATCTTCACTGCTGCCAAATTGCCTTTGTAACTAGCTTTTTATTAGACTGGAAGTCTGATTGCAGTCTCCAAGTACGTTCCTCTCACTCAAAATTACTTTAGTTATTCTGGTCTTTAATATAGAAATTTCAGGGTAAACTTACAAATTTTTATAAAACATGGGATTGTATATTGAAAGGGATGGCTTTGTAATGAGAAATGCTTTATGGGGAATTGACATCTTCACCATATAGGATTTTGAAATCATAAACATGGAATGTCTCTATTTATTTCTGGTTCTGTTTTTCCAGACATACCAGTAGGCTCCCCTGGGGGTTCAGACAGTAAAGAATCTGCCTGCAATGCAGGAGACCCGGGTTCAGTCCCTGAGTGGGGAAGATCCCCTGAAGAAGGGAATGGCTACCCACTCCCATATTCTTGTGTGGAGAATCCCATGGACAGAGAAGCCCGGCAGGCTGCAGTCCATAGGGTTGCAAACAGTTGGAGACACCTGAGCACACATGAGATCTGATACGCAGTTTGCTTCTTTGAAACCTTCCTCTGATGAAGAATTCAATTTCTTTAATAGGGAGTATGCTATTCACATTTTCTATATTGTCTTATCACTGTATGAAAGTTGTATTTCTCAAGAAATATGTCTATTTTACCTAACTTATGAAATTGATTGATATAACATCATTTCTAATATTCACTTAGCATTCTATTTTTTCTTTTAATCCTACAGTATATTTGGGATATCACTGCTTTCATTCTTGGTGTTGATAGTTGGTTCCCCCCTTTATTTTGCAATCAGAGTTTTGTTTTTCAATATTATTATTTTCAAATAATCATTTTTGGCACTCTTAATTTCTTCCATTTCCTCTCTTCTCTAATTTTTATCTTGTTAATACTCATGATTTTTAACTTTGTTAATTTTCTCTGTTTTCCCTTTTCTGTTAATCTTTCTCAATTTTTTCTCTCTTGTGGACTTAATTTTTCTTTTTTCTAATCACTTGATTTTAATTTTACTCTATCGTTTCTTAAGATAGAAAATGAAATTATTGATTCAAACTGAAGGGTTGTTGCTGAACGATAAGACGCTGGGATTCTTGGCCTCCAGAGGAGACGAATTCAATCCGGGGCCAGAGACGAGGCTGGATCGCTCAGAGCTTTTGTGTAATAAAGTTTTATTAAAGTATAAAGGAGATAGGTAAAGCTTCTGACATAGGCATCAGAAGGGGGCAGAAAGAGTACCCCCCTGCTGGTCTTTAGCTGTATGTTATATAGTCACTCACAGTCTGTTAATGAAAAGAAAGGAATGCCTTAAAATTTAGAATGGCACCAGATAATTTATCTCAGGCCATAAAACAATTGACCTGAATCTTGTAGAAGGGCAGATTACCACACAAATAGTTTCATTTACATAGATTAGGAGAACAATACCTGAGTATAACATAGGGGTTTGTCAAGTAGTTTGAGCCATTTTGGCGGAATTTAGAGTCTGGGGTAAATGCATAGCACATTAACATAGCTTTAAGATAAACATTTCCATGAGAAAACTGTATTGGTTAACTCAAGGTTTGAGAATAGTTAGCTTCAAGTGAAACCAGGTGTCATGGCAACACAGCATTTTAAGAGAAACTTCCTTTTAAATTTGTATAGAGGAGGAAAAAAATATCTCTAGTTTGTTTTCTCCTGCCGCTTAAGAGAGATAAAAATGTCTGGCACTTGCAGCCTATTACCTCCATTTGGAGACCCCTGGCCTTCCTGCCTGTTACCCTCTCAAAACCATCCTACTTTTTAACTCTAAACCTGTAAAGCTACCTTTTTTCACTTCTAATATTGCTTTACCCATGTAAAATTACCTTTCTGCACTTCTAAATATTGCTTTACCTAAGCCTCAAAAATTTATAAATATGTATCAATTTTATTTTCATTTAACTCTATGTGAAATATTTTCTAATATTCCTAGCGACTTCTTTGACATAACAGTTGTTTAGAAATTGTTGTTTAATTCTCATATATTTATGATTTTCTAAATAATGTATTATACATTATCAGTTACACTGCAGTATGATTTTTATCTAGAGAGCTGCATATATTTACTGGATGCAGTTTGAAGAGTATCATGGGTGACTGCATAGATAATTTATTTTTATTGATCTCTAATCTAATTCACTTATAGAACACACTGTGTAAATTTTTAATATTTTGAAATTTATTCTTAGTTGCACAGAATATCTTTGTGATGTTATCTTAGCATATCTTGGCATGTCTATCTTTGTGATGTTTCCATTTCAAACAATATATATTCATATTCTAGTTTCTAGCTCAGGTTAACATTATTCATAGTGTTCCAAAAATGTATCTATGTCTCTTTTTTTTCATTTTTACACTCAACTTTTTTATATTTTTATTTATTATTTTTAATATAAATTTATTTATTTTAATTGGAGGCTAATTGCTTTACAATACTGTATGGTTTTGCCATACATTGGCATGATAGTTTTTTCCTAGTTGTTCTATCCATCAGAGTAGGAAGGCTCTCAGAATTGCTAACTAGGGGAGTGGATTTGTCTATTTCTTCTTTCAGTTCTGCCCATCTTTTCTTCAAGTATTTTGATATATTCTTAGATACATTATATATTTATAATGGCTTAGTCCTTGTGAATTACCTTTCTAATAGTCATAAAATATGTCTTCATAGTTTTCATAATATGGCATCACTGGAAGTCTACAATAACTTATTGAAATATAGCTAATTAATTTAAAACACTTGATTATTTTCATGTGATAAAAGAATTCCTAATTAATTTCATGTAATCAGTGTCCTCAAATTATTCTCTATAAATTAAAAGCAAATGTAAAGTAAAAGAGAGCTATATAGACAACTTATTCACCCATGTCACAAATCTTGAAAACTTAAAAGAAAGGATTTTCTGTGATTTATTGAGAGAAAATATGTTAAATTAAGTAAAATGACAATAACATACTTTGGAATCTATGGTATACAGCAAACACAAAGATATGTATAGATTGAAACTTGCTTTACAAAATAAAGGAGCTCAAGTAATAGGTAGTACAGTCTAGCATCCAGAAAAGAACATAGATCCAAAGAACATGAAGGAAAGAAAAACAAAAAGTAAAATGTCAATTTTTAGAATAGGCTAAAAAGTATAAATGTATGATTAGCAAAATATTCAATTTTTTAGGGAAATGTAGTGTATAGACCAACTTTTGTAAGACTTTTAGCAAGTACAAATTAAGGTTATTAGAAGAAAAGTGTTTAAACTTTAGACACAAAAGAAAATAAATTCTTGAAAATGCATTGATAAAAATGTCAAGATAGTTAAAACAGAAATAAGAGAAATATTTTTGATGAAATATAAAATACTCCAGGTCTTCCTTGGTGGCTCTGATGGTAAAGAATCCACCTGAGTTGCAGGAGACTTCAGTTCGATTCCTGTGTTGGGAAGATCCACTGGAGGATGGCAATCCACTCCAGTGTTCTTGCCTGGAGAATTCACCTGGACAGAGGAGCCTGGCAGATTACAGTCCACGGGGTCATGAAGAGCCAGACATGACTGAGTGACTAAGCACAGCACAGCACAAAAAATAGTATTGACTGAGAAAACCTGATGATATTACTAATGATGAGTAAAGTGATTCAGTCAAATACTTCCCTGAATTTAATACAAAATGTTGGGTCCCTGAAAGGATTTATGAGTTTCCAGCCTATACTTGCATAGTGCTTCTAATGAAATCGAAGTGAAGAATGACAGCAGAAAGCAAAACCAAGGAGTCATCAGTTCAGTTCAGTCCCTCAGTCGTGTCCGACTCTTTGCGACCCCATGAACTGCAGTACACCAGGCCCCCCTGTCCATCACAAACTCCTAGAGTTTACTCAAACTCATGTCCATTGAGTCGGTGATGCCATCCAGCCATCTCATCCTCTGTCATCCCCTTCTCCTCCTGCCCCCAATCCCTCCCAGCATCAGGGTCTTTTCCAATGAGTCAACTCTTCGCATGAGGTGGCCAAAGTACTGGAGTTTCAGCTTCAGCATCAGTCCTTCCAGTGAACACCCAGGACTGATCTCCTTAAGGATGGACTGCTTGGATCTCCTTGCAGTCCAAGGGACTCTCAAGAGTCTTCTCCAACACCACAGTTCAAAAGCATCAATTTTTCAGTGCTCAGTTTTCTTCACAGTCCAACTCTCACATCCATACATGACCACTGGAAAAACCATAGCTTTGACCGACGGACCTTTGTTGGCAAAATAATGTCTCTGCTTGTTAATATGCTATCTAGGTTGGTCATAACTTTCCTTCCAAGGAGTAAGTGTCTTTTAATTTCATGGCTGCAGTCACCATCTGCAGTGATTTTGGAGCCCAGAAAAATAAAGTCTAACACTTTTTCCACTGTCTCCCCATCTATTTCCCATGAGGTGATGGGACCAGATGCCATGATGTTATTTTACTGAATGTTGAGCTTTAAGCCAACATTTTTACTCTCCTCTTTCACTTTCATCAAGAGCCTTTTTAGTTCCTCTTCACTTTCTGCCATAAGGGTGGTGTCATCTGCATATCTGAGGTTATTGATATTTCTCCCGGCAATCTTAATTCCAGCTTGTGCTTCTTCCAGCCCAGTGTTTCTCATGATGTACCCTGCATATAAGTTAAATAAGTAGGGTGACAATATACAGCCTTGACGTACTCCTTTTCCTATTTGGAACCAATCTGTTGGTCCATGTCCAGTTCTAACTGTTGCTTCCTGACCTGCATACAGGTTTCTCAAGAGGCAGGTCAGGTGATCTGGTATTCCCATCTCCTTCAGACAGGAGTCATAGACGGCTCTAAGGTCTTCCAGGTGAATTCATGCCGTCTTCCCTCAGTTGAGCAGAACAGGTTTTGTCTTCAGATTATGAATTGGATATCTGAGGTATCTGAGGTATCTCTATTTGATGGACTCAGACACAGTTTACAGAGGGATCTTTTATATGTTCTGGTCACGTACAAAAACCCAGGCTTGCTAATCCATAAAAGAAGGTGCATTCATCAACGTATATAACCTTAACAGTGCAGGCAAGCTAGTGAACTGTACCTCCAGGAGAGTTCACAATGGTAAACAATACAGTCTGAATCCCAGTGAACATATCCAACCTTGTTCAAGAATCAGCATCAAATTAATTGATCATTAACTAAATGTAGTTTCATCTCTGGATAATCAACTCTCGGTGGCAGAAAATTCTGTGAGGGCTTCAGTCCAATTACAATATATCTGATCATGGATATCTGTTAAAAAAAAAAAAGACCTTGATATCAGTTTTTCCTCAGTGCCTATAATTGAGTGAGCAATTCACTTGTAACAGTCTGAAGATAAGAAATAATTGAAATCAGTCTTACATAAATCATGCAAGATTGACCACAGGAAGAATAAAAGGAAGAAACTACAAGAAAGACCACGAGACTGTGAACCAAATGTGATATATTAAAGTGTTAAAGAAGCTGAAAAGTATAATTATAGAGTATCATGTTATTTGATCATTTGTGCTATATATTGCAACTTTCTGTTTATTGAAAAATTTCCTTTAATGTTTGAACTTATGTTTTATAATCAAGAAATCTAATTTTAATATTTTCTGAAGCACAAATACAGCAATGCCCACCTCCACCTCAGATTCCCAATGCTCGAGATATGACAACTACAGTGAAATATCAGGATGGAGAAAAAATATCAATTCTATGTAAAGAAAATTATTTAATTCAAGATGCAGAAGACATTGTGTGCAAGGATGGGAGATGGCAGTCAATCCCACATTGCACTGGTAAGTAGTGCATAAGTTTCTTTAAAACATTCTTTAAACAAGATTAACACTCCTCTAATCTTTGTATCATTTCATGATGGCTCAGTGGTAAAGTATCCTCCTGCAATGCAGGAGATGCATGAGATACAGTTTCGACCCCTGTATGGGGAAGATCCCCTGGAGGAGGGAATGGCAACTGACTCCAGTGTTGTTGCCTGGGAAATTCCTTGGACAGAGGAAGCTGTTGGGCTAGAGTCCATGGGGCCGCAAAGAGTTGGACATGACTGAGTGACTGAGCATGCACACAGGCTTTGCGTGGATCAGCAAGATGAAGTCCTCTCTATCTCTTCCAATTTATCTTGAAACAGTAAATCACAGTTTCAGTTTATGAGTTGATGAACACTCTTTCATCTCTGATGTGAAACACAGACAAACTCTTTGGGCTACTGAGTAAATAACAGATAAAATTTATGTTTATGCAAATTTTTTTCCTAATGATCAAAAGGACAAGAGTGAAGGGCAACTGGGCTGCCCAGCTGGGGAGTCATGGTCCTGAAGGATAAGCCCCAGAAATTCTGACTTAGTAGTCCAGTGTAACTTGTGCACAAGAAAGCCAGAGAGCTGTAGGAAACAGAGCTGCTGCTCTTTAAAGGCACACAGAAGTCTCACGTGCTCTGTGCCCCAGTGAAGAGGCATCAATGGGAAAGAGGCTTGGGTTAGACTAATTTGCTTATCTTTGTGAAACTCCTAGAGAGATAGGAGACAACTAGGATCATAGATGCTGGTGCCAGCCATCGTGAGAGACAAGTGCCACTTTAGAGTTCTCCCCAACACACACATACATGGCTTACTAGCACCAGAGGCTTAACAACTCACCAGCATGACAGCACCAGCCCCAGACTCCGCTGGGCTCCACAGCTGCTACACCTGCATCTCACCCTGCTCTCGGGTGTGATATCAGCCCAAGTATGCTTAGGGCCTGAAGCCAGCTCCATCAGCACTTCATCCTGCCTATTAGTGGGCTGGTAGCCACCACATGAGGAAGGGGCTGGCAGCCAACAGGGGAGGAGATGGGATCCTTTCCTACCAGTGCACCCAGAGTGGTTCACATTGATATAGCAGAAGGGCACCCCATAGCATCTAGATCTGCTGCCCAGATCCTACAGAGGGAGTGTTCTGGTGGGACCCATAGAGTTCTTCATAAGACCACTTCTCTAAGATCAGGAATATATCTAACTCTTAGAAATAAACACAGAGTTAGGTAAATCATGAGACAGAGAAATACATTCCAAACAAAGAAACCAGACAAAATCTCAGAAAAGTCACTAAACAAAGTTAAGATAAGCCATCTACCCAATAAAGCATGCAAGATAATGACCATAAAGATGTTCAATAGACTCTAGAGAAGAATGGATGGAAACAGAATTTTAAGAATAAGAAAATATAAAGACGAACTAAACAGTGCTGAAGGATACAACAGCTGAAATGAAAAATATTCTACAGAAAATCAACAGTAGATTAGAGGATTCAGAAGAATGGATCACAGATCTGGAAGACAGGGTAGTGGAAACTTCTCTAATAGCACAGGAAAAAGGAAAACGGATTTAAAAAAAGAGTATAGGTTAACAGACATCTGGGAAAACATCAAGTGCAGTACTTTTCTCATTATAGGGATCTAAAATAGAGAGAGACAAAGACTTATTTGAAGAAATAATAGCTAAACTTTTCTAACCTGGGGAAGGAAACTGACATTCAGGTCTTCAAATCAAACAGTCCCAAAAAGAGATGAACCTGAAGAGGTCCATACCAGGACACATTATCATTTAATGGAAAAATTAAAAATGTTGTTGTTCCAAAGTAAATTGCAGTGGGGTCATACTTATCAACAATTACCTTAAATGTAAATGGGTTGAATGCACCAACCAAAAAACAAAGACTGGCTGAATAGACAGAAAAACAGGACCCCTATATATACTGTCTACAGGAGTCCCACCTCAAACCAAGGGACACATACAAACTGAAAGTGAAGTGCTGGAAAAGGTACTTTTTGCAAATGGAGACCAAAAGAAAGCAAGAGCAGCAATACTAATATATGGTAAAATAGACTTTGAAATAAAGGGTGTGAAAAAAGACAACAAAAGATACTTTCATAATGATTAAAGGATCAATCCAAGAAGATATCACAATTGTAAATATATATGCACCCAACATGGGAGCACCTCAATACCTAAGGCAAACGCTAACAAGTATGAAAGGGGATATTAACAGTAACACAATAAGAGTGGGAGACTTTAATACCCCACTCACACCTATGGTTAGATCAACTAAACAGAAAATTATCAAGGAATCACAAACTTTAAATGATACAATGGAACAGTTAGACCTAATCAATATCTACTGGACACTTCACCACAAAATAATGAATTTCACCTTTTTCTCAAGTGCAGATGGAACATTCTCCAGGACAGATCACATCCTGATCCAGAAACTAGCATTAGTAAATTCAAAAAATCTGAAATCATTTCAAGAATCTTTTCTGATTACAATGCACTAAGATTAGATGTCAACTGCAGGACAAAAACTATTAAAAATACCAACGTATGGAAGCTAAATAACATGCTTATGAATAACCAACAAATCATTGAATAAATCAACAAGGAAATCAAAATATGCACAGAAAGAAATGAAAATGAAAACACAGCAACCAAAACCTCTGGGATTCATTAAAAGCAGTGCTAAGGTGAAGGTTCATAGTGTTACAACTCACCTCAAGAAAGAGGAGAAAAGTTACATAAATAACCTAACTTCACACCTAAAGCAACTGGAGAAAGAGGAAATGAAGAACCCCAGTGTTAATAGAAGGAAAGAAATCATAAAAATTAGGGCAGGAATAAATGAAAAAGAAACAAAGGAGACTAGAGCAAAAATCAGCAAAACTAAAAGCTGGTTCTTTGAGATGATAAATAAAACAGAGAAACCATTATCCATACTCATCAAGGAAAAAGAAAAAAGGGAGAAGAATCAAATCAACAAAAGTAGAAATGAAAATGGAGAGATCACAACAGACAACACAGAAATGCAAATGATAATAAGAGACTACTATTAGCAACTGTATGCCAATGAAATGGAAAACCTGAAAGAAATGGAAGAATTTTTAGAAAAGTATAACCTTTCAAAGCTGAACCAGGAAGAAATAGAAAGTCTTAACAGATTCATCACAAGTATGGAAATAAAAAATGGAATAAAAAATCTCAACAAACAAATCCAAGGACCAAATGACTTCACAGGTGAATTCTACCAAAAATTTAGAGAAGACCTAACACCTATCCTACTCAAATTCTTCCAGAAAAGTGCAGAGAAAGATAAACTCCCAAATTCATTCTATGAGGTCACCATCACCCTAATTTTAAAACCAGACAACGATGACACAGAAAAAGAAAACTACAGGCCAATATCACTGATGAACATAGATGCTAAATTCTTCAACAAAATTCTAGCAAACAGAATCCAGCAACATATTAAAAAGATCATACATCATGACCAAGTGGGCTTTATCCCAGGGATGCAAGGATTCTTCAATATTTGTAAATCAATCAATGTGATACACCACATTAAGAATTAAAAGATAAAAACCATAGGATTATCTCAATATATGCAAAGCCTTTTACAAAATTCAACATCCATTTATGATTAACAAACAAACAAACAAACAAACAAACAAACAAAAAAACTCCCCAGAAAGCAGGCATAGAAGGAGCGTACCTCAACATAATAAAAGCCACATATGATAAACCCACAGCAAACTTTATCCTCAATGGCAAAAAATTGAAAGCATTCCCCCTAAGATCAGGAACAAGACAAGTATGCTGTCTCTCAACACTACTATTCAACATAGTTTGGAAAGTTTTAGCGACCATCAATCACAGAAGAAAAGGAAATAAAAGGAATCCAGATTGGAAAAGAAGTAAAGCTCTCACTGTTTGCAGATGACATGATTCTCTAGATATAAAACCCTAAAGACACCATCAGAAAATTACTGGGGCTAACAAATGAATATAGTAAAGTTGCAGGATCTAAAATTAATACACAGATATCCCTTGCATTCCCAAGCATTAACATTGAGAAAACAGTAAGAGAAATTAAAGAAATGATCACATTCACCATTGTGATGAAAAGAATAAAATACGTAGGAGTAAGTCTACCTAAAGAAACAAAATCCTTAAATATAGAAAGCTATGAAACATTGATGAAAGATATTAAAGATGATACAAATTGATGGAGAAATACCGTGTTCATGGATTGGAAAAATCAGCATAGTGAAAATGAGTACACTATCCAAAGCAATTTATAGATTCAGTGCAATCCCTATCAAGCTCCAATGGCATTTTTCACAGAACTAGAACAAATAATTTCACAATTTGTATGGAAATACAAAAGAACATCAAATAACCAAAGCAATCTTGAGAAAGAAGAATGGAACTGGAGGGATCAGCATAACTGACTTCAGACTATACTACAAAGCTACAGTCATCAAGACAGTATGGTACTGGCACAAAGCCAGAAATATAGATCAATGGAACAAAATAGAAACCCCAGAGATAAATCCACACACCTATGGACACCTTATCTTTGACAAAGAAGACAAAAGTATACAATGGAGAAAAGACAATCTCTTTAACAAGTGGTGCTGGGAAAACTGGTCAACAACCTGTAAAAGAATGAAACTAGAACACTTTCTAACACCATACACAAAAATAAACTCAAAATGGATTAAAGATCTAAATGTAAGAACAGAAACTATAAAACTCCTAGAGGAAAACATACGCAAAACACTCTCTGACATAAATCACAGCAGATTCTCTATGACCCGCCTTCCAGAGTAGTGGAAATAAAGACAAAAATAAACAAATGGGACCTAATTACACTTAAAAGCTTTTGCGCACTGAAGGAAACTGTATTAAAATGAAAAGACAGCCTTCAGAGTAGGAGCAAATAATAGCAAATGAAGCAATTGACAAAGAACTAATCTCAAAAATATAGAGACAACTCATGCAGCTCAGTACCAGAAAAATAAATGACCCAATTCAAAAATGGGCCAAAAACTAAACAGACATTTGTCCAAAGAAATGATTCAGATGGCTAACAAGCACATGAAAAAATGCTCAACATCATTCATTATCAGAGAGTTGCAAATCAAAACCACAATGAGGTACCATCTCATGCTGGTCAAAATGACTGCTATCGAAAGTTTACAAAAAATAAATGCTGAAGAGGGTGAAGAGAAAAGCAAACCCTCTTACACTGTTGGTGGAAATGCAAACTAGTACAGCCACTGTGTAGAACAGTGTGAGGATTCCTTAAAAAACTGAAAATAGACCTGCCATGTGACCCAGCAATCCCACTGCTAGGCATACACACTGAGAAAACCAGAATTGAAAGAGACACATGTACCGCAATGTTCATTGTAGCACTATTTACAATAGCTAAGACATGAGAGCAACCTAGATGCCCACTGGCAGAAAAAAATGGATAAGAAAGCTGTGGTACATGTACACAAAGGAATATTAGCCAGGTAGTAAAAAGAACACATTTGAATCGGTTAATGAGGTGGATGAAACTGGAGCCTGTTATACAGTGATGTAAGTCAGAAAGAAAAACACCAATACAGTATATTAACACATATATATGGAATTTAGAAAGATGGTCATGATGACATTACAGGCAAGACAGCAAAAGAGACACAGATATAAAGAACAGACTTTTGGACTCTGTGGGGGAAGGCGAGGTTGTGATGATTTGAGAGAATTGCATTGAAACATGTATATACCATATGTGAAATAGATCATCAGTCCAAGTTTGATGCATGAAACAGTGCACTCAAAGCCAGTGCACTGGGACAACCCAGAGGGATGGGATGGGGAGGGAGGTGGGAGTGGGGTTCGGGATGGAGGACACATGTACACCCATGGCTGATTCATGTGAATGTATGGCAAAAAAACACAATATAGTAGTTAGCCTCCAATTAAAATTAATTAATTAATTTTAAAAAAGTTGTTCTGTTGCCAAGTCATGTACAACACTTTGTGACCCCATGGACTAGAACAGGCCAGGCTTCCCTGTCTCTCAACATCTCTCAGACTTTGCCCACATTCATGTCCATTGAATTGGTGATGCCAGCCAAACATCTCATCGTCTATCACCCTGTTCTCCTTCAAAGAAAAGGCAGTAGTTACCTACAAGGAGACCCTTACAAGTATCAGCAGCTTCTGAAGAATCTCTTTTTTGGTCACAAGGGACTGGCACAACATACACAAAGTGGTGAAAAGAAAAAAACTTGCAGCCAAGACTACTGTATCCAGGAAAAACATATTGCAGTCATAGTGTGATGTCCCTTCACACCTGTTATCATCATGAAAAGGGCAACATCAAATGTTGTCAAAGATGTGAAGAAAAGGGAATATTTGTGCACTGTTGGTGGGATTGTAAACTGGCAGAGTTGCTATGGAAAAGAAGATAGAGTTTCCTTTAAAAATTAAAAATAGAACTTCTGTATGATCCAGCAGTTCCACTACTGGGTATTTATTCAAAGGAACCAAAACACCAATCTAAAAAGATATGTGCACTCCAATGTTCATTGCAGCATTACACACAATTACCAGGATTTGGAAGCAACCTAAAAAGTCCACTGTTAGGTAGATAAGAAGATATTTTATATATATATACATGCAATATGAACTATAACCAAGCCATAAAATATGAAACATTTCCATTTGCAACAACATGGATGTGTCTAGGATGTATTATTCTAAGTGAAGTAGGTAAGATAGAAATAGACAAATGCCATATGATTTCACTTATTTATGGACCTAAAAATAAAACAAAATCAAAGGAAAACAGGCTCATATGGATACAAAAATTTAATGAGTTGTTGCAAGAAAGGAGGAGGGGTTGGCAAGGTAGATACAAGGGATTTGGAAGTACAAACATGTAATAAAGAAGCCAGGGGGATGTATTATACAGCATACAGAATATGGTCAATAATATTGTAGTAAATTTGTTAGGGACAGATTGTTTCTAGACATGCTGGTAGTCATTTTATAATGCATGTAAAAGTAAAATCATTTTGTAGTACAGTTGAAGCTAGCATACTGTTATACATCCAACATTTCAATAAGAAATTCATTTAAAAAAGGATGAAGGGGCATATTGAACAAGTGGTAGTGGCATAGTGTTTATGGAGACAAATAGCTTGCAAGTTTCAAATATTTGTCAGTTTTAAAATCCTTTAACTTGTTCTGAGTATTCTTTTGTTTAATTCTTACTTTAAAATCCAAAGTAATATTTGATTATATTAATATTTTTAATTTAAAGATTATATTTGTACTTTACTCTTTGACCCCTGTACTTCATGTAGAAAAAATTGGATGTTCTCAACCACCTCAAATAGACCATGGAACCATTAAATCATCCAGCTCTGCAGAAGAAAGAAGAGAAATACATGAACAAAGGCTGTATGCACATGGCACAAAGTTAAGTTATACTTGTGAAGAAGGCTTCGAGATATCTGCAAATGATGTGATAATATGCCATATGGGAAAGTGGAGCTCTCCCCCTCACTGTGTAGGTGAGGACACTGGGCAAACCAAAGTCTATTTTCAGTACCATTCATTCAACTAATCAATTGTCATCAAAGCCAGGAGACTCAACCCTTTAGATTTCTAAAAATATCAAGTAACATATATTTATAGGTAATTTATGTATTAAAATAAAATGTGTATATTTATATGTTAAATCAAATTGGACATAAAAGTGAACTTTTTTGTTATTAACAATTTTGTTTCTTCTGTATAGAATCACTTTTCAATCTGGCAATTATTTTGTATTAACACTGGATGTGCAATAAAATTAAACCTAACTATTCATATTAGTAAACCTATTTATATTCTTATCTATTCAAGTTTCAAAAATATGTCCTATGTCTTCCCTAAAATGTCCTTCTTAATTTCTTACAATATATACTACTTTTCCTAAGATGATGTGTGGAGTCTCAATGTGTTTTTCTTTTATTTTCATGATTGTTTAGAGAGCACTGATGGTTTCTTTTATATATTGGTAATTTCAGTTTCAAGTTCTTGCTCGAGTGGACACACACCAGAATGGTGATTTCAGGAAAAATTTGTGCACTTTCCTCCCATGTCATGAAGTTCCTGTATAATCATTTATTGTTTTCAAGTAAAATTACCAAATATGTTGACCAGTACATGAAATTAAATTTCAAAGTTAGCAAAACATGAAATCTTTCTTTCATTTCTTCCCAGGACTCCCTTGTGGACATCCACCTTATATTCTGAATGGTGTTGTATCTCACAAGAAAGACAGCTACCAATATGGAGAAGAAGTTACTTATGACTGTGATGAAGGGTTTGGAACTGATGGACCTGCATCTATGAGATGTTTAGGAGGGAAATGGTCTCTTCCACAAGATTGCATAAGTATAGTGATAATCCTTTTATTCTAAAGCTGACAAATATCTTTTAATTCAAAGCATAAATGGCACAAATATGAAACTAAGCAGTAATTCTAGAATTTAACAAGGTATCTAGGGTAAGTTCTTAATTCTGGTAGAGAATTAATAATGCTAGAAATAATAAAAGTTTGATTTGTTGTTGCAGTTCACTCATTCAGTCATTTCTGACTCTTTGCGACCCCATGGACTGTAGCAAGCCAGGTGTCCCTGTCCTTCACTGTCTCCTGGAGTTTGCTTAAACTCACGTCCATTGAATTGGTGATGCCATTCAACTATCTCATCCTTGGCTGTCCCCTTCTCCTCCTACTCTCAATCTTTCCCAGCATCAGGGTCTTTTCCGATGAGTTGGCTCTTTTTATCAGATGAGTTCCCTGGTGGCTAAGATGGTAAAGCATCAGCTTACAATGTGGGAGACCTGGGTTCGATCCCTGGGTGGGGAAGATCCCTTGGAGAAGGAAATGGCAACCCACTCCAGTACTCTCGCCTGGAAAATCCCATGGATGGAGGAGCCTGGTAAGCTACAGTCCATGGGGTCGCAAAGAGTTGGACATGACTGAGCGACTTCACTCACTTTTACTTTCACATTCATCAGGTGACCAAAGTATTGGAGCTTCAGCTTCAGCATCAATCCTTCCAATGAATATTCAGGATCGATTTCTTTTAGGATTGACTGGTTTGATCTTGCAGTGCAAGGGACTCTCAAGAGTCTTCTCCAGCACCACAGTTCGAAAGTATCAATTCTTTTGCACTCAGGCTTCTTTATTATCCAACTCTCAAATTCATACATGACTACTGGAAAACTCATAGTTTTGACTAAGTGGACCTTTGTCAGCAAAGTGATGGCTCTGCTTTTTAATACACTCTCGAGATTTGTCATAACTTTGCTTCCAAGGAGCAAGCGTCTTTTAATTTCATGGCTGTAGTCACAATCTGCAGAGATTTTAGATCCCAAGAAAATTAAGTCTGTCACTGTTTCCATTTTTTCCACATCATTTTGCCATGCAGTGATGGGACCAGATGCCATGATCTTCATTTTTTGAATGCTGAGTTCTAAGCCAGCATTTTCAATCTCTTTCACCGTCACCAAGAGGCCCTTTAGTTCCCCTTTACTTTCTGCCATTAAGGTGGTGTCATCTGAGGCATAGTTGAGGTTATTGGTAATTCTCCTGGCAATTGTGATGCCTGCTTGAGCTTCATCCAGGCAGACATTTTGCATGATGTACTCTGCATATAAGTTAAGTAAGCAGGATAACAATATACACCCTTAAAGTACTCTCTTTCCAATTTTGAGCCAGTCAATTGTCCATGTACAGATCTAACTGTTACTTCTTCACCTGCATAGAGTTTTCTCAGGAGGAAGGTAAGGTGGTCTGGTTTCCTATCTCTTCAAGAATTTTCCACAGTTTGTTGTGATCCACACAATCAAGGACTTTAGCATAGTCAATGAAGCAGAAGTAGATGTTTTTCTGGAATTCCCTTGCTTTTTCTGTGATCCAATGGAGGTTAACAATTTGATAACACTAACTCAGATTTCTGTTTCACATCATCTTGGGTGCAGTTTGAACATCCTCCGATATACATCACAGATTTCTGGTCTCTGTTCCTGTACCATGGCTGAATTCTGCTCTTATGACTACTCAATTTCCTGTTAATTTGTCGATCATTTCTTTGTAATATGAAAATTTATAAGACATTTAACGTAATTCAAGGTAACATATTTTGATAAAAGCAAAAATAGAAACATTCATATTTTAGGTGGGCTGTCATGAGAGAAGAGAATTTAAATTTGAGAAGTATGCAGCTCTACCTCTTGGAATGGCACCATCCCATGTTGCATTTTTGATAATATAGAGATGGTCAATGTGACTAAATCAAGATTTCTGACATTTGTCTCAAGGTATAAGAGAAATGCTGTACAATATTCATTGGTTTGATATGTAGCAATTAATTTTCTGGAATATAATCAGTGGTTGCTATGAATCTTTAAAGATGTACTAAACAAATGCATATTCTTTCTTCTTTCAGGCACAAATTGTGTTAACTTGCCCACCTTTGATGATGCTGTACTCATAGATCAGGAGAAGGATTTCTATAGGTCAGGAGAACAAGTGGCTTTTAAATGTCTACCATATTATCAGTTGGATGGATCTAATACCATACAGTGTGTGAAGAGCAAATGGATAGGAAGGCCAGCGTGCAGAGGTACTTTGGTAAAATTTTAAAATTTATATATCTGAAGTAATATGATGTAGAAAATTGCCTCCACTATCACTAAATGGACATAGATTACTTTTAGGCCAGGTCAAAAACAGTTTGTGACTGAACATAAAGAGGCATGGACTTGAGTTCCCACATTTGGTGTTGTAGCCCAATAGTTCTCAAAGCAGAGTCCCGGCAGAGCATTCTCAGCACATTCTGTAAACTGTTAGATGTGCAAGCAGATTCACAGGCTCACTCAGACTTGTTGAATCTAAACCTCTTGGGCTTCAACTCTGACAATGTTTTTATGATTCCCAAGGAATTCTGTGTATATTTCTGTTTAGGCCCCATGGCTACACCCTCTTGTGGTTACAGCCTCTGCATCCCCTGAATCACATTGAGGAATGAACATCATTGACGGTGGTGTCCTTAGCATTTGCCCCAAAATATCATTATAGTTTTGTAAATTTGCACTTCATTTTTCTATATTTTTTCCAGATCTTCTGTCCAGATCTTTAATTAATCATCTTCTCCCTGCAACTATAGTATTCTTCAAAGTGTGTTAATTCTTGATTAAGACTCTAAAGAAGAACCTACTGTGTTTATTTTCTGAAAGGCCATAAAGTTATATCTCATAAACGAGCAGAATGTAAACCAAATCTTGATGTCAAATGATATTTTTATTATGTTTTCCTTATGGTGTATAAATTCATTTAGAATTTATATACTTTATAATTTTATTTTACTAACCTCAAAAAGAGATTTCCAGGAAAACTTTTTTTTCAGTGGCCTAAAAATTGTGTATCACTTTTCTAGTGAAGTATAGGGGAGAGATTTAAGATACAGAAGTGTAATTCATGCTGGAAAATATTGCTTTATTTCCTTTCCCTTAACCTTACATATAAACGGATGAAAATTAGCAGTCTTTCATGACAGATTAACTGTTGAATCGAAACGACCATGGAATATATTTGACATTCTATTTCCTCCTTTCTGTTCTTGATAATCATTATATTAGAGATTCTTTTTTACCTTTCTATTCAGATGTTTCCTGTGTGAATCCACCTCAAGTGGAAAATGCTGTTATAGAAAATCAGAAGTCTAGATATCAAAGTGGTGAGAAGGCACGTTACGAATGCATCGGGAATTATGACCTCTTTGGGGAGACAGATGTCGTATGTTTAAATGGAACTTGGACAAAACCACCTCAGTGCAAAGGTAGAGTATCTTAACCCTGTCCACCCAATTAGAGAATATATTAAGAACAAAATATATTGATACAAAATTAGGGTGAAGTGGCTTTTCTGGAATCATTTTTAGTTGCCAAAAAAAAAAAAAATGGTGCTGAAAATCCAGTTCTTTTGTGGTCTGAATATGTACTCTAACATGTTTATTGTATGACAGTGTTGACCAGATTTGAGCAGTTGGAATCATGGGACATTTCCTGTCTTAAACATTAAGATAGTCAGTTGTTTTGTGAAGAATAAGTGTGTAAAAGATACCATAATTACATTTAACAGCCCAAGAAATTCCACTTTGAGACATGGAATAAGCAGCTGTGGCCTGATCACAAAATCTGACATAGATGTGGGCAGCTGTACCTATGGATGATACTTAAAGGTAGGTTACTAGCTGAGTTCCAGCAGAGCTATTTAAAATCCTACAGGATGATGCTACAAAAGTGCTACACTCATTAATGTCAGCAAATTTGGGAAACCCAGCAGTGGTCACAGGAGTGGTCAATCCTCATTCCAATTCCCAAGAAGGGCAGTACTAAAAATGCTCAGATCACCAGACAAGTGCAGCGTTTTTTGCACTTCCCTGGTGGCTCGGACGGTAAAGCGTCTGCCTACAATGCGGGAGACCCGGGTTCAATCCCTCGGCTGGGAAGATCTCCTGGAGAAAGAAATAGTGACCCACTCCAGTACTCTTGCCTGGAAAATCCCATGGACGGAGAAGCCTAGTAGGCTACAGTCCATGGAGTCTCCAAGAGTCAGACATGACTGAGTAACTTCAGTTTCACTTCCACTTCCACTTTCCCATGCTAGTAAGCTTATGTTCAAAATCCTCCAAGCTAAGCTTGAGGTGAACAGCCGATTCATTGATAAAGACCTTGAAACTGGGAAAGGTTGAAGGCAGACAGAGAATCGGGTGACAGAGGATGAGATGTTTGGGTGACATCAGTGATTCAATGGACATGAATTTGGGCAACTCCAGAAGAGGTTAGGGGCCTGAAAACCTGGCATGAGCAGTCCGTGGGGTCGCAAAGTGTTAGACACGACTTGGTGACTGAACAATAATTAGCTGAACTCATTCAGGAAATTAGTGTACACATAAAAATAGTCTGAAACTTGGTCCTGGGACACTTCAGTGTTTAGAGATCAGATAGGATGGGAATCCAAACCAAGTACATTATCCACTTCTAGTTTTCAAGTTAACTTTTGCCTGATGTGTAATTTTTGCCATCTCCACTTAAACATGTTTTCATGTTTGAAGTGATTTTTTTTTAAGACAACATACAGGTGAGTCTTGTTTAAGGATCTACCCTGACATTTTCAGGTTTTTAATTGATGTATTTAGGACCATTTATATTTAGAGTGACTTATTAACTATTAGGGACATTCTGCCATTTTCTTATTTGTTTTGTGTGTGTTTCCTACATTTCTCAACATTTTTCTTTTCTTGCCTTCCTTGTGGATTTTTGAACATTATAAAATAATTTAACTGTGATCTGCATTGTTTTTGAGTATATGTCTTTGCATGGTTTTCTTAGTCTCTCTAGGTATTAAGATACACATTGGTAGTTTATCACTCCCTACTGTTGCTGACATTTTACCACCTCAGATGAAATGTGGAATGCTTACTTCCATTTAGATTTATTGGTTCTCCCCACATTTTAAACATAAATGTCTCTAGTATTCTCTCTGTATACATTGAGTACCATATCAGATGACAATTTTGCACAACTATAATGATATCAACAGGGAAGTCATATTCTTATTATTTTTACCCTTATATTTTAAAAAAATATCCATTCTAAAATCTCAATTCTTTTTCTATTTTGCTTTCTTTTGAAAAGTTCTTAAATATAGTTCTGCTGGAGACAAATTCTCTCAGTTTTGCTTTGAAAGGGAAATTCTTTCTTTTTCCCTTTAATTCAAAAGGATAGTTTACAAGATATAGGATTTGAAGTTTATTTTCATCCAGCTTTGGAAAAATGTTCTCATTTCTTCCTGGCTCTCTGGTCATTGATGAAATTTCCACCGATGCTTGAATCCTTTTTTCAAAATACATATGCATATTTTTCCCAAGTAAGTATGCACATCTATCAAACTTCTTATGAGATTTTTTCTGTAAGTTTCAGGAATTTGATTATGATGAATTTTTTTTAACGTTTTATTTGTTATTGGGGTATAGCCGATTAACACTGTTGTGCTAACTTCAGGTACACAGAGAAGGGACTCAGCCACACATATGCATTCTCCCTCAAACTCCCTCCCTATCAAATCTGCCATATTACACTCCACAGAACTCCCTGTGCTATACAGTAGGTCCTTATTGGTCCTCAACTTTAAAAGTAGCAGTGTGTTCATGTCCACCCAAATTCCCTAACTATCTCTTCTCCCATTCCCCCAGCAACCATAAATTCCTTCTCTAAGTCTGTGAGTCTGTTTCTGTTCCATAAATAAATTTGTTTGCAAAATTTCTTTTAAGATTCCACATATGGGGATATCTTATAATTTTTCTCCTTCTCTGTTTGACTAACTTCACTCAGTATAACACTCTCTAGGTCCTTCCATATTTTTGCAAATTACATTATTTCATTCTTTTAATGGATGAGTAATATTGCATTATATATATGTACCGCATCTTCTTGACCCATTTCTCTGCTGTTGGACATTTAGGTTGATTCCATATCATAACTATTGTAAACAGTGCTGCAATGAACATTAGGGCGTGTGTTTCCTCTTAGACCAAGTTTTTCACCAGAGCCACACCCAGGGGCAAGATTGCACGGTCTTATGTTAGCTCTATTTTTAGTTTTCAAAGGAGCCTAAACACTGTTCTCTGTAGTGGCTGTATCAGCTAACAGTGTAGGAGGGTTACCTTCTCTCCACATACTTGTGAGAATATTGTTTGAAATGGACAGGAATGGGTAAATTTAATTCAGATGACCATTATATCTACTACTATGGGCAAGAATTCCTTAGGAGAAATGGAGTAGCCCTCACAGCCAAAAAACAAGTCTGAAATGCAGTACTTGAAAGACAAGTCACTTAAAATCACTGTAATCCAAGTCTATGCCCCACCCACTAATGTCAAAGTATATGAGGTTGACTGGTTCTATGAAGGCTTGCATTACATTCTAGACTAAAACATCAAAACAACAACAAAAAATTCTCCCTTTCATATAGGGGACTGGAATGCAATCACAGGGATCAAGAGATACCTGGAGTAACACACAAGTTTGGCCTTGGAGTACAAAATGAGGCAGGGGAAAGGCTAAAAGAGTTTTGATGAGAGAAGACATGGGTCATAACAAACACCATCTTCAAACACAAGAGACAATTCTACACATGGACATCATGAGATGGTCAGTACCAAAATCAGAATGACTATATTCTTTGCAGCCAAAGATAGAGAAGCTCTATACAGTTGGCAAAACCAAGACTGGAAGCTGACTGTGGCTCAGATCATGAGGTCCTTATTGTGAAATTCAGACTTGAGTTGAAGAAAGCAGGGAAAACCACTAGGCCATTCAGGTCCTTTATGATTATATAGTGGAAGGGATAAAAAGATTCAAGGGATTAGATCTGAGAGAGGGCCTGAAGAACTATGGATGGAGGTTTGTAATTTTGTATAGGAGGCAGTGAGCAAAACCATCTCCAAGAAGCAGAAATGCAACAATGCAAAATGGCTTTCTGAGAAGGCCTTACAAAGAGGTGAGAAAAGAAGAGAAGCAAAACGGAAAGGACAAAAGGGAAAATGTACCCATCTGAATGCAGAATTCCAAAGAATAGCAAGGAGAGATAAGAAAGCCGTGTTAAGTGAGCAGTGCAAAAAAAAAAAATAGAGGAAAGCAATAAGATGGGGAAGACTAGAGATGTCTGCAAGAAAATTAGAGATAGCAAGTGAACATTTCATGTATGATGGGCAGAGTAAAGAACAGAAATGGTATGGCCCTAAGAGAAGCAGAAAATATTAAGAAGAGGTGGCAAGAATATACAGAAGAACTGTGCAGAAAAGGACTTAATGACCCAGAGAACCATGATGGTATGATCACTCACCTGGAGCCAGAAATCCTGGAGTGTGAAGTCAAGTGGACATCACTACAAACAAAGCTAGTGGAGGTGATGGGATTCCAGCTGAGCTATTTCAAATCCTAAAAGATAATGCTGTGAAAGCACTGCATTTAATATGCCAGCAAATTTGGAAAGCTCAGCAGTGGCTATAGGACAGGAAAAGGTCAGTTTTTATCCCAGTCTCTAGAAGGGCAATGCCAAAGAATGTTCATACTACCACAACATAACTGGGCTCATTTCACATGTCGGCAAGGTAATACTCAAAGTCCTTCAAACTAAACTTCAACAACATGTGAACTGAGAACTTCGAGATGACCAAGATAAATTTAGAAAGATGGCAGAACTAGAGATTAAATTGACAACATCCGTTGGATCATAGAAAAAGCAAAAGAATTGCACAAACACTCTGCTTCATTGACTATACTGAAGTCTTTGATTGTGTGGATCACAACAAACTGTGGAAAATTCTTACAGAGATGGGAATACTTGACCACCTTGCTTGCCTCTTGAGAAACCTGAATGCAGGTCAAGAAGCAACAGTTAGAACCACAATGGAACAACAGACTGGTTCAAAATTGGAAAGGACTATGCCAAGACTGTATATTGTCACCCTGCTAGCTTAACATCATACAAAATACCAGGCTGGAAGAAGCACAAGCTGAAATCAAGATTGCCAGGAAAAATACCAATAACCTCATATACACAGATGACATCACACTAATGGCAGAAAGCAAAGAGGAACGAAGAGCTTCTTGATAATGGTGAAAGAGGAGATTGAAAAAGCTAGCTTAAAACAACATTTAAAAGACGATGATCATGGTATCGGGTTCCATCACTGCATGTCAAAAATGGGGAAAAATGGAAACAGTGAGAGATTTCATTCTTTTCAGCTTCACAATCACTGTGACGGTGACTGCAGCCATGAAATTAAAAGACACTTGCTCTTTGGAAAAAAAGCGATGAAAACATTGACAGCATGTTAAGAAGCAGAGACATCACTTGACCAACAGAGGTTCATATTGTCAAAGTTATCGTTTTTCAAGCAGTCATATATGGATGTGAATGTCTGACCACAAATAAGGCTGAGTACCAAAGAAGTGATGTTTTGAACTCTGGTGCTGGAGAAGACTCTTGAGAGTCCCTTAGACTGCAAGGAGATCAAGCCAGTCAATCCTAAAAGAAATCAGTCCTGAATATTCATTGGAAGGACTGATGCTGAAGCTGAAGCTCCAGTATTTTGGCCACTTGATGAGTAGGTGGAAAAGACCCTGATGTTGGAAAAGTTTAAGGGCAGGAGGAGAAGGGACATCAGAGGATGAGATGGTTGGATGGCATGATTGACAGAATGGACATGACTTTGAGCAAACTCCCGGAGTTAATGAAGGACAGGGAAGCCTGGCTTCCTGTCTACTACAATCCATGGTGTTGCAAAGGGTCAGAAACAATTGAGTGACTGAACAACACAACAGGAACTGACCATGATGTATCTTGACATTAAGATCTTTGGCTCCATCTAATTGGAATTCACTGAGCAGTTTTAATATGTAGTTGTTGTTTTTGGTTAGTCGCTAAGTCACATGCCCTATTTGAGAAATTATCAGCCATTATTTTTAAAAAATAATCTTGGAGTGTGTTTCCTATACAATTTAGTGTTAGTTTCACTGTACATCAAAGTGAATCAGCTACACATATACACATATACCAATTCTTTTGGATTACCTTTCCATTTAGGCCATCAGAAAATGATGACACAGGGAAGTCAGCCATTATTTCTCTATCTCTTACTCTTTATTTTCAACTTCATGTTCAACAGTTCTTTGCTATCTTCCCACAGGTCCTTGAAGCTATGTCCATTTTCTTTTCAGTCTGTTTTCAAAGTTAGGTTATCTTCAAGCTTATTCATCCTTCTGCCATCTGCAATATATTGTTTAAACAATGCGGTTTTCTAATAATCTATTTTCTGGTTCTGCCAATTGGACTGGATTTTTAAAAGCCAGTATCCAATGATTTCAATATCTGTGTCATCTCAGTGTTGTCTTCTGTTGGTTGTTTTTTCTCTTTTGAGGTTTACCTGGTCTTTGGCCTCACAAATGATTTTCAACTGTATTTGGACACTTGAGCTTTTATATCTTGTGACTAAGGATGTTATTGGACTCCTTCATTAATCAGGCCTCCATTGCTGCCATGTAGGTGCAAGTCCAAGTTTCCCACCTGGCCTCCTTTTACACCAGGAGAAAGGGCAGAGGTTTCTTGTTCACTCATTATGTGGGTGGAAATGTGGGCTGCTTACTTGGACCCTGTAGATCAAGGCAAGGAAAGAATTGGCCATAGGTTTCTGCCATCATGTGTTTCTAGACTAAATCAGCCCAGCTCAGTTGCTCAGTCGTGTCTGACTCTTTGCAACCCCATGGACTGCAGCACACCAGGCTTCCCTGTCCATCACCAATTCCCAACGCTTAGCTAAACTCATGTCCATCAAATCGGTGATGCCATCCTACCATCACATTCTGTTTTCCCCTTAACCTATCACCTTCAATCTTTGCCAGCATCAGGGTTTTCTGCAAAGAGTCAGTTCTTTTAATCTGGTGGCCAAAGTATTGGAGCTTCAGCTTCATCATCAGTCCTTGCAATGAATATTCAGGACTTATTTCCTTTGGGATTGACTGGTTGGATCTCCTTGCATTCCAAGGGACTCTCAAGAGTCTTCTTCAACACCACAGTTCAAAAGCATCAATTCTTCGGCGCTCAGCTTTCTTTATAGTCCAACTCTCACATCCATACATGATGACTAGAAAAATCATAACTTTCACTGTATGGAATTTTATTGGCAAAGTAGTGTCTCTGCTTTTTAATATTCTGTCTAGGCAAGTCATAACTTTTCTCCAAGGAGCAAGTGTCTTTTAATTTCATGACTGCAGTCACCATCTGTAGTGATTTTGGAGCCCCAAAAATAAAGTCTGTCACTGTTTCCATTGTTTCCCCACCTATTTGCTATGAAGTGATGGGACCGGATGCCATGACCTTAGTTTTCTGAATGTTGACATTTAAGCTAACTTTTTCACCTCCTCTTTCACTTTCATCAGGAGACTCATTAGTTCCTCTTCACTTTCTGCCATAAGGGTGGTGTCATCTGCATATCTGAGGTTCTTGACATTTCTCCTGACAATATTGATTCCAGCTTGTGTTTCATCCAGCTTGGAATTTTGCACGATGTACTCTGCATATAAGATAAGTAAGCAGGTGACATTATACAGCCTTGATGTACTCCTTTCCTGATTTGGAACCAGTTTGTTCTTCCATGTCTGATTCTAACTGTGGCTTCTTGACCTGCATGCAGATTTCTCAGGAGACAGGTCAGGTGTTACCATCTATTTAATTTCCACAGTTTGTTGTGATCTACACAGTCAAAGACTTTGGTGTAGTCAATAAAGCAGAAGTGGATATTTTTTTGTGGAACTCTCTTGCTTTTTTGATGATCTAACGAATGTTGGCAATTTGATCTCTGGTTCCTCTGCCTTTTCTAAATCCAACTTGAACATCAGGATTTCATGGGTCACGTGCTGTTGAAGCCTAGTTTGGAGAAGTTTGAGCATACTTGACTGGTGTGTTAGATGAATGCAATTGTATGGTAGTTGGAATGTTCTTTGGATTGGAATGAAAACTGACATTTTACAGACCTGTGGTCACTGCTGAATTTGCTGGCATATTGAGTGCAGCACTTAAAGAGCATCATCTATTAGGATTTGAAATAGTTCAACTGGAATACCATCACCTCCACTAGCTTTGTTTGCAGTGATGCTTCCTAAGGCCCACTTGACTTTCTATTCTAGGATGTCTGGCTCCAGTTGAGTGATCACAGATTCGTGGTTATCTGGGCCATGAAGATCTTTTCTGTATAGTTCTGTGTATTCTTGCAACCTCTTCTTAATATCTCCTACTTCTATTAGGTCCATAAAATTTTTGTCCTTTATAGTGCCCGTCATTTCATGAAATGTTCTAGGTATCTCTAATTTTCTTGAAGAGATCTCTAGTCTTTCCCATTCTGTTGTTTTCCTCTATTTCTTTGCACTGATCAATAAGGAAGGCTTTCTTATCTCTTCTTGCTATTCTTTGGAACTCTGAATTCAAACGGTTTTATCTTTCCTTTTCTCTTTTGCCTTTAGTATCTCTTCTTTTCTCAGCTATTTCTAAGGCCTCCTGAGGCAACCATTTTGCCTTTTTGCATTTATTTTTATTGGGGATGGTTTTGATCCCTTCCTCCTGCACAAAGTCAGGAACCACTGTCCATAATTGATCAGGCCTTCTGTATTATCAGATCTAATCACTTGAATCTACTTGCCTTTTCCACTCTAATCATAAGGGATTTGATTTAGGTCATGCCTGAATGGTCTAGTGGTTTTCATATCTTTCTTCAATTTAAGTATGAATTTGGCAACAAGGAGTTCATGACTGAGCCACAGTCAGTTCCCAGTTGTGTTTTTGCTGACTGTAGAGAGATTCTTCTTTGGTTGCAAAGAATATAATCAAACTGGTTTTGTATTGACAATCTGGTGATGTCTATGTGTAGAGTTTTTACTTGTGTGCTGGAAGAGGGTGTTTCCTATGAGCAGTGTGTTCTCCTGGAAAAACTCTGTTACCCTTTGCCCTGCCTCATTTCGTACTCTAATGCCAAATTTGCCTGTTACTCCCGGTATCTCTTGACTTCCCACTTTCGCATTCCAGTCCCCTTTAATGAAAAGGAAATCTTTTTGCATGTCAGTTCTAGAAGTCCTTGTGCGTCTTCAGAAAACCATTCCACTTCCGATTCTTCAGCATTACTGTTCAGGGCATAGATCTGGATTACTGTGCTTGTCAATGGTCTGGCTTGGAAATGAACAGCAATCATTCTGTCATTTTTGAGATTGCATCCAAGCATTGCATTTCACACTGTTTTGTTGACTATCATGGCTACTCCATTTCTTCTTATGGATTCTTGCTCACATTAGTAGATATACTGGTCATCTGAGTTAAATTCACCCATTCCAGTCCATTTTAGTTTGCTGATTTTTTAAATGCCGATGTCCACTCTGCCATTTCCTGTTTGACCACTTCCAATTTGCCTTGATTCAGGGACCTAACATTCCAGGTTCCTATTGCTCTTTACAGCATCAGATTTACTTCCATCAGCAGTGACACCCACATTCGGATGCTGTTTTTGCTTTTTCTCCATCTCTTCATTCTTTAAGGAATTATTTCTCCACTGATCTCCAGTAGCATATTGGGCACCTACTGACCTGGGGAGTTCATCTTTCAGTATCCCATCTTTTTGCCTTTTCACACTGTTCATGGGGTTCTTAAGGCAAAAATACTGAAGAGATATGCCATTCCCTTCTCCGGTGGACCACTTTTTGTCAGAACTCTCCACCATGACCTGTCTGTCTTGAGTGGCCCTATACAGCATGTCCAGTGATTCACGGAGTTATACAAGGCTGTGGTCAATGTGATCAGATTGCTTAGTTTTCCGTGGCTGTGGTTTTCATTCTGTCTGCCCTGTGATGGATAAGGACAAGAGTCTTATGGAAGCTTCCTATTGGGAGTGACTGACTTAGGGGGAAACTGGGTCTTGGTCTGATGGAAGGCCATGCTCAGCAAATCTGTAGTCCAATTTTCTGTTGATCGGTGGGGCTGTGTTCCCTCGCTCTTTTTGACCTGTGGCCACATATGGTGGAGATAAGGAAGATAATGGCGACCTGCTTCAAAAGGTCTTATGCGTGCACTGCTGCACTCAGTGCCCCCAAACCTGTAGCAGGCCACCACCAGCCCATGCCGCTACTGAAGACTCCTGGACACTGACGGACAAGTCTGGGTCAGTCTCTTGTGGGATCTCTGCTGCTTTCTCCTGGGTCCTGTTGGGCACAAGGTTTTGTTTGTGCCCTCTGAGAGTCTGTTTCCACAGTCCTCTGTAATTTCTGGCAGCTCTATGGTGGAGTTAATTGCCACCTCCTCCAAGAAGGCTTATGCCATATCCATGTCTACTGCACCCAGAGTGCCTGCCCCTGTAGCAGTCCACTGCTCACACATACTTCTGCAGGAGACACTTAGACAGAGATCTGGCTTAGTTTCTGTGGCATCTCTGGGTCCTGGTGCACACAAGGTGTATTTCTAGACTAAGTCAGTATTGTGAGAACTGTTTGTGTCTTGCTAGGCTACTATTTTCTGGGCCTTTTCTTGAAGAGATCAACTTCTTCGTGAGACTTTTTATCTTTCTGATTTTGTATCATTTCTGGTTTGCAGTCTCAGGGACCTAGTCAGGATTCATAGAAGGCAAAATGAAAACCCCAAGGACTATCATCAATGTAACTCTTAGAATCACAATGTCCTTAAGCAGATTGACTTACTACTTGTTTCACAGTCTCCTGTGTTGGTTTTTATAATATGGTCAAGACCTTTATTTGGCAGAAGAAATCCTTAGCAGATGCTATAAGCAGAAATATTTTTACCTCATCTTGTCCAGAAATGGAAGGCAAAATTTCCTTTCACAGACATTGCAACATGTTGTATAAAAGGGTGATTTTTTTTAATCTTAGCTATCCATCTATCCAGCATATATTCTGAAATAAAACATGTTTGAACATCAGTTCATTGCAAAGCAGACATATTTGTTAAAGTAGTATATGTGCTTTCATGGTGGTAAAATAAGGTCTTAAAATGTGTATTTTTGATTAACTGATTAAAATTCCTTCTATAAATCATTTCTGTTCAGAAATCATAAGTTGCCCTGACATATTTGCCTGCAGTTTTATTTTATTCTTTTAAAACTGTAGTGGTGTTGTTTGAATAAAGCAAACGCCATTATTTTTTAGACCCTCAAGGAAAATGTGGACCTCCGCCACCAATAGACAATGGAGACATTACGTCACTCCTGCAATTGGTATATCCTCCAGGAATGATTGTTGAGTACCGGTGTCAGGCCTACTATGAACTTCGGGGAAACAGAAACGTAGTATGTCGGAGTGGAGAGTGGTCAGAACCACCAAAATGCTTAGGTAAATGCTTTAAACGTCTCTTGAATCCTGGAATAATCTTTATACTCAGCATGATGTTTAACTCTTTATAGTAGAGGTTTTATGGATTAAATAACAACCATTCTGTTGCATACTTGACCATCAAGTATTAATATCTGTATATAGAAATAAAGTTAGAAAATTTCATGTTTAAGCAACAATGGCTCCTTTATGAAAGCTCTTCATATGACAACTGACATTATGGGTCTTTCATTATAACATTTAATGATTAAACTAGCAAAGTATTTCATTCTTATAACATTAATTTTGTTAATATGATGATACCTATGTTATACATTTTCAGTGTGTTGGTTTGGAAAAAGTTTGAGGAAGAATTTTTTAACCAAAGTTCTTGAAACCCTGAAATTCTGTAGAAAATATTTGCATATTAATCAAAGGTTCATGATTATTTTCTTTAACTTTAGAGGCATGTGTAATTTCAGAAGAAACAATGAGAAAACATCACATACAGTTAAGATGGAAAATCGATACAAAACTTTACTCTAAAACAGAAGATAATATTGAATTTACGTGTCAACGTGGTTATCGTCCAGTGACACCACATCATACATTTCGAACAACCTGTCGGGAAGGAAAGATGGTGTATCCTAGCTGTGGATAAAACTTTGTCTAAATGCAGTTGTAAAATTGAAATATGTACATGTATTCAGATTTTTCCTAATTAATTCAGTATTTTATCAAATATTTTTATTTTATCAAGTATTTTTTAACTCATCTTGAATCATAAATCAGATTTGTGTTAAATATTATGGGGACAATGTAATTGAGAGGTGGGAGACCAATGACTCACTTCTTAAAAGTACCTCATTAAACTTGGCAAATTAAAATGTTATGTGTCCTGTTCATGAAACATTTAAAGCAAGAAATTAGATTCAATCACTTCCATGCCTCCTTCCATCCATCAGCTTCCTAAGCTTTCTCGATTACTTGTGAGGCTTTCTGAAACTCTGTTTTAGAATACATGGGGAAAAAATATGTGGAGAGAAATGAAAAATTCCAAAATATTGATAATATCACTTAACAAACATATAAAGGCAAACTATGTCATACTTCTGTCAGTAATTAAATATCAGTAGTTTATCTTACCTTTGCTCATCTATCAGTAGATGAATAAACCAAAAATGATGAAATACATATTATTTTCAGCTCAGTTCAGTCACTCAGTCGTGTCCGACTCTTTGCGACTCCATGCACTGCAATATTCCAGGCCTGCCTATCCATCAGCAACTCCCAGAGTTTACTCAGACTCATGTCCATTGAGTCAGTGATGCCATCCAACCATCTCATCCTCTGTCATCCCCTTCTCCTTCCTCCTTCAATCTTTCCCGGCATCAGGGCCTTTTCAAATGAGTCAGCTCTTCACATCAGGTGGCCAATGTATTGGAGATTCAGCTTCAGCATCAGTCCTCCCAATGAACATTCAGTACTGATTACCTTTAGGCTGGACGGGTTGGATCTCATCATACTTTACAAGATGCTTATCAAAGTACACATAATAACTCAAATAAAGAACAATGAGAATCACATTGCATAACTACTATAACATGGCATATAAATGATTAAAAATTCAACATTAAATATAAACACACACACATAAAGAAACTCTGCTTTAAACGTTGAATAACTTTTTATAGAAAAATATTGGCAAGAAGTGTAAGAAAATATCTAGTAGAGCTAGAGTTGAATTTACATATAATAGGTGTAAAATGTGTTTAACTTCTTTTTACTTACATGAATTATTGAATTTTTCTGTCTTTAATGTATATCAACTTTGAATCACAAAATATTTTCTAAAATAAAGAAATATGCAAAGTGAAACAGCATGAACTTTAGAGATCGATTTGGTAATGAACTTTAGGTCTAGTAATGTTTTCCTGATTTTGCCAGTACAGAGCATTTTAGAAACCTTCACCACCAGTCTGAAATGTGATTTTTATGTTCATGCATTTTAAACAGCATATTAAGCTTAAATCAGTTAACTATAAACATTTAAAATTTCTAAATATCATAAAAATTTTATTATTAAAACAGAGCTATAGTTAATTAAGCTAAAATATTTAAGGTGATATCTTGTTACTTTGTACTGCATCAAGTCAAGTGACCTTCTTAGTCCAAGAAGCATGGCCATCACCATTGGTGCTAATTGATTTAAATCTGAATTGCTAGTAACACTTGGTTTGCTCACCCTTAAATGAAATTGTTACAGTTGACAATTTATCTTCGCTGTAAATGTTAATATTTTTGTAGATATTATTTCTCCAAAATTTTTAACTAATGGTTGCAGAATCTATTTATGACCTGAGGCTGCAAGCAGTTATTTCACTGTTGTCTAGAAAATGGTGATTTTTAAAGATCAATTCTATTATTTTTCTGCAGTTATTGTCATTCCATGTAAAGATGAGTGTTAATTTACAGACTCTGTTCATAATCAACTTTCACCTAAAAAGTTTTAGCAAATCTTTAAAATAATTTGTTTTTAAATAATTTTTAATTGACATATAGTTGATTTACAACAGTTTCAGGTGTATAACACAGAGATCCACAATTTTTAAAGATTATGCTGCATTTAGAGTTATTGTAAAATGTTGGTCATACTTCCTGTGTTGTATGGTATGTCCTTGGAGCTTCTTTATTTTATACATAATACTTAATACCTCTTAATCAAATAGGCCTATCTTGTCCCTCTCTGCTTCCCTCTCCCCACTGGCAACCACTTGCTTGTTATCTGTATCTATGAATCTGTTTCTGTTTTGTTACATACTTTCATTTTCTTTATTTTTTAGGTTCCACATATAAGAGATATCATACTGTACTTGTATTGCCCTGTATGACAAATTTCACAAAGAATAATACCTTCCAAGTCCATTCATATTGTTTAAAATGGCAAAATTTCATTCTTACCTATAGTTACTTGGCCCATTGTGTATGTGTGTATATATATATATACACACACACATAATGCAGTGGTTTTGGGTAAATCTACTATAAAGATAAGAAAAGCATTATATGTTTTTTCACTGTAGTCCTGGGTATTGAAGTCAAGCTAGGGAATAGAAGATTTAACTTTGAGTCATGTTGACCCAAACTGATCTGTTTACACTGAGTAAGCAGCATTAATTTCCTATCTGAGATGACTTTTGACAAAGCATATTTGAAGACTTTGTTTCTAAAAAGTAAAGAAAGAGCTGTGAAGTCTAAATTATTTTGTGTGAATCTAGTGTGCAGCGGTGTGAGGTAAAACAGTGGAATTGTTTTACAATTGCCCCACTATTTCAGAAGGCTAGTTTACAAAAGAAAAAAGAAGAAAAATTATTAACATTTTCTTTAGTCTTTTCTCAATTGTACTAAGACATTTAAAATTTTTGGAAAATACACAGTGAAAAAATATTATTATAAGGAGTATATATTTGAATTTTTTTAAGTTGCTTTTAGTTGGGGGCCTGATTTTTCTTTTTACAATACCAAAATAAAATTTATTAAGAAAAAAAAAAATATATATCTATAAATATGTACCTCTAGGGTATGAAGTTAGGTGAAAGCATCATCACTTGTGGTACTAAAGAATAGGCAATGGTCTGGCACCTTAAATAAGTACTAGAGAGGAGAATCTAGACATATTTTGTAAATCTGAATTGTGAAGCACCAGGAGAAAAAGGACTACATACAAGATGGCAAATATGGAAAAAATAATGAAGAGTGAGTCTAAGGAAGTAACCTGGACAGTAAGAACGCAAATTATTTTTTCAATCTCAGTGAAAGGTTATGATTTTCTAAGCTAAAAATGAGACACATATGTACTATGTGTGGATCATTACTTGCAAATATGAGAATCTTGAACAAATCTCAGGCTTATTTTTTATTTTAAAAGCAAACGTTATTGGAATATGGTTGATTTATAATGTATAATTTCAAATGCATTGCAACATGAATCAGCTAAAGATATACACTTTTTTTTAAAGGTTCATTTCCCATATAGGCTATAACAGAGTATGCAGTAGAGTTCCCTGTGTTATATGGTAGGTCCTTATTTGTTGTCTGTTTTATGTATAGTAGTCTGTATATGTCAGACTTCTTTCTTTTTTAAATTAAAGAATTATGAACAGATCCTACACACAGTCAGTTCTCTTGTGGGGAAGTGGCCTTATTGTCATACTAATATGCAAATAATGAATTATACAGCCCAAGTCTAATTATCAAGAAGGCAATTTAGGTTTATACTAATACCTTATGAGAAGTCAATCTTTAAATATATCAAGTATGTCTAAGTGTAAGATATTTTAGTAGTTAAGAAAATATATAGAACAAAATAAAATGGTTTCAGAATCACTCTTAAAAATAATTATTTTTAATGAGTAATTCACAAACACAAAATTAAAAAACAAAACTCACAATACAATGTTTAAGCGGTTAATATCAAGTTTTTATAAGAAGTGCAGTACACAGGGCTGATAGAAAAATGCCATGTTCATTTTTAAATTTTGATATTTGGTATTTGCAGTTATTTGATTAAAAATAGATTACTTTTAGAGTTACATAATTATTTTAAGTTAAATGGAAGAAATAAAACAAAGAAGTGTAGTTTTGACATATGAAAAATAAAATCTGACTTTACTCAGGTACTTTGCATACAATAAGCTTACACTTTTTTAGCACACAGTTCAAGAAATTTTGACAAGTGTATACAGTTGCATAAGAATCATCTAATCAAACTATAGGCAGTTGTGCATGCTAAGTCACTTCTGTCGTGTCTGACTCTGTGCGACCCTATGGACTGTAGCCTGCCAGACTCCTCTGTCCATGGGATTCTCCAGGCAAGAATACTGGAGTAGGTTGGCATTACCTCCTCCAGGTGATCTTTCCCACCCAGAGATCAAACCTATGTCTCTTACATCTCCTGCATTGGCAGGCAGGTTCTTTACCACTAGCACCATCTGTTCAATAACCCCAAAAGAATCTTTTGCAGACAATCAGCTTCTTTGAATCCTAACCTCTAAGAACCATTAATTTGGCTTCTGTGACTGTAGTTTTGCCTTTTCTGAAATGAACAGCCCAAACCTGGGAATAAACAAGTGTCACTCACCTGGTGAGTGGATAGACCTTTGTTCTTATCAGCCAACTCTGTTAGTCATATGTTTCACTGCCAGAAGTAAAATTATTGAGACGTTATCCTTATTCACAGATCGTCCCTGGATAACAGCATCTCTATTTCAGGCTTGTGCTGTGTCCTGCTAAGTCACTTCAGTCATGTCTGACTCTCTGGGACCCCAGGGACTGTAGCCTGACAGAGTCCTCTGTCCATGGGTTCCCAAGGAACAATATGGGAGTGGGTTGTGATTTCCTTCCCCAGGGGATTCTGCCAACCCAGGGATCAAACGCCCATTTTTTAAGTCTCCTGCATTGTCTTGTGGGTTTTTTACCACTAGCACCACCTGACATGATGAAGTCCACAATGAGGACACACCTGAGTGACTGAACTGACTGAACTGAGCGCCATCTGGGCTGAGAAGATTGGACTTCAAGTCGCATTTAAAGACACTTGCTCCTTGAAAGCAAGCCATTTAATTTCACATCAAGTTAAAAGACATTTGCTCTTTGGAAGAAAAATAGCAAACCTAGACAGCATACTGAAAAGCAGACATTACTTTGCCAACAAAGGTCTGTATAGTCAAAGCTATGTATTTTTCCAGTAGCATGCACAGATGTGAGAGCTGGACAATAAAAAGGCTGAGTGCTGAAGAAGTGATGCCATTGGACTGTTTGCTGGAGAAGACTCTTGAGAGTCCCTTGGCCTGCAAGGAGATCAAACCAGTCCATCCTAAAAGAAATCAACCCTGAATATTCACTGGAAGTACTGATGCTGAAGCTGTAGTTCCAATGATTTGGCCACCTGATGTGAATAGCCGACTCATTAGAAAAGACCCTGATGCTGGGAAAGATTGAAGGAAGGAGGACAAGGGGACAACAGAGGACGAGATGGTTGGATGTTATCACTGTCTCAATGGGCTTGAGTTTGAGCAAACTCTGGGATGTAGTGAAGAACAGGGAAGCCTGGCATGCTACAGTCCATGGGGTCACAAAGAGTCTGACAGGACTGAGCAACTGAATAACAAGTCACGTGCGTAATTTTTTAAGCAAAGGATGGTCTCTCCTCACAGCCAACTTGATTAGTGAGTACACTCTGTGGGTAGGTTGAGAAATTTCAAATCATCTCCCGTTGACTCCTTAATGACTGATGGTTCATTCTTCAATTTACAACTTATGTGTTTTACTGCAAGCAGCAAGAAGAAATTACATGAATCTTCCATAGTTGGGTTGGCAATCTCCTGAATTTCACCTTGGATATTTTGTATGGTGGTTAGTTTTGTGTTAACTTGGCCAGACTATAATACTCAGGTGCTTGGTCAAATTATCAGTTTGGCTGTTTCTCTGAACCCATCTTAAAGATATGATTAACATTCACTCACAGACTTTGAATAAAGTAAATTACATTTTATAACATGGGTGTACTTCATCCATTCTGTTGAAAGATTTAAGAGAAAACCCTGAGCTCCTTCCAGGAAAAAGCAACTCTGCCTCTCAACGCCTTCAAGCTAAAAACTTAAACACTCACCCTTCCTGCATTTTCCAGGCTACCACCTACATTACCGTTTTCAGACCTAACGGTCTTCACAATCATATAACCCAGTTCCTTAAAACAGATCTCAGTCTCTGTGTGTGTGTGTCTGTTGTGTGTGCTGGGGAGTTTGGGAACTCTATATTTTCTGCTCAAATTTGATGTGAACCTAAAACTGATTAAACATAGAGCTTATTTTCTAGTGAAGCAATTGTACAATTAATTGCATGATTTCCTAATCTATGCTCCACGATATTCTTCTTTATTTTAGTGTTAGAAAATCACAATTTGTATCTGGAGATGTGGCTTCCTAGTAAGAATTACGTTTCTAGCTTCCCTTGAAGTTTGTAGCACAGGAATATCTAGTGGTAAGATTATTGTCTAAGAAGACATAAAATTAAGAAAAACTAAGTTTTAGTAAAAACTAAATACTTGTCATATGCTACATTTCAAGATATTGTATAATTAATATGTGGGATCTTCACAAAGGTCCTTAATACTGGGTATGGTGGTGGTTTAATTGCTAAGTCATGCCTGGCTCTTGCAACTCTATGGACTGTAGAATGCCAAACTCCTGACCATGGGATTCTCCAAGCAAGAATACCAGAGAGGGATGCCATTTCCCTCTCCAGGGTATCTTCTGAACCCAGGAACTGAACCCGGATCTCCTACATTGCAGGCAGATTCTTTAGTGAGCGAGCTATGTGGGAAGACCATAGAAAGGGGAGTTCATATACTGAGTATGTGATTGTAGATATTTCACAGATGAAATGGAAGCCACACAACTCATAGTGTATCACTGAAGACCTCACATCTATATCATTGTTATGCCATAACTTAAATTCATATTACTCTGTCTCTAAATACTGTGCCATTAACAAAAAATGTTATACTACTTCTTAAATGCACAGGATATTTTATATAGAATTCTACACAATTTTATGTAATACAGCAATACATGAAAAGAAGCAGAAAAAGATGATGGAGGAGTAAGAAGGGTAGATTGCCATCTTCCCAACAAATACATCAAAAACTCATCAAAATATTGAACAACTATTACAAAGCAAACTCTAGGAGACAGCAGAAAACCCCAGGCCTCCAAGGTGGCAAGCTAAGCTCCCTGGAATGAGGTAGGACAAAAGATAAGACATAAAAGGTGAAAAGAAGAGATGGAGAATTTCAGGATGGGGGCTTGTGCCAGAGACAGGGAAGGGGTCGTGTAGGAGGCAGAGTTTCCGTGTATTAGGAAGCTCCTTCACAGGCGGGACCAAGGAAGGCCTGAGGAATCTCAGAGAGCTGGGTAAAGTGGGAATGTAGAGGGCAAAATACAGAGAGAGCTAAATTTTCAGTCCATAAGCAACTCGTGGACCTCGACGCCGGCCAGAGGGCAGGCTCAGGGAGCCAAGAGAAGCATCCTCAGGCTCTGCCTAGGAAGCTTTGGCCTGAAGCCCAGAGCAGGACTTGAAAAGGGAAGCGCTAGCAGAGATTCCAGGGGCAACAGGGAGCTGGTGGCAACGCGGATTTGTTGAGATAGCCGCTTTGACAGGTACAGAAATAGATGTGTCTAATACTACCAAAGCAGTGAGTTGCCCAACGTCATACTGAACCCATAGACACCCCAAAACCTACTGCTGGACCCTGCACTGCCCTTCAGAGAGATGAGATCCAGCTCCATCAACCAGAACACAGGTACAAGTCTCCCTAACCAGGAAATCATCACAGGACATTATTAACCCCATTCACGGGGGGTCGACTCTAAATCTAAGAAGAAATAAGACCATGAGAACTTTTTCTTTCTCTTTCTTTTGAACCACAATGTTTATTCCCCTTGCATACTTTTGTCTTTATGTTAGTCTTTTGAAGTGCTGCGGATTTTTCCTCAATTTTTTCTTGCTTAAAATTTGTTTTTAAAACTTTTCTTCCTTTCTTTGTGATTTTTTTTATTTGCTTTTTTTCTGTTTGACTGTTTTTCTTATCATTCTTTGCCTACTGTAGCTATTCCTTAATATATATATTATATATATAATTATAATATTAATATATATTTTAATAAAATAATTTATTTTATAAATTTAATTAATTAATTTATTTATAGAATAAAATATATATTTTAAAATGTAAATATATATTTATTTAAAATATAAAATTAAAAGATATATATATAATATATGTATTATATATATAATATAATATATATATAAAGATGTTTCACATATATCTATTTATCTTTGCTTTTCTATTCTTTTACCTTTTCTTCAACACCTTCCTTTTCTCTTTCTCTCATGTCTCTTTTTTAATGTCATTCTTTATTTTTTCACTATGTATGATAAACTCTTATGTTTTCTTTACTGTATTCCCCAGTTGGCACTCTGCTCAGGCTCAGATTTCTGGATTGTTAGTTCTGTTTTTAATTGGTCAATATCATTTTTGCTCTCCTTTGTTCACCAAGTAAATCTCTATTACTGTCTTTGGAATACTTTGGTTATATATGTGGGCAGGTAAGCGTGTGTATATGCCCCATTATTTTTGTGGTCACCTGCCTGTTCTTATCTTTACCATTTATCTGGATTCATCTTTTATTTCATGTCATGTTTTGCCTCTTGTTTGGTGTGTTTTATTTTACTCCCTTTAACCCTGTAACAAATGACTTATGCAGTCTTGGTCCCCCTTCCAAGGATTGTGTCCGAACCACTGAAGTGGGAGCACTGAGTCCAAGATCCGAGATTACTAGAAAACTAACCACCTCCCCACAGATAATTAATGAGAAGGTCCACGAAGGCCTAGATTTGTACACAGGGCCTGGAATCACCAAGCTGCCAATGGCGTACACTGCAGGACACTTTACACAAACAACAGGCAAGACAAAAGCAGAACAACAAGCATCAGCAGACAGGACTCCCACAGACGCTCCAGAATATGCCACCTCACACAGCTGTGCCCATCAGGGAAAACAAAAACCAAAAAACAAAACTCACCTCCTCCACTACAACAAGGCTCAAGTCACCGCAACAAGAAATCAACAAACCACTGAAGCAACATTTCCCACTGAGAGCAAAAAAAAAAAAAAAAAAAAAAAAAAAAAAAGAAAGAAGAGGTAAAACCCTAAAGTCTGGGAAAAGGAGGCTTCAAATGGAGTAAGTTAGAAAAAAAAAAAAGAAAAGAGAGAGAAATATAGCACAAATGAAGAAACAAGGTAGAAACTCAAAAGACCAAATAAACAAAGAGGAAATAAGCAAACTTTCTAAAAGATAAATCAGAATAATGACAGTAAAGATCTTCCAAAGTATCACAAGAAGGATAGAGAAAATGCAAGAAACAATTAATACAATACAATTACCAAGGGCCTAGAAGAAATGAAGAATAAACAAAGACAGATGAATAAAACAACTTCTGAAACTAAAAATATTCTAGAGGAACCAATACTAGAGTAGTGAGGCAGAAGAATGAATAAGAGAGCTAGAAGATAGAATGGGAGAAATAAGTGTTGAAGAGAAAAGCAAAGAAAAAAAAATGGAGAGAAGAAATCTATGACAACATTAAACTCACAAACATTCGAGTTATAGGGTTCCCAGAAGAAGGACAGAGAAAGAACTGCACTGAGGAAATTTTTGAGGAGATTATAGTTGAAAATTTCCTCAACATGGGAAAGGAAATAGTCAATCAAGTCAAGAGGCACAGAGTCCAAGGAGAAACATGTCGGGACACATACTAACCAAGCTAACAGATATTAAACACAAAGAAACAGTATTAAAAGCACCAAGAGAAAAGAAACAAGTAACATACAATGGGAAGCCCATACAATTAATAGATCTTTCAGCAGGAACTCTGCAAGCCAGAAGTAATGTCAGGATATATTTAAAATACTGAAAGAAAAAAAATCTACAAGCAAACCTACCCTATCCTGTAAGGATCTCATTCAAATTGATGGAAAAATCAAAAGCTTCACAGAAAAGCAACATTGGAGAGACTTTAGGCCCCCCAAACCGCATCACAGCAAACAGTACAGGGAGTTACACAGGCAGGAATGCAGGAGAACGGAGAGGGCTGCAGCAGCCCCAGCACTGAGAGACGTCACGAGACACACACGTCAGCAGTTACTCTACACACAACGGGGTTCAGTGCTCCCACCAAAGGATACAGACCGGCTGCTTAGACACAAAACAAGACCCATACATTTGCTGCCTGCAAGGGACCCACTTCAGACCTAGAGACACATGCAGACTGAAAATAACAGGATGGAAACTGATACCCCATGCAAGTGGAAATCAAAAGCAGCCAGAGCGGCAATTCTCATTTCAGATATAATACACTTTAAAGTAAAGAAAATTACAAGAGATAAAAAAGGACTCTACATAATAATCAAAGGATCAATCCAAAAAGAAGATATAAGAAAAGTAAATATCAATGAATCCAACATAGAAGCACCTCCTTGCATAAGGCAAATACTAACAGACATAAAAATGGAGATGGAGAATAGCACAATAATAGTAAGTGAGTTTAACATCCCACCTACACCAGTGATCATCAACAACAGAAAATCAATAAGGAAACACAAGCCTTAAATGAAACATTAGACCTCCTGGATTAGTTGATATCTTCAGAACTTTCCATCCAAAAATGCAGAATGCAGTTTCTTTTCAAGTGCACATGGAACTTTCATTCTCCATGATAGACCACAGCTTGGGTCACAAATCATGCCTCAGTAAATTTAAGAAAATGGAAATCATACCAAGCATCTTCTCTAACCACAATGCTATGAGACTAGATATCAATGACAGGGAAAGAAGTGTAAAAAACACAAACACAAGGAGAATAAGCAACACATTTCTAAATAATAAAAGGTTACTGAAGAGATCAGAAGGGAAATCAAAAGATTCATAGAAAGAAATGACAAAGAGAACACAATGACCCAAAACCTATGGGATGCAGCAAAGCAGTCCTAAGAGGAAAGTTTATAGCAATACAATCCTACTTGAAGAAAGAAGAAAATCATCAAACAGACAACCTAACTCTATACCTAAACCAGCTAATAAAAGAACAACAACAACAAAACCACAAAATTAGTAGAAGAAAGTAAATCATTAAGATCAGAGCAGAAATAAGTGAAAAAGACATGAAGAAAATGATAATAAAGATTAATAACTAAAAGTTGGTTCTTTGGGAAGACAAACAACATTGACAAACCATTAGCTAGACTCTTCAAGAAAAAAAGGGAGAAAAATCAAATCAGCAAAAGTAGGAATGAGAAAGGAGAGGTCACAACAGATAATGCAGGAATACAAAAGATCATAAGAGACTAATATGAGCTACTGTATGTTAATAAAGCAGACAAATTTGAGAAAATGGACAGATTTTTAGAAAAGTTCAACCTCCTTCAATTCAAGACTGAACCAGGAAGAAATACAAATTATGAACAAGCCAAATGGAAACACTGAAGTCGAAGCTGTGATCAAAAATCTCTCCAAAAACAAAAGCCCAGGGCCAGATGTCTTCACAGGTGAATTCCATCAGCCATTTAGATAAAAATAATACCCATCCTTCTAAAACCCTTCTAAAATTTGCAGAGGAAAAAGCACTTCCAAACTCATTCTAGGAGACCAACATCACACTGATGCCAATACCAGATATAGATGTGACAAAAAGTAAAAGAAAATTATAGGCCAATATCACTGATGAACAGAGGTGCAAAAATCCTCAGTAAAATTATAGCAAACAGAATTCAGAACACAGTACAAACATCCTGCATTATGATGAATTTGAGTTTATCCAAGGATGCAAGATTCTTGGGTATACACAAGTCAATTAATGATACACCATGTTAACAAATTGAAAGCTAAAATCACATGATAATTTCAATATATGCAGAAAAAGTTTTTGACAAAATTCGGGCCCCATTTATGATTAAAAAAAAATCTCTTCAAAAATGGGCATAGAAGGAACCTACCATAACATAATAAAGGGCATATTCAACAAACCCACAGCAAACATTATTCTCAATGTTGAGAAACTGAAAGTAATCCCTCTAAGATCAGGAACAAGAAAACGGTGCCCAGTCATGCCACTAATATTCAACATAGTTTTGGAAGTCCTAGCTACAGCAATCAGAGAAGAGATAGAAATAAAAGAAATCCAGATTGGAAAGGAAGAAGTAAAACTCTCACCATTTACATTAACATGATAGTATACATAGAAACACATGGCTTTTGAACTGTGGTGTCGGAGAAGACTCTGGAGAGTCCCATGGACTGCAAGGAGATCCAACCAGTCCATCCTAAAGGAGATCAGTCCTGGGTGTTCACAGGAAGGACTGATGTTGAAGCTGAGACTCCAACACTCTGGCCACCTGAGGCAAAGAGCTGACTCATTTGAAAGGACCCTGATGCTGGGAAAGTTTGAGGGCAGGAGAGAAGGGGATGACATAGGATGAGATGGTTGGGTGGCATCACTAACTCAATGGACATGAGTTTGGGTAAACTCCAGGAGTTGGTGATGGACAGGAAGGCCTGGCGTGCTGTGGTTCATGGGGTCACAAAGAGTCAGTCACAAATGACCCCAAAGGGCCAAAGTAATTTTAAGAAAGAAGAATAGAGCTGGGGGAATCAACTTATCTGATTTCAGACTTTATTACAAAGCTATAGTCATCCAGAGAGCATGGCACTGGCACAAAAGCAGAAGTATAGACCAATGGAACAAGATAGAAAGCCGAGAGATAAACCCACGCATCCATGGCACCTTATCTCTGAAAAAGGAGGCAAGAATATACAATGGGGAAAAGATAATCTCTCCAATAACTGATGCTGGAAGAACTGAACAGCGATGTGCAGAAGAATGAAATTAGAACACTTTATAACACCATACACAAAATGGATTAAAAACTAAAAGTAAGAACAGGAAGCATAAAACTCTTAGAAGAACACATAGGAGAATACTGTATGGAATAAAACATAGCAAGAGCCTTTATAACTCACCTCCTAAAATAACAGGAAAAAACAAAAACAAAATAAATAAGTGCGACCTAATTAAACTTCAAAGCTTTTGCACCGCAAAGGAAACTATAAACAAAGTGAAAGAGAACCCTCAGGATGGAACAAGATAATTGCAAATGAAACAATTGATAAAGTATTAATTTTCGAAGTATCCAAGCAGCTCATACAACTCAATACCAGAAAAACCAACAAACCCGTCAGAAAGTGAGCAAAAGACCTAAACAGACATTGTTCCAAAGAAGACCTACAGATGGCCAAAAAACCCATGAACATCACTCATTATTACAGACATGCTAATCAAAACTGCTATGAGATATCACCACACTCCAGACCAAAGGGCCATAATCAAAAAATTAACAAACAACAAGTGTTGAAGAGGGTCTGAAGAACAGGGAAACTTCTGCACTTCTGGTGGGAATGTAAATTGATACAGCCACTGTGGAAGATAGTATGGATATTCCTTAAAAGAAAACAAGGAATAAAACCACCCAATGACCTAGCAATACCACTTCTGGGCATATACCCTGAAGAAACCAAAACTGAAAAAGACACCTGTACCCCAGTGTTCATTGTAGCACTATTTACGGTAGTCAAGGCATGCAAACAACCCAAATGTCCATTGACAGTTTAACAGAGAATGAAGCTGTGGTACATATATACAATGGAATACTACTCAGTCATAAATAAGAATGCATTTGAGTCAGTTCTGATGAGGTGAATGAACCTAGAGCCTACTATACTGAGTGAAGTAAGTCAGAAAGAGAAAACACATATATCATATATTAATGTACTTATAAGGAATCTAGAGGCATGGTACTGATGAACCTGCTCACAGAGCAACAATGGAGATGCAGACATAGAGGACACGCTTTTATGGACAAGGGTCGGTGAGAAAAGGGAGAGGGTGAGATGAATGGAGAGAATAGCACAGATGCATAAACACTAACATATGTAAACAGATACCAACGGGAACTTTCTGTATGACAGGGAACTCAACTAGGGCTCTGTAAAAACCCAGATGGGGTGGGCATGGGTGAGAGGTGGGAGGGAGATTCAAGAGGGAGGGGATATATGTGCACCTATGGTTAATTCATGTTGATATATGACAGATTCAAAATAATATTGTAAAGCAATCATGAATCAATTAAAACAAATGAATATTAAATAAAAAAGGAGGAAGTTCTCTCCTAAAACTTTAAGAAGTGGCACAGTTCAGTTACTCAGACAAGGTCAAGTGTCAGGTTTGCTGTCGGTCAATCACTAACTAGTGTTTGACTCTGTGACCCCATGGACTGTAGCCCGCCAGGCTCCTCTGTCCTCTACTGTCTGCTGAAGTCTTTCATGTCCATTGAGTCTATGATGCTATCTAACCCATCTCATCCTCTGCCGCCCCCGTCTCTTTTTGCCTTCAATTTTTCTCAGCATCAGGGTCTTTTGCAATGAGTCAGCTCTTTGCATCAGATGGCCAGAGTATTGGAGATTCAGCTTTGGCATCAGTCCTTCCAATGGATATTCAGGATTGATTTCCTTTAGGACTGAGTGGTTTGATCTTATGGTTCAGACTCTCAAGAGTCTTCTCCAGCACTGCAATTCAAAACCATCAATTCTTCAGTGCTCAACATTCTTTATGGTGCAATTCTCAGATCCATACATGACTACTGGAAAAACCATAGCTTTGACTGAACGTGCCATTGTCAGGAATATGATGTCTCTCCTTCCAGTACACATTCTAGATGACTGCAGCCATGAAATTAAAACATGCTTCCTCCTTGGAAAGAAAGTTATGAGAAACCTAGACACTGGTCAAGTTAGTAAATGGTGCATAAGAAGGACATGGAATCCTGGCATGCTGCAGTCCATGGGGTCTCAAGAAGTCAGACACGAATGAGTGACTGAACAACAATAACAACATATGAAGGAAACAGTGGGCGGGAAGACAAGAAGATTTATTGTAACTGTGCAAAGGTGAGTTTCTGAAGTTGAACATTTTAACTTACCACACACAGCTGTAAGTTTATTCCCACTGAGGACAAGTCTATTTCTTATCCCAACTGAAATATGCTATTCAAGTGGTTTGATGATCTTCTCTATCATGATGTGTATGTCTTTTCCATACCCCCAAGCAATTCTCCAACACTGGCTGGGTATCATACAATTTAGTACGTACTAATACCATCTACCTGAAACAACTTCAGATCCCAGGGGTTAAGGGCTCAGTCCCACAAACATGCCACCCTCCCCACTTCAGAAGTCTGTCACAAATCCATGTGACCCTGTACTTCTGGTCTAATTATTAGACTAGAAGGTAGCTACAACTTTGACTTCAGGTTCAGTTACTTGCCAGTGTGGCCCATGGAATGCAAAGAAACTCATTGGATTAATTCAGTACCAGCCAGATGGAAGGGAGGCCCAGGGCAAGGTGTGGTAGAAGTTAATAGAAGACAGCAGGAATCTACTAAGGTCATAGCTTCCATGCTCATTCAGGTCTCCACATTCCCCGTTCCTCCAAGCTATCAGTCTTGGAGGTTCTCGTCCAGGGCTCACTTTCCCCGTTCCTCCAAGCCAGCAGTCCTGGAGGTTCTCGTCCAGGGCTCACTCTCCCCGTTCCTCCAAGCCATCAGTCCTGGAGGTTCTTGTCCAGGGCTCCACACTCACAGTTCCTCCAAGCTATGGGTCCTGAACGTCCTCAGAACCTAGGCATCACTATATGGGCATAAATTACTTATTTATTCACCATTGCTGACTGTTGGAACTTCCAGTCCCTTGCCCTTTGCTGGACATCTGGAAGGTAAGACTTTTGTTTCAATCATCTAATCACATGGTTGGTTTCCGGGGCAACTAGCCTCCATCCTTAGAAGATTTTCAAAAGTCACTGTATTCACATAACAAAAGACATATAGGAAATTCCAAGAGTTTCTAGAATTCTGTGCCCAAAACGGGGACAAAGACCAACTATATCTTTTTTACTGAAAATCACAATATCACAAACCCTAACTTCATTGCAAGGTTGTTCGGATGCTAACATATTGGCAGTGTATTGTATCAATCGCTATAATTTGCTTGAACAAAGAAATTTCCTATTTGTCTTTGGAAGAACTTGATTTTTTATATTTCTTTTTTTAACCAAATATTAGTGTTAGATTGTGTTGATTACTATTTTGTCTGCATTTGTTAAGATGTACAATCATTAATAACATTCTTTTTCCAGGCTTACAATTTCTTACTCTGCCTAAGTGAAAGGTTTATGTCATAGTATAAAGTCTTTTCACCAGAAAAAAGGATATTTCCCTTTCCTGGAAATGGAAAGTAACTATGTGTTATCTTAGCCTCTTATGTCATTGAACTGTCGGGCACAGAAATCGATATGAACACAGGCTGGGGACATTGAACTCAGCCACCAAACGGTCATTGTCTGTTGCTACATGGTGTGGACAGGGAAATCATATTTGGATACAGGAGATTCTCTGAGGCTTCTCCTTTGCACTTTTCCATGTTCCTATAAAGGTTGATGGAAGACAGCAGGGACCTATTAAGTGTGAGATCCCTCTAGATTCTGACCACTTGGAAATGAAGGTTAGGTTAACCCCACAAGGTAAGGAACACAGACTGTTTCATTGCAGGCTGAATACAAGGCAGATATATGATCAGGTGTAGAAGAACAAATTTATAATTTCAGCAGACTCTAAAGATGACTACTGAAGTGAGGATTGCTTCATTGTGCTTTCTAGTTTGATTTTTATGAATAAACTTGTAAATTTCTAATTACATTTTCCTTTTTGCCCTTATGGTTTTAAAGAAAAATCATTCCATTATTTAAAGTACAACACACCTGTTTGGAGTTGTGAGTAAATTAAAAAAGGTAATAATGTCACCAAATATAAATAAGGTGACTCTTGGAAGTTTGGACTTCAGTCTATAGAAAGAGAACAATGAAATCTTCATTTTAGAAGACAGGTTTAATACTGTTATGTAGAAGCATCATTGTTGTTTTTGTGGACAGTGATTAACTACATTGATTATTTACTTGGGGTTGCCAAGCACCACATCCACCTTCTACACACTGCTATGCCCTCTTAGAGGTTAGCACTTATAAACTATGATTCACACTCTTTGGCTTGCAGGTTTTCCCTGAGTTTTGCCCATAGAAATTGGAGTGGGAAATCAGAAGCACAGAGGATTTCACCAAGTCTACCAGTGTGACAGTTGCCCACAGTAGTTAGAGACAGAGATCTGGTGAGGGATCTCCACTTGGAGGTCTAGTGATCCAGAGGGAAAATCCGGTTTGATTCCTGCTAGCCTGTTCCTCTTCTTCTCTACACCCAGAACTAACTGCAAAACCATATCTCCAACAAGAGAGGTGTGGTTGCAAGCTGAAGGTACATCCAAGAAGCAGTAGAACCTCTTGTTTCTGGATCTGGCACAAGTTTCCCAACCTCCTAAGTTTTAATTGTGATTTGGACTTTTTTCACTGTGCAATGCCCTTTGTTCCTTTGTGTGCCTAGTCGTGAGCTTATTCACTCAGTCCTCTCAGACTCCTTGCAACCTCATGGGCTGTAGCCCGCCAGGCTCCTCTGTCCATGGAATTCTTCAGGCAAGTGTACTGCAGTGGATTGCCATGCCCTCCTCCAGGGCATCTTCCCGAGCCAGGGATTCAACCTGCATCTCCTGTGTCTCCTGCATTGCAGGCAGACTCTTTACCTGCTGAGCCATCGTTCCTTTAATTCTTTTACTTATTTATTTTTTATTTCATTTTTATTATTTATTTATTTATTTCCATTTATTTTTATTAGTTGGAGGCTCATTCCTTTAATTCTTGTTAAACCTAAATTCTAACTAACCTCATAACACTCTGTGTCGCTCTCCCCACCTCTCCCTGTCTCTCTCTTCTCCACGCCTGGCCGATTGCTGGGCATAAGTCAGGTTTAGTTTCCTAGGTCGCTCTGATTACATGCGCTCCTTGTATACAGCACAGAATTAGGTTAAGTCAACTGAAGGACCCTTTCCCTGGTGGCTCAGAGGTTAAAGCATCTGCCTGCAATGCGTGAGGCCTGGGTTCGATCCCTGGGTCTGGAAGATCCCCTGGAGAAGGAAACGGCCACCCACTCCAGTATTCTTGCCTGGAGAATCCCATGGACAGAGGAGCATGGTGGGCTGCAGTTCACAGGGTCGCAAAGAGTTGAACAAGACTGAACGACTTAACTTTCTTTCTTGAACAGACAATTTCACACTGTACATGCTTATAGATATGAATCATGTTTGGTGGAAACTTTGCTCTAGCATCCTATGTTGAAATATATACACTCCTCTTTTTTTGTGCTTTAACATTTACTTTGTTATCTGAGAAAGTTTTGTGTCTTTTCTATACGTCTAAACCTGTATAGCACACTTCATAGAACACCATTCCTGTTTTCATGATACTCAACTATTTGATATCTTGCTGCCAGTTGTAAGTGGGATGTTTGAACACTCACCTACTTCTCAGTGGTCAGTGTTTCTAGTCCCCTCATTTCTTCCTTCTCCTGCCATGATTTGGTTACATTCTTTCTACTTTGCAGAATATTTAATTTACACAAATGTAAGTCTATCAATGCCCCAATCCTTATTTTAGTCTCAGCTCTGGAAAAAAAAAAAAAATACAAAATGTATAACATCATGATATTGCCCATTTCCCATGTAACCTTTTGAAATGTATATTAAAGCAAAAAAAGTCTCTGACGCCAAGGCCCCTTCCTACCTTTCCCACAAAATAATTAAAAAGAAAAAACAAAACCCGTCTTTAGAGACTGAACAGCGCCATCTGGTGGAAGAAGCTTCTTTTTGTTGTTCAGTCACTTGTGTCCCAATATTTGCAACCCCTTGGACAGCACCTCACCAGGCTTTCTTGTCTCTCACTATCTCTAGCAGTTTGCTCAAACTCATATCCATTGGGTCAATGATGCCATCCAACCATCTCATCCTCTGTCAACCCCTTCTCCTCCTGTCCTCAATCTTTCCCAGCATCAGGGTCTTTCCCAATGAATTAGCTCTTCATATCAGGTAGCCAAAGTACTGGATCTTCAATGTCAACATCAGTTCCCGTGTGCTGCTTTTTCCCTGTCCTCATCAGCTGGCACACTTTGCAAGCCTGGATTATCTCTTGTCCAGTTGCATTTTCCTCAAACACTGATCAACACGCAGATTCAGTCCATATTTGCTTTCATTTATCTACTGAGTGTACCCAAGCTTCTTCTTCAGAGACTCTGGCATCTCAGGGGGAGGAGGGCGAGGGAGCCTGAAGTAGACCTTCACAGAATCATAGATAGTGCAGTCAGAGTGCCGATCATGATGATACTGGCAGAGTCCCTTCCATACACCTCTAAATCCAAGTCTCTTGAGGACCTGAGAGGCACTGCTACCCTTCTCTTTATTCAACACAGACACCACGGAATCGGCAACAGTATGTTCAAAGCAGGCAAACTTCATCATGGTGTACTTCATAAAAGCCAAACTTGCAGAGCCCCTGCAGGAAGTAGCCAGTGAGTGCCGGGGCCCATCCTTTGGCCAAACCACAGAAACCATCCTCTTTGAGTAACTGAAAATCCATTAAGACTTCTGTGGGTCCACCTGTATATGGACCACAACTTAAGACCCCACCAAAGCCACACAGTGCATAAAACTTCGCGGAGCCATATTCACAACTGTACTCTTCTACCATGGCGGCTCCCGCTTTCCTTTGCCCATCTTTTACATAGCTGCTCCCATCGCTGAACCATACTAGCTCACTGTTGTCTAGGGGTACATCAGTTAAGTCTTTTCATGCCACCAGGGCCTCAGCCAGTATCTCGCTGCAATCATGGAGCTACAAACAGCTGGAATGGCTTATTTGAGTTAGGCAGGGCAAGGGCTGGGGCTTCTAGTAGGGCCCGTCTGAGTGTCTGGAAAGCCTGTTTCATTGGCTCAGTCCAAGTCCAGTTTGGGGTCTCTTTACTTCCCTCATACAAGGGCCGGGCCTTCTCAGCAAACCCCATGATCCACAGTCTGCAATATCCAACAGTCCCCAGAAACTCTCACCTGGCGGGGGGTCTTGGGCTCTGGTATCTGCAATATTGTTTCCTTCATGGCCTGGGTTAGCCACCTTTGCCCCTGCCTGATCTTATACCCCAAACAGGTGACCTCTTGCTGGGCTATTTGTGTAGCAGAAGGACCTCTGGGTGGCAAGTAACTTTCTGGGTCTGATCTCCACCATAGAGAGGTACAAAGCCTACAATTGACAGGCTAATAGGAAAACATTCCAGATTTTCAGGGTCTCCACACCTCAGATCTAACATGTAATCTTCAGCAGAATTTTCCAGTTCCTCATGACTGCAATTATACGTCATATACCCAGGACTCCGGGAGGGGTGCCGAGTCTTGACTCCCCTAGTCACTGTCTTTCCCTGCACATAGAATTCGAGTTCTAGGGCAGATTTTCTCTCTCTGGGTCCTACCTCTCCTCAGGTCCCTCTTAGGGCACTCGTTTTTCCAGTGCCCCTGTTCTCTGCAGTAGGCGCACTTATCTTTCTTTAGGGCCTGCCTTTTTGGTTTCTGTTTTTCTCCTGTCCAGGGGTCTCGAGGTTCCCTCAATTCTGTTCCGGCTTTTATCCCCGCAAAAAGAATCTGGGCTAGCTCCCTCTGGTTCTTCCGGTTTTCCCTCGTTCTATATTCTCTATCTTCCTTCCTGATCTTCTCAGCTAATTCCCTTTCCTCCCATCAAATTCGTTCTTCCCTTTCTTCTGGGGTCTCCCTGTTATTAAATACCTTTTCAGCTGCTTTCAGTAAATCCTGTATCGTCTGTTCTCCCAATCCCTATATCTTTTGTAATTTCTTATGCTAACAGGACTGCAGCACGTGACTCCTCAGCCTGGGGGTCCATAGGTGTATATTGCCTGAAAGCTTCCATCAGCCTCTCTAGGAAGGCTGCCAGGCTCTCAGTGGGCTCTTGCCTTACTAAATTTACCTTTGCCAAATTTGTCGGCTTTCTTGCTGCGGCCCGCAGGCCAGTCATTAGAGTCTGGCGGTACACTCAGAGATGCTCCCTACCTTCTGCTTGCTCAAAATCCCAGTTAGGCCGCAACAGAGGAAACCCCTTGTCCACGAGATGAGGCTGGGCGGTTGGCCTACCGTTGGCCCCTGGGACCCGTTTTCATGCTTCTGCCAGAATTCGCTCCCGTTCTTCTGTGGTGAAGAGCACCTGCAACAGCTGCTGACAATCATAGTGAAAGGAGAGTTTCACCTGGTCAGGCTCTAGTTACTGAGGCTCACTTATTGTAGGGCCTTCAGAGTCCGCCAGAGTGTAGCCCTGGCCGGGACTTATCAATTGCCCCCACAACCATTCGCCTGTTCACTGAAACTCCTGAAAAGAGTAGGAACGAGACCAGAGACAATGCCGGCACACACACAAACACGGAGAGCCGAAGACAAACACACGAACAGACAAACGTCGGCCGACAACACAGAAAGCTTTCTCCTGTGCCAGATACCTTCCTGCTTCACAGCAGGGCCCCAGATTTACACTGGACTTTTCCTGTCCTGCCTGAGACAATGCCAGCACACACACAAACACGGAGAGCCAAAGACAAACACACGGACAGCTGACAACACAGCGCTGGGTTTTCGGGCCCCCTGAGTTTTCCTGAGCACTGGTGCTATTATCTATCCTTCCCCTCTGTCCTGGAAGTGTTCTCTTCCCCCGGTAAAGGGATCCTGGATGAGCCCCCAAATGTTATGCCCTTGTCCGAATCCCCGAGCGGGAAGACAGAAGGCTACCAAGACAATGCAACTGGCAAAAAGGGGAAGTTTATTACTGACTCGAGCCAGGGCTTTCTGACACAACCAATGCAGTGGTGCGGGTCAGAGAGCCCCAAGCCCAAGCTGTTACACAAATTTATAGGGTGAGCACATGCCATTGGTAGTTGGTTTAAGCGGATTGGTTACAAGTTTACAAAGCAATTTCATTGGTCAAAACTTTCACGTGGGCGGGATTTTCTCAGGTGTTTCCGCCCCGTTCCTAATTTCCTAATTGGCAAACAGCAGTCAGTGTTAAGTGAAAGCTAATTGGTCCTAATTGGCAAACAGTGGTCAGTGTTAAGCGAAAACTACTCCTAATCTAAGCTGCCTGCCATGGTGTTACTTCTGCTTGCCTCACAAGTTAAACATACAAATAGCTAAATACCTAAAGTAAAGTTAATCTTAAGTGTTCTGATTGATGATTTTTTAACACATATGTATACCTGTGTAAGTATTACCCAGAACTAAATTGAGCAAATGTCCAGCACATCTTCAGGTTTCCTTGTGTCTCTTTCCATTCTGTATGACACCTTATCTCATAGGCACTGCCTTCATGATGAGCTTTTCCACGTCTTGAAATGCCTACCAATGAAATTATAAGATACATACTTAGTGAGTGTGTTTGATTTTTTCCATTTATGAGAGCTGTGAGATTATCCCAAGCTGCTGTCTATATCAGTACTTCATTTTGTTTTCTAAATTAGTGAATATGACTCCATTGTATGAAAATGCTACAAATGTTTTATTCATTTTCTGAATGTTCATGGGAACCATTTGCATTTTTGCCATTTATGAATAAAGCTGCAATGAACAGTTCTGTATGTGTCTTTTTAAGGGAATGCACTCCAGATCCTCTGGTGAGGGAGAGGTTAAGGGGATAAACTTCCAGGTGCAAAATGGATGAGTCATAAACACGAAATATTCAGTGTGGCACATATAGTCAATAATTATGCAACTTTAAAAAATCTTGATTGATGGTAACTAAACTTACTGTGGCAACTATTTTGAAATGGACAGAAACATGGAATCACTACACTGTGTAACAGCAAGTAACACAATGTCGTGGGCCAGCTATACTTAAAGGAACAAACAGATGCTTTGAAAAAGAGATCTGATTTGTGATCATCAGAGGCTGGGGCTGGAGATAGGGAAACTGGATGAAGCCAGTCAAAAGGTACCGATTTCCTGCTGTGAGATAGATTAGTACTAAGGATATCGTGTACAACATGGTTAATATGATTAATTCTGCTGTATCTTAAGTATGGAAGTTAATAGGACAGTAAGTCTTGAGTTCTCATCACAACTTTTTTTAACTTCTTTAATTTTATGTCTATATGAGATGATGGATATTCACAAAGTTTATTGCTATAATCATTTCATGATACATGTAAATTACATCATTAGGCCATACACCTGAAACTTATGCAGTGCTTTATGACAATTATATGTCATCAAAATTGGGAAAATTGATAATCATAAAACCCACACATAAATAGCATTTAAATGAAGGGATTGTGCTATAATTTATGTGACTGTTTTTAAGCTCTCTCTCTCTCTATATATATATATATACTTTTTTTTTAATCTATTCACTTCCCTTACCCATGAAAATACGGATGACTCAAATGTCCAGGAAAAACTTCACCTACTCTCTTAAAATATATTATTGAAAGTTAGTATCTGATATAAGGCTTTGGAACCAGTCCATATTAGCCACAGAAAGTTGTGCACATAGATAGCAGGTGATGAATACAATAACTTATTGTGAAACTACCAACAGAAACAAGTTAGGGTCATTTCAAAACTTTGAACTTTGATATTTACACAATGGCACTAATTAACTATGTTCATTGTAATGCATTTAAATTCAGTCACACTAGGTAACTGCAAATGAGGCAGATTTTGAACCCTAAACAGTGCAACTGGAGTATTTGTGTGAATGTACCACTGGGAGAATCTAACATGCTGTTGTTAATCAATGTCCTTCTCACCTCGTGGTTTTACACTGCTCATGGACAGGGTAAGTTGAAACAGATGTGAACACTCAGCCTTCCTCCTAAATATAACTATCCACTTTCCTTTGTGTGTATTTTTGATCAAGTAACCTGGTTAAAATAGTCTGCACTGGGAGATAACCATAAGGATACCTTAATGGAAAAATGATCAGATAGTCACCTAAAAGGGGAAAAGAAAATGAATACTTTTCTATGCCATCTGAGTTCCACAGTGCAAAGAGGTACTCCATATAGATTATGGGGTCATGTGAATATGCTCATGAAAACATGAATAGAAATTGTGTCACTGAAAAGTAGATTATAATTCCAGAGTGTTTAGGAGAGTCTTACTTGTAATATGAGGCAACTTTGGAGAACAATGGTTATTTTTTTTTTATAATTTTACAGGTTCAAATATATATTTTACAGGTTCAAATCTCATTTTAAATATGTTCAATTGACTGTATTGTGATTATAGCTTAATAAACCTATTAAAGGTTATTAACATCACTGTTAGTTTAAGGCTTTTAAAAAACCAGCTTAGGTATCAGATATATTTTCCTTTCACAAAATGTGGAATACAGTCTTAATTTCCAGTGTACTGCCAATATGTTTAGAATTATTTTCAGAGAGAAATAGAAATGTTGACAACCTTAAAAATAAAACTTGTCACTTTCATTTTTAAACTTATAAGTTCTTTCCATTAGTTATCTATTTTTTACACAATAGTGTATATATGTCTAGCTCAGTCTCCCAAATCATCCCTCTACCCTTGGTTCCCCTTGTAGCCATACATCCATTCTCTATGCCTGTATCTCTATTTTTGCTTTGCAAATAAGTTCATCTGTATCATTTTCCTAGATTCCATATATAGCAATATTATACAATATTTATTTTTCTCTTTCTGACTTGCTTCACTCTATATGACAGTCTCTAGATCTATCCACATCTCTGCAAACGGCACAATTTCATAGCTTTTCACGGCTGAGTAATATCTCATTGTGTACATGTACCATTTCATCGGTATCTATTCTTCTCTTGATGGACATGTAGTTTGATTCCATGTCCTGGCTGTTATGAATAAAACAGATAACTAATGAGAACCTACTGTGTATCATAGGCAGCTCCACTCAATGCTGTCTGGGGACCTAAATGGGAAGGAAATCCAAAAAAAGAGGATATATATATATATACATATTCATATAACTGATTCATTTTGATGTACAGCAAAAGCTAACCCAACATTTTAAAGCAACTCAATAAAAATTAATGATAAACAAAAATTGAATTATATAAATGTATTAATATAAGCAATTAAATCATATTAAAAACAAAGATTTTACTCCAAAATATAAAACTTATAGGTTCTTCACCATGATGTTTTTGTCTTTCGTTTTCTTCAATAATCCAGTTGTCTTCAAGTTTTTGTAAATGAAACCTCTAATGAGTTTTATGATACCTCATGAAATTCCAGGTGTGGGAAGAATATGCATCACTCTGCATTAATCATCTCATAATTTGTTGCATGTTATTTTAGTCCATTTAGCAATTTTCTTCATGAACAACATTTACAGCACAATAAAGCTCGCTGTCCAATCCTAAGTGTTACAATTAAGAGCTGCTCAGGCCCCAGATCACTTATAAGAAAGGCTGCATCACCATTATTCTTGCTGAGGAGCAGGCAGACATGTTATTTAATTCAGTTTCTCCTGATCCCCAGCTATATGAGTGATGGTTTATAAATCAACTAGAATAAGACTATGGGCATATTTCCAAACTAAGACTTACTGGAACAGCGACATGACCATTTCTTTTTGTATTGTCTACGGCTACTTCTGCCCTACAATGGCGGAACTCAGTATTTACAACAGAAACCTTTCACCTGAGTCTTTATGTGAAAGAGGAGTTTTGAAACCTGGATTAGGTTATTTGATTACAATACGAATAATGTACTCAAAATCTTAGTGGCTTAAAAAACTAAAGTTTATCATTACCATCTTTCTAAATTCTGTTCTTAGAGCTCCTGTGGGTCAGGAGTGAGGAAGGGGCTTCACTGTCCGGTTCTGAATCTCTGTGCATGGGTGGCAGTCAGGGTACTGACCTGGGCCGCTGTCACCTGGATGCTCAGCTGGGCTGGAGGCTTTGCTTCCATGTTGGCTCGCTCTCCTGGCTTTGTGGGGAGGCCTCAGTACCTGACCAGCTGGGCATCTCCGCAGCTTGCTTGAGAGACAGCTCGCTTTCCTCAGGGCCAGTGACCCCAGAGAGGGAGGAGGAAGCCTCCACACCAGGTATGACTTGGTCACACACTGTCATGTCCATCATGTGTGATCTTTAGAAACGGATGCTAAGTCCTCTACACTCAGTGGTGAGGACTTAGGCGCTAATGTTTGAAGAGAGGAGTGTGGAAGGTGGTGTGGACTTTCCTAAAACCGTAAAATAGAGAAGAGCGTCAGGTCAACTGAACAGAGTATTTTCTGGGGATGCGTCCTTTACTCCTCAACTTCTTTGCTGCCTCTAAAACAATCCTCCTCTTTCTAACAGTACACTGTGAAATTTCAGCTTACTTAAGCCAGTTATTCCATGAAAGACAACTGTAAAGACATAAAACAGATCAATGACTTTCATAGTAATTCCAAGCATACATTTAAAATGAATTTTCAAAGCATAAGTTCCATTAAAATGAAGGTATTAGCCATATGAAACAGATTTTAATCTGCATAAGAATTTTAAGAAAAATATTTAATCTTGTTGAAGATGGATTTATGACAATGGTACTGTGTACTTAGTCACTCAGTCGTGTACAACTCTTTGTGATCCTTGGGACTACAGCCTGCCAGGATCCTCTGTCTGTGGAGTTCTCCAGGCAAGACTACTGGTGTGGGTTGCCATTTCCTTCTCCAGGGGAATCTTTCTGACCCAGAGATGAAACCTACATCTCCCATGTCTCCTGCATTGCAGGTGGATTCTTCACCCGCTGAGCTGTAGGGAAGCCCTTCAAAAATGGTCAATCAACCCAATTCTATTTATATCACAACAAGGTTATCCCACAAAGGACCTTGTGACATTCTTGTGGACAACATGAGGAAACTGTTTAAATAGTTTATCTATATTCATCATTTCATTAAGTGAGCTATCAGATGCAGGACTTTGTCCTCAGGCCTGTTCCTTTCCTCTTTTGTATCATCAGCTAGTTTAATGCTGCAAAGGAGATGCATCTGGAATGATACAGAGCTTCTGAAAGTGAACCCATATTAGGACAGATTCGTCACTCAGAACGACTCCCATGTGTGAGGTTGGACCTACTAACATGAAATTTAGAACTTAAATTTAAAAATTATAAGATCCTGGGCCTGGATCTTTGGAGTAAGTTGCAGAGGTACAGAAAGACTGCTGCTGCTGCTAAGTCATGTCAGTCGTCTCCAACTCTGTGCAATCCCATAGACAGCAGTCCACCAGGCTCCCGTCCCTGGGATTCTCCAGGCAAGAATACTGGAGTGGGCTGCCATTTCCTTCTCCAGTGCATGAAAGTGAAAAGTGAAAGTGAAAGTGAAGTCGTGTCCGACTCCTCAGGACCCCATGGACTGCAGCCCACCAGGCTCCTCTGTCCATGGGATTTCCCAGGCAAGAGTACTGGAGTGGGTTGCCATTGCCTTCTCCACAGAAAGACTAGAAACACTTTAAAACTTAGTGAATACTTTTCATCAATTTTGAGATCAGTCCGAGCCAACATTATGATGGACAGCCAAGCCTACTCATGAGACCTGAGCCTGTGTTGGTGGGAGTGTAAGAGAAGAATGAGGCTGTTCTGAGTCCTGACAAAATCAATGCCCTTCCAACTATAGGGGACTATTATACGTGCTTCAATAAACGATCTTGTTAGAGAGATAAAGACAGATTCACATGTGACCAAATGAAAGAGTAGATGAGGAAAATGCCTCAGGCCAGTGATTGTAATGATGCTTACTTTTAATTATGCCCTCTTTGCGTACCTTTTGGAAGTGAGTCTCAGTGGATTATTTTACTGGATTCATATTCATTGATGCATCAAAATGACAAATGTACTAGTTCTGAAATCATATCTTCAGAACTCAAATCTCTCTGCTACAATGTAATGACAAAGTTAATTGAGTTCTTTTCACTTGGCTCTTGCAAATACAAAGACTCAAACTTGTCCAACATAGAACTATTGAAAGATATACATATCTTAACATACATGTTGAAATTTGTAAAAGTCAAGAATGAAGAAAAGTTTTTTAATCTCCAAAAAGGAGTGGGAAGAAACCTAGACTATTACTTAAGAGGAATCAAACTATGTAAGCATTTCAAACTTAAAAATGCAGACAACCTTTGAAAAAGTGGGGGAAATCTATCAGTTATGAGAGATTCAGACTATAGGCCATGAGAGGGTATAATTGACAAGTCTTTGTTAAAGAAATGGGCTAAGATATGCAAAGATTCAAATTTTATAATTCACATAGCAAGCATATATGTGAAAATTACTCAATATGTAATAATAACAGTAAAATTTGAGTATGTTATACCTCATTTAAAATATTTGTAAGATATACTGAAAAATACATCATTCTCCAATTAAAATTAGACCATAAGTGACAAGGGTTTCCCTTCATCTTAACCATTTGGATATTAAGAATTATTCATTGTTCATTTCTCTGATGAGACTAGCAAAAGAAAAGAAATCTTAATGTCTAGTTTGATGGATAAATAAGAATGTTACTCTGTGTGACTTAATCAATGAAAAATTGTTGTGGTTCTCTATATATATCACATATTTCCCATAAACAGAAAAGTGAACTAATAAATGATGATTTAAAAAAATCTGTTCTCTTCCTACATTGACTTGGTCTGAGAATAAATGTCAGGATTCTGGTTTCTGATGAGAATGGGAAAGAAAGAAAAAGAAGGCAGATGAGCCACAAGATAAAATCTGTACTTTCATCTCTTGATTAAGGTGCTAATTTAGTCAACAAGGTTGGGACTTCTGAACTTAAGGAGAATTCATTTAATAGGTCTGTATAGTTTCCTATCAAGAGAATCCAGATACCAATTTTACATAATATGACCCACAAGACATAATTTGATCTTCATCAGCAAGGCTTCCATACATACTTCAATGCTCTGAATTTTCTATAACTTTTCTTTTCCTAGAAACCATAATGCAATGAGTGTAATTAACTGAACAAGAATATAATTCGTAGATGAAACATTAATTCTAATTTGATTGTATACTGAGGTAAAACATTATTTCTACTTTTTTATTCCAAGGGAAACCTTGTGATTATCCAGTAATAAAACATGGACGGCTATATTATTCATACAGAGGATACTTTCCAGCACGTGTGAATCAACAGTTTGTCTATTACTGTGATCAGTATTTTGTGCCTCCTTCACAAAGTTCCTGGGATTACCTGACTTGCACAGCAGAAGGATGGTCTCCAGAAGAACCATGCCTCAGTAAGCAAACCTCTTTAAGTTTATGTGCATAAATCTTGGGAAGAGTGAAGAGACAAAAGTATATAAGTGAGTACAATTAAGTGTTGTGTAACAACAGTAAGGCCAAGGGATGAGTTCTATGAGCAAAAACATCCAAATAGATCCTCCCTTTACTACAGGCTTTTCATGTAAATCCTGTGAGAAATACAGAGGCTTTACAAGAATATCTGCATCATTTATACATATTTTAATCAAAAAACTAAAGACAATTAATGTGGAACATTATCTTTTTCATTTTTCACAAACATGGTAGTAGTGGCTTCCATTTTTATTGTTACATGTTATATTTGAATACTAATGCATTCTCATGTAAATTCTATAAGGTTAATCTTAAATGTACTATTTTACCAAATTTATGTTGTATTTTTTTCATATTACTTTTATGATCCTAAGGACAATGTACTTTCAATTATTTGGAAAATGGACGTACCCCACCTCGTGAAGAAAAATATTTACAGGGTAAAACTGTAAGAGTTCACTGCTATGATGGCTACAGTCTTGAAAACAATCAGAACACAATGACCTGCACAGAGAATGGCTGGTCTCCTCCTCCCAGATGCATCCGTGTCAGTGAGTAAACTGGGCTGAGATCCCAGCGTGTTCATAATTTTCTAAGACTCAGCTGCATTATCCAATGCAAAATGTTTATATCAACCGCTTGTTTTGACAAAGGAACTATTTATTTTTATTGTTTACAAATGTCTGTGAGTGTACCTTTTGACCTCTTAATAACTATATAGCAAAATACATATACCTATTGATAGACATTAGTCAAGAAAATAGGAAAAGATCCACAAAGAAGAAACCTGTAGTAACAGAGTGAGGTCAGAAAGATGGCAGGAGTCTCACTGTCTCTCCTGATACAAATGCGGACTTTGACTGTCATTTGCGAATAAGAGTACCTTTGTGGGGGTCCAGGAGTCTGGCAGAGACACGACAGCAGCTGCTAGAGCACAAAGATTGGAGACTGGACGCGTCCCTGAGGGTTAGAGGAGGAGCCGCACTTTGCCCCTGAGTGGCCCTGCTTAGCGCCAAGACAGACCCCTCGGCACAGGCTTTCACCTGTGGGGAAGATGAGAGCGCCTGAGCAAGGGCGGGTCCTCATCTTCCAGCGCACTCCTCTCTCCCCTTGTCCAGGACACTGGGGTCACCTGCCTGGCTGGGCGTGGGGAGAGGCCAGGAGCACAGCCCCCAGGGCTAGAATTCTTCAAGGAACATGGGTCCTGCTGACCATGTGGAGACCCCACCAGGGAGCCCCAAACCATTGCAGACACTGTGCTTGTGGTCCTGCTCACCCCTGGGCCCCTCATCTCATCCACATCCCCTCCCCAGGGCCAGCTCCCTGTGTGGGGCCCCACGGTGGCATCTAAGCCTTTGCAGATGACCTGAGGGACATCTAGAAGCCAGCCTGTCCCCGTGGGTCTGGGGGAAAGCACACGGATGTGAGCATTTGGCATTGCCTCAGGGAAGCAGCACGGAGACTGTCTTTGCTGCGTTGATAGAAGCATACAAGCTTCAGAATTCTCTCCCGGGAGGAACTGAGTACATGGGACAGGTGTATCCTTAAAAAAGGTCTGAAAATCTCAAAACCCCCATCAGTGTGACAGTGTACTTCCCTCCCCAAGTCAGTCTGTAAAGACTGGAGGGAGTGACTGCTTCTTTAAATGCAAACACAGCAAGGTGAGACTTCAAGGGACACAGACATCAAAGGACTAAAATATTAACAGAGAATAATTTTCAGTTACTGACCCCAAATAATGGATTTGGACAATTTCTCTGATAAGTAATTAATAGTAATTACTTAAGAATTTCATTGAGATAGAAGAAAACAGTGGAGAAGGAAACGACAACCCACTCCAGTATTCTTGGCTGGGAAATCCATGGACACAGGAGCCTGCAGGGCTACAGTCCATTGAGTCTCTAAGAGTCAGACACAACTGTAGTGACTTAGCATGCGTGCATGCAATCCTTTATATTTAGAGTAACTATTGATAGATAAGGGTGTATTAATATTATGTTTTTTTTTACAGGATGTTTTATAGTTTCCTAATTTCTTTCTTCCTCTGACTGCTTGCTTTTGTGAATTCATGATTTTTGTTATAGTAGTATGCATTTAATAAACTTCTCTTTACCATTTGTGACTAGTATCGATTCTTGCTTTGTCTACCATGAGATTTACCTAAAACACCTTACAGAGAGAGCAGTGTATTTTATGCTGATAATATGTGAACATCAACCACATATTAAATCTCATTCCTTTTACCTTTCTCCATTTTACCTTTTTTGATGTCATGATTTGCCTATTTTTATGGTGTGTACTTACTTTAATAAATTATTGTAGCTATAGTAATTTTTATATTCTTGTACTTTAACTCTTAAATAGTTGTGTTTAACATTTCATATCAAAGTACTGCAGTGTTCTGAATGTGAATGTGCACTTAAATTTACCAGTATACTAGGTATCTTCATGGAATGAATTAGCATTCTTTCACTTCAGCTTGATTAATTCCTTTTGGTGTTTCAGCAGGGAAGGTCTGTGTGCCTGCTCAGTCACCTCAGCTGTGTCTGACTCTTTGCCACCCTATGGGCGGCAGACCCCCAGGCTCCTCTGTCCGTGGGGTTCTCCAGGCAAAAATACTGGAGTGGGTTGCAATGCCCTCCTCAAGGAAGGTCTAGTTGTGTTCTGTTTCCTCAGTATTTGCTGGTCTGGTGAAATCTTTATATTCTTTTCTTTTCTGAATGATATTTTCAAATATTCTTCTTTGGCAGTTTTTTCTTTCAACACTTGAACTATATTATCCCAGTTTCTCCTGGCCTAGTAGGTTTCTTCTGAGAGATATGCTAAGATCCAAATGAGGGCTCCCTAGGAAATTTCAAGGTTTTTTTTTTTGTTAGCTTGTTTATTTTTTCCTCAAGCTGCTTGAAGTCTTCTCTATTTGTCTTTGATTTTTGCAACTTTATTATAATGTGTGTTGTAGAGGATTTTTTAAGTTGATTTAGTTTGGTCACCTGTAAGCTTCCTGAACTTAGATATTCAAATATCATCCTTGAATTGGGAAGCTCTCGACATTACTCCTTAAATATATTTTCGGCCTCATCTCCTTTTCTCCTCCTGGAACTTCAATAATTTGCAAATCAGTTCTGTATTCAATGTGGCATAGATCGTGTAGCTTCTTTGTTCTTTTATATTCTTTTGTTTTTAAAAATTTTTTTAATTTTATTTTTAATCTCGCTTGACAGGATAATTTTGATATGTCATCTATCTCACAGTTTCTTCTGCCTTTTTGACTCTGTGGTTTATACTCTTTAATGAATTTATTCATTTTATCCTGGGAAACTTCAGCACTAGAGTTTCTGTTATTTTATGATTTGCACATTTTTATTAAATCCCTTGTTTTGTCCATTGTTTATTGTTTTCCTGCTTTTGTTCAACTATCTTACTGTATTTTCTATAGCACACCGAGTTATTTAAAATGGCTATTTTGAATTCTTCACTGGATAAAGCACACATCTCCATCTTTGGATGTGAATATTGAAGACTTTTATACTTTGTTGCTGTCATGATACTTTGAGTCTGTGTTCCTCGATGTTTTATGGTGCTGTTTTTGTAATTAAAGTATTGGTCTCCCTTGGGTGAGAGACAACTTCCTTCAACCCTGCCAGAGACTCTGCACCTATTTCAGATCTTCTGTAGTGGCACCTGCTAACATTCGCATCCCTGTTACACCAGAATTTCTGTGCTTCTATGTCTTGTCTAGATACACTAGTGCACCAGAAATGGTACTGACAGCCTGTCCCTTGCTTCCCCCAAAGTAGCATTACATCTGTTTTTAATTTTTTTTTACTTTTTAAAATTTTTATTTTAATTGGAGGCTAATTACTTTACAGTATTGTGGTGGTTTCTGCCACACATTGACGTGAATCAGCCGTGGGTGTACGTGTGTCCCCCATCCTGAACCCCCCACCCTCCTCCTTCCCCATCCCATCCCTCAGGGTCATCGCAGTGCACAAGCCCTGAGAACCATGTCTCATGCATTGAACCTGGACTGACGATCTGCTTCATATATGATAATATACATGTTTCAATGCTACGAATCTTGTATTCTTGTTCTGGGCCACAGATTAAAGCCAAATTTCTGTGCATGCTCGCTGGTGGTCTGCCAAAGGTTGCTCTTGCCTCTGAGTCAGTTGTCACCACAGGGATCTGGCCACAGGGTGGAAGGGTATGTGAATGAAGCAGACAGGTCCTCCTGTGAAAACCTGGACTTTCACAGAAGGACGTACCTCCATGCATGATTTTCTAAGATAGGTTTTCCAGGACTCCTGGAAAGCAGCTGAGAGGGAAGTGAGATGGTTCTTGAGCCGCTGCAGGCATCCCAGTTAAGACAGAGATCTGTCTGCCTTTTATCTCATGCATGCATGAGTGAGCCTCCTCCTGGGCCCTTTGGCATATGGAATTTTGGGGGTGGGTGGTTGTTTATTTTGGATTTATTTATTTTTAATTGAAGGATAATTGCTTTACAGTCTTCTGTTGGATTTTAACAAGCATCAACAAGAATCAGCCATAGATTTACCCATGTCCCCTCCCGCATGAACATCCCTCCCAGCGCCCTGCCCACCCCACCCTTCTAGGTTGTTACAAGCTTTGGTTTCAGTTCCGAGCCATACAGCAAATCCCTGATGACTGTCTATTTTGCATATGGTAATGTAAGTTTGCATGCTGAGCCTCTGCATACATCCCACCCCCTGCCTCAGCTCGGGCAGCCGATCATGAGTCTGTTCTCATGTCTGTGTCTCTATTGCTGCTGTGCAGGAGGTTTATCAGCATAATATTTCTAGATTCCATGTGTATGTCTTAGTCTATGATATTGGCTTTTGTCTTTCTGGCTTACTTCACTTTGTATATTAGGCTCTATGTTCATCCACCGCTTTGGGACTGACTCAATTGCATTCCTTTTTATGGCTGAGTAATATTCCATTGTATATATGGAGCACAGCTTCTTTATCTCTTCATCTGTCAGTGGACAGCTTTGTTGCTTCCATGTCCTAGCTGTTGTAAACAGATGCAGTGAACATTGGGGTACACGTGTCTTTTTCAGTTTTGGTTTTCTCAGGGTACATACCTAGGAGTGGGGTTGGTGGGTCATACAGTGGTTTTACTCCTCGCTTTGTAAGGACTCTCCATACAGTTCTTCATAGTGGCTGGATCAATTTACATTCCCACCAACAGTGCAAGTGGGGTCCCTTTTCTCCACACGCTCTCCAGCGTTTATTGTTTGTAGACTTTTTGATGATGGCCATTCTGACTGGTGTGAGGTGATATCTCATTGTAGTTTTGATCTGCATTTCTCTAATAATGAGTGATGTTGAAAATGTATTCATGTGTTTATTAGCCATTGTAGGTCTTTGGACAAATGTCTCTTTAAGTCTTTTTGCCACTTTTTGATTTCTGTTTGGGTTGTTTTTTTTCCTGGTATTGATTTGTATGAGTTGCTTGTATCTTTTGGAAATAACTCCTTTGTTAATTGTTTCATTTGCTGTTATTTTTTCCCATTCTGAGCATTGTCTTTTTACCTTATTCATAGTTTCCTTTGCTTTGGAGAAGGTTTTAAGTTTAATTTTGTCCCACTTGATTATCTTTGTTTTTATTTGCACTACTCTAGGAGGTGGGTCATAGAGGAGCTTGCTGTGATTTATGACATAGGGTGTTCTGCCTGTGTTTTCCATCCATTTTGAGTTCATCTTTGTGTACGGTGTTAGGAAATAGTCTAATTTTATTCTTTCCCATGTAGCTGTCAAGTGTTCCCAGCAGCACTTATAGAAGAGACTGTCTTTCCCCCATTGTATATTCTTGCCTCCTTTGTCAAACATAGGCTATCCATAGGTGTCTGGGTTTATCTGTGGGCTTTTTATCTTGTTCCATTGGCCCATATTTCTGTTTTTCTGCCAGTACCATACTGTCTGGATGACTATAGCTCTGTAGTCAGTTCAAAGTCAGGAAGGTTGAATCCTCTAGCTCTATAGCTCTATTTTTCTTTCTCAAGATTGCTTTGGCTCTTCAGGTCTTTTTGTGTTTCCATATGAATTGTGAGACTTTTTTCTTCTAATTCTGTGACAAACACCATTGGTAATTTGATACAGATGGCATTGAATGTAGATTATATTTAGTAGTATAGTCATTTTCACAATGTTGATTCTTCCAATCCCAGAACATGGACTATCTCTCCATCTGTTTATGTTGTCTTTGATTTTTCTCCTCAGCATCTTATGCTTTTCTGTATACAGCTCTTATGTCTCCTTAGATAGGTTTATTCCTAGGCATTTTATACTTTTTGTTGCAATGGTAAATGGGATTGACACCTTAATTTCTCTTTCTGATGTTTCATCCTTAGTACATAGGGATTCAAGTGATTTTTGTGTATTCATTTTGTATCGTGTCACTTTGCTCAATTCACTGATTACCTCTTATAATTTTTTGATAGTATCTTTTGGGTTTTCTATGTGTAGTATGGTCTGTGTGCAAACAATGAGACTTTTGCTTCTTCTTTTCCAATCTGGATTCCTTTTCTTTCTTTTTCTCCTCTCCTGTAGCTAGGACTTCCAAACAATGCTGACTAATAGTGGTGAGAGTGGGCACCCTTGTCTTTTCCTGATCTTAGAGGGTATGCTTTCAGTTTTTCACCATTGAGAATAATCTCTGCTCTGGGTTTCTTAGATATGGCCTTTATTATGATGAGGTAGTTTCCCTCTTTGTTCATTTTTTGAAGAGTATTTATCATAAATGGGCATTGATATATTTCAGAAAATTTTTCGGTATTTATTTTGATTACCATATGAATTTATCTTGCAATTAGTTAATATGGTATATCACATTGATGGATTAGTGTATGCTGAAGAATGCTTGCATCCCTGGGATAAACTCAACTTGATCATGGTGTACTATCTTTTTAATGTATTTTTGAATTCTCTTTGCTGGTGTTTTGTTGAGAATTTTTCCATCTATTTTCATCAGTGATATTGGCCTGTATTTTCTTTTTCGTGTTGTCTTTGTCTGGTTTTGGTATAAGGGTGATGATGGCTTTGTAGAATGAGTTTGTAAGTGTTGCTTCCTCTGCAATTTTTTGAAAGAGTTTTTTAAGAATAGGCATTAGCTCTTCTCTAAATATTTGAGAGAAATCACCTGTGAAACCATCAGGCCCTGTGCTTTAATTTTTTGAGAGATTTTTTTAAATCACATTTTCGATTTCAGTACATGTAATTGGCTTGTTCATAATTTCTGTTTCTTCCTGGTTCAGTCTTGGAAGATTGAACTTTTCTAAAAATATATCCATTTCTTTCAGGTTGTCCATTTTTGGGGGATATAGTTGCTCATAATAGCATCTTATGATGATTGTATTTCTGTCTTTCTGTTGTAATCTCTCCTTTCTCATTCCTAATATTGTTGATTTGATTCTTTTCCCATTTTTTTCTTAATGAGTTTGCCTAATTGTTTGTCAATTTTGTTTATCTTCTCAAAGAAGCAGCTTTTAGTTTTACTAACCTTTACTATTATTCCTTCCTTTCTTTTTCATTTATTTCTGCTCTGATCTTTAGGATTTCTTTCTTTCTACTAACTTTGGGTTTGTTTTTTGTCCTTCTTTATCGAGTTGTTTTATGTATAATTAGGTTGTCTTTTTGATGCTTTCCTTGTTTCTTCCTAGAAACTTCCCTTTTAGAACTGTTTTGTTGCATCCAATAGGTTTTGAGTGTCGTGTTTTCATTGTCATTTGCTTCAAAAATTCTTTGATTTCCCTTTTGATTTATTCAGGAACCAGTCTCTTATGTAAAAGCATATTGTTTAACCTCCAAGTGTTGGTGTTTTTACCATTTTCCCTCTATTTGATACCTAGTCTCATAGTATTGTGGTCAGAAAAGATGCTTCATATGATTTCAATTTTTAAAAATTTACTGAAGTTTGATTTGTGACCCAAGGTATCCTGGAAAATGTCCCATGCACACTTGAGAAGAAGGTGTATTATTCTGCTTTTGGGTGCAAAGTTCTGAAGATATCAATTAAGTCCATTTGGTCTAATGTTTCATTTATGGTTTATGTTTCCTTATTAATTTTCTGTTTTGATGATCTGTCCATTTTTAACATCCCTTACACTTATTTTGTTGCTGTCAATTTCTCCTTTTATGTCTGTTAGTATTTACCTTATGCATTGAGGTGCTTCTATGTTAGGTGCATAAATGTATAGAATTATGTCTTCTTCTTGGATTGATCCCTTGATCATTATATAATGCCCCTTCTTTATTTCATATAATATTGTTTATTTTAAAGTCTTTTTTGTCAGAAATGAGAATTGCCACTCCAACTTCCTTTTGACTTCCATGTTCATGGAATATGTTTTTCCATCCTTTAAATTTCGGTCAGTATGTGTCTCTAGGTCTGTAGTGGGTCTCTTGTAGACAGTATATATATGGGTCTTATTTTTTTATCCATTCAGCCAATCTGTCTCTTTTGGTTGGGCAGTTTAATCCATTTACATTTAAAGTAATCATTTATATATTACTATTAGCATTTTCCTATTATAATATAATATAATGCTATATGTTCCAATTAGCATTTTCTTAATCATTTTGTACTTCTTGTAGGTCTTTCCTTTGTCTTATGCTTATAAGTCTCTTTCATATTTGTTATAAAGCTGGTTTGGTGGTGCTAAATTCTCTTAACTTCTGCTTGTCTGTAAAGATTTTAACTTTTCCATCAATGTTGAATGAAATCCTTGCCAGGTAGAGTAATCTTGCTTGTAGATTTTTCCTTTTCAGTACTTTAAATATATCCTGCCATTCCTCTCTGGCCTGCAGAGTTTCTGCTGAAAGATCAGCTGTTAATTGAATGGCTTTTCCCTTGTGTGTTACTTGTTGCTTTTCCCTTCCTGCTTTTAATATTCTTTCTCTGTGTTTAATCTCTGTTGATTAGCAGGTGTCTCGATGTGTTTCTCCTTGGGTTTATCCTGTATTGGACTCTCTGTGCTTCTTGAACTTGATTGACTATTTTCTTTCCCATGCTGGAAAAGTTTTCAAATATAATATATTCAAAAATGTTCTCAGTGACTTTCTTTTTCTCTTCTTCCTCTGGGACCCCTATAAGTCATCTGCTCCTGTGTTAAATACTATCCCAGAGGTCTCCAAAGCTCTCCTCAATTCTTTTCATTCTTTTTCCTTTATTCTGCTCATCAGCAACTACTTCCACCATTTTATCTTCCAGCTCACTGTTCCATTGTTCTGCTCAAGTTAATCTATCATTGTTTCCTTCTAGAGAATTTTTGATTTCCATAATTGTGCTATTCATCTTTGTTGGTTTATTCTTTATTTCTTCTATATCCTTTGTTATTGTGTTAATTAGTTGACTGCTTCTTGGCATTCTATCCATTCTCTTTGCAAGGTTTTGGAATATCTTTCCTATCATTACTCTGAATTCTTTTTTTAGGTATTTTGTCTATTTCCACTTTGTTATTATTTTTTTTTGGGGGGGGGGGATGGTCTTGTGTACTTTTATTTTATTTCTTTACTTGAGGAATATTTTTCTGCCGTTTTAAAAATTATTGTTTTTCAAGTCTCCTTTTCTCAGGCTTTCAGGTAGAACTCCTCCTTCCTTTTGGTTTCTGCCCTTGGTGTGTAAGGTTGTGCCAGGGGTTTTGTGTAGGCTTCTTTTGGGTGTGACTTTTGTTTGTACTCTGGTGAAAGGAGGTAAGTTTTTTGTTTTTTGTCTTTTTTTTCTTTTTTCCTTCCCTCTAATTGGCGGGACTTTGTGAGGGGAATCCTGTTTGCTGATGACTGGGTTTGTGTTTCATTGTATTTGTTTCCCCCTCTAATGGGCAGGACTTTGTGAGGTGACAATCCTGTTTGCTGATGACTGGGTTTGTGTTCCATCATGTTTCTTTCCCCCTCTAATGGGCAGGACTTCGTGAGGGGAATCCTGTTTGCTGATGACTGGTTTTGTGTTTCATCGTGTTTTTCTTTCCCCCTCTAATGGGCAGGACTTCGTGAGGCGAATCCTGTTTGCTGATGACTGGGTCTTGTTTGCTGATGACTGGATCCTGTTTGCTGATGACTGGGTTTGTGTGTTATCATGTTTTTTTTTCCCCTCTAACGGTCAGGACTTTGTGAGGTGGCAATCCTGTTTGCTGATACTGGATCCTGTTTGCTGATGACTGGGTCCGGTTTGCTGATGACTGGGTTTTGTGTTTCATCGTGTTTCTTTTCCCCTCTAAGGGGCAGGACTTTGTGAGGGGCATCCTGTTTGCTGATGACTGGGTTTGTGTAACATCATTTTTCCTTCCCCCTCTAAGGGACAGGGCTTTGTGAGGGGAATCCTGTTTGCTGATGACTGGGTTTGTCTTTCATGGTGCTGGTTGTTGGGTGAGGCCTCCTCCACTGGGTGCTGCTGGCAGTTGGGTGATGCAGGTGTGAACAGCGGAGGCCTTTATGTGAGTTCTCATTAATAGACACTCCCTGGGGTAGGAGTCTTAGGGCAGTCTAGGGTTTTGGCAGGGCTCCCACTCCAAACGCTCTGGGCATGTTATCTGGGAGGGAAGTCAGATTCCACAGGTGGTTTGTAAGGGGATTAAAACAAACAAGTAAAACAAGAAACAAAATTCAAACCCCAAACAGATGGCAAATACAAAATCAGGCAAGTACTCAGAAAAATAATGGGATACATACACATGTGAATACACACAGGAAAAAAACAAAACAAAACAAAACAGTGTAAAAAAGAAATTAAGAAGGCGAAGAAGAAAGTAGAAGAGATTGATCCATTGAGCAAATGAAAGCATAAATGATATCAACTAGTTATTTAAAAAACTGACTAAAAGCATAGACTGGAAAACAAAACCAAAGCGATGTGTCAACTGGGGAATAAAGCAACTAAAGCAGAACAGACTAATAAGCATAGTGAGAAAAGGAAGGAAAGAAAGAAAGACTAGAAAAGAAAATTTAATAGAGGTAGATAAATAAGTTTCATATGTGTTAAAGAATAACTTACAACAGGAAAAGAATAAGAAAAGCAAACAAAAAAAATATGTGGAAAAATAATAATAAATTTTTTAAAAGCTCCAAAAATTAAAACCAGGAAGAAACACAAAACAACAGAAGACCAATGTAGAGGAAGAAGTATTTAAAGGATATTAAAAGTGTGATATAAAAAATTTCTCAAGATCATAAATAGATTTAATAATAGCATTAAAATCAACAACTAGAACAATAGAGAGAGAGAGAAAAAAAAGGTAAAAACCTAGTAGCAACTACTGAATAAATTAAAATATAAAAATAATAAATATCTTTATTGGATCAGCTGTCAGCATCCTTTTCCTCAATGTGACTCACAGTCCACCTCACCTCCCTAGGATGCCCTCCAGTTCTGGGCTGGTGTCTAGACCTGTTGTGGGAGCAGCTCAGACTCTAATCTGGTCCTACTCCTGCGTGTTCTTGCTCTGATGTACACATCGCCAGTACTAGTATGTTTTCTTTTGCAGGAACTCTCATTGTCCTTTATATATTCCATAGATACAAAGTCTGCCAGTTGATCATCTGGATTCAACCTTCAGGTTGTACCACTGGTGAGAAGGTTTTAGTTCTATTCCTTAGCCACCCGCTCCTGGATTTCACTTGTGGTTTTATCTCCACCTCTGCATGTGAGTCGTCCACAGGAGTTTGCTCCTGAGACTCCCCTGGAGGACTTGGGTGTGCCCCAGGGGGGACGGAATGTGGAGTTGGTGCAGTTGCTTGGATTGAAGGGGCCCTGGCAGTACCAGATATTACGGGGAGCTGGTGGCTAGGACAGCAGGGTTTTTGTAGCCTCTGGTTGCTCTGTCCTTGTGGGTGTTGAGCATGGGAGTGGAACAGGAGCTTGGATAATGGGAACCCTGGCAACACCAGATACATAGCTGGTGGCTATTGTCACAGAAGGTATGTGACTATTAGGGATTTTTCTAGCTTCTGACAGCTCTGCCCAGGGAGGATTGAGCATGGAGGTGACACAGATGCTTGAATTATGGGAATCCTGGCAGTACCAAGCATGCAGGGAAACCAGCAGATTCAGCTGCAGGAGCTATGGCCCTATTAGTGTCTTTCCCTAGCTTCTGGCACCAGGCCATCAGAGGGCCTCTTTGGCTGGTCCTTCGCTTTGCTTGACCCCTTCAGGCGCTTATAGGGCCCCCCTGTTGGGGTCATTCTCTATTGTTCATCGCATCAGGGACTTAAAGATCACCCTGGCTGGGGTCCTTCTGTGTTGCTTTGCATATCAGGTCCTTAAAGGGCCACCCTCCTTGCTTTGTTTCCGCAGTCTGGTGCTGATATGTGCAGAGAGAGAGGCTCAGAGATGGCCCCATCCTCTGTGTGTGACTCAGCAGTATCACCCTGCCTCCAGGTTAGCCGGCTTTCCTTCATAAGCATTTCCCACTGCACTCTCCTCTCTCAGGTTTCCTCAGGCCATTTCCCTTCAGTCAACAGCAGACCTTGCCCTGGGATAGCTTTCCAATCTCTGTGTTCCAGCTCCAAGCTGCAGCACTTTCTAGGGGACTTGCAACCCTGTCTGGGGTATGTGTGGCTGTGGCAAGGATCGTCTGTGTGATCCTCACTCCATTCAGACTCACACAGATCAGCTGTTTCACTCTCCAGCAGCCTCAATGCTTCACCTCTGTCACAAACATTTCCCTCCCATGCAGCTCTGTTCCTGCTTCAGTTCCCCAACCCCAGGTGCAGATCCAGTTCTTCTCCCTCTTCTTGTTTTGCCCTCCTTCCTTTGTCCTACTGAGTGTTGCATGGTTCTATATATCTTTTTCCGGTGGTCAGGTTCTCAGCTGGTGTTCTGCAAGATCTTCTGTGTCTGGAGGTGTATTCCTGATGTATCCATGGAGAGAGATGTACTCCACGCGCATCTACTCTTCCATCATCGTGGATCTCAGTGTATGGTATAGAGCCCACACCTCCCTCCAAGTCAGGTTTGCTCTGGGTGGGTGTCCAATTTCTTTTGTTGGGTCGGGATAAAAAGCAATGGATATCTTATTCTTCTCATTTGAACATACTTTGCACTTGATCATTTTTCTTGACTCTCTGTATTGATATCTGTGCATTAGACTAAACATCCACTTGTGCTAGTCTTCACAGACTGGCTTCATAAGTAGAACATTTCTAGAACATTTTCAATCAGCCTGGCCAGAATTTTGGGTGCCTCTCTAACCTCTCTGCTCATCCAAACTTCTGTGTTTGTAGGCAGCATCCTCCAGGAGTCTAGAGTATGCAGTGATCTACACGTCAGAACACTTGTGGAGCAGGCAATTGGAGTTTATCACCTTGCTCACTCTGCCCTGAACTGGGGAGAGGAGCTGTGACAAATGCCTGCATGCTGCTTCACACCCTGTGCCTTCTGCACCATAATTTAGCTCTCTGTAGTCCGGAGGCACCATGCAAATTTTAGGTTTCATCAGCTCTCAGGGACACATTAGTTAGAAGCCAATTCCTCAGGCAAGCTAGAAAAGCAGAAGATCCAGATGTGCCGTCTGCCTCCTTCCATGGAGAAACTGGGAGTTGCTCACTCTGCATTAAGCTAGGGGATGACCTGTGAGAAGTGCTGGTACAGATTCATAACTGCCACTTCATTTCTGTGATCCCAGGAGACTGGAAATGCTCGGCCTCCCAGAGGCAGGCTAATTGGAACCTGGACCCTGGACTAGCATTTGCAAAATCAGAGACCTAGATTGTGGATCAAACTCTTTGCTCCTCTAGGAGAAGCTGGGAGTTGAGTGTTCCCTTCAAATTGTATGGTGCTCTGCTGCATGGGGAATGTGTCTTAGTTTTCCCTGCTGCTTAGGATTTGGCATTTTCTCACTTGCCTTGAATGCAGAACTGCTCATCTACCCTTTTTATTTTGAATAAATGGAGCTGATCCACACATAGCTGTTAATTCAGTGTGTCTGTGGAGAGAAGGGGAGGTCAAGGTGGCCTAGTCCACTCTCTTACTAATATCACTGCATTGTTCCCAAGTTATATGTGTTGGGCTTGTTTGCTTTTCCATTTTCCAATTTAAGTAAAAGCAAAAATTGATTTTTAGTCTTTGTCATTAGTATTATTGCTATGTAATTTAAAAATTCCCCTCAGCACACATTTGTGTCATCTCATAAATCATATAAAACTTTACTTATCATAGTTTTATTTTCATTCAATTCAAAATATTCAAAGTTTTCTCTTTTAATTTCTTCTTAATCTGTGAAGTACTAAAAAAATTAGCTGAATTCTATGAAGGTATCTAGTAGGTGACAGAATTGTACTTTTCCAAGTTTAGTTATTCATGGTTTGAAGGATCATCTTTTTGTCGTTAGTAGAATGAATGCATGTATCGATCTTTGTCATCTTCATTGAACTCCAAGTACTGATATTGCTTCAAGCACCCAGTTTTGATGACAACATTTCAAATTCTCAGAGACAATGGCTGGGGTCACTGTGGTGGAATATTCTGTGATCGTCATTTGATCTGTGTTCTGGGTTGCTTAAGAGAACCAGACTAGACAATACTTTCAACAAATCCCAGGAAAGGAAACCCATTGCTGATAGATTTCTGACATGCTGTGTGATTCCAGATCCTTTAGACAAACAGATTTCTAATAATTTCCTAGAAGGGATTCATAGTCTTTTAAATCTTGCTTTGTTCTAGAAAATAGAAATCAAGTGTTTTGGTTTTATATCTCTGGAAATTCATGGTTTCTAGTTTTTGTTTTTGTTTTTTCTTACAGGGGACCTTAAATGATTAGAAGTTTTCTTGGTTTATAGTCATAAACGACTACCCTTTTTTGTATCATTACCTTATTTGGATCCGTATGAAATGTGTATCAAATATATGCTTACCTTTTCCTTATGCTTTCTCCCATTTAGAAACATGTTCGAAAAACAGTGTAAGAATTGAGAATGGATTTTTGTCTGAATCTGCCTTTATGTATCCCCTAAATAAGCAAACAGAATATAAGTGTAAACCAGGATATGTAACAGCAGATGGTAAGACATCAGGATTAATTACATGTCTGCAAAATGGATGGTCAGCTCAACCTGTATGCATTAGTAAGTAATTCATTATCTTATTATTCCTTATCCTGATGATAACTATAGAGAAGTACTCTTTAACTTTGTTCTTTATCCTTTTTTCTTTCTTTTTTACTTTGCTGGGGCAGGGTCATATGAAGTGTTTTGTGATTCCATGGCTGGATTTGAAAAGATCAATTACAAAGCTTTGGAAAATATATCTTTCTCTTTTTTTTTTTTTTTGCCTTTAATGATTAATTACCAGTGGAGTAGAATATCATTGTACTATTTAGTTCAACGTTTTGTCACTTTAAAACATGCTGTGACTAAAAACTAATTTTGCTAAGAGCCTTACCTCTATTCTGGGATAAATTCATTTATTTTCAGCTGAGATCTTTATGCTGATTGCATCTGTTTTTATTTTAGGAGACTCTTAAGCCAGAGTCTCTGCTCCTAAGCCTAAAAGTTATGTTTTTAAGCAAAGATGTGAGGCCATGGTGCATAAACATGAAATAACATGATATATAATTCATATGTTTGAGTCTCTAGGATAGTTAGCCTTGTGAAAAATTCTCTCTTAGGAAATCTTCATAAACATCTAGTTAGTGGAGATATGAAACACTTCTAGACAGGACCAAATTCTGCTGTGCTGAAAGTTTTTCATGTAGCATAGATGTTTATGAAGATTTCTAAGAACAATTTGTGACTTTGTCTTGTTCATCCCAAAGCTACACAGTGATATTTTTGAAGTGATGATTCACATATTCACTTTAAGTGAAGTGGATATTTATAATATCCATTTCTACTGTTTTCATTTTATTTTTCCCAGTGTCTATACTTGCTACAGGCAGTACACCCTCAACATGAAAAAAGTTGCACATATCAAACATATTATTTTGATATATGATAATTTTCCATTCTAACACGCTTTTTATGGAAAATGTCTCTATTATTATATTTTATTAGTATAATTTTGCTTTAACACATTATGAAATTTGAAGTAAATTATTTAAACCTTTATTAACATCAGTCTATGGTGTTAGTGAACACAGATTGTTTGTTAATATATTTTCTTGTAAATAGCTATAAATAATAGAACTATGTCTGTATTCAACCTTAATAAGTATAAAAGAATTTACAACCATTAGAAATGTAGTTGGAAAAGGAAAATTAGCATGTGAATTTTAAAAATTTTATAGAATCTTTAAAAATTTACTTGCCTTTTGAAAATTACTTTTTTTCAATTAAGTTTTCTCTGGCAAATATGTCACAACTGCTAATAAATTTGGCATATTAATTCAGAAACTGCTGTTATGAAAATAGTATAATACTTCTGTAATGGCTTATTTTAATACTAACATTGGAAAAATGCATAACTATAATTAAATTCAGGAACATGTTCACAAAATAAGTAATTCAGGGACAATAAGTGCTGAGAAAAATGTTGCACAGAAATACACTTTCTTTTTTTCATTTTGAGTAATTATTTCAGGACAGCGGTGTATCACTGGTATTCTTGGCTTATTTTTAATGGTTAGTGCATACTAATTGGTGAAACCCTTTTCCGTTGGGATGAAAATCAATCAAATTGCCGACTAAATAATATTAGAAATGAAATCGCAATCCCATTATCCCTTAGAATCCTGTGACAGGCCAGTATTTGAGAAGGCCAGAGCCAAAAGTGATGGCACGTGGTTCAGGCTGAACGACAGGCTGGACTACGAATGTCTTGAAGGGTATGAGAACCGAGACGGACGCACCGCAGGCTCCATAGTATGTGGTCAAGACGGCTGGTCCGATAAAGCTGCATGCTACGGTAGGTGCTCTTTTCCAGATGTTCTTTGCTCCAAGATAAACAAAATTGAACAGTAATTGTCAGTGTTTTATTTTTACCAAATTACGCTGATCTAGAATCATGTGTACGGAGAAGGCAATGGCACCCCACTCCAGTACTCTTGCCTGGAAAATTCCATGGATGGAGGCGCCTGGTGGGCTGCAGTCCATGGGGTCGCGAAGAGTCCGACATGACTAAGCGACTTCACTTTCACTTTTCACTTTTATCCATTGGAGAAGGAAATGGCAACCCACTCCAGTGTTATTGCCTGGAGAATCCCAGGGATGGGGTCACACAGAGTAGGACGACTGAAGTGACTTGGCAGCAGCAGCAGAATCATCTGTAAGGAATGACGCTTCCTTCTACTTTAATGTAAACAGGAAGGAGGGGAAGTTTTAAAGTCCAATGACTCCCTCAATACCAAATGACAGGGTTTGCAACCTGTTCAAGTATTTTGCTCCTGAGTTTCCGTTTATACCTCCTACCTTGAATGTTAATTTAAGCAGCTCTTGACAGATGATTTTTATTTTCTAACTTTGACAAATTCTGAGGTCGATGACTGGAGAAGGAAACGGCAGCCCACTCCAGTATTATTGCCTGGAGAATCTTGTGGATGGAGGAGCATGGTGGGCTGCTGTCCATAGGGTCGCACAGAGTCGGACACGATGAGGCGACTTAGCATGCATGCATGCATTGGAGAAGGAAATGGCAACCCAGTCCAGTATTCTTGCCTGGAGAATCCCAGGGACGGAGGAGCCTGGTGGGCTGCTGTCTATGGGGTCACACAGAGTTGGACACCACTGAAGTGACTTAACAACAGCAGCAGAGGACAATGACATGGATCTCTTTTAGGTTTGCCAATCAGATGTGTTTTTCCCAGGGTTGGAAACAGGACTTCAGTGTCTGGTAAGCTGAGTGGATGTTGACTGTCCCAAGTCAAGGGACGAGTTCTGTGCAAAGCTTTGGCAACGAAGCAATATTGGAAACTATCAAGGTGGGCGGATTCTACTCAATGAGAGAAAATTTTATTTCTCATAAGCAAGCAGGCAAATGGAAATGACTTTGTCGGTGGTACTGGCAGGAGAAAGAACACTCTCGCAAGAGCATCACAACTTTGACCTCAACACATTGTGTTCGGGCCGACGGGGACCATAAACATTGGCTACGTCAACTACAGTGTTGCACGCATGGGTTTAGCCAGGAGATATACATGTGAGATTATCACTCTGTAAACGATGGCATCAGATTGGAAAAGAATGTAGAATGAAAATAGAAGAGAGCTCAAGACTGAGTCCTGGAGCTTCCAACACTGAGGTGTCTGAGAGAAGAAGAATAGATGGCAAAGTGGACAGAAAGAAAGGAGGACCCAGAAAACTTAGGGGAAAAAATGTCAGAATGAATGTTTCATAGATGGGGACAGAAGAAAAGGATATAATAATGAGGAATAACAAATTGACTAACAGTAATTCCTGTGGAATCAGCCTGAAATGTTTCTATATCCAATTCCACCATTATCTAAGTATATATCTAAGACCAATGACCTATTTGAAGTTTGTTCACTCCTCTGAGTCTGTACAATGATTTAATAGTTAGAAATGTTCTAATATTTCAAAAGATCTTTCAGTTATTAAAATAAATTATTCATGTAATCTTCTTGTCATAATGCCTACCAATACAGTTCATTCAAGGAACTTGTAATCTACTTACATTAGAATAGTTATACTAATGAATATTTCTAATTCAGTTAATATGTCAGGTTAAAAGACTTAAAATGTGCTGGATTTGGCTACATGGAGGCCAACAATAATTGTTAACAGAGACAGTTTCAGATGGAGTAGACAGGGAAAAACCTACTTACAGCCTGCTGAATAAATTATTAGTAAGAAATGCAATACAGCATGAGGACATAACTCTTTCAAAAGGCTTCCTTGTGGCAGAGAACAAAAGGTTCAGGATATATTGCTCAGTGAATTATGTTCTGTTTTAATGGGAAAGATGAGAGTGTAATGAACCTTGAAGAGGATGAGCCAGAGAGGGAAGCAGGCAGAGACTGACCACAGGCTCCCTGTGAAGGAGGTGGGAGAGGAATCAGCACTTTTGAGAAAGTCCTGGACTTGGTGACAACTGGATTCTTTGCAACTTCCTGTCAGGAGAAGGAGGGAAAATGGGTGTGTAAATCCAATGCTGGAAAGAAGCAGGTGCTGATGGTTCCTGTTCTCATTTCGGAAGGAGGCAAAGTCATGTGAGACCGAATGGTGCATGGGGGAAGGAGGAGAAGGAACACTGGGCAGTGTAGAATGATTGAACACAGAGATTTCAGACAGACTCACAGGGGGAGCTTGTTATAGAAACGGGCTGGCTTGTTCAACAGTGTCCAGAGCCCAGGTAATTTCACTTTTCAGGCTGTCAGCAAGCACCTAATATGTGCCAGAATTTGGCTCGGAGAAAATTGTGAAAATACAGTGCAGGATGGTGGTATGCCTTTCAAAAGCTTTCATGCCAGTATGAAAAAAAAAAAAGGTGAATTGAGGCAAATAATTAACCAAAAAGTAATGATATTTCTATTATGTTGTTCAAAAAAGTGTATTCTAAGAACAAAAGATTCTAAGAGCTTAGAAAATAGGAGGGCCTGAAGGTCAAGTTTATGTAGGAAGACATCTATGCAAAGAAAGCCTGGAAACCATTCATCAGCAGAGACACATGCCTTTGCAGCAGCCGAGGCAGCAAAGAAATTGGCTTATTTTAAAAAAGATCAGATTTTAAAGAATCTGCCTGCAATACAGGAGACTTGCATTCCATTTCTGGGTCAGGAAGATCTCTTGTAGAAGGGAATGGCAACCCACTGCAGCATTCTTGCCTGAAGAATCCACAGACAGAGGAGTGTGGCGGGCTATATAGTCCATGGAGTCAAAAAGAGTCAGACGTGCCTGAGAGACTACACCATTATTTTCAAAATTTCTGAGCCACCTGACAGTAAATATCCACCTGCATCGCGGGCGACCTGGACTGGATCCCTTGGTCGGGAAGATCCCCTAGAGCAGGGAATGGCTAACCACTGCGATATTCTTGCCTGAAGAATTCCATGGGATTTTGGCGAGCTGCAGTCCAGGGGATCACAGAGATAGACATGACTGAGTTACTAACAATTCTAAGTTAAGGGAAAGGCTTTTAAGATGATCATGGCTTCCCTACAGTCAATCAATGTGACGACAGCAGTTGGAAAACAGTCTAATGCCAAGCTCTTTTTGTTGTTAAAGCAGCATTTTACACAGTATGATAAAATAGGAATTTTACATAAGACAAGCACAAAATATGTAAACAAAGTCACATACCATTAAAAGTATTGCTATGTGCAAGTTTGGAATAGAATTTTAGGAAAGGAATCCCAATGGTTCTCATCAAGAGTAACCTCTCATCTAAGCTGCACAACTCAACATTAAAACAAAAGCAGAAACAAAGTTATTGATCTGGGGGGGAGGAGGCATTACTTATAAAACTAGTTAGCTTATATATAATTTTGTGATAATGTTTGAAGAATTTTAGATAGTACGATGCCTCTTTTTGGTGAGATTTTAATTCTTAAATTCCAATTATGAAGTTTATAAATTTTTTTAGCAATAGGAAGTTTCCAAATAAGAATAATGCAATTTTTGATATGTAACAATCCCTGGTATCTCAAATGGTAAAGAATCTGCCTGCAATGCAGGAGACTGGGGTCTGATCTCTGGGTTAGGAAGATCCTCTAGAGAAGGGAATGACTACCCACTCAAGTATTCTTGCCTGGAGAATTCCATGGACAGAGGAGCCTGACCAGCTACACTCCATGGGGTCACAAAGGGTCAGATACAACTGAGCGACTAATCCACGCACAGCAATGTCGCAAATTTCATAGATTTTACACCCTTTCAATGATAAATTTACACATTTTTAAAATGAATCAGAATAAACATATTAATAGTTAAGATCATTTATAAGTACAATAAGGTTAGATGTTTGTGCTGTCATATACCTAATCAAGACACCTAGAATAGGCCTATGTGACCTTGAACATATTTACTCATTTTGTTTCATGTTTCAGTTTGATTTCTACACTTGTAGGTGAAATTAAGTGGTTTTTATTGTAACTGTAACTCAAATGCAAGAGAAATGTCTCTCTTGTGTGTTCCAGTTTCCCAATTATATTTTTTAAAATACCATTTTTTCATTTGTATTCAATTTTAAAATTGTATCTTTTTTTAATTCTGAGAGAATATTTATACATTTTGAGACCAAAAATGTAGCATTATATTTTGTAAATGTCAGTGATAAAATCAGATCCAGTATTAACAAGTTGACTTTGCGAATAAATTACCAGGACACATATGTTGCTGCTCAATTCCTTGTTTTCCAAAAGTCCCGATGATTGCAGAGGGTGTATAAAACCTAACATGTAATGTTTTTCAAGGAAGAGCATTAGTGTGCTGTCCCTCTGTGGATGCAGTCCCAGCACCTCGTTTTATGTGACACAAATAATATTTATTTTGGAATAGTTAATCTCACTCAATTATTTATCTTTTTCAATAGAAAAAGAATGCAGTATTCCTGAAATGGATACATACTTAGATGCTTATCCCAGGAAAGAAACATTTAAAGTTGGAGATGTGCTGAAATTCTCCTGCAGTCAAGGCCGTATTATGGTTGGAGCAGATTCAGTTCAGTGTTACCACTTTGGATGGTCCCCTAAACTTCCAAAGTGTAAAGGTAAATATTTATCTGACAGTTGTTGGAGCAAGAGTTCAGATTTCAGATATCAACCTTTTTATTTCCCTCTCTTAATTTTCTGTCCACTTCCAGTGCATCTATAATGCATTAAGCCAGAGATATACCCACCAAGGACATATGCTGGGTAGTAGATACCTCAGTTTTCCTTCTTTAAGAAATTAACCTCCAGGTGCTTCTTGAAATATGTGGTGGAGAATCCACAGAAATGCATGAGGAACTTGACACTGGCAGGATTTCTTGTCAGTTTTTCTTTTTCCTGCAATTCCACCATTAATACTGGAGAGTTTATATAATGTGGGCTTTACCTCTAGTGTCCTCAGGTAAATATATACAGTGTTCAAGTAGCTTATAGTCAGTTCAGTCACATGTATCAAATCATATGAATCAAAGTTAAACTGTTCAAATGCTTCTCTCAAACGATATTTTTTCAAAAATTTTACCTGCAGTGTTTCTGTGGAATAAAAGTATTGCTGTAATTCATACACCCAGACTGAGTAATTGACTTGCATACCTATTAGCATGTCTGGAGAATGAACATGCTTTCTGAGCAAACACAGACTTCAATATGCTAGTTCAAGATGAGTAATAGAATTGGTAAACATGAGTCTGGTGTAAACACTACTCTTATTTCATTGTTTAAGAATGCTAAACTATATTATATAATAAACAAAAGATCATTTAGCAAAATAAATTTCTGCATTAGCTGGATTTTTCAGTTTAAGACAGACAATGTAATCATAATTTATGCAATATTTCTACAGAAGGGAACGTAAAATCGTGTGCTCCACCTCCTCAACTTCTCAATGGGAAAGGGAAAGAAATACACAAAGAAGAGTATGCACACAATGAGGTCGTGGAATATGCTTGCAACCCCAGATTTCTGATGAAGGGTTCTCATAAAATTCAGTGTGTTGATGGAGAATGGACAGCTTTACCCGTGTGTATTGGTAATGTATTGAAAATAGCAATATTTAAAAGTAAATCAATACTTTTATTTGTATCTATATACACATTTAAGTAATATTTTAAAGACGAACATATTTTTGTGGATTTTCAGAGGAGGAGCATATCTGTGAAGATATACCTGACGTTGATCATGGCGATGTCAAGCCTTCTGTCCCTCCCTATCAGCATGGTGACTCGGTAGAGTTCAGTTGCAGAGCAGCATTTACAATGATTGGACCCAGATTTATCACGTGTATTAGTGGAGAGTGGACCCAGCCTCCTCAGTGCATTGGTCAGAATACACATCTCACATTGACCTTTAGTATTTGCAACAATTCTGTTGAAATTTAGAGTCATCCTTGAAAATGTCAGATCTTAAATTATAATGATCCCACGCATTTGACTTTTATACTTCAATATGTGTCTAAAGAGGAAATATATAAACTAGCAATAGAATTTTATCCATCTTTCTGTCCTGATATTAACATTGTTGATCTTGACAAGTATGAAGCCTCATCTTACTGATCGATACTCATGTAATTAAAATGTGAGTACTAGTTACCAGGAAAATACAACTATCATTGCAGAAATGCCATTTTTGCTTTTGTATGATACTCTTTCTTTTAGAACATTTGAAACCAGGAATTAGAGTTGAGGAAATACCCATTTGATACATTTCTGTAGGAATCTTGCCTCTCTCAAGATTCTAAAAATGATAATTTCTCAGTCTGTTTCAAATTCTGCAAAGAGAAGCTTCTGTGCTGTGGAGGGTGGGTTCAAGCCCGCCCTGTTAGTAGGTAACTCTGTCATGGGAGACACTTTGGGTGGGGCCAGGAACCTGCCCTGACATATTTCCCTGTAAGAGACTCATCCTGACCTTCGGATGACCGAGTCTTTGATGACTGATGAGGAGAATCAATCTTAGCTGCCTTCTTTCATTTTTTTTCTCTTGGGATAGACTCTTTCTTGGAATTTTCCTGGGCTCCGCATTCAAAGAGAGCCCTGGATGTCCAGGCCTATTAACTCATTATATTTCTAGTCATTAGTTATTCCAAGAAGAAGGTAGGGCTTAGGCTCAGGCCCTGAGTGAGGGCAGGGCAGATAGCTGTTTTCTTTGCCGACAGTGTGTTGAAAGACCCACACTCAAAAGACCAGTTGACAGATGGGAGAGATTCAGTAGGAGTTTATTTAGTTAAACACTACATTTTTTTGCATATTAATCCCTACATTTTTATGAACAGATTCCTGTCCTAGGTATTGCCAGTTCTTCAAAACCAAACCCAATCTTTGTCCTCTTCTATCTCCTCAAATGAACTCACCTCGTTTAACTTTCATTCTACCTTATGTCAAAATGTTTGCTTCAATTATTGTTCTTCTGGCCTCAGAGTTTTCATTGCAAATGTTAATCCTCTACCTGTATTCAGTTTATTGTAGTCGCCTTTTGCTATACTAGACCTTATTCCAGTTTTCCTCTCTCAAGGTTTATTTTGTAACTCTGTCTAGTCTAACTTGTCATTCTCCTACTATGTTTATTTTCTCCTAAAAATATAAGTCTGCTTCCCTCCCAGAAACCAGCCCATCAAAGGATGCTGCCAGCAGCCACTTCTCATTTCGAGTATGCATCTTCCTCATTCACCATTCCTTGAAATACACTACTGGCTTTGTGTCCCTCAACACTCTGAGCAAATCTTAGAAACAGGGCTAATTCTCAAGCCCATAGTGTGTTTTCAATTCATCTCCTTACTTCATTTTATCTTTTCAGAATTTCATTTTGAAATCATCACTTTTCTTTGACTAACTACTTGAGTTTTCCTTATTTTATTCATTTCACTTAACCTTTATCATGAACAAATCATTAACATGTACTGCCAAAGACCTATCCTGATATTTTGTCAAATTCAAAAAGAACCTCTGCCTGCATTGAATTTTTGAAATAAAAAGCTTTCTTAGTCCATATTTAACTTATCCTGGAGCTAGAAAAAAATTGTTATCATGGTTTTATATTGGATTTTTGAATGATCTGGTACATAACATAGTGTCTCAAAGACTCTAAGTGTATAAACAAGATGGGTTGTAACTTTAATTACCCATTTTCCTATTCCAGATATTTGTTCATTTTTGGTGATCAGGTAAAAGATTTGTTTAAAAGTTAAGATTATATACAAAACACCTTGGATATAATTTTCTTAGTATGTTTCATTACATTTCTTGAAAATATTTATATAAAATAGCAACTTGGTATGCTATGTCCACAGATAGTTGTTTTTAGAGAAGCTTAAGGTCAAAAGCAGATTATATGAACATTTGTGTAAGATTTCATGTTTGGGATCAAATTTATTCATGTGATGACTATTTGCTATGTAGATCATCAAAAAGTATTCCAGTCACAAATGCAGAAATCTTTAGGATGGGTATTTTCTCTGAAATTTTAAACACTGGATGCAGGACTCAGGTTCATGTATAATTTTTTCATCTCATGCAATTTGATCAGCAATAACTTGGCTGGTGGGATTTGTAGGCATAAATTCTAACATCTTTGAATTGACTCCATAGCTATTTTTTGTTATTAGCTATTTGGTTCTTTAGAATTAGTCTTTTCAAGGGAATGTTTTCATTTTATAGCAACAGATGAACTTAAGAAGTGTAAAGGGTCAAAATTATTTCTACCTGATGGAGAACTAGCACATAAAATTGAATATGATCATAACACCTACAAAAGTTACCAATGCTGAGGAAAATCAGAACTCAAACACTCAATCTGTATAAATGGAAAATGGGATCCTAGAGTAACCTGCAAAGAAGGTAATCTCTTGTCCGTAATATTTTAAAAATGTATTCTACTTCTAACTTGTAAAAGTAGTATCTTTGTGTCCTTCAAGGAAATTTAGCTATTTATCATTACAGATATTTTCCATCTGCTAGGTTATTTAGAAGCTAATCAAAATACTGTGTCTAAATATTATTTGTACAATGTGCCTTAGTCAGCTATGTGACAAACGACTCAGAGACTTTGTGACTTTAAAATAACTACTGGCCAGTAGGTGTGTTCATTTCCACAGGAAAGCCAGTACTTCTGATTTTATGTATTATACATAAATGTGCTTATGCCTATGCTGAACTATTATGTATTTATCCATGTATCTATGTATCAATCTATGTATCTATATTTATGTATCTGTCTAGTCATCTATTTCTCTATTTGTTTAACTATCTTGAAAAGTCTTGAGTCATGTTGAAACGATAAATTCCCTTTGAATCGGTTCATTTCAATTTTCCACTTTTCATATCTGTGTTTCTCTTCTCCAACTCTGTGACATCTTGACTCCCTATCCTCAATATTTTTACCAATTTCTACAAACCTAGAATATCTAGAAAGAAGCTTCAAATCAATACAAAATTGATTGTACAAATCAATACAAAATTGATTGTACAGATCTACTGTCTAATATTCACCCTCATAATTCTTCCTTATATACAGATCCCAAATAATAATCATACAACAATAAAGCTGTATTAATGGAGAATAAGTTATTTAGAAAAGCATCACTATTTGGGAATTAAACAACAAGCTTCTAAATAACTGCCATGCCAATATGTAATGTCCATTGTATATTGTGGGCTTCCCTGGTAGTTCAGCTGGTAAAGACCCTGCCTGTAATGCAGGAGACCCCAGTTCAATTCTTTGATCAGGAATATCCTCTAGAGAAGAGTTAGCTGCCCACTCCAGGATTCTTGAGCTTCCCTGGTAGATCAGCCTACAATCTGCCTGCAGTGGAGGGGACCTGGGTTCAGTCCCTGTGTTGGGAAGATCCCATGGAGGCAACCCACTCCAGTATTCTTGCCTGGAGAAGCCCCAAGGACAGAGGAGCCTGGCAAGTTGCAGACCATGGGATCACAAAGAGTGGGAAATGACCGAGTGGCTAAGCACAGCGTCGTATATTATACATTATATATTTATGATTGCTTAGTCCTTGTGAATCAAATTTTTTATAATTATAAAATATTTCTTAATTTTTGTCATGCACCTTGTCTAGAAATCTATATCAGCTTATTAAATATAGTTAAATTGAAACAATTTAGTATTTCATATGATGAAGGATTTCCCAACAAATTTCAAGGAATTCATGTTTGTCAACTATTCTAAATTAATAGCAAATATAAAAATAAAAGAGCTTGCTACACAACTGCATCTATAAGGAAACAAGTAACATTTATAGGTAGTGAAGTACATATGTTCTACAGCTTCTTCTAGAAATTGTATAGTGTTATGTGAGTATATTTAAGTATGTTATCTGTCTTAAGTTAACATTTGAGAGTTGCATAAAGTAAGAGTTAACTTTTCATGGATGGATTGTCAATTATTTTAGCAATATGTGTGGAAAAGACTTTGAAGTGAAAAATCAATTAACTATGAAAATGTTGATTTATTTAGAACTTTCTATTCAGTCATTTAACAATCTTCACTGCTGCCAAATTACCTTTGTAACTAGCTTTTTAGTAGGCTGAAAGTCTGACAATAGTCTCCAAGTATGTTCCTCTCACTCAAAATTACTTTAGCTATTCTTGTTTTGAACATAGAAATTTCAGGGGAATTTACAAATTTTGATAAAATATTGGGTTGTATGTCAAAAGGGATGGCTTTGTAATGATAAATGAATTATGGAGAATTGACTCCATATTTATTTATATTTCCATATAAATATTTATAATGGCTTAGTCCTTGTGCATTACCTTTTTAAAAGTTATAAAATAGGTCTTCATAGTTTTATTTATATGCCTTCTCTGGAAGTCTACATTATTTATTGAAATATAGCTAGTTAATTTAAAACACTTGATTATTTTCATGTGATAAAAGAATTCCTGTAATAAGTGTCCTCCAGTTATTCTCTGTAAATTAAAAGCAATTGAAAATTAAAAGAGAGCTAGCTACGCAACTTTTTCACCCATATCACAAAACTTGAAAAATTAAAAAAAATTTTTTTTTCTATGATTTACTGACAGAAAATATCTTAAATTAAGTAAAATGAAAACAGTATACTTTGGAATCTATGACATACAACAAAAAAACAAAGATATGCATAGATTAAAACTTGCTTTACAAAAAAAAGAAAACTTAATAGGTAGTACAATGTAAAATCTAGAAAAGAACATACATCCAAAGAACATAGAAGGAAAGAAAAACTAAAATTAAAATGTCAATTTTTATAATATGCTTAAAAGTGTAAATAGCTGATTTGCAAAATATTCAGTTTGTAGGGAAATGTAGTATATTGACCAACTTTCACAAGACTTTTAACAAGTACAAATTAAAATTATTAGGACAAAAATATTTAAGCATCAGACACAAAAGAAAATAAATTCTTGAAAATACATTGACAAAAATGTCAAAATAGTTAAAACAGAAATAAGAGAAATGTTTCTGATGAAATGTAAAATACTCCAAGTCTTCCCTGGTGGCTCAGATGGTAAAGAATCCACCTGATTTGCAGGAGACCTCGGTTCAATTCCTGTGTTGGGAAGACCCACTGGAGGAGGGCAAGGCAACCCACTCCAGTATTCCTGCCTGGAGAATCCCCATGGACAGAGGAGCCTGGCAGATTATAGTCCACGGGGTTGCAAAGAGTCTGACATGACTGAGAGACTAAACACAACACAGCACACAAAATACCCCTATTGACTTAAATCAGAATAGAAAATCTGATGATATTACTAATGATGAATAAAGTCTATTCAGTCAAATATTTCCCTGAATTTAATACAAAATGTTGGGTCCCTGAAAGGATTTATGAGTTTCCAGCCTATACTTGCATAATGCTTCTATGGAAATAAAAATGAAGCATGACAGGAGACAGCAAAACCAAGGAGTCATAGAACAGGTTTTGTGTTCAGATTATGAATTGGATATCTGAGGTATCTCTATTTGATGGACTCAGACATAGTTTACAGAGGGATCTTTTATACCCTCTGGTCATGTACAAAAAGCCAGGCTTGCTAATCCATTAAAGAAGGTGCATTCAGCATTTGAACCAGTCCTAATGAGATGGATGAAACTGGAGCCCATTATACAGAGTGAAGTAAGCCAGAAAGATAAAGAACATTACAGCATACTAACGCATATATATGGAATTTAGAAAGATGGTAACGATAACCCTATATGTAAAACAGAAAAAGAGACACAGAAATACAGAACAGACTATTGAACTCTGTGGGAGAATGTGAGGGTGGGATATTTCAAAAGAACAGCATGTATACTATCTATGGTGAAACAGATCACCAGCCCAGGTGGGATGCATGAGACAAGTGCTCGGGCCTGGTGCACTGGGAAGACCCAGAGGAATCGGGTGGAGAGGGAGGTGGGAGGGGAAATCGGGATGGGGAATACGTGTAAATCTATGGCTGATTCATATCAATGTATGACAAAACCCACTGAAATGTTGTGAAGTAATTAGCCTCCAACTAATAAAAAATAAAAAATAAAAAAAAAAAGAAGGTGCATTCATCAATGTGTATATTCTTAACAGTGCAGGCAAGCTAGTGAACTGTACCTCCAGGAGAGTACTGAACTGTAAAACAATAGACTCTAAATCCCAGTGAACATATCTAACTCTTACCTTGTTCAAGAATTGGCATCAAATTAATAGATCAGTAACTAAATATAGTTTCTCCTCTGGCTAATCAACTCCCTCTGGTAGAAAATTCTGTGAGGGCTTCCATCCAATTACAATATATGTGATCATGGATATCTGTTAAAAAACAAAAAAGACCCTGATATCAGTTTTTCCTTACTGCCTATACCTGAATGAGCAATTCATTTAGAACATCTTAAAGGTTAGAAAAAATTAAAATTGGTTTACATAAATCATGCATGATTGACCACAGGAAGAATAAAAGGAAGAAACTACAAGAAAGACCATGAGACTGTGAACCAAATGTGATATATTAAAGTGCTAAACAAGCTTAAGAGTATAATTATAGAGTATCATATTATTTGATCATTTGTGATATATTATTAGAGCTTTCTGTTTATTGAAAATTTTTCCTTTAATATTTGGACTTATGCTTTTTTATCAAGAAATCTAATTTTAATATTTTCAGAAGCACAAATACAACCATGCCCACCTCCACCTCAGATTCCCAATGCTCGAGATATGACAACTACAGTGAAATATCAGGATGGAGAAAAAATATCAATTCTATGTAAGGAAAATTATTTGATTCAAGATGCAGAAGAGATTGTGTGCAAGGATGGGAGATGGCAGTCAACCCCACGTTGCATTTGTAAGTAGCGCATAAGTTTGTTTAAAACATTCTTTAAAGAAGATCAACACTCCTTTAAAATTTGTATCCTTCTGTGGTGGCTCAGTGGTAAAGGAACCTCCTGCAATGCAAGAGATGCAGAAGATATGGGTTCGATCCCTGGATGGGGAAGATCCCCTGGTGAGGTGGGTGGGGGGCAGTTGGCAACCCGCTCCAGTGTTCTTGCCTGGGAAATTCCATGGACAGAGGAACCTGGTGGGCTAGAGTCCATGGGGTCGCAAAGAGTTGAACATAGGACTGAGTGACTGAGCGTGCACACAAGCTTTGCATGGATCTGCAAGATGAAGTCCTCTCTGTCTCTTTCAATTTATCTTGAAACAGTAAATAACAGTTCTATTTTATGAATTGATGAACACTCTTTCATCTCTGATATGAAACACAGACAAACTCTTTGGGCTACTGTGCAAATAACAGGTAAAATGTATGTTTATGCAAATTGTATTCCTAATGATCAAAAGGACAAGAATGAAGGGCAGTTGGGCTGCCCAGCTGGGGAGTCATGGTCCTGAAAGATAAGTCCCAGAAATTCTGGCTTAGAAGTCCAGTGTAACTTGAGCACAAGAAAGCCAGAGGGCCATAGGAAACAGAGCTTCTGTTCTTTAAAGCCACACAGAAATCTCACATGCTCTGTGCCCCAGTGAAGAGGCATCAATGGGAAAGAGGCTTGGGTTAGACTAATTTGCTTATCTTTGTGAAACTCCTAGAGAGATAGGAAACAACTGGGATCATATATGTTGGTGCCAGCCATCATGAGAGACAAGTGCCACTTTAGAGTTCTCCCTAACACACACATATATAGCTTACTAGCACCAGAGGCTTAACAACTCATCAGCATGACAGCACCAGCCCCAAACTCTGCTGGGCTCCACAGCTGCTACACCTGCATCTCACCGTGCTCTTGGGTGTGATGTCACCAGCCCATGTACACTTAAGGACTGAAGCTAACTCCATCAGCACTTCATCCTGCCTATGAGTGGGCTGGCAGCCACTACATGAGGTAGAGTCTTTCAGCCACCTGGGGAGGAGGTGGGATCCTTGCCTACCAGTGCACCCAGAGTGGTTGGCATTAAAACAACAGAAGGGCACCCCTTTAGCATTTAGATCTGCTGTCTATATCCTACAGAGGGGAGCATTCTGCTGGGCCATAGACTTCTCCTACATAAGACCACTTCTCTTAGATCAGGAATACACCTAACTCTTAGAAATAAACACAGAGTTAGGTAAAATCAGAAGACAGAGAAATGCATTCTAAATGAAGGAACCAGACAAAATCTCAGAAAAGTCACTAAACAAAGTTAAGATAAGCAGTCTACTCAATAAAGCATTCAAGGTAATGACATAAAGATGTCGAACATAAATGAACATAAACAATGAACATAAAGATGTTCAATGGACTCTAGAGAAGAATGGATGAATTATTTTGTCCATAACAGGATTTTAAGAATAAGAAAATATAAAGAAGGACTAAACAGTGCTGAAGGATACAACACCTGAAATGAAAAGCACACTAGGGGAAATCAATAGTAGATTAGAGGATTCAGAAGAATGGATCAGAGATCTGGAAGACAGGGTAGTGGAAACTTCCCAAATAGCACAGGAAAAGGAAAGGGGAATTTTAAAAATGATAATAGGTTAACAGACATCTGGGACAACATCAATACCATTCTCGTTATAGGGATCTAAAATAGAGAAAGACGGACTTATTTGAAGAAATAACTGCTAAACTTTTCTAACCTGGGGAAGGAAGCAAACATTCAGGTCTCGAAATCAGACAGTCCCAAAAAGAGATGAACCCAAAGAGATCCACACCAGGACACATTATCATTTAATGGAAAAAAGTTAATAATGTTGTTGTTCCAAAGTAAATGGCGACGAGATCATACTTATCAATAATTACCTTAAATGTAAATGGGTTGAATGCCCAAGCAAAAGACAAAGACTGGCTGAATGGATACAAAAACAAGACCCCCATATATGCTGTCTAAAAGAGACCCACCTCAAAACAAGGGACACATACAGACTGAAAGTGAAGGGCTGGGAAAGAGATTGCATGGAGACCAAAAGAAAGCAGGAGTAGCAATACTCATATCAGATAAAATATACTTTGAAATAAACACCATGAAAAGAGACAAAGAAAGACACTACCTAATGATCAAAGGATCAATCCAAGAAGAAGATATAACAATTATAAATATATATGCACCCAACATAGGAGCTGCTCAATACATAAGGCAAATGCTAACAAGTATGAAAGGAGAAATTAACAGTAACACAATAATAGTGGGATATTTTAATACCCCACTCACACATATGGATATGTCAACCAAAAAGAAAATTATCAAGGAAACACAAACTTTAAATGATTCAATGGGCCAGTTAGACCTAATTGGTATCTATAGGACATTTAACCCCCAAACAATGCATTTCACCTTTTTCTCAAGTGCACAAGGAACAGTCTCCAGGGCAGATCACATCCTGGGCCATAAATCTAGCCTTGGTAAATTTAAAAAAATTGAAATCATTTCAAGCATCTTTTCTGATCACAATGTGGTAAGATTAGTTGTCAACTGTAGAAGAAAAACTATTAAAAAAGCAACCGTATGGAGGATGAATAACATGATTCTGAATAACCAAAAATAATGGAAGAAATCAAAAAGGAAATCAAAAATCATAGAAACAAATGAAAATGAGAACATGACAACCCAAAACCTATGGGATTCAGTAAAAAGAGTGCTAAGGGGAAGGGTCATAGCTTTACAAGCTTACCTCAAGAAACAAGAGAAAAGTCAAATATATAACCTAACTTTACACCTAAAGAAAGTAGAAAAAGACAAACCCCAGGGTTAGTAGAAAGAAAGAAATCATAAAAATTAGGGCAGGAATAAATGAAAAAGAAACAAAGGAGTATGGCAAAAATCAGAAAAACTAAAAGCTGGTTTTTGAGAAGATAAATAAAACAGACATACCATTAGCCAAACCCATTGAGAAAAAAAGGAAGAAGAATCAAATCAATAAAATTAGAAATGAAAATGGAGAAATCACAACAGACAACACAGAAATACAAAGGATAATAAGAGACTACTATCAGCAACTACATGTCAATAAAACGGACAAATTGGAAGAAATGGATGAATTCTTAGAAAAGTATAACCTTCTAAAATTGAACCAGGAAGAAAGAGAAAATCTTAACAGGCCCATCACAAGCATGGAAATAGAAACTGGAATCAAAAATCTTCCAAACAAAAGCCCAGGACCAGATGGCCTCACAGGTGAATTCTACCAAATATTTAGAGACGAGCTAACACCTCTCCTTCCTTGGTGGCTCAGAGGGTAAAACATCTGCCTACAATGTGAGAGATCCACGTTCAGTCCCTCAGTTGGGAACATCCAGGGAAGATCCCTGGAGAAGGAAATGGCAAACCACTCGAGTACTCTTGCCTAGAAAATTCCAAGATGGAGAAGCCTGGTAGACTACTGTCCATGGGGTCGCAAAGAGTAGGACACTGTTGAACGACTTCACTTTCATATTCTTTCCAACACCTATCTTACTCAAACCCTTCCAGAAAAGTTCAGAGGAAGGTAAACTCCCAAGCTCATTCTGTGAAGCAAACATCACCCTAAAATCAAAACTAGACAAAGATGCCACAGAAAAAGAAAACTAAAGGCCAATATCACTGATGAACATAGATGCAAAAATCCTTAACAAAATTCTAGCAAACAGAATCCAACAACATATTAAAAAGATCATACATCATGACCAAGTGGGCTTTATCCCAGGGATGCAAGGATTCTTCAATATTCACAAATCAATCAATGTGATACACAACATTAACAAATTGAAGGAAAAAAAAAAAAACAAACATGATTATCTCAGTAGATGCAGAAAACTCTTTGACAAAACTCAACATCAATTTATGATAAAAACTTTCCAGAAAGCATGCGTAGAAGGAACATACCTCAACATAATAAAAGCTATATATGGTAAACCCACAGAAAACATTATCCTCAATGGTGAAAAATTGAAATCATTTCCCATAAAGTCAGGTACAAGACAAGGGTGTCCACTCTCACCACTACTATTCAACATAGTTTTGGAAGTTATATCCACAACGATCAGGGAAGAAAAGGAAATAAAAGATATTCAGATGGGAAAATAAGTAAAACTCTCACTGTTTACAGATGACAAGACCCTCTACACAGAAAACCCTAAAGATGCCACCAAAAAATTGCTAGAGTTCATCAATGAATATAGTAAATTTGCAGAATATAAAATTAATACACAGAAATCCCTTGCATTCCTATACACTAACAATGAGAAAACAGAAAGAGAAATTAAGGAAATAAGCCCATTCACCATTGTGGTGAAAAGAATAAAATACTTAGGAATAAATCTACCTAAAGAAACAAAAGACCCATACATGGAAAGCTGTAACACATTGATGTAGGAAATCTAAGATGACACAAATAGATGGAGAAATATACCATATTCATGGATCAGAAGAATCAATATAGTGAAAATGAGTATACTACGCAAAGCAATCTATAGATTCAGTGCATCCTTATCAAGCCCCAATGGCATTTTTCACAGAAGTAGAACAAGTCCACAATTTGTATGGAAATTAAAAAAAAAAAAAACCTCGAGTAGCCAAAGCAATCTTGAGAAAGAAGAAAGGAACTGGAGGAATCACCACGCCTGCCTTCAGACTACACTACAAAGCTACAGTCATCAAATAGTGTAGTACTGGCACAAAGCCAAAAATATAGATCAATGGAACAAAATAGAAACCCCAGAGATAAATCTACACACATACAGACACCTTATCTTCGACAAAGGAGGCAAAAATATACAATGGAGAAAAGACAATCTCTTTAACAAGTGGTGCTGGGAAAACTGGTCAACTATCTGTAAAAGAAGGAAACTAGAACACTTTCCAACACCAAAACCAAAAATAAACTCAAAATAGATTAAAGATCTAAATGTAAGATCAGAAACTATAAAACTCCTAGAGGAAAACATAGGCAAAACACTCTCTGAAATAAATCACAGCAAGATACTGCCAGGAGAAATATCAACAGCCTCAGATATGTGGGTGACACTGCTCTAACGGCAGAAAGTGAAGAGGAACTAACGAGCCTCTCAATGAGAGTGAAAGAGGAGAGTGAAAAAGCTGGCTTAAAACTCAATGTTAAAAAAATAAACCAGGATCATGGGATTAGGTCCAATCACTTCATGGTAAATAGAAGGAGGAAAAGTAGAAACAGTGACAGATTTCCCCCTCTTGGCCTCTAAAGTCAATGCAGATGGTGAATGCAAGCATGAAATTAGAAGACAGAAAAACTATGACAAACCTAGACGGTGTGTTATAAAGCAGAAACAACACTTTGCCAACAAAAGCCCATGTAGTCAACACAATGGTCTTTCCAGTAGTCATCTGGATGTGAAAACTGGGCAATAAACAATGCAGAGAACTGAGGAATTGATGCTTTCAAACTGTGGTGCTGGAGAAGACTCTTGAGAGTCCCTTGGGAAGCAAGGAGATCAGTTAATCATAAAGGAAATCAACCCTGACTACCCTTTTTAAGGACTGATGCTGAAGCTCCAATATTCTGACCACCTGATGTGAACAGCTGATTCATTGGAAAAGACCCTGATACTGAGAAATGTAGAAGGCAGATGGAGAAGAAGGTGACAGAGGGTGAGATGTTTGGGTGACATCACCATTTCAATGGACATGAACTTGGGCAACTCCGGGAGAGGTCAGGGACCCGGAAACCTGGCATGAGCAGTCCGTGGGGTCGCAAAGTGTTAGACACGACTTGGCGACTGAACAATAACTAGCTGAACTCATTCACAAATTAGTGCATATGTAAAAATAAGGAATCTGAAACTTGATACTGGGACATTTCAGTGTTTAGAAATCAGACAGGATGGGAATCCAAACTAAGAAGTACATTAGCCACTTCTAGTTTTTCAAGTTAACTTTTGCCTGGTGTGTAATTTTTACACACCACTCTCCACTTGAACATGTTTTCATGTTTGAAGGGACTTTTTTTTTTTAGACAACATACAGCTGAGTCTTGTTTATGTGTCTACCCTGCCATTTTCAGGTTTTCCATTGATATATTTATGCCCATTTATATTTAGAGTGACTTACTAATTATTAGGGACAATGTCTGACATTTTCTTAATTCTTTTGTGTGTGTTTCCTTCATTTCTCAACCTTTTTCTTATCTTGTCTTCCTTGAGGATTTTTGAACATTGTAATATAATTTAACTGTGATCTGCATTGTTTTTGAGTATATGTCTTTGCATGGTTTTCTTACTAGTCTCTCTAGGTTTTAAGATACACATAGGTAGTTTATCACTCCCTACTGTTGCTGACATTTTACCATCTGAGATTAAATGTGGAATGCTTACTTCCATTTAGATTTATTGGTTCTCCCCACATTTTAAACATAAATGTCTCTAGTATTCTCTCTATATACATTGAGCACCATATCAGATAACAGTTTTGCACAACTATAATAAAGTAAACAGAGAAATCATACTCTTATTATAATTATCCTTATTTAAAATTTTTTTTCCATTCTAAAATCTGAGTTCTTTTTTTATTATGCTTTATTTTGAAAAGTTCTTAAGTATAGTTCTGCTAGAGACAAATTCTTTCAGTTTTGCTTTGTCTGGAATTTTTTTTTCTTTCTCCCTTTAATTCAAAATGATAGTTTACAAGATATAGAATTTGCAGTTGACATTTTCATCCAGCATTGGGAAAATGTTCTCACCTCTTCCTGGCTCTATGTTCATTGATGAAATTTCCACCAATGATTGAATCCTTTTTTCCAAATAAGTATTTCATAATATTTACCCCAAATAAGTTTTTCATATCCATCAAGCTGCTTATAAGATTTTTTTTTTCTGTAATTTTCATGAATTTGAACATGATGTATCTTGTTTACCTCTTTATTTAGTTTTGGGTATAGGCGATTAACACTGTTGTGCTAAATTCGGGTAAACAGAGAAGGTACTCAGCCATATATATGAATGTGACCCTTCTCCCCCAAACTCTCTTCCTATCAAGTCTGCCACATTACACTCCACAGAGTTCTCTGTGCTATACAGTAGGTCCTTATTGGTCATGCACTTTAAATATAGCAGTGTGTTCAGTTCAGCTCAGTTCAGTTCAGTCACTCAGTCATGTCTGACTCTTTGTGACCCCAGGAACCGCAACACGCCAGGCCTCCCTGTCCATCACTAACTCCCAGAGTCCACCCAAACCCATGTCCTTGGAGCTGGTGATGCCATCCAACCATCTCATCCTCTGTCGTCCCCTTCTCCTCCTGCCCTTGATCTTTCCCAGCATCAGGGTCTTTACCAATGAGTCAGCTCTTCACATCAGGTGGCCAAAGTATTGGAGTTTCAGCTTCAGCATCAGTTTTTCCAATGAACACACAGGACTGATCATCTTTAGGATGGACTGGTTGGATCTCCTTGCAGTCCAATGGACTCTCAAGAGTCATCTCCAACACCATAGTTCAAGAGCATCAATTTTTCTGTGCTCAGCTTTCTTTAAAGTCCAACTCTCACGTCCATACATGACCACTGGAAAAAGCACATCCTTGACCAGACGGACCTTTGTTGGCAAAGTAATGTCTCTGCTTTTTGATATGCTGTCTAGGTCGGTCATAACTTACCTTCCAATAAGTAAGCATCCTTTAATTTCATCACTGCAATCACCATCAGAAGTGATTTTGGAGCCCAGAAAAATAAAGTCAGCCACTGTTTCCCCATCTACTTGCCATGAAGTGATGGGACCAGATGCCATGATGTTAGTTTTCTGAATGTTGAGCTAGAAGTCAACCTTTTCACTATCCTTTTTCACTTTCATCAAGAGGCTCTTTAGTTCTTCTTCACTTTCTGCCATAAGGGTGTTGTCACCTGCATATTTGAGGTTATTGATACTTCTTCCGGCAAACTTGATTCTAGATTGTGCTTCCTCCAGCCCAGCATTTCTCATGATGTACTCTGTATAGAAGTTAAATAAGCAGGGTGACAATGTACAGCCTTGATGTACTCCTTTCCCTATTTGGAACCAGTCTGTTGTTCCACATCCAGTTCTAACTGTTGCTTCCTGAACTGCATACAGATTTCTCAGGAGGCAGGTCAAGTGGTCTGGTATTCCCATCGTTTTCAGAATTTTCCACAGTTTATTGTGATCCACACAGTCAAGGTTTTGGCATAGTCAATAAAGCAGAAATAGATTTTTTTTTTTTAACTTTCTTGCTTTTTCAATGATCCATCGGATGTTGGCAATTTGACCTCTGGTTCCTCTGCCTTTTCTAAAACCAGCTTGAACATCTGGAAGTTCATGGTTCACGTATTGCTGAAGCCTGGCTTGGAGAATTTTGAGCATTACTGTACTAGCGTGTGAGATGAGTGCAATTGTGTGGTAGTTTGAGCATTCTTTGGGATTGCCTTTCTTTGGGATTGGAATGAAAACTGACCCTATCCAGTCCTGTGGCCACTGCTGAGTTTTCCAAATTTGCTGGCATACTGAGTGCAGCACTTTCACAGCATCATCTTTCAGGATTTGAAATAACTCAACTGGAATTCCATCACCTCCTCTAGCTTTGTTCATAATGATGCTTCCTAAGGTTCACTTGGCTTCACATCCAGGATGTCTGGCCGTAGGTGAGTTCATGTCCACTCCAAATTCCCTAACTATCTCTTCTCCCATCATTCCCCCCAGGAATCATAAATTTCTTCTCTAAGTCTGTGAGTCTGTTTCTGTTCCATAAATAAGTTTGTTTCCAAATTTCTTTTAAGATTCCACATATAAGGGATGTCTTATGATTTTTCTCCTTCTCTGTCTGACTAACTTCACTCAGTGTAACACTCTCTAAGTCCATCCAGATTTCTGCAAATGACATTATTTCATTCTTTTAATGGATGAGTAATATTCCATTGTATATGTACCACATCTTCTTGATCCATTTCTCTGTTGATGGACATTTAGGTTTATTCCATATCATGACTATTGTAAACAATGCTGCAATGAACATTAGGGTGTGTGTTTCCTTTTAGACCAAGTTTTTCACTGGATCCATGCCCTGGGGCATGATTGTAGGGTCATATGGTAGCTCTATGTTTAGTTTTCAAAGGAATGTACATACTGTTGTCCATAGTGGCTGTATCAGCTAACAGTGTAAGAGGGTTACCTTCTCTCCATATACTCTCCAGCATATTTCTGGATTTTTTGATGATATATCTTTTGACTCATGTTAAGGGATATCATGTTCTAGTTTGATTTGAATCTCTATAATAATTAGTTATATGAACATCTTTTCATGGCTGTCTTGGCCATCTATATGTCTTCTTTGGAGAAAAATATAATACTTAGGAATAAACCTAAGGAGACAAAAGATCTGTAATCTGAAAACTGCAGGACACTAATGAAAGAAATTGAAGACACAAACACATGGAAAGATATACCACTATCTTTGATTAGAAAAATCAATATTGTCAAAATGACTATACTACCCAAAGCAATCTACTGTTTCAATGCAATCCATATGTAATTACCAATGGCAATTTTTCACAGAACTAGGGAAAAAAAAGCAAACTTAAAATTTGTATGGAGAAACAAAGGTCCCAAATAGCCAAATCTATCTTGAGAAATAAAAATGGAGCTGGAGGAATGACACTGCCTGACTTCAGACTATATACTTCAATGCTCTAGACATAAAAAGAGTACAGTACTGACTATGACATCGAGATTTATGAATTAGGAACTGGAGTGGACAAGAATGGGCAAATTTAATTCAGATGACCATTATATCCACTACTATGGGCAAGAATTCCTTAGGAGAAATGGAGTAGCCCTCAGCCAATGAAAGGGTCTGAAATGCAGTACTTGGGTGCAGTCTCAAAAACAATGGAAATATCTCCATTCATTTCCAAGGCAAGTCACTTAAAATCACAGTAATCCAAGCCTATGCCCCACCCACTAAAGTCAATGTATATGAACTTGACTGGACTTATGAAGACCTATATTACATTCTAGATATAAACACGAAAACAAACAAACAAACAAAATCTCCTTTTCATATAGGACTGGAATGCAAAAGTAGGAATCAAGAGATACCTGGATTAACAGGCAAGTTTGGCCTTGGAGTACAAAATGAAGCAGGGGAAACAATAAAAGAGTTTTGACGAGAGAAGACATGGGTCATAGCAAACACCATTTTCAAAAACACAAGAGACAATTCTGCACATGAACATCACCAAGATGGTCACTGAGACCATCACTGAGATGTTCAGTACTGAAATCAGAATGATTATATTCTTTGCAGTCAAAGATAGAGAAGCTCTATACAGTTGGCAAAACCAAGACTGGAAGCTGACTGTGGCTCAGATCATGAGGTCCTTATTGTGAAATTCAGACTTGAATTGAAGAAAGCAGGGAAAACTACTAGGCCATTCCAGTCCTTTATGATTATATAGTGGAAGGGATAAAAAGATTCAAGGGATTAGATCTGAGAGAGTACTTGAAGAACTGTGGATAGAAGGTCATAACTCTGTACAAGAGGCAGTGAGTAAAACCAACCCCAAGAAGCAGAAATGCAACAATGCAAAATGGCTTTCTGAGAAGACGTTACAAAGAGGTGAGAAAAGAAGAGAAGCAAAAAGCAAAGAATAAAAGGGAAAGTATACGCATCTGAATGTAGAATTCCAAAGAATAGCAAGGAAGATAAGAAAGCCTTGTTAAGTGAGCAATACAAAAAAATAGAGGAAAGCAATAAAATGGGGAAGACTAGAGATGTCTTCAAGAAAATTAGAGATAGCAAAGGAATTTTTCATGTAATAATGGGCAGAGTAAAGGACAGAAATGGTATGGCCTTAACAGAAGCAGAAGATATTAAGAAGAGGTGGCAAGAATATACAGAAAAACTGTACAGAAAAGGACTTAATGACCCAGATAACCACGATGGTGTGATCACTCACCTGGAGCCAGAAATCCTAGAGTGTGAAGTCAAGTGGACATCACTACAAACAAAGCTAGTGGAGGTGGTGGGATTCCAGCTCAGCTATTTCAAATCCTAAAAGATGATGCTGTGAAAGTACAGCACTTAATATGCTAGCACATTTGGAAAACTCAGCAGTGGCTATAGGACTGGAAAAGGTCAGTTTTCATTCCAGTCTCTAGAAGGGCAATGCCAAAGAATGTTCATACTACCACAACACAACTGGGCTCATTTCACATGCTAGCAAGGTAATACTCAAAATCCTTTAAACTAAACTTCAACAACGTGTGAACTGAGAACTTCGAGATGTACAAGCTAAATTTAGAAAGGCAGAGGAACCAGAGATTAAATTGACAACATCAGTTAGATCATAGAAAAAGCAAAAGAAATGCACAAAAACATCCACTTCTGCTTCACTGACTACACTAAAGTCTTTGTTCGGATCACAACACTGTGGAAAATTCTTACAGAGATGGGAATACTTGACCACCTTACCTGCCTCCTGAGAAACCTGTATGCAGGTCAAGAAGCAACAGTTAGAACCGGAATGGAACAACAATCTGGTTCAAAATTGGGAAAGGAGTATGTCAAAGCTGTATATTGTCACCCTGCTAACTTAACATCATACAAAATACCAGGCTGGAAGAAGCACAAGCTGGAATCAAGATTGCCAGGAAAAATACCAATAACCTCAGATACACAGATGACATCACACTAATGGAAGAAACCAAAGAGGGATTAGAGAACCCCTTGATGATGGTGAAAGAGGAGATTGAAAAAGCTAGCTTAAAACCACATTCAAAAAATGAAGATCATGTCTTGGGTTCCATCATTGCATGGCAAAAATGGGGTAAAATGGAAACAATGACAGACTTCATTCTTTTTGGCTTCACAATCACTGTTGATGGCAACTGCAGCCATGAAATTAAAAGACACTTGCTCCTTGGAAGAAAAGCTAGGAAAACCTCGACAGCATGTTAAGAAGCAGAGACATCACTTTACCAACAAAGGTTCTTATTGTCAAAGTTATGTTTTTTCAAGCAGTCATGTATGGATGTAAATGTTTGACCACAAAGAAGGCTGAGTACCAAAGAATTGATATTTTGAACTGTGATGCTGGAGAAGACTCTTGAGCATCCCTTGGACTGCAAGGAGATCAAGCCAGTCAATGCTAAAAGAAATCAGTCCTGAATATTGATTGGAAGGACTAATGCTGAAGCTGAAGCTCCAGTATTTTGGCCACCTGATGAGAAGAGCTGACACATTGGAATAGACCCTGATGTTGGAAAAGTTTAAGAGCAGGAGGAGAAGGGACTTCAGAGGATGACACGGTTGGATGGCATGATCCACAGAATGGGCATGACTTTGAGCAAACTCTGGGAGTTAATGAAGGATAAGGAAGCCTGGCTTGCTACAATCCATGGGGTTGCAAAGAGTCAGAAACAGTTGCGTGACTGAACAACACAACAGGAACTGATCATGATGTATCCTGACATGAAGTTCTTTGGCCCCATCCCATTTGGAATTCACTGAGCAGTTTTAGAATGTAGTTGTTTTTGGTTAGTGATGAATTCATATGTCCTATTCAAGAAATTTTCAGTCATTATTTAAAAATTATTTTGATGTGTAGTTCCTTTACAATATAGTGTTAGTTTCACTGTATATCAAAGTGAATCAGCTACACATATACACAGATGCCCATTCTTTTGGATTTCCTTTTCATTTAGACCATCAGAAAATGATGGCATAGGGAACTCAGCCATTATTATTATTTTTTATCTCTTATTCTTTATTTTCAACTTCATGTTCAACAGTTCTTTGCTATCTTTCCACAGGTCCTTGAAGCTGTGTCCATTTTTTTTTTTTTTCAGTCCATTTTCAAAGTTAGTTAATATTCAAGCTGATTGATCCTTCTGCCATCTGCAATGTATTGTTGAGCCATGTGGTTTTCTAATAATCTATTTTCTAGTTCTGTCAACTGGACTCAATTTTTAAAAGCCATCATCCAATGATTTCAATATCTGTGTTATCTCAGTGTTGTCTTCTGTTGATTGTTTTTTTTCTCTTTTGAGGTTTACCTGGTCTTTGGCCTGATAAATGATTTTCAACTGTATTTGGACACTTGAACTTTTATATCTTGAGACTAAGGATGTTACTGGACTCCTTCGTTAATCAGGCCTCCATTACTGCCATGTAGGGTGCAAATCCAAGGTTCCCACCTGGCCTCCCCTGACACCAGGAGAAAAGGCAGATGTTTCTTGTTCCCTTATTATGTGGGTGGAAATGTAGGCTGCTTACTTGGACCCTGTAGATCAAGGCATGGAAAGAAATGGCCTTAGGTTTCTGCCATCGTGTGTTTCTAGACTGAATAAGTTCAGTTCAGTTGCTCAGACATGTCTGACTCTTTGCAACCCCATGGACTGCAACATGCCAGGTTTCTCCATCCATCACCAACTTCCAGAGCTTAACTAAACTCATGTCCATTGAGTCGGTGATGTCATCCTTCCATCTCATCCTCTGTCGTCCCCTTATCCTTCCACTTTCAATCTTTCCCAGCATCAGGGTCTTTTCCAAAGAGTCAGTCCTTTGCATCAGGTGGCCAAAGTATTGGAGTTTCAGCTTCATCATCAGTCCTTTCAAAGTATATTCGGGACTGATTCCCTTTAGGGTTGACTGGTTTGAACTCCTTGCATTCCAAAGGACTCTCAAGAGTCTTCTCCAACACCAGAGTTCAAAACCATCAATTTTTCGATGCTCAGCTTTCTTTACAGTCCAACTCTCACATCCATACATGACGACTGGAAAAATCATATCTTTCACTAGATGGAATTTTGTTGGCCAAATAATGTCTCTGCTTTTTAATATGCTGTTTAGGTAGGTCTTTTCCAAGGAGCAAGTGTATTTTAATTTCATGACTGCAGTCACCATCTGCAGTGATTTTAGAGCCCCCCAAAATAAAGTCTGTCACTGTATCCATTGTTTCACAATCTATTTGCTATGAAGTGATGGGACCAGATACCATGACCTTAGTTCCCTGAATGTTGATTTTTAAGCCACCTTTTTCACTCTCCTCTTTCACTTTCATCAGGAGACTCTTTAGTTCTTCTTCACTTTCTGCCATAAGGGTGGTGTCATCTGCATATCTGAGGTTGTGGATATTTCTCCTGACAATCTTGATTCCAGCTTGTGCTTCATCCAGCTTGGAATTTTGCACTATGTACTCTGCATATAAGTTAAGTAAGCAGGGTGACAGTATACATCCTTGATATACTCCTTTCCTGATTTGGAACTAGTTTGTTCTTCCATGTCTGATTCTAACTATGGCTTCTTGACCTGCATACAGATTTCTCAAGAGGCAGGTCAGGTGTTACCATCTATTTAATTTCTACAGTTTGTTGCTATCCACACAGTCAAAGGCTTTGGTGTAGTCAATAAAGCAGGAGTAGATTATTTTGTGGAACTCTCTTGCTTTTTCAATGATCCAGTGAATGTTGGAAATTTGATCTCTTTTTCCTCTGCCTTTTCTGAATCCAGCTTGAACATCAGGAATTTCATGGGTTATGTGCTGTTGAAGCCTAGCTTGGAGAAGTTTTAGCATTACTGTACTAGAGTGTGAGATGAATGTAATTGTATGGTAGTTTGAACATACTTTGGGATTAAACGAAAACTAACATTTTCCAGACCTGTGGTCACTGCTGAATTTTCCAAATTTGCAGGCATATTGAGTGTAGTACTTAAAGAGCATCATTGTTTAGGATCTGAAATAGGTCAACTGGAATTCCATCACCTCCACTAACTTTGTTCGCAGTGATGCTTCCTAAGGCCCACTTGACTTTGTATTCTAGGATGTCTGGCTCTAGGTGAGTGATCACACCTTCGTGGTTATCTGGGTAATGAAGATCTTTTTTATATAGTTCTTCTCTGTATTCTTGCCACCTCTTCTTAATATCTCCCACTTCTGTTGGGTCCATACAATTTTTATCCTTTATAGTGCCCTTCGCTGCATGAAATGTCCTTGGTATCTCTAATTTTCTTGAAGAGATCTCTAGTCTTTCCCATTCTATTGTTTTCCTCTATTTCTTTACACTGATCACTGAGGAAGGCTTTCTTATCTCTCCTTGCTATTCTTTGGAACTCTGCATTCAAATGGTTTTGTCTTTCCTTTTCTCTTTTGCCTTTAGTGTCTCTTCTCAGCTATTTGTAAGGCCTCCTGAGGCAACCATTTTGCCTTTTTACATTTATTTTTATTGGAGATGGTTTTGATCCCTGCCCCCTGTACAAAGTCAGGAACCCCTGTCCATAGTTGTTCAGGCATTCTGTCTTGTCAGATCTAATCTCTTGATTCTATTTGTCACTTCCACTCTATAATCATAAGGGATTTGATTTAGGTCATCCCTGAATTGTCTAGTGGTTTTCAGATCTTTCTTCAATTTAAGTATAAATTTGGCAACAAGAAGTTCATGATCTGAGCCACAGTCAGCTCCCAGTTGTGTTTTTGCTGACTGTATAGAGCTTCTCCATCTTTGGCTGCAAAGAATATAATCAATCTGAATTTGGTATTGACCATCTGGTGATGTCCATGTGTAGAGTTCTCACTTGTGTTATTGGAAAAGAGTGTTTGCTATGAGCAGTGTGTTCTCCTGGCAAAACTCTGTTATCCTTTTCCCTGCTTCATTTTGTACTCAAATGCCAAATTTGCCTATTACTCCAGGTATCTCTTGCCTTCCTACTTTTGCATTCCAGTCCCCTCTAATGAAAAGGACATTTTTTTTGCTGTTAGTTCTAGAAGTCCTTGTACGTCTTCAGAAAAGCATTCCACTTCAACTTCTTCAGCATTACTTTTCAGGGCATAGACCCGGATTACAGTGATAGTGAATGGTTTGCCTTGGAAATGAACATCAATCATTTTGTCATTTTTGAGATTTCATCCAAGCACTGCATTTCAAATGGTTTTGTTGACTATCATGGCTACTCCATTTCTTCTTAGGGATTCTTGCTCATAGTAGTAGATATACTGGTCATCTGAGTTAAATTCACCCATTCCAGTCCATTTTAGTTTGCTGATTTTTAAAATGTCAGTGTTCACTCTTGCCACCTCCTATTTGACTACTTCCAATTTGCTTTGATTCGTGGACCTAACATTCCAGGTCCCTATGCAATAGTGCTCTTTACAGCATCAGACTTTACTTCCATCAGCAGTAACACCCACAATTGGGTGTTGTTTTTGCTTTTTCTCCATCTCTTCATTCTTTCTGGAATTATTTCTCCTCTGATCTCCTGCATATTGAGCACCTCCTGACCTGAGGAGTTCATCTTTCAGTGTCCTATCTTTTTTGCCTTTTCATACTATTCATGGGGTTCTCAAGGCAAGAATACTGAATTGGTTTGCATTCCCTTCTCCAGTGGACCACGTTTTGTCAGAACTATCTGCCATGACCCGTCCATCTTGAGTGGCCTTATACAGCATGGCTCAGAGTTTCATGGAGTTATACAAGGCTGTTGTCCATGTGATCAGATTGATTAGTTTTCTGTGATTGTGTTTTCATTCTGTCTGCCCTCTGATGGATGAGGATAAGAGGCTTATGGAAGCTTCCTGATGAGAGAGACTGAGTCAGGGGGAAACTGGGTCTTGGTCTGGCAGAAGGGGCCATGCTCAGTAAATCTTTAGACAAATTTTCTGTTGATGGTTGGGGCTGTGTTCCCTCCCTGTTTTTTGACTTGTGGTCAAACTATGGTGGAGATAAGGAAGATAATGGCGACCTCCTTCAACAGGTCTTATGCATGCACTGCTGCAATCAGTGCCCCCAAACCTGCAGCAGGCCACCACCAGCCCATGCCTCTACTGTAGACTCCTGGACACTGATGGGAGGGTCTGGTTCAGTCTCTTGTGGGGTCACTGCTTCTATCTCTTGGGTTCTGTTGTGCACAGGGTTTTGCTTGTGCCCTCTAAGAGTCTGTTTCCACAGTCCGTAAGTTCTGGCGGCTCTGTGGTGGGGTTAATTGCAGCCTCCTCCAAGAGGGCTGACTCAATACCCAGGTCTACTGCACCCAGAGCCCCTGCCCCTGTAGCAGTGCACTGCTCACCCGTACTTCTGCAGGAAACACTCAGACACAATTCTGGCTTAGTCTCTGTGGGGTCTCTGGGTCCTGGTGCACACAAGGACTTAGTGTGCACACTTCGTGTACTATTACTAGACTAAGTCAGTATTGTGAACATTGTGTCTTGCTAGGCTACTCTTTTCTGGGCCTTGTCTCAAAGAGATCAACTGCTTCATGAGACTTTTTTTCTTTCTGTTCTTGTATTATTTCTGGGTTGCTGTCTCAGTGGCCCATTCAGGATACACAGAAGGCAAAATGAAAACCCCGAGGACTCTCTTCAGTGTAACTCTTTGAAACCCAAGGTCCCTAAGCAGATTGACTTATACTTGTTTCACAGTCTCCTGTGTTAGCTTTTGTAATTTGTTCAGGATCCTTATTAGGCAGAAGGAATACTTCAGTTCAGTTCAGTCACTCAGTTGTGTCCAACTCTTTGCAACCCCATGAATTGCAGAACACCAGGCCTCCCTGTCCATCACCAATTCCTGGAGTTTACTCAAACTCAGGCCCATCAAGTCAGTGATGCCATCCAACCATCTCACCCTCTGTCGTCCCCTTCTCCTCCTGCTCCCTATCTCTCCCAGCATCAGGGTCTTTTCCAATGAGTCAACTCTTCTCATGCGGTGGCCAAAGTATTGGAGTTTCAGCTTCAGCATCAGTCCTTCCAATGAACACCCAGGACTGATCTCCTTTAGGATGGACTGGTTGGATCTCCTTCCAGTCCATGAGACTCTTCAGAGTCTTCTCCAACACCACAGTTCGAAAGCATCAATTTTTTGGTGCTCAACTTTCTTCACAGTCCAACACTTACACCCATACACGACCACTGGAAAAACCATAGCCTTGACCAGACTTACCTTTGTTGGCAAAGTAATGTCTCTGCTTTTTAATATGCTATCTAGGTTGGTCATAACTTTCTTTCCAAGGAGTAAGCGTCTTTTAATTTCATGGCTGCAGTCACCATCTGCAGTGATTTTGGAGCCCCCCAAAATAAAGTCTGACACTGTTTCCACTGTTTCCACATCTATTTGCCATGAAGTGATGGGACCAGAGGCCATGATCTTAGTTTTCTGAATGTTGAGCTTTAAGCCAACTTTTTCACTCTCCTCTTTCACTTTCGTCAAGAGGCTTTCTAATTCCTCTTCACTTTCTGCCATAAGGGTGGTGTCATCCGCATATCTGAGGTTATTGATCTTTCTCCCAGCAATCTTGATTCCAGCTTGTGCTTCTTCCAGCCCAGCATTTCTCATGATGTACTCTGCATATAAGTTAAATAAGCACGGTGACAAAATATAGCCTTAACGTACTCCTTTTCCTATTTGGAGCCAGTATGTTGTTCCATGTCCAGTTCTAATTGTTGCTTCCTGACCTGCATACAGGTTTCTCAAGAGGCAGGTCTGGTGGTCTGGTATTCCCATCTCTTTCAGAATTTTCCACAGTTTGTTGTGATCCACACAGTCAAGGCTTTGGCATAGTCAATAAAGCAGAAATGGATGGTTTTCTGGAACTCTCTTGCTTTTTCGATGATCCCGTGGATATTGGCAATTTGATCTTTGGTTCCTCTTCCTTTTCTAAAACCAGCTTGAACATCTGGAAGTTTACAGTTCACGTATAAACATCAGAACACTGCAAAACAGGCATATTTCTTAGAGTACTCTATGTGCTTCCATGGGGGTAAAGTAAGGTCTTAAAATGTATATTTCTGATTAAGTGATTTAAATTCCTCCTATAAATCATTTCTGTCATCAGAAATCATAAGATTTGATATTACATATTTGGCTCCATTTTTATTTTATTTATTTAATACTGTAGGGGTTTTCTTTGAATAAAGCAAACACCATTATCTTTTAGACTCTCAGGGAAAATGTGGGCCTCCTCCACCAATAGACAATGGAGACATTACCTCACTCCTGCAGTCAGTATATCCTCCAGGAATGATTGTTGACTACCGGTGTCAGTCCTACTACGAACTTTGGGGAAACAGAAATGTAGTATGTCGGAATGGAGAGTGGTCAGAACCACCAAAATGCTTAGTTAAATGCTTTAAACTTCTCCCAGATCCTGGGATAATTCTTTTACTCAGCATGATGTTTAACTGTTTATAATAGGGATTTTAAGGAATAAATAACAACCATTCTGTTGCATGCTTGACCACCAAGAATTAATATCTGTATATAGAAATAAAGTTAGAAAATTACATGTTCAAGCAACAATGGCTCCTTTATGAAAGCTCTTCATGTGACAACTGACATTATGAATCTTTCGTTATAACATTTAATGATTACATTAAACAAAGTATCTCATTCTTATAACATTAATTTTGTTAATATGATGACACATTTTCAGTGTATTGGTTTGGAAAGGTTTGAGGAATAATTTTTGGACCACATTTCTTGAAACCTTGAAATTCTGTAGAAAATATTTGCATATTACTCAAAGGTTCATGTTTATTTTCTTTAACTTTAGAGGCATGTGGAATTTCAGAAGAAACAATGAGAAAGCATCACATACAGTTAAGATGGAAACACGATCCAAAACTTTACTCAACAGAAGATAATATTGAATTTATGTGTCAACATGGTTATCGTCCAGTGTCACCAGAGCATACATTTTGAACAACTTGTTGGGGAGGAAAGATGGTGTATCCTAGCTGTGGATAAAACATTGACTAAATGCAGTTGTAAAATTGAAATATGTACATGTATTCATATTTCTCTTTATTAATTCAGTTCTGTTTATTTTATCAAGTATTTTTTAACTCATCTTGAATCATAAATCAGATATGTGTTTAATATTATGGGGACAATGTAATTGAAAGATGGGAGACCAATGAATCACTTCTTAAAAGTATCTCATTAAACTTGGCAAATCAAAATGTTATGTGTCCTGTTCTTGAGACATTTAAAGCAAGAAATTAGATTCAATCACTTCCATGCCTCCTTCCATCCATCAGTTTCCTAACTTTCTTAAAGCTTTCTCCATTACTTCTGAGGCTTTCTGAATCCCTGTTTTAGAATACATGGGGAAAAGGGTGTGGAAAGAAATGGAAAAATGCAAAATATTGATAATATCACTTGACAAATATATAAAAGTAAACTATGTCATACTTATGTCAGCAAGTAAATATAAGTAATTTATCTTACTTTAGCTCATCTATCAATAGATGAATAAACCAAAAATGATGAAATACATAATATTTTCAGCTCAATTCAGTCACTCAGTCATGTTCAACTCTTTGCAACCCCATGCACTGCAGCACTCCAGGCCTCTCTGTCCATCAGAAACTCCCGGAGTTTGCTCAAACTCATGTCCATTGAGTTAGTGATGCCATCCAACCATCTCATGCTCTGTCGTCCCCTTCTCCTCCCTCCTCCAATCTTTCCCAGCATCAGGGTCTTTTCAAATGAGTCAGCTCTTCACATCAGGTGGCCAATATATTGGAGTTTCAGCTTCAGCATCAGTCCTCCCAATGAACATTCAGGGCAGATTTCCTTTATGCTGGACTGGTTGGATCACATATTATTTTAAAAGATGCTTATCAAAGTACACATAATAATTCAAATAAAGAACAATGAGAATCACATTGTATAACTATTATAACATGGTACATAAGTGATTAAAAAATTCAACATTAAATATAAACACACACACATAAAGACACTCTGCTTTAAACACTGAATAACTTTTTATAGAAAATATTGGCAAGAAATGTAAGAAAATATTTAGTATAGCTAGAGTTGAATTCACAGGTAATAGATGTAAAATGTGTTTAACTTCTTTTGACTTACATGAATTCTTGAATTTTTCTGTCTTTAATGTATATCAAATTTGGACCACAAAATATTTTCTAAAATAAAGAAATATGCAAAGTGACAAAACATGAGCTTTAGAGATCAATTTGGTAATGAACTCCAAGTCTAGTAATGTTTTCCTGATTTTACTGTTACAGAGCACTTTAGAAACATTCAACACCAGTCTGAAAGGTGATTTTTATGTTCATACATTTTAAACAGCATAATAAGCTTATCAGTTAACTATAAACATTTTAGATTTATAAATATCTTAAAAATTTTATTATTAAAATAGAGGTATTTATAACTCTATTTTTAAATAGAGGTATAATACTATTATTAAAATAGAGGTATAAATAAGATAAAATATTTAAAGTGATATCTTATTACTTTGTACTGCATCAAGTCAAGGGACCTTCTTAGTCTAAGAAGCATGGCCATCACCATGGTGCTAATTGATTTAAATCTGAATTGCTAGTAACAGCTGGTTTTCTCACCCTAAATGAAATAGTTACAGTTGACAAGTTATCTTGGCTATAAATGTTAACATTATTGTAGATATTATTTCTCCAAAATTTTTAAATAATGGTTGTAGAATCTATTTATGACCCAAGGCTGCAAGCAGCTATTTCACTGTTGTGTAGAAAATGGTGATTTTTAAATATCAGTTCTAACATTTTTCTACATTTATTGTCATTCTGTGTAAAGATGAGTGCTAATTTACAGACTCTGTTCATAATCAACTTTCACCTAAAATGTTTTAGCAAATCTCTAAAATAATGTTTTTAAATAATTTTTTAATTGACATAGAAATTGATGAAAGTGGAGAAAACCACTAGACCATTCAGGTATGACCTAAATCAAATCCCTTATGACTATACAGTGGAAGTAAGAAATAGATTTAAGGGATTAGATCTGATTGACAGAGTGCCTGATGAACTATGGACAGAGGTTCATGACATTGTACAGGAGACAGGAATCAAGACCATCCCTAAGAAAAAGAAATGCAAAAAAGCAAAATGGTTGTCTGAGGAGGCCTTACAAATAGCTGTGAAAAGATGGGAAGTGAAAAGCAGTGGAGAAAAGGAAAGATATTCCCATTTGAATGCAGAGTTTCAAAGAATAGCAAGGGGAGATAAGAGAGCATTCAATGCAAAGAAATAGAGCAAAACAATAGAATGCGAACGATTAGAGATCTCTTCAAGAAAATTAGAGATACCAAGGGAACATTTCATGCAAAATGGCCTCCGTAAAGGACAGAAATGGTATGGACCTGACAAAAGCAGAAGATATTAAGAAGTGGTGGCAAGAATACACAGAACTGTACAAAAAAGATCTTCAAGACCCAGATAATCATGATGATGTGATCACTCACCTAGAGCCAGACATCCTGGAATGTGAAGTCAAGCGGGCCTAGGAAGCATCACTACAAGCAAAGCTAGTGGAGGTGATGGAATTCCAGTTGAGCTATTTCAAATCCTGAAAGATGGTGCTGTGAGAGTGCTGCACTCAGTACGTCAGCAAATTTGGAAAATTCAGCAGTGGCCTCAGGACTGGAAAAGGTCAGTTTTCATTCCAATCCCAAAGAAAGGCAATCCCAAGGAATGCTCAAACTACTGCACAATTGCACTCATCTCACACGCTAGTACAGTAATGCTCAAAATTCTCCAAGCCATCTTCAACAGCACGTGAATTGTGAGCTTCCAGATGTTCAAGCTGGTTTTAGAAAAGACAGAGAAACCAGAGATCAAATTGCCAACCTGCGGTGGATCATCAAAAAAGCAAGAGAGTTCTAGAAAATCATCTATTTCTGTTTTATTGACTATGCCAAAACCTTTGACAGCGTGGATCACAATAAACTGTGGAAAATTCTTCAAGAGATGGGAATACCAGACCACCAGACCTGCCTCTTGAAAAACCTGTATGCAGGTCATGAAACAACAGTTAGAACTGGACATGGAACAACACACTGGTTCCAAATAGGAAAAGGAGTACATCAAGGCTGTATGTTGTCACCCTGATTATTTAACTTATATGCAGAGTACATCATGAGTAATGCTGGGCTGGAGGAAGCACAAGCTGGAATCAAGATTGCTGGGAGAAATATCAATAACCTCAGATATGCAGGTGACACCACCCTTATGGCAGAAAGTGAAGAAGAACTAAAGAGCCTCTTGATGAAAGTGAAAAAGGAGAGTCAAACTGTTGGCTTAAAGCTCAACATTCAGAAAACTAAGATCTTGGAATCCGGTCCCATCACTTCATGGCAAATAGATGGGGAAACAGTGGAAACAGTGACTGACTTTATTTTTCTGGGCTCCAAAATCACTGCAGATGGTGATTGCAGCCATGAAATTAAGACGCTTACTCCTTGGAAGGAAAGTTACCAATTTAGACAGCATATTAAAAAGCAGAGACATTACTTTGTCATCAAAGGTCCATCTAGTCAAGGCTATGGTTTTTCCAGTGGTCGTGTATGGATGTGAGAGTTGGACTGTAAAGATAGCTGGGCACCGAAGAATTGATGCCTTTGAACTGTGATGCTGGAGAAGACTCTTGAAATCCCCTGGATTGCAAGGAGATCCAACCACTCCATCCTAAAGGAAATCAGTCCTGGGTATTCATTGGAAGGACTAATGTTGAAGCTGAAACTCCAAAACTGTGGCCACCTGATGGGAAGGGTTGACTCGTTTGAAAAGACCCTGATGCTGGGAAAGATTGAGGGCAGGAGGAGAAGGGGATGACAGAGGATGAGATGGTTGGATAGCATCACCGACTCAACGGATGTGGGTTTGGGTGGACTCCAGGAGTTGATGATGGGCAAGGAGGCCTGGCGTGCTGCACTTTATGGGGTTGGAAAGAGTCAGACATGACTGAGAGACTGAACTGAACTGAATTTTATCTTTTTGATGTTTTGATTTGCCTCTTTTTATAGTGTGTACTTATTAACAAATAGTTGTAAATACAGTAATTTTAAGTCTCTTGTAATTTAGCTTTTATATAGTTTGATGTTTAACATTCTGTATCAAAGTACTATAGTGTTCTGCATATAAATGTGCACTTAAGTTTACCAGTATATTACCTATTTTCATGGTATTAATTAGCACTCTTTTAGTTTATCTTCAATAATTCCTTTAGTGCTTCTTGTAAGGAAGGTATGCGTGCATGCTCAGTCACTTCAGTCACTTCAGAATCTTTGCAACCCTATGGATGGTATCCCACCAGGCTCCTCTGTCCGTGGGATTCTCCAGGCAAGAATACTGGAGTGTGCTGCCGTATGCCCCTCAAGGAAGGTCTGTGCTTTATTTCCTCAGTATTTGTTAGTCTGGAGAAGTCTATGTTCTTTTCATTTCTGAATGGCATTTTCCAAATAAAGTGTTCATTGTTGGCAGTTTTCTCTTTCAGCACTTGGAATATATCATCCCACTTTCTCCTTGCCCACTAGGTTTCTGCTGAGAAATATGCTTAGAGCCAAATGAAGGTTTCTTAGTAAGTTTCATGGTTTTTGTTTTGTTTTGTTAGCTTATTTGTTATTTCCTCTTGCTGCCTTTATGACTTCTCTATTTTTCTTTGATTTTTGCAATTTTATTATATGTGTGTTGTAGAGGATTTTTTCTGCTGATTTTGTTTGGTCACCTGTAAGCTTCCTGAACTTTTAACATTAATTCTTAAAATACATTTTACTCGGCCATTATTTCTTTAAATACATTTTCTGCACTCATCTCCTTCTTTCCTCTTTCTGGAACTTCAATAATTTGCAGACTGGTTCTATTGATGATGTACCATAAATCATGTAGCCTTTCTTTGTTCTTTTTCATTCTTGTTTTTTAAATTTCTGTTTCTTTTTATTTTGTTTTTCTTCTCCCATGACTGGATAACTTCAATATGTCATCTATATCACAGATTTCTTCTTCTGCTTGTTTCAATCTCTAGTTGATGCTCTCTAATGCATTTTCATTTCATCCTTGGATCCTTCAGCATCAAAATTTTGTGTTTTTTTTATGATTTATGTATTTTTGTTAAACTTCTCATTTTGTCCATTGTTTGCGTTTATTTTATATTGTTTTCCTGCTTTTGTTTGACTCTCTTACTGTATTTTCTGTAGCACAGTGAACCATTTAAAACAGCTATTTTGAAGTCTTCATCGGGTAAGTCACAGATCTCCAGTATTTTGGTGTGAATAGTGAAGATTTTTATACTTTGTTGGTGTCATGATACTTTGAGTTCGTGTCCCTTGAAGTTCTGTGGTGTTTCTCTAATTGAAGTGCTACTCTCCACTGGGTGAGAGACAACTTCCTTCAACCCTGCTAGAGACTCTGAGGCTATCTCAGATCTTCTTCAGTGGCACATGCTGACACATCTCATCCCTCTTTTGTCAGAATTTCTGGGCTGCTATGTCTTGTCTAGATAGTGAATGCACTAAAACTGGTGCTGACAGTCTGTCTTTTATTTCCCGAAAGTAGCACTACATCTTAATCTTGTGTTCCCGTCTTGGCCCGCAGATTTCAGACAAATTTCTGTGCATGCTCATTGGTGTTCTGTCAAATGATTCTCTTCACTCTGAGTCCATTGTAACCACACTGAGCTGGTCACAGTGTGGGAGGGTGTGTGAACGAAGCAGACAGAGCTCCTCCTGTGAAAACCTGGATTTCACAGAAGGACTTAGCTCCATGCATGATTCTATAAGATAGTGTTTCCAGGGGCCCCTGGACTGTGGCTGGTGGGGCTTCAGCTGTTTCATGAGCCACTGTAGGCAGTACAGTCAAGGTAGAGATCTTTCTGCCTTTTACTTAATGCATGTACGAGTGAGACTTCCCCTGGGTCCCTTGGTTTATCGTATCATTGTGTGTGTGTGTGTGTGTGTGTATTTTTAATTTTTTAAAAAATTTTAATTGAAGGATAATTGCTTTGCAGTATTGTGTTGGTTTCTACCAAACATCAACATGAATCAGCCATTGGTTTACCCGTGTCCCCTCCCATGGGAATATCCTTCCCACTTCCCTCCCCATCCCACCCTTCTAGGTTGTTCCTTAACTCCGGTTTAAGTTTCCTGAGTCATACAGCAAATTCTTATTGGCCATATACTTTACATATGTAAGTCTCCATGTTCCCCTCTCCCCTCAACTTCCTGCTCCCCCAATCATGTCCATAGGTTTGTTCTCAATGTCTGTGTCTCTGCTGCTACTGCTCTGCAAATGGATTCACCAGTACCATCTTTCTAGAGTCCATATGTATGCATTAGTATACGATATTAGTTTTTCTCTTTCTGACTTACTTCACTCTATATAATAGGCTCTATGTTGATCTACCTTACTAGGACTGACACAAATGCATTCCTTTTATGGCTGTGTGGTATTCCATTGTATATATGTACCACAGGTTTTTTTTTGTTTTGTTTTGTTTTTGTTTTTCTTTTCCTTAATTGGAGGCTAATTACTTTACAATATTGTGGTGGTTTTTGCCATACATTGGCATGAATCAGCCATGGGTGTACATGTGTCCCCCACCCTGAGCTCCCCTCCTACCTCCCTCCCCATCCCATCCCTTTGGGTCATCCCAGTGCACCAGCCCTGAGCACCCTATCTCATGCACTGAACCTGGACTGGTGATCTGTTTCACAAATGGTAATATACATGTTTCAATGCTATTCTCTCAGATCATACCACCCTTGCCTTCTCCCACAGAGTCCAAAAGACTGTTCTATACATCTGTGTCTCTTTTGCTGTCTCGAATATAAAGTTATCATTACCATCTTTCTAAATTCCATATATATGTGTTAATATACTCTATTGGTGTTTTTCTTCTTCATCTATTCATCTGTCAATGGACATCAATGTTGCATCCATGTCCTAGTTATTGTAAATAGAGCTTCTATGAACATTGGGGCATATGTGTCTTCTTCAATTTTGGTATCCTCAGGGTATATGCCTGGTAGTGGGATTGCTGGGTCATATGGTGGTTTTATTCCTCATTTTTTAAGAAATCTCCATACTGTTCTCCATAGTAGCTGTATCAATTTACATTCCCACCAACAAAGCAGCCCTTTCCAGCATATATTGTTTGTATATTTTTTGATGATGACCATTCTAACTGGTGTGAGGTGATATCTTATTGAGGTTTTGATTTGCATTTCTTTAACAAATGAATGATGTTGAGCATCTCTTCATGTATTTATTAGCCATCTGTAGGTCTTCTTTGGAGAAATGTTTGTTTAAGCCTTTTACCCACTTTTTGATCTGGTTGTTTGTTTTCCTGGTGTTGATTTGCATGAGCTGCTTGTATATTTTTGAAAATAACACTTTGTCAGTTGTCTCATTTGCTATTATCTTCTCCCATTCTTAGGGTTGTCTTTTCACCTTGTTTATAGTTTTCTTTGCCACACAAAAGCTTTTAAGTTGAATTATGTCCCACTTTTTCTTTGTTTTTATTTCCATTACTCTAGGAGATGCATAATAGAGGATTTTGCTGTGATTTATGTCATAGAGGGTTTGTGTATGTTTTACCCTAAGAGATTTATAGTTTTGGTTCTTACATTTAGGTCTTTAATCCATTTTTGGTTTATCTTTATGTATGGTGTTAGGAAGGGTTCTCATTTCATTTTTTTGCATGTAGCTGCCCAGTTTTCACAGCAGCACTCATTGAAGAGACTATCTTTGACCCATAATATATTCTTGCCTCCTTTGTCAAAAATAAGTTATCCATAGGTGTGTGGGTTTATCTCTGGGCTTCATATCTTGTTCCATTCGACTATATTTCTGTTTTTGTACAGTACCATACTCTCTTGATGACTAAAGCTTTGTAGTATAGTCAAAGTCATGAAAGTTGATTTCCCAGCTCTGTACTTCTTTCTCAAAATTGTATTGTGTGTTCAGGGTCTTTGTGTTTCCATATGAACTGCTGGATTTTTGTTGTTGTTGTTGTTGTTTGGGTTCTGTGAAAAATGCCACTGGTAATTTAATAGGAATTGCACTGAATCTGTAGTTTACCTTTTCCCATATAATCATTTTCACAATATTGATTCTTCCAACTGAGGTAGTGTCTTATAATTTTCTGTATACAAAATTTTCTCTCTTTCAGTAGGTTTATTCCTAGGTATTTTATTCTTTATGTTGCAATGGTAAATGGGATTGATTCCTTAATTTCTGTTTCTGATGCTTCATTGGTAGTGCATAGTTAGTGCATAAGAATGCAAGTGATTTCTGTGTTTTGATTTTGTATCCTGCCATTTTGCTAAATTAGCTGATTATCTCTAGTAATTTTCTAAAGATATCTTTAGGGTTTTCTATGTGTGGTGTCATGTTGTCTGCAAACAATGAGAGTTTTACTTCTTTTCCAATCTGGAGTTATTTTATTTCATCTTCTTCTCTGATTGCTGTAGCTAGGATTTCCAAATCTATGTTGAAAAATAGCGGTGAGAATGGACACACTTGTCTTGTTCCTGATCTTTCAGAAAATGCTTTCAGGTTTTCACCATTGAGAATAATGTTTGTTCTGGCCTTTATTATGTTGAGGTAGGTTCCTTATTTGCTCATTTTTTAAAGAATTTTTATCCTGAAAGGGTGTAAAATTTTGACAAAAGCAATTTCTGCATCTATTGAGAATACCACATGGCTTTATATATATATATATTAATATGGTATATCAAACTGATGGATTTGTGTATGTTGAAGAATCATTGCATCCCTGAGAAAAACCCAACATGATCATGGTGTACCATCTTTTTAATGTGTTTTTGAATTCTGTTTGCTAGAATTTTGTTGAGGATTTTTGCATCTATTTTCGTCAGTGATATTGGACTGTAATTTTCTCTTTTTGTACTGCCTTTGTCTGGTTATGGTATAAAAGTATTGGTGGTCTTGTAGAATGGGTTTGGAAGTGTTCTTTCCTCTACAATTTTTTGAAAGAGTTTCTGAAGAATAGGCATAAGTTCTTCTCTAAATATTTGATAGCATTCACCTGTGAAACCATCTGGCCCTGTGCTTTTATTTTTTGGAAGATTTTTGAGCACAGTTTTGATTTCAGTGCTTGTAATTGGCTTGTTCATCATTTCTATTTCTTCCCTGTTCAATCTTGGAAGATTGAGCTTTTCTAAGAATATATCCATTGCTTTCAGGCTATCCATTTTATTGGCATATAGTTGCTCATAATAGTCTCTTATGATCCTTTGTATTTCTGTATTGTCTGTTGTAACCTCTCTTTTTTCACTTCTAACTTTGCAGATTTGATTCTTTTCCTTTTTTTCTTGATGAGTTAGGTTAATTGTTTGTCAATTTTGTTTATCTTATCAAAGAACCAGCTTTTAGTCTTATTAATCTTTAGTATTGTTCCTTTATTTATGCTCTGATCTTTAAGATTTCTTTCCTTCTACTATTTTTTCTTTGTTCTTCTTTATCAGTTGTTTTAGGTACAAAGTTAGGTTGTCTAACCAATGTTTTCTTTGTTTCTTGAGGTAGGATTGTATTGCTATAAACTTCCCTCAGAACTGCTTTGCTGTATCCCATAGGTCTTGAATTGTCATGTTTTCATTGTCATTTGTTTATAGGAATATTTTGATTTCTCTAGCAACCTGTTTGCTATGTAGAAACATATTGTTAATCTCCATGTGTTTTTGCTTTTTACAGCATTTTTTTCCTCCTGTAATTAGTGTCTAGTCCCATAGCATTGTGGTCAGAAAAGATGCTTGATATGAACTCATTTTTTAAAAATTTACTGAGGTTTGATTTGTGACCCAAGATGGTCTATCTTGGAGAATGTTCCCTGTACACTTGAAAAGAAAGTGTATTCTGCATTTGGGTAGCAAGTTCTGAAGCTATCTATTAGGTTCATTTGGTCTAACGTTTCCTTTAAGGTGTGTGTTTTCTTAATAATTTACTGTATTGATGATCTGTCCATTGGTATAAGTTGGGTGTTAAAGTCCCCTACTGTTATTGGGTTGCTGTCAGTTTTCCCTTTTATGTCTGTTAGTATTTGCATTATGTATTGAGGTGCCCCTATGTTGGGTACATAGATATTTACAATTGTTATGTCTTTTTTTTTTTATTGTTCCTTTGATAATTATGTAGTGTCCTTCTTTACCTCATATAATACTCTTTAAATTCTACTTTGTCAGAAATGAGAATTGCCACTCTGGCTTTCTTTTGATTTCCATTTGCATGGAATATCTTTTTTTCATTCTTTTGCTTTCAGTCTGTATGTTTCTCTAGGTCTGAAGTGGGTCTCTTGTAGACAGCATATGTATGGGTCTTATTTTTGTATCCATTCACCCAACCTGTGTCTGTTGGTTGGAGAACTTAACCCATTTACATTTAAAGTAATAGTTGATATATAAGTTTATATTGGGAGTTTGTTATTGTTTTGAGTTTGTTTTTGTAGGTATTTCTTTGAATTATATTTGTTGCCTACGAGTCCCTTTAATATTTGTTGTAAAGCTGGCTTGGTGGTGCTAAATTCTCTTAACTTTTGCTTGTCTGTAAAGCTTTAGATGTCTCCATCAATTTTGAATGAGATCCTTATTGGTAGAATTATCTTGGTTGTAGATTCTTACCTTTTAGTACTTTAAATATATCCTGCCATTCCTTTCTTGCCTCCAGAGTTGAAAGATCAGATCTTAATCAAACGGGTTTTCCTTGTATGCTACCTGTTGCTTTTCCTTGCTGCTTTTAACATTCTTTCTGTGTGTTTAATTTCTGTTAGCTTGGTCAATATGTGTCTCAATGTGTTTATCCTTGGATTTATCTTGTTTGGGACTTTTTACTTCCTGGACTTGATTGACTATTTCATTTTACACGCTGGGGAAGTTTTCTACTATAATATATTCAAAAATTTTCTCAGCATCTTTCTTTTTCTCTTCTTTCTCTAGGACCCCTATAACTCAAACGTTGGTGCATTTAATATTTTCTCAGTGGTTTCTGAGGCTATCCTCATTTCATTTCATTCTTTTTTCCTTTGTTCTGCTCTTCAGCAGTTATTTCCATCATATATTTTCCAGCTCAGCTTTCCATTCTTCTGCTTTAATTAATCTACTATTGGTTCCTTCTATAGTATTTTTAATTTCAGTAATTGTGTTGACATCTCTGTTTATTCTTTACTTCTTCTATGGCCTTGGTAATTGTGTTGATTGCTTCTTGTATTTTCTCCATTGCATTTTTAATGTTTTGGAACATCTTTACTATCTTTATTCCAAATTCTTTTCCTGGTAGTTTGTCTATTTTCTCTTTGTTTACTTGGTCTTTTGCATTTCTAGTTTGTTCCTTTTGTGCAATACTTCTCTACCTTTTAATTTTTTCAATTTCTTGTGTTTGAGATCTCATTTTCCCTGGCTTCAGGTCAAATTCCATCTCCTTTTGGTTTCTGCCCTTAGTGGTTAAGGTTGGTCCAGAGGTTTGTGTAGACTTTTGCTGGGTATGACATGTGCTTGGACTCTGTTGAGAGGAGGTAAATCCCCCTCCCCCCCACCAATGGACAGGGCTGTATGAGGTGGAAATTCTATTTGCTAACCTTTGGGTTTGTGTTTTTGTCTTCTCTCCTGTTTGGGTGAGGCGTCTTGCATTGGGTGCTGCTGGCAGTTGGTTATTGCCAGGTCTTATACACAAGTGGAGGCCTTTGTGGGTGTTCTCACTAATTAATACTTCCTGGGGTTAGGAGCTTTCTGGCAACCTAGAGTATGTCAGCTCTCCCACTTCAAAAGCTCAGGGTCCAACCTCTGGCCAGGGAACTGAGATTTCACAGGTATTTTGTTATGGCATTAAAGGGGATTAAAACAAACACATTAAAACAAGAAATGAGATACAAACCTCACTCCAAACAAATGGCAAATACAAAATCAGGCCAATAAAAAAATAATATATTTACAGATACCAATGCACAAAATCAAAATAGTCCCCCCCCCCCAAAAAAAAAAGGAAAGTAGAAGAGATTGAGCTGGTTAGCAAAGAAAGAAAAAATGAAATCAACCAGCTAAAAACAAAACTAACTAAAGTATAAACTGGAAAACAAAACCATAAACTGGAAAAAAAAAAAAAAAGCAATGTGCCAACTGGGAAATAAAGCAATGAAACCAAAATACACTAATAAACATGGTGAGAAAAGGAAGGAAAGAAAGAAAGAATAGAAAAGCAAATTTAAATAGAGATAGATAAAGAAAATTTATATATATATATGAGTAACCACAACAAGAAAAGCATAAGAAAATAAACAAAAGAATATATATAGAAAAATAGTAATATTAAATTTTGTTAAAAAGTTAAAAATTAAAACAAAAAAAGAAATGAAAAACCCCTGAAAATTGCAAAAGGCCAATGTAGAGACAGAAGTATTTAAAGGAGATAAAATATGTGATTAAAAAAATCTCAAAAGTATAAATAGATTTAATAGTTTCTGTTAAAATAAAAAACTACAGCAACAGAGGGTGGAAAAAAAAAAAAGGAAAACAAATTCCAGAAGCAACTATCCAACAAGCTAAAATATAAGAATAATAAATGTTTTTCTTGAGTCTGCTGTCAGCATCCTTTCCCTCACTGTGAGTCACAGTCCACCTCACCTCCCTAGGATGCCCCCCAATAGTGGCCTGTTCTCTAGACCTGCTGTGGGGGCAGCTCAGACTCTAATCTGGTCCTGCTCCTGCTGTTCTTGCTGTGATGTCCGCATCTGGCAGTGCTAGTGTATTTTCTTTTGCAGTAACTCTCATTGTCCTTTATATATTCCATAGATACAAAGTCTGCCAGTTGACCATGTGGATTCAATCTTCAGCTTGTACCACTGGTGGGAATGTTTGGGGTTCTCTTCCTTAGGTGCACTGCCCCTAGATTTCAATTGTGGTTTTGTCTCCACCTCTTCATATGAATCACCCAAAGGGTTTTCTCCTGAGGCTGCCCTGCAGGACCTGAGTCTGCCCCAGGGAGGACCAGGTGAGGAGGTGGTGTGGTTCCCTGAAATGCAGGTTTTGTTTGTGTGTGTGTGTGTATATGTGTGTGTGTGTGTGTTCCCTAGCCTCTGGTTTCTCTGTTCCTGTGAGGATTGAGTGTCACGGTGGCATGGGAGCTAGGATCATGGGGGCCCTGGAAATACTGTATATACAGGGGTGCTGGTGGCTATTGTCACAGAAAGTATGGCAGTACTACAGTTTTTTCCTAGCTTCTGGGAGCTCTGCCCCAGTGAGGATCATGCACGGAAGTGGTACAGCTGTTTGAATCTTGGGAATCCTGATAGCACCAAGTTTGCAAGGACACCAACTTCCTCACCACAGGAGCTGTGGTCCTTGTTGTTCTTCAATCACCCAGTCGTGTTGGATTCTGTGACCCCATGGAATGCAGCACACCAGGTCTTACTGTCCCTCAGCATCTCCCAGAGTTTGCCCAAATTCATGTTGATTCCATCAGTGATGCCATCCAGCCATATCATCCCCTGACAACCTCTTCTTCTCTGCCCTCAATCTTTCTCAGCCTGGGGATTTTCCAGGGAGTTGTCTGTTCACATCAGATGACCAAATATTGGTCTTATTAGAATCTTTTCCTATCTTGGCAGCTGGGATCAGAAGACCTCTTTGGCTGGTCCTTCTCTGTTGCTTGGCCCCTTCAGGTCTTACAGGACCCTCTAGTTGGGGTCCTTCTCTATTGTTTGGTGCATTGGACACTTATAGGGCCACCCTTGCTGGGATCCTTCTCTGATGCTCAGCACATCAGATGCTTAAAGGGGCACCCTCTCTGGGGTCTTTCAGCTGTCTGGTACTGATGTGTAGGGAGACAAAGAGGCTATAAAGATGGCTCCACCCCATGTGTGTCATTCAGCACTATTGCTCTGCCTCCATGTTTGCCTGGCTTTCTCCTCATAAGCATTTCCCACTGTGATCTCCTCCCTCAGGTCCCCTCAGGCCATCTCCCCACAGTCAAGAGCAGACCTTGCTTTGGGATTACTTTCCAATCTCTATGTTCCAGCTCCCAGCTGCTGCACTTTCTAAGTGACTTGGGTCCCTGTCTGGGGTATGTATGGCCACAGCAAGTATTGTCTGTATGATTATCATTCCATTCAGGCTCTCACAGATGAGCTGCTTCACTTTCCAACAGCCTCAGATGCTTCACCGCTGTCACAAACAGTTGCCCCTATGTAGGACTCTGACCCCTGCTTCAGTTCTCCCACCCTGCATGCGCAGATCCAGTCCTGTTCACTCCCTCTTTTTCACCTTCCTTCCTTTGTCTTACAGAGTTTTGTGTGGTTCTATACATTCTTTTCCTGTGGTCAGGTACTCCTGATGGCTCTCAATTGGTGTTCTGCAAGATCTTCTGTGTCTGCAGGTGTATTCTTCCATGTCCACCTACTCCTCTGCCATCTTGGATCTTGGTATATGGTACTGAGTCCTACACTTCACTCCAAGGCAGGTTTCTCTGTAGATGAATGTACAATTTCTGTTGTTAGGTCAGGAGCAAAAGCAATGAATATCTTATTCTTCTCTTTTGAACATATTTCTCATTTTATCATTTTTCTTGACTAACTGGGTTCATACCTGTGTATTAGATTAAATATCCCCTTCTAGACCTGCCTCTTGAGAAACCTGTACGCAGGTCAGGAAGCAACAGTTAGAACTGGACATGGAAAAACAGACTGGTTCCAAATAGGAAAAGGAATACATCAAGGCTGTATAGTGTCACCCTGCTTATTTAACTTATATGCAGAGTATATCATGAGAAACCCTGGGCTGGAAGAAGCACAAGCTGGAATCAAGATTGCCAGGAGAAATATCAATAACCTCAGATATGCAGATGACACCACCCTTATGGCAGAGAGTGAAAAGGAACTAAAAACCCTCCTGATGAAAGTGAAAGAGGAGAGTGAACAAGTTGGCTTAAAGCTTAACATTCAGAAAACTAAGATCATGACATCTGGTCCCATCACCTCATGGGAGGTGGGGAGACAGTGGAAACAGTGTCAGACTTCATTTTTTTTAGGCTCCAAAATCACTGCAGATGGTGACTGCAGCCATGAAATTGAAAGACACTTACTCCTTGGAAGGAAACTTATGACTAGCCTAGATAGCATATTAAAAAGCAGAGACATTACTTTGCCGACAAAGGTCCATCTGGTCAAGGCTATGGTTTTTCCAGTGGTCATGTATGGATGTGAGAGTTGGACTATGAAGAAACCTGAGCACCGAAAAATTGATGCTTTTGAACAGTGGTATTGGAGAAGACTCTTGAGAGTCCCTTGGACTGCAAGGAGATCAATCAGTCCATCCTAGAGGAGATCAGTCCTGGGTGTTCATTGGAAGGACTGATGCTGAAGCTGAAACTCCAATACTTTGGCCCCCTCATGCGAAGAGTTGACTCATTGGAGAAGACCCTGATGCTGGGAGGGATTGGAGGCAGGAGGAGAAGGGGGCGACAGAGGATGAGATGGCTGGATGTCATCACCAATTCAATGGGCATGAGTTTGAGTAAACTCCAGGAGTTGGTGATGGACCGGGAGTCCTGGTATGTTGTGATTCATGGGGTCACAAAGAGTCGGACATGACTGAGTGATTGAACTGACTGACTGACTGACTCTCCTAGTCTTCACAGACTGGCCTCTAAAGTAGAAGCCCTTAATCAACCAGCCTGGCAGAGATTCTGGATGCCTCTCTAACCTCTCTGCTCATCCAAACTGCTGTCTTTGTAGTTAGCATCCTCCAGTGCTCTAGAGTATGCCAACTCCCAGGATTTTCCTGAGACAGGTGAATTACAAGTCAGAATAGTTGGTGAAGATGGGAACTAGAGGTTATCACTTCACTTACTCTGCCATAAGCTGGGGAGAAGAGCTGTGGCAAATGCCTTCATTCTACTTCAAACCATGTGCCTTCTGAACCATGATTTAGCTCTCTGTAGTCTGCAGGCACCATGCAAATTTTGGGCTTCATCAGTTCTCAAAGACAGGTTAGTTAGAAGCCAATTCCTCAAGGAGCAGCTGGAAAAGATGAAGGTCCAGATGTGCCATCTGACTCCTTCCATGGAGAAAATTGGTGTTGCTCACTCTGCATTAAGCTAGGGGATGACCTATAAGAAATGATGGCACAGCAATTCATAACTGCCACTTCATTTCTGTTATCCCAGGAGACTGGAAATGCTGGGCCTCCCAGAGGCAGGCAAGTTGGATGCTGAACCCTGGACTAGCAGTTGGAAAACTAGAGCCTAGACTGTGGATTAAACTCTTTGCTCCTCCAGGAGAAGCTGGGAGTTGAGTGTTCTCTTCAAATTGTATGGTGCTCTGCTGGATGGATTTTACTGTGAGGGTGTGTGTTAGTTTTCCCTACCAATTAGGATTTTGGCATTTTCTCACTTGCCTTGAATGCAGGAGCTTCTCATCTAGTGTTTATATTTTGAATAAAAGGAGCTGATAGACATACAGCTGTTAATTCATTGTGTCTGTGGGGATAAGGAGAGGTCAAGGTGGCCTATTCCACTATCTTGCTAATATTACTGCATTGTGTCAAAGTTATATGTGTTGGGCTTGTTTGCTTTTCTATCCTTAGTTTTGAGTAAAAACAATTATTCATTTTCAATATCATTTTCTACTATTGCTATGTAATTTTAAAATTCCCTTCAGTACACTCTTGTGTCATCTCATAAATCTTATAAAACTTTACTTATCATGGTTTTATTTTCATTCAATTCAAAATATTCAAAGTTGTCTCTTTTGATTTCATCTTTATCCATGAATTATTTAATAAATTAAGCTGAGTTCTATGAAGAGATCTAGTAGGTGGTAGAAATGTACTTTTCTAAGCTTCTTTATTCATAGTTTGAAGGATCATCATTTTGTCTTTAGTAGAATGAATCCATGTATTGATGTTTGCTGTCTTCATTGAACTTCAAGTACTTATATGGCTTTAAGCACTCAGTTTTGATGACAACATTTCAAATTTTCAGAGCCAAATATAGAAGATTCCATAATCATCACCTGATCTGTGCTCTGGGTTCCTTAAGAGATCTAGACTAGGGAATACTTTCAACAAGTCCCAGGAAAGGAAACCATTGCTAGTAGAGCTCTGACATGCTGTGGGACTACAGATTCTTGAGACAAACAGATTTCTGATAATTTCCTAGGGGGATTCTGAGTACTTTAAATCTTGCTTTGTTCTAGAAAATAGAAATAAAATGTCTTCTTTTAATATCATTTGAAACTCATAGGTTTTTTTTCCCTTGCACAGGGACTTAGATGGTTAGAATTTTTCTTGGTTTACATTCATAAATGCTTCCTTTTTCTGTATCATTATGTTATTTGTGTCCTCATGAAATGTGTTTTAAATATATGCTCACCTTGTCTTTATGCTTTCTCCCTTTTAGAAACATGTTCAAAATACAAGATATGGATTGAGAATGGATTTTTTTTTTCTGAATCTGCCTTTACATATATCCTAAATAAACAAAACAGAATATAAGCATTATCCAGGATATGTAACAGCAGATGGTAAGACATCAGGATTAATTACATGTCTGCAAAATGGATGGTCAACTCAACTTGTATGCATTAAGAAGAAATTCATTATCTTAGCATTCTTTATCCTCATGACAATTGTAAGGAAGTATTCTTTAACTTTGTTCTTTTTATCCTTTCTTTTTTCTTTTTTGCTGAGAGAGGGTCATATGAAGTGTTGATGTGTTTCCATGACTGTGTGAAAAGATCAATTACAAAACTTTGGAAAATGTGTATCATTTTCTCCCTTTTTTGATTAATTACTAGTAGAGTAGAATATCACTGTACCCTTTAGTTCAAGGGTTTTTCACTTTAAATCATCCCATGACTAAAAACTAATTTTGCTAGGAGTCTTACCTGTATTCTGGGATAAATTCATTTGTTCTTAGTTGAGACTTTTATGATGATTGCATTTGCTTTTATTTTAGGAGACTTATGCTAGAGTCTTTCCTACTAAACATAAAAGTTGTTTTTAAGCAAAGATATGAGTCCATAGTGCATAAACTTCAAATAATATGACCTAGAATTTATATGTGTGAAACTTTAGGGTAGATACACTTGTGAAAATTCTCTTTTAGAAAATCTTCATGAACATCTAGTTAGTGGAGACAGAAACACTTCTAGAAGGAACCAAATTCTTCTGTGCTGAAAGTTTTTCCTGTAGCACCACACAGAGGTTTATGAAGATTTCCTAAGAACAATTTGCTGAGTTTATCCTAGTCATCCCAAAGCCACACAGTAATATTTTGGAAGTGATATTTTGCATATTCACTTAAATTGAAGTAGATATTTAAGACATTCATTTCTACTATTTCATTTTATTTTTTCCAATGTCTATGTTTGCTACAAGCACTATATTTCCAAAGTGATAAAAGTTGCCCAATATCAGACTCATTTTATATTAATATATTATAGTTATCCATTCTAACACTCTTTTTATGAAAAGGGTCTCTATTATTATCATTTACTAGCATAGTTTTGCTTTAAAACACATTATGAAATTTGAGGTAAAATATTTAAAACTTTATTAACAGTACTCTTATGGTGTTAGTGAAAACTGATGTTGTTCATTAATATTTATTTTCTTGTAAATAGTTATAAATAATAGAATTACATCTGCATTCAACTTTGATAAGAACAAAAGGCTATGCAGTTATTAGAAATATCATTCGGAAAGGACAATCTGCATGTGAACTTAAAAATTTTACAGAGTCTTTAAAAATTTACTCTTGTTGAAAATTACTCTTTTCTTCGATTACATTTTCTCTGGTAAATATGCCACAACTGCTAATAAGTTTGGCGTATTAATTCAGAAAATGCTGTTATGAGGAGAGTACATCTGTAATTGTGTATTTTATCACTAGTATCAGAAAAATGCATAAGTATAACTAAATTCAGGAAAATGTTCATAAAATAAATAATTCAGAGACATTAATGGTTGAGAAAAATGCTGTGTAGAAATACACCTTTTCTTATCTTGAGTAATTATTTCAGGACAGTGATACATCACTGGTATTCTTGGCTTATTTTTTTAACATTCAGTTCAGTTCAGTTCAGTCACTCAGTCCTGTCCAATTCTTTGAGACCCCATGAACTGCAGCTCACCAGGCCTCCCTAGCCATCACCAAATCCTAGAGTTCACCCAAACTCGTGTCCACTGAGTTGGTGATGCCATCCAACCATCTCATCCTCTGTCACCCCCTTCTTCTCCTGCCTTCCATCTTTGCCAGCATCAGGATCTTTTCAAATGAGTCAGCTCTTCGCATCAGGTGGCCAAAGTACTGGAGTTTCAGCTTCAGCATCAGTCCTTCCAATGAACACCCAGGACTGATCTCCTTTAGGATGGACTGGTTGGATCTCCTTGAAGTCCAAGGGAATCTCAAGAGTCTTCTCCAATACCACTGTTCAAAAGCATCAATTCTTCAGAGCCCAGATTTATTCATAGTCCAACTCTCACATCCATACATGACTATAGGAAAAGCCATAACCTTGACTAGATGAACCTTTGTTGGCAGAGTAATATCTCTGCTTTTTAATATGCTGTCTAGGTTGGTCATAACTTTCCTTCCAGGGAGTAAGCGTCTTTTAATTTCATGGCTGCAATCACCATCTACAGTGATTTTGGAGCCCCCCAAAATAAAGTCTTTCACTGTTTCCAGTGTTTCCCCATCTATTTGCCATGAAGTGATGGGACTGGATGCCATGATCTCAGTTTTCAGAATGTTGAGCTTTAAGACAACTTGTTCACTCTCCTCTTTCACTTTCATCAAGAGGCTCTTTAGTCCTTCACTTTCTGCCATAAGGATGGTGTCATCTGCATATCTGAGGTTATTGATATTTCTCCTGAAAGTCTTGATTTCAGCTTGTGCTTCTTCCAGCCCAGCGTTTCTCATAATGCACTCTGCATATAAGTTAAATAAGCAGGGTGACAATATACAGCCTTGACGTACTCCTTTTCCTATGTGGAACCAGTCTGTCGTTCCATGTTCAGTTCTAACTGTTGCTTCCTGACCTGCATACAGGTTTCTCAAGAGGCAGGTCAGGTGGTCTGGTGTTCCCATCTCCTTCAGAATTTTCCACAGTTTAATGTGATCCACACATTCAAGGCTTTGGCATAGTCAATAAAGCAGAAATAGATGTTTTTCTGAAACACTCTTGTTTTTTTGATGATCCAGAGGATGTATGCAATTTGATCTCTGGTTCCTCTGCCTTTTCTAAAACCAGCTTGAACATCTGGAAGTTCATGGCTCACGTATTGCTGAAGCCTGGCTTGGAGAATTTTGAGCATTACTGAACTAGCATGTGAGATGAGTGCAATTGTGCAGTGGTTTGAGCTTTCTTTGGGGTTGCCTTTCTTTGGGATTGGAATGAAAACTGGCCTTTTCCAGTCCTCTGGCCACTCGTGAGTTTTACAAAATGCTGGCATGTTGAGTGCAGCACTTTCACAGCATCATCTTTTAGGATCTGAAATAGCTCAACTGGAATTCCATCACCTCCACTAGCTTTGTTTGTAGTGATGCTTCCTAAGGCCCACTTGACTTCACATTCCCGATGTCTGGCTCTAGGTGAGTGATCACACCATCGTGATTATCTGGGTCATGAAAATCTTTTTTGTACAGTCCTTCTGTGTTTTCTTGCCACCTCTTCTTAATATCTTCCACTTCTGTTAGGTCCCTACCATTTCTTTCCGTTATTTAGCCCATTTTTGCATGAAATGTTCCCTTGCTATCTCTAATTTTCTTGAAGAGATCTCTAGTCTTTCCAATTCTATTGTTTTGCTCTATCTCTTTGCATTGATTGCTGAGGAAGGCTTTCTTATCTCTTCTTGCTATTCTTTTTATTGTTAGCACATAGCAATTGGTGAAGCCACTTTTTCTTTGAGATGAGGCTCAAGCAGTTTGCCCACTAAATAAAATTAGAAATGACATCTTGGTCCCATTATCCCTTAGAATACAGTGACAGACCAGTATTTGAGAATGCCAGAGCTAAAAATGACGGTGCGTAGTTCAGACTGAATAACAGGCTGGATTATGAATGTCTCAATGGGTATGAGAACAGAGATGGACACACCACAGGCCCCAGAGTGTGTGGTAAAGACGGCTGGTCTGAGAAACCTGAATGTTATGGTGAGTGCTCTTTTCCTCACGATAAAAAATTCACTGTAAGTCAGAAGTGGGTTTTTTTTTTTTTTTGGTTGTTTGTTTGTTTGTTTTACCAAATCTGACTTATCTAGAGTCATCTTTAAAGAACCATGCTTCCTTTTACTTTAATGTAAACTGGAAGGAGGGGAAGTTTTAAAGTCCAAAGACTCACTCAATGCAAAAAAGACAGGGTTTTACAACCTCTTCAACTATTTTGCTCCTGAGTTTCTATTTATACCTCCTACTTAAAGTGTTAATTTTTGCAGGTCCTGACAGGAGCTTTTCTTTTCTGACGTTGACAAGTTCTGAGGGCAATAACACGGATCTCTTTTATGTTTGCCAGTCAGCTGTGTTGTTTCTAGGATTAAAAGCAGGGCTTCTGTCTTTGGTAAGCTGAGTAGATGTTGAGTGTCCTAAGTCAAGGGAAGAGTTATGTGCAAAGATTTGGCAACAAACCAATAAGTGGTTGATCACACCATCATGGTTATCTGGGTCATCAAGATCCTTTTTCTACAGTTCTTCTGTGTATTCTTGCCACCTCTTCTTATATCTTCTGCTTCCGTTAGGTCCATACCATTTCTGTTCTTTACTGTGCCCATCTTTGCGTGAAATGTTCCCATGCTAACTCTAATTTTCTTGAAGAGATCTCTAGCCTTTCCCATTCTATTGTTTTTATTTGTTTCTTTGCATTGATCACTGAGAAGCTTTCTTATCTCTCCTTGCTATTCTTTGGAACTCTGCATTTAAATGGGTTTATCTTTTTTTTCTCCTTTGCCTTTAGTGTCTCTTCTTTTCTGGATTATTTTAAGGCCTCTTCGGACAACCATGTTGCCTCTTTACATTTCTTTTTCTGGGGATGGTCTTGATCACTGCCTTCTGTACAAAATTACAAACCTCCATCCATAGTTATTCAGGCATTCTGTCTGTCACATCTAGTCCCTTAAATCTATTTCTCACATCCACTATATAATCGTAAGGGATTTAATTTAGGTCATACCTGAATGGTCTAGTGGTTTTCCTTTCTTTCTTCAATTTAAGTCTGAATTTGGCAATAAGGAGTTCATGACCTGAGCCACAGTCATCTCCCGGTCTAGTTTTTGCTGACTAGAGCTTCTCCATCTTTGGCTGCAAATAATATAATCAATCTGATTTTGGTATTGGCCATCTGGTGATGTCCATGTGTAGAGTCTTCTCTTGTGTTGTTGGAAGGGAGTGTTTACTATGACCAGTGCGTTCTCTTGGCAAAACTCTGTTAGCCTTTAGCCTGCTTCGTTTTGTACTCCAAGGCCAAATTTGCTATTACTCCAGGTATCTCTTGACTTCCCACTTCTGCATTCCGTTCCGCTATAATGAATTGGATATCTTTTTTGGGTGTTAGCTCTAGAAAGTCTTGTAGGTCTTCATACAACCATTCAGCTTCAGCTTCTTCAGCATTACTGGTCAGGGCATAGACTTGGATTACTGTGAAATTGAATGGTTTGCCTTGGAAACAAACAGAGATCATTCTGTCTCTTCTGAGATTGCACCCAAGTACTGCATTTCAGACTCTTTTGTTGACTACAATGGCTATGCCATTTCATTTAAAGAATTCTTGCCCACAGTAGTAGATATAATGGTCATCTGAGTTAAATTCACCCATTCCAGTCCATTTTAGTTCACTAATTTCCTAAAATGTCGATGTTCACTCTTGCCATCTCCTGTTTGACCACTTACAATTTGCCTTGATTCAAGGACCTAACATTCCAGGTTCCCATGCAATATTCTTTACAGAATCAGACTTTACTTCCATCACCCGCCACATGTTACATTCACAACTGGGTGTTGTTTTTGCTTTGGCTCTGACTCTTCATTCTTTCTGGAGTTATTTCTCCATTCTTCTCCAGTAGCATATTGGGCACCTACCAACCTGGGGAGTTCATCTTTCAGTGTCCTATCTTTTTCCCTTTTCATAATGTTTATGGGCTTCTCAAGGCAAGAATACTGAAGCAGTTTGCTATTCTCCTCTCCAGTGGACCACATTTTGTCAGAACTCTCCTCCACGACCTGTCCGTCTTGGGTGGCCCTACAAGGCATGGCTCATAGTTTCGTGGAGTTAGACAAGGCTGTGGTCCATGTGATCAGTTTGATTAGTTTTCTGTGCAATAGTGTCCAGAGTCCAGCTAAATTTCACTTTTCAGGCTGTCAGCAAAGACCTAATATGTGCCAGAAGAAGACTAAGAGAGAATGGTGAAAGATGTAAGCACAGGAAACAGGGAATGCCTTTTAAGACCTTTCATTCTGGTATGGGAAAAAAAAAATAATAATAATAAATTAAGGTAAATAATGAACCAAAAAGTAAAAATATTTCTATTATGTTTTTCAAATAAGTGTATTCAAAGAACAAAAGAATTCAAGTAGTTAGAAAATAGAAAGAACTGAGGCTCACATTCACGTAGGAAGACGTGTATGTAAACAAACAAACAAACAAACGGGCTGGGAACCATTCATCAGCAGAAAAACGATGCCTTTGCAGCAGCCAAGGCAGCAAAGAAATTGGCCTATATTAAAAAAGTTCACACCTTAACGAATCTACATGAAATGCAGGAGAACCAGGTTCGATCCCTGGGTTCGAAATATCTCCTGGAGAAGGGAATGGCAACCCACTGCAGTATTCTTGCGTGGAGAATTCCATGAACAGAGGAGCCAGGCGGGCTACAGTCCATGGGATGGGAGAGAGTCAGCCACACTGAGACTCTACACTTTCACTTTCAAAAATTCTGAGCTGCCTGTGGTGCAGACAGAATCCATATGCAATGCAGGAGACCTGGGTTGGATTCCTGGGTCAGGAAGAAACCTTGGAGAAGGGATGGCTACCCACAGCAATATTCTTGTCTGAAGAATTCCTTGGAATTTTGGAGGGCTGCAGTCCATGGGGTCGCAAAGATTCAGACATCAATTCTAAGTAAAGGAAAAGGCTTTTAAGATGCAAACGGGTTTTTTACAGTCACTCTGTTAAGACAGCAGTTGGAAAATAGCCTAAGGCCAAGATCTTTTGTTGTTGTTTTTTAAAGCACCATTTTACACAATATGCTAAAATAGGAATATTATATAAGCCAAAAATATGTAAACAAAATCACATAACAATAAAATTATTGTTATGTGGAAGTTTGGAATAGAATTTTAGGAAAGGAATCCCAATGGTTCTCATCAAGAGTAATCTCTCAGCTAAGCTACAAAACTCAACAGTTAAACTAAAGCCGAACCAAATTTATTGAGTGATTTGTTTGTTTTTGGTGGCATTACTTTTAAAACTAGTTAGCTTATATAAAATTTTATGATAAGGTTTAGACTTTTAGATAGTATGATCTTTCTTTTTGGTGAGATTCTAATTCTTAAATTCCAATTTTGAATTTTTCAAATTACTTACCAAAATAGGAACATTCCAAATAAGAATAGTGCAATTTTTGATAATATGTAGCAATCTTTGGTGACTGAGATGAAAAGAATCTGCCTGAAATGTGGGAGAGCCAGGTTTGATCCCTGATTTAGTAAGATCCCCTGGAGAAGGGAATGGCTACCCTTTCCAGTATTCCTGCCTGGAGAATTCAACAGACAGAGGAGTCTGGCTGGCTACAATCCATAAGGTCACAAAGCATCAGACAGGATTGAGTGACTAACACACATTAAGCAATGTCACAAATTTCATAGATTTTACAAATATTCAATGATAAGTTTACACATTTTTTAAATGAATCAGAATAATTAAACATATAATAATATTTAAGATCATTTATAGGTAAAGTAAGATAAGATGTGTGTATACCATATATGTAATGAAGACACCTAAAATAAGCCTATGTGATCTTGAATATGCTTACTCATTTTGTTTCATATTTCAATTTGATCATGTTTCAATTTGATTTGTACACTTGTAGATAAAATTAAGTGATTTTTAATGTTACTATGACTCAAATACAAATGTATCTCAGTGTTCTAGCTTCCCAATTATATTATTTAAAATACCATTTTTTTAATTGTAAGATTCTTTTTTTTTAATTCTGAAAGAATATTTTTACATTTTGAGACAAAAAAAGTACCATTACATTTTGTAAATGTCAGTGATAAAATTGCATCTGATATTAACAAGTTGACTTTACAAATGAATTGTCAGGACATATATGTTGCTGCTCAATAACTTAATATTTATCAAACAGTCCCTGATGAGTGAGAGGGTGTATAAAACCTAATATGTAATATTTTTCAAGGAAGAGCATTAATGTGCTGTCCTTTTGTGTATGCGGTACCCAAAGCCTCATTCTACACAACACAAATAATATCTATTTTGCAATGATTAAATATTCTTACTAAATTATTTGTCTTTTTCTATAAAAAAAGAATGCAGGATTCCAGAAATAGATATATATTTAGATGCTTATCCCAAGAAAGACACATTTAAGGTTGGAGATGTGCTGAAATTCTCTTGCAGACAAGGATGTATTATGGTCGGAGCAGATTCAGTTCAGAGTTACCACTTTGGATGGTTCCCTAAACCTCCAACGTGTAAAGATTAATATTCATCTGACAGTTGCTGAAACAAGAGTTGGGATTTCAGATATCAACTGCTTTATTTCCCTCTCTTAATTTTCTGTCCACTTCCAGTGCATCTATAATCTAATGCTGTAAACCAGAGATATACCCACCAAGGACATGCATTGAGTAGTAGATAATTCAGTTTTCCTTATTTAAGAAATTAATCTCCAGGTGCTTCTTGAAATGTATGGTGGAGTATCCACAGAAACGCATGAGGAACCAACACTGGCAGGACTTCTCATTAGTTCTCCTTTTTCCTATGATTGCACCATTAATATTGGACACAGTTTATATATATATATGAATTTTATCTCATGCCATCAAGTGTGTCTAAACAGTGTTCAATTAGTTTATTGTCAGTTCAGTCATATGTATTAAATCATATGAATCAAAGTTATATTGTTCAAATGCTTGTCTCAAATGATATTTTTTCAAAAGGTTCCCAATGTTTCTGTGGGATAAGAATATTGCTAAAATTTGTACACCCAGACTGAGTAATTGGTTTGAATGCTTATTTTAGATGGTCTAGATTGTTGAATATGCTTTATGGGCTTACATGGGCTTCAATATGCTAGTACGGGATGAATAATAGGATTAGGAAATATGAGTCTTGTGTAAAATTTTTTAATTCTTTTTTCATTGTTTAAGAATGTCAAAATAAATCATATAATAAATAAAAGACAATTTAATTATATAAATCTCTGCATTAGCTGGAGTTTTCAGTTATAAAACAGAAAATGTGATCACTATTTGCACAATATTTCTACAGTAGGGAAAGTAAAATTGTGTGCTGTAAAATCGTGTGCTACACCTCCTAAACTCCTCAGTAGGAAAGGGAAAGAAATACACGAAAAAGAATATGGACACAATGAAGTGGTGAAATATGCTTGCATTCCCAGATTTCTAATGAAGGGTTCTCATGAAATTCAGGGTGTTGATGGAGAATAGACAACTTTACCTGTGTGTACTGGTAATGTTTGAGCATTCTTGGGCATTGCCTTACTTTGGGATTGGGATGAAAACTGCTTTTCCAGTCCTGTGGTAACTGCTGAGTTTTCCATATTTGCTGGCATATTGAGTGCAGCACTTTCACAGCATCATCTTTCAGGATTTGAAATAGCTCAACTGGAATTCCATCACCTCCACTAGCTTTGTTCATAGTGATGCTTCCTAAGGCCCACTTGACTTTACATTCCAGGATGTCTGGCTCTAGGTGAGTGATCACACCATCGTGATTATCTGGGTCGTGAAGATCTTTTTTGTACAGTTCTTCTGTGTATTCTTGCCACCTCTCTTAATATCTTCTGCTTCTGTTAGGTCCCTACCATTTCTTTCCTTTATTGAGCCCATCTTTGCATGAAATGTTCCCTTGGTAACTCTAATTTTCTGGAAGAGATCTCTAGCCCTTCCCATTCTATTGTTTTGCTCTATTACTTTGCATTGATCGCTGAGGAAGGCTTTCTTATCTCTCCTAGCTATTCTTTGAAACTCAGCATTCAAATGGAATATCTTTCCTTTTCTCTTTTGCTTTTCACTTCTCTTCTTTTCACAGCTATTTGTAAGGCCTCCTCAGACAGCCATTTTGCTGTTTTGCATTTCTTTTCCATGGAGATGGTCTTGATCCCTGTCTCCTGTACAATGTCAGGAACCTCTGTCCATAGTTCATCTGGCACTCTGTCAATCAGACCTAGCCCTTTAAATCTGTTTCTCACTTTCACTGTATAATCATAAGGGATTTGATTTAGGTCATACCTGAATGGCCTAATGGTTTTCCCTACTTTCTTCAATTTAAGTCTGAATTTAGCAATAAGGAGTTCATGATCTGAGCCACAGTCATCTCCTGGTCTTGTTTTTGCTGACTGTATAGAGCTTCTCCATCTTTAGTTGCAAAGAATATAATCAATCTGATTTCAGCAAATTTGGAAAACTCAGCAGTGGCCACAGGACTGGAAAAGGTCAGTTTTCATTCCAATCCCAAAGAAAGGCAATCCCAAAGAATGCTCAAACTACTGCACAATTGCACTCATCTCACATGCTAGTAAATTAATGCTCAAAATTCCCCAAATCAGGCTTCAGCAATACATGAACCGTGAACTTCCAGATGTTCAAGCTGGTTTTAGAAAAGGCAGAGGAACCAGAGATCAAATTGCATACATCCGCTGGGTCATCAAAAAAGCAAGAGAGTTTCAGAAAAACGTCTATTTCTGCTTTACTGACTATGCCAAAGCCTTCGACTGTGTGGATCACAATAAACTGTGGAAAATTCTTCAAGAGATGGGAATACCAGACCACCTGACCTGCCTTTTGAGAAACCTGTTGCTGGTCAGGAAGCAACAGTTAAAACTGGACATGAAACAACAGACTGGTTCTAAATAGGAAAAGGAGTACATCAAGGCTGTATATTGTCACCCTGCTTATTTAACTTGTATGCAGAGTACATCATGAGAAACGCTGGGCTGGAAGAAGCACAAGCTGGAATCAAGATTGCTGGGAGGAATATCAATAACCCCAGATATGCAGATGACACTATCCTTGTGGCAGAAAGTGAAGAAGAACTAAAAAGCCTCTTGATGAAAGTGAAAGAAGAGAATGAAAAAGTTGGCTTAAAGCTCAACATTCTGAAAACTAAGATCGTGGCATCTGGTCCCATCACTTCATGGGAAATAGATGGGGACACAGTGGGAACAGTGTCAAACTTTAATTTTTTGGGCTCCAAAATCACTGCAGATGGTGATTGCAGCCATGAAATTAAAAGACACTTACTCCTTGGAAGGAAAGTCATAATCAACCTGGATAGCATATTAAAAAGCAGAGACATTACTTTGCAACTAAGGTCCGTCTAATCACGGCTATGGTTTCTCCAGTGGTCATGTATGGATGTGAGAGTTGGACTATAAAGAAATCTGAGCACCAAAGAATTGATGCTTTTGAATTGTGGTGTTGGAGAACACTCCTGAGAGTCCCTTGGACTGCAAGGAGATCCAACCAATCCATCCTAGAGGAGATCAGTCCTGGGTGTTCATTGGAAGGACTGATGCTGAAGCTGAGACTCCAATACTTTGGCCACCTCATGAGAGTTGACTCATTGGAAAAAACCCTGATGCTAGGAGGGATTGGGGGCAGGAGGAGAAAGGGACGACAAAGGATGAGATGGTTGGATGGCATCACCGACTCAATGGACATGAGTTTGAGTAAACTCCGGGAGTTGGTGATGGACAGGGAGTCCTGGCGTGCTGTGATTCATGGGGTTGCCAAGAGTCGGACAGGATTGAGCGACTGAACTGACTGATTGGTAATGTATTAAATAGTAATATTTAAGGCAAATGAACACTTCTTTTGTATCCATGTGTACTTTTAAATAATATTTTAAAAACAAACATATTTTTGTGAATTTTCAGAGAAGGAGTGCACCTGTGGAGATAAACGTGACCTTGATCTCCATGATATCAAGCCTCCTGCTCCTCGCTATCACCATGGAGACTGGGAAGAGTTCAGTTGCAGAGAAGCATTTACAATGATTCAGTTCAGTACAGTTCAGTCTCTCAGTCATGTCCGACTCTTTGTGACCCCCATGGACTGCAGCAAGTCAGGCCTCCTTGTCCAACACCAACTCCTGGAGTTCACCCAAACTCATGTCCATTGAGTCAGTGATGTCATCCAACCATCTCATCCTCTCTGGTCCCCTTCTCCTCCCACCTTTAATCTTTCCCAACGTTAGAGTCTTTTCAAATGAGTCAGTTCTTCATATCAGGTGGCCAAGTATTGGAGTTTCATTTTCAACATCAGTCCTTCAAATGAATGCTCAGGACTGATCTCCTTTAGAATGGACTGGTTGGATTTCCTTGCAGTCAAGGGACTCTCAAGAGTCTTCTCCAACACCACAATTCAAAAGCATCCATTCTTTGGTGCTCAGATTTCTTTATAGTCCAACTCTCACATCCATACATGACTACTGGAAAGACCATAGCCTTGACTAGATGGACCGTTGGTGGCAAAGTAATGTCTCTGCTTTTTAATGTGCTGTCTAGGTTGGTCATAACTTTTCTTCCAAGGAGTAAGTTCTTTCAACTTCATGGCTGTAGTCACCATCTGCAGTGACTTTGGAGCCCCCCCCCCCCCCACCAAAAAAAGTCTGCCACTGTTCCCACTGTTTCCCCATCTATTTGCCATGAAGTGATGGGACCAGATGCCATGATCTTAGTTTTCTGAATGTTGAGCTTGAAGCCAAACTTTTCACTCTCCTTTTTCACTTTCATGAAGAGGCTCTTTAGTTCTTCACTTTCTGCCATAAGAATGGTGTCATCTGCATATCTGAAGTTATTGACTGGACCCAGATTAATCACGTGTGTTAGTGGAGGTGGACCCAAAATCCTCAGCCCATTGATCAGAATACACATCTCAAATGACATTTAGTATTTGCACCATAATGTTGAAATTTAGAGTTATCCTTGCAAATATCAGATCTTAAATTATTATGATTGAAAACAACTGTTTATAGTTCAATATGTGTCTAAAGAGGAAGAAGATAAACTAGCAATAGAATTTTATACACCTCTGTTCTGATATGAACGTCATTTATCTTAATAATTATGAAGCTAAATCTTACTGATAGGTAATCATGTGATTAAAATGTGAGTAATAGTTACAAGAAAAATACAGCTATCATTGCAGAAATACTATTTTTGCTTTGATATGATACTGTTTCTTTTAAAACCTGTGATTTAAGAAACTACCCATTTGAAATGAGAAAATACCCATTTGATACATTCCTGTAGGAATTTTGCCTCTCTCAAAGCTTTTAACAATGATCATTTCTAAATCTGTTTCAAAAGCAGCAAAGAGAAGTTACTGTGCTTGGAGGAGGGTGGGTTCAAGCCCTCCCTGTCAGTAGGTAACTCTGTCATGGGATGCACTTAGGTTGAGGCCAGGAACCTGCCCTGACTGACACATTTCTTTGTAAGAGACTCCTCCTGACCTTTGAATGACTAAGTCTTTGATAACTGACCAGGAGAATTAATCTTACCTGCCCTCTTTCATTTTTCTCTTGGAATGGACTCTTTTCTGGAGTTTTTCTGGGTTTTGCATTCGAAGAGAGCCCTAAATGTCCAGCCTTACTTGTTCATTATATTTCTCGTTATTAATTATTCCAAAAAGAAGGTAGGGCTTCGGCTCAAGCTCTGTGAGGGTGGGGGTCCCTGACATATTTTCCATACTCAAAAGATGATCTAGTTGTAGCCAGGCATTCTGGGAATCAAACACTCAGAAGGACAATGCAGATAGTGGAGTGCAGTTTATTACACTGGCAGGCCCAAGGCAGAGTATCCTCTCAGCCAAGGACCCTGACCAGTTTTGGTGAAAACTTTATATACCCTAAGTGTACTTGCTCAAACCCACCTCCCCAAATTCCTTGAAACTAGTCTGGACAAGATAAAAGAGAGATATGATCAAAGTTAACCCATGATGCATGTGTCACAAGACTAGATAAACAGTGGATATTTATCAATAGGCCTGTGGTCATATCCCTATAAACATAGTGGAATCTATCACTTTATCCCATTACAGAAATAATTAGCATATTCTTTTAAGCGACGGAGAGTCCAAGTACAAGTTCTGAGGCTCTTTTATCCGGGGGATCTGGTTTTCCATTGACATGCCATTCCTATAGACACCAGGCACAAAGTTCAGAGTCCACTGGGAAGGGTGAACATACATGTAGCCTAATGTTTGCAGCCTGGCCTACGATGGAGTCCAGCTCTGTCTGTTTCTCCTTCAAGGTGACAGATGGAAGGCATTCAATAGGAGTTTATCTAGTCTATCAGTAAATTTCATTGCTTATTAATCCCTACATTTTTATGAACACGTTCCTGTCTTAGGTATTGCCAGTTCTTCAAGACCAAACTTCATCTTTGTCCTCTTTTATCTCCTCAAATGACCTCACCTCATTTAACTTTTCATTCTACCTTATGCCAAAATGTTGCTTCAATTATTACTCTTTTGATCTCAGAGTTTTCCTTGCAAAGGTTAATCCTCTACCTGTATTCAGTTTAATGTAGTCCCCCTTTGCTATAATAGACCTTATTCCAGTTTTCTTCTCTCAAGGTTTATTTTGTAATTCTGTCTAGTCTAGCTTGTCGTTCTTCCTACTATGCTTATTTTCTCCTAAAAAAAAGTTGCGTTCCTTCCAGAAACCAGTCCATCAAAGGATCTTGCCAGCAGCCACCCCTTCTCCTTTTGAATATACATCTTCCTTCGGTCACCATTCCTTGAAGAATACTACTGGTTTTGTGTCCCTCAATGTTGGGGTCCTTTAATGGACCGGAACCTGGTGGTCCAGAGTTGACGATGAGAAAGTGAAAGAAGGAAAGTGGCTGATATTCCCTGGGTTACACAGCCGGCCTTCATGCTCCAGGGAATCAGCCAGAAATAGAGAGAGAGAAAGAAAGACATGGATGCATGAGACAAGTGCTCGGGCCTGGTGCACTGGGAAGACCCAGAGGAGTCGGGTGGAGAGGGAGGTGGGAGGGGGGATCGGGATGGGGAATACATGTAAATCCATGGCTGATTCATGTCAGTGTATGACAAAGACCACTACAATATTGTAAAGTAATTAGCCTCCAACTAATAAAAATAAATGGAAAAAAAAAAAAAAAAGAAAGATACGGGGACCCAAACTCTGATGGAAGAAGGGAGCTTTGTTGAGTTCTATAAGAGTATATGTACCAGTAGCTTCTTTAGATAAAGATCAAGAGACCAGACTTTACAAGTTTACCAAGAAAGCAAAGAGCAATAGAGGCCCTAAGGCCAAAAGGTGATCCATATCTAAAGAGGCTTGTAAATAGTTACTTATCACCATATAGAAAAGCTAATGAAGGAAATGCATTGATTCCTCAGCCCTGGGAGAGGCTTGCCTCTCCTCTTAGGAACAGAGGATTCATGACAGATCCAAAACAGCACACAGGAAGCCTCCTGTTAAATGCTTCCTGACACCGCAACACTGAACAAATCTTAAAAATAGGGCTAATTCTCAAAACTCTAGTGTGTTTTGAATTCATCTCCTTATTTCATTTTATCTTTTCAGAGTTTCATTTTGAAATAATCACTTTTCTTTGACTAATACTTGACTTTTCCTTATTCTGGTCATCTCACTTTACTATTATCACTAATAAATCATTAACAAATACTACCAAAGACCTATACTGATATTTTGTCAAATTCATAAAGAATATCCACTTGCACTGAATTTTTGAAATAGGTACTATTTCAGTGCTAAATTGACTCTATTGACTAAAATGCTGTTTTAGTCAATATTTAACTTATCCTGGAGCTAGAAAAAAATTGTTATCATGGCATTATATTGGATTACAGAATGATTTGATATATAACTCAGTGTCTCAAAGACTCTAAGTGTATATATAGGAAACATGTTGTAACTTTAAGTACCCATTTTCTTATTTCAAGTATTTGTTGATTTTTGGTGATCAGGTAAAGGATTTGCTTAAAAGTTAATATTCTATACAAAGCATTTTGGATTTAGTTTTTTTATGTTTCATTACATTTCTTGAAAAAATATATTAACTAGCAACTTGGAATTATATGTCCACAGATAATTGTTTTTATTTTAACGCTTTAAGATTGTGAATTAATAATGCAGGGATGCTTAAGGTCAACAGGCAAATGAATGTGAACATTTGCACAGATTTCAAGTTTGGGACCAAATTCATTCATGTGATGACTATTTGCTACGTAGATCATGCAAATTATTCCCATCCAAAAGACAGAAATCTTTAGGATGGGTATTTTCTCTGAAATTTCAAAAATTGGGTGCAGGACTCAGGTTCATATATAATTTTTCATCTCATGAACTTTGATCAGTAGCAACTTGCTTGGGGGAATTTGTAAGCACAAATTCTAATTTCATTATATTAGTGACTCCATAGCTATTTTTTTTTTTTTTAATTAGCTATTTGGTTCTTAAAATTAGTCTTTTGAAGGGAATGTTTTCATTTTATAGCAACAGATGAACTTAAGAAGTGTAAAGGGTCAGTATTATTTTCACCTGAGGGAAAACCATCATATAAGATTGAATATGACCATAACACCAGCAAAAGTTACCAATGTTGAGGAAAATCAGAACACAAACACTCAATCTGTATAAATGGAGAATGGGATCCTAAACCAACCTACAAAGAAGGTAAACTCTGGTCTGTAATGTTTTCAAAAATTTATTCTATTTCTTTCTTACTTCTAAATGTAGTATCTTTGTTTCATTCAAGGAAATTTAGTTATCATTACAAATAATTTTCCATCCAAAATGCAACTTAGAAGCTAACCAAAACACTGTTTCTAAATATTAATTAATGTGCTTTAGTCAGCTATGTGACAAGTCACTCAGGGACTTTGTGACTTTAAATTTACATTTGGGCAAAAGATGTGCTCCTTTCCATGGGAAAGCCATTGCTTCTGATTTTGTGTATTACACATAAATGTGCTTATGCCTATGCTGAACTATTATATATTTGTGCATGTATCTATGTATCAATCTCTGCATCTATTTATACATGTATATATATATTTATGTATCTATCTAGTCATCTGTTTGTTTAGCTATCTTGTAAAGTCTTGAGTCATATTGACACCACGAATTCCAATTGAATAGGTTCATTTCAGTTTTCCACTTTTCAGATCTGTATTTCTCTTCTTCAACTCTATGACATCTTGATTCCCTACCCACAATACTTTACCAATTTCTACAAGCCTGGAATACTCAGAAAGAAGCTTCAAACCGATATAAAACTAAGTCTACCATCTAGTATTCAACCTCTTATAGTTCTTCCTTATATACAGTTCCCTATATAAAAATTATACCACAGTAAATCTGTTAATGAAGAATAAATTATTTAGAAAAACATAACTATTTGGGAGTTAAACAACAATCTTCTAAAAAACTGCCATTTCAATACAAAATGTATACTGTGTATTATGGGCTTCCCTGGTAGCTCAACTGGTAAAGAATCTGCCTGCAATGTGGGAGACCTGGGTTCAATCCCTGGTATGGGAAGATCCCCTGAAGAAGGACATGGCAGCCCACTCCAATATTCTTGTCTGGAGAATCCCCAAGGACAGAGCAGTCCATGGGGTCACAAAGAGTTGGACACGACTGAGTGACTAAGCACAGCATTGTATATTATACATTATATATCTATGATTGCTTAGTTCTTGTGAATTAATGTTTTTTTACAATTATAAAAATATTTTTTAATTTTGTCATACACCTTGTCTGGAAATATATTAACTTATTAAATATAGTTAATTTTAAAACAATTTATTATTTCATATGATGAAGGAATTCCCAACAAATTTCAGGAAATTCATGTCTGAAAATTATTCTAAATTAATAGCAAATATAAACTTAAAAGAGAGCTCACTACACAATTGCATCTTTAAGGAAACAAGTATCATTTACAGGTGATGAAGTACATATGTTCTACATTTTCTTTTAGAAACTTTATAGTTTTATGTGAATATATTTAAGTATATTATCTATCTTATGTTAACATTTGAGAAGTGCATAAAGTAGGAGTTGATTTTTATGGATGGATTGTCAATTATTTTACCAATATGTGTGGAGAAGACTTTGAAATGAAAATCAGTTAGCTATGAAAATGTTGATTTATTTCTGAACTTTTGACTGTCATTTATCTATCTTCACTCTTGCCAAATTACCTTCATAACTAGCTTTTTAGTAGACTGGAATTCTGGTTGCTGTTTCCAAGTTCCTCTCACTCAAAATTACTTTAGTTATTCTGGTCTTTAACATAGAAATTTCAGGGAAAACATACATTTTAAAAATTAAAATACTGGTTTGTGTATGGAGAGGGATGGCTTTGTAATGAGAAATAAATTATGGAGAATTGACATCTTTAGCATATTGAATTTTCAAATCATAAGCACAGTATGTCTCTTTATTTCTGCTTCTGTTTTTCCAGACATACCAGTAGGCTTCAATGGGGGCTCAGGCAGTAAAGAATCTGCTTCCAATGTGGGAGATCCAGGTTCAATCCCTGGATTGGGAAAATCCCCCAGAGAAAGGAATGCCTATCCACTCCCCAAGTATTCTTGCTTGTAGAATCCCACGGTCAGAGAAACCTGGCAGGCTGCAGTCCATGGGGTTGGAAATAGTCTGACACAACTGAACACACACAACATCTGATAAGCAATTTGCTTCTTTGAAACATTCCCTTGATGAAGAACTCCATTTCTTTAATAGGGAGTATGCTGTTCACATTTTCTACATTGTCTTATCACTGTGTCAAAGTTGTATTTTTCAAGAAATATCTCCATTTTACCTAACTTATGAAATTGATTGATGTAAAATCATTTCTAATAGTCACTGAACCTTCTATTTTTCTTTTAATTCTATAATATATTTTTTGCTTCTTTCATTCTTGGTATTGATAGTTGTTTCCCTCCTTAATTTTGAGATCAGAGTTTTATTTTTCAATATTATTATTTTCAAATAACCATTTTTAACACTCCTAATTTCCTCCATATTCTCTCTTCTCTAATTTTTCTTTGTTAATATTTATGATTTCTAGTTATGCTAATTTCTTCTGTTTTCTCTTTTCTATTAATCTTTCTCAATTTTTTCTCTTTTGTGGATTTAATTTTCCTTTTTTCTAATCACTTGATTTTAATTTTACTCTCTCATTTCTAAAGATATAAAATTAAAACCTTGACTTAAACCATCCTACATTTTAAAATGCAAACCTGTACAACTACCTTTTTTCACTTCTAAGTATTGCTTTACCTGTGCCACAAAAATTATAAATATATATCACTTTTATTTTCATTTGATTCTATGTGAAATATTTTCTAATGTTCCCAGTGACTTCTTTGACATGACAGTTGTTTAGAAGTGTGTTTTTTATTTTTTATTTATTAATTTATTTTTTCATTTATTTTTTATTAGTTGAAGGCTAATTACTTTACATTTCTGCTTTATTGACTATGCCAAAGCCTTTGACTGTGTGGATCACAATAAACTGTGGAAAATTCTGAAAGAAATGGGAATACCAGACCACCAGACCTGCCTCTTGAGAAACCTATATGCAGGTCAGGAAGCAACAGTTAGAACTGGACATAGAACAACAGACTGGTTCCAAATAGGAAAAGGAGTACATCAAGGCTGTATATTGTCACCCTGTTTGTTTAATTATATGCAGAGTACATCATGAGAAACGCTGGGCTAGGGGAAGTATAGGCTGGAATCAAGATTGCCGGGAGAAATATCAGTAACCTCAGATATGCAGATGACACCATCCTTGTGGCAAAGAGTGAAGAGGAACTAAAAAGCCTCTTGATGAAAGTGAAAGAGGAGAGTGAAAAAGTTGACTTAAGGCTCAACATTCAGAAAACTAAGATCATGGCATCTGGTCCCATCACTTCATGGGAAATAGATGGGGAGACAGTGGAAACAGTGTTAGACTTTATTTATTTATTTTTTTTTGGGGGGGGGGCTCCAAAATCACTGCAGATGGTGACTGCAGCCATGAAATTAAAAGATGCTTACTCCTTGGAAGGAAAGTTATGACCAACCTGGATAGCATATTAAAAAGCAGAGACATTACTTTGCCAACAAAGGTCCGTCTGGTCAAGGCTATGGTTTTTCCAGAGGTCATGCATGGATGTGAGAGTTGGACTGTGAAGAAAGCTGAGCGCACAAAAATTGATGCTTTTGAACTATGGTGTGGGAGAAGACTCTTTAGAGTCCCTCGGACTGCAAGGAGATCCAACCAATCCATCCTAGAAGAGATCAGTCCTGGGTGTTCATTGGAAGGACTGATGCTGAAGCTGAAACTCCAGTACTTTGGCCACCTCATGCGAAGAGTTGACTCATTGGAAAAGACCCTGATGCTGGGAGGGATTGGGGGCAGGAGGAAAATGTGACGACAGAGGATGAGATGGCTGGATGGCATCACCGACTCGAAGGGCATGAGTTTGAGTAAACTCCGGGAGTTGGTGATGGACAGGGAGGCCTGGCATGCTGCGATTCATGGGGTCGCAAAGAGTCGGACACGACTGAGCGACTGAACTGAACTGAATTACTTTATAATATTGTAGTGGTTTTTTCCATACATTGAAATGAATCAGCCATGGATTTACATGTGTTCCCCATCCTGATCCCCCTTCCCACTTCTCTCCCCTTCCCATCCCTTTGGGTCTTCCCAGTGCACCAGCCCTGAGCACCCTATCTCATGCACTGAACCTGGACTGGTGATCTGTTTCACAAATGGTAATATACATGTTTCAATGCTATTCTCTCAGATCATCCCACCCTGGCCTTCTCCCACAGAGTCCAAAAGTCTGTTCTATACATCTGTGTCTCTTTTTCTGTCCTGCATATAGGGTTATCATTACCATCTTTTCAAATTCCATATATATGCATTAGTATACTGTATTGGTGTTTATTTTTCTGGCTTACTTCACACTGTATAATGGGCTCCAGTTTCATCCATCTCATTAGAACTGATTCAAATATATTCTTTTTAATGGCTGAGTACAATGGAATATTATTCAGCCATTAAAAAGAAGTTTGTTTTTTAATTCTCACATATTTATGATTTTCTAAATAATTTATTCTCCATTAACAACTATAACTGTAATATTATTTTTATTTGGAGAACTATATGTATTTACTGTATACAGTTTGTGAGTATCATGGGTGTTTGCATAGATAATTTATTCTTATTGATTTCTAATCTAATTCACTTTTCATAGAAACACTGTAAATTTTTAATATTTTGAAATTTATTCTTTCTTTGTTGCACAGCATGTTGTCTATTTTTGTGATGTATCCATTTTCTTGCAAAGTATATGCATATTCTAGTTGCTTGATCAGGTTAACATGATTCATAGTGTTCTGAAAATGTATCTATGCCTTAAAATGTTTATTTCTAGTTGTAGTATCAGTCAGAGGAGGAAGGCCCTCAGAATTGCTAACAAGGGTTGTGGATGTGTCTATTTCTTTTTTCATTTCTATTCATCCTTGTTTCATGTATCTTAATATATTTTTAGATACATTATACATTTATAATTGCTTAGTCCTTGTGAATTAACTTTTTATAATGATAAAATATGTGTTCTTATTTTTCATAATATGCTTTCTCTGGAAGTATACATTAACTTATTGAAACATAGTTAACTAATTTAAAACATGATTTTCATGTGAAAATCATAAATTTCAAGTAATCAATGTCCTCTAATTATTCTCTATATATTAAAAGCAATTGCAAAATTAGAAGAGAGTTAACTACATGACTTATATACTCATATCACAAATCTTAAAAATTAAAAAAAATTCTGATTTATTAACAGAAAATATGTTAAATTAAGTAAAATGAAAACAGTATACTTTGAAATCTATGGTATACAGCAAAACCAAAGATATCAATAGATTAAAACATGCTTTACCAAAAAATGGAAATTAAGTAATAGGAAGTGCAATCTAGAAACTAGAAAAGAACATACACCCAAAGAACATAAAGGAAAGAAAAAAATAAAATTAAAATTGAAAAGTCATTTTTATAATAAGATTAAAAGCATAAATAGCTGATTTGCAAAATATTCTGTTTACAAGGAAATGTCATGGATAGACCGAATTTTCAAGCCTTTTTAACAAGTACGAAGATTATCAGTGAAAGGTTGTTGCTGAACGATAAGACGCCGGGATTCTTGGCCTCCGGAGGAGACGAATTCAATCCGGGGCCAGAGACGAGGCTGGATCGCTCAGAGATTTTGTGTAATAAAGTTTTGTTAAAGTATAAAGGAGATAGAGAAAGCTTCTGACATAGGCATCAGAAGGGGGCAAAAGAGTACCCCCCTGCTAGTCTTTAGCTGTATGTTATATAGTCACTCACAGTCTGTTAATGAAAAAAAAGGAATGTCATAAAACTTAGAATGGCACCAGATAATTCATCCCTGGCCATAAAACAATTGACTTGAATTTTGTAGAAGGGCAGAATACCAACAAATAGTTTCGTTTACATAGATTAGGGGGACAGTACCTGAGTAATTAAGTTAGGCCGTTTGGTGGAACCAACTTGAAGATAGAGTCTGGGATACATTAACATAGCTTAAGACAACATCTCCATAAGAAAAATAAATGTATTGGTTAACTCAAGGTTTGAGAGTAGTTAGCTTTAGGTGAGACCAGGTGTCCCGACAACACAGCATTTTAAGAGAAACCTCCTTTTAAATTTGTATAGAGAAGGAAAAACATATCGCTGGTTTGTTTCTTCCTGCCGCTTAACAGAGATAAAAATGTCTGGCACTTGCAGCCTCTTTCCTCCATTTGGAGACCCCCTGGCCTTCCTGCCTGTTACCCTCTCATTAGGACAAAAATGTTTAAACATCAGACACAAAAGAAAATAACTTGTAGAGAATACACATCATAAAAATGTCAAGATAGTTAAAACAGAAATAAGAAAAATATTTTTATGAAATATAAAATGCTTCTATTGAATTACATCAAAATAGAAAATCTGATGATATTACTAATGAATAAATTGTATTTCATCAAATATTTCCCTTAATTCAATACAAATTGTTGGATACCTGAAAGGATTTATAAGACTTTCCAGTCTATACTTGCATAAGGCTTCTAATGAAATAAAAGTGCAGTATGACAGGAGAAAGCAAAACCAAGGAGTCATAGAGGGCTCCAAAATCTTCCAGGTGTATTCATGCAGTCTTCCTTCAGCTGAGCAGAACATGTTTTGTCTTCAGATTATGAATTGGATATCTGAGGTATCTCTATTTGAAGGTCTCAGATACAGTTTACAGAGGGATATTTTATACCCTCTGGTCATGTACCAAAAGCCAGTCTTGCTGATCTGTTAAAGTAGGTGCATTCATCAATGTATATATATACTTTAACAGTGCAGGCAAACTAGTTGTACCTCCAGGAGAGTACTGAACTGTAAACAATACACTCTAAAATCCAGTGAACATATCTGATTCTTACTTTGGTCAAGAATATGTATCAGATTAATTGATTGTTAACTAAATGTAGTTTCTTTTCTGGCTAACCAGCTCCCACAGGTAGAAAATCTTGTGAGTGCTTCAATCCAATTCCAATATATCTGATCATGGATACCCGTTTTAAGAAAAAGACCTTGATATCAATTCTTCCTTACTGCCTATAATTGAGTGAGAAATTCACTTAGAACTTCCTAAATGTTACAAATAATTAAAATCAGTTTTATATAAAGCATGTAAGATTGACCACAGGAAGGACAAAAGGAAGAAACTACAAGAAAATCACAAGCTGTGAACCAAATGTGATATATTAAAGTGCTAAGTAAGCTTAAAAATTTACTTAAGAGGGTCATATTGTTAATCATTTAAGATATATTTTTAGAGCTTTCTGTTTATTTAAAATTACTCCTTTAATACTTAACATAATTTTTAATCAATAAATCAATTTTAATATTTTCAGAAGCACAAATACCCACCTCCACCTAAGATTCCAAATGTTCAAGATTTGAAAAATACAGTGAAATATCAGGATGGAGAAAAAATATCTATTCTATGTAAAGAAAAATATCTAATTCAAGATGCCAAAGAAATTGTGTGCAAGGATGGGAGATGGCAGTCAATTCCACTTTGCATTGGTAAGTAGTGCATAAGTTTGCTTTAAACATTCTTTAAAGAAGATTAATACTCCTCTAAGCTTTGTATCCTTCTGTGGTGGCTTGGCGATAAAGAAACCTCTTGCAATACAGTAGATGCAGGAGACAAGGAGTCAAATCCTAGGTCAGGAAGATCCCCTGCAGGAGATAATGGCAACCCAGTCCAGTGTTCTTGCTGGGGCAATCCCATGGACAGAGGAACCTCGTGGGTGCAAAGATTTGGACATGATTAAGAGACTGAGTTCGCATGCAAGCTTTGTATGGATCAGCAAGATGAAGACCTCTCTATCTCTTCCAATTCATCTTGAAACAGTAAATCACACTTTAGGTATATAAACTGATGAACCCTCTCTCACTTCTGATGTGAAACACAGACAAACTCTCTGGGCTACTGTGTAAATAACAGGTAAAATTTATATCTATGCAAATTTTATTTCTAATGATCAAAAGGACAAGAATGAAGGGCAACTGGGCTGCCCAACCGGGGAATCATCGTCCTGAAAGATAAGCCCCAGAAATTCTGGCCTAAAAGTCCAGTGTAACTTGTGCACAAGAAAGCCAGAGGGCCATAGGAAACAGAGCTTCTGTTCTTTAAAGGCACACAGAAGTCTCACGTGCTCTGTGACCCAGTGAAGAGGCATCAGTGGGAAAGAGGCTTGGGTTAGACTAATTTGCTTATCTTTGTGAAAGTCCTAGAGAGATAGGAGACAACTGGGATCATAGATGTTGGTGCCAGCCATCGTGAGAGACAAGTGCCACTTTAGAGTTCTCCCCAACACACACACACATAGCTTACTAGCACCAGAGGCTTAACAACTCACCAACATGACAGCACCAGCCCCAGACTCCACTGGGCTCCACAGCTGCTACACCTGCATCTCACCCTGCTCTTGGGTGTGATATCAGCCCAAGTATGCTTAGGGCCTGAAGCCAGCTTCATCAGCACTTCATCCTGCCTATGAGTGGGCTGGCAGTCACCACAAGAGGCAGAGTCTAGCAGCCAACTGGGGAGGGGTGGGAGCCTTGCCTACCAGTGCACACAGTTTAGTTAGCCTTGATACAACAGAATTGCTCCCCTATAGCATGTAGATCTGCTGCCCAGATCCTACAGAGAGGAGCATTCTGCTGGGCCCCAAAGACTTCTCCTACATAAGACCACTTGTCCAAGATCAAGAACATACCTAATGCTTAGAAATAAACAGGTAAAATGAGGAGATAAAGAAATGCATTTCAAATGAAGGAACAAGACAAAAATCTCAGGAGAAAAAAAAAACAACAACAACACTAAACAAAGTTAAGATAAGCAATCTACCCAATAAAGCATTCAAGGTAATGATCATAAAGATGTTCAATTGACTCTAGAGAAGAATGGATGAAAACAGTAGGAATTTTAAAAATAAGAAAATATAAGGAAGAACTAAACAGAGCTGAAGGATACAATAGCTGAAATGAAAAATACACCAGAGAAAATCAGCAGTAGGTTAGGGGATTCAGAAGAATGAATCAGAGACCTGGAAGATAGGATAGTGGAAGCTTCCCAAACAGCATAGGAAAAAGAAAAAAGAATTTTAAAAATGAGGATAGGTTAAGGGACATGTGAGGAAACATCCAGTGTAGTACCTTTCTCATTATAGAGAGAGACAGAGTCTTATTTGAAGAAATAATAACTGAACCTTTCTAACCTCAGGAAGGAAACAGTCTTCCAGGTCTAGAAATCAGAATCCCCAAAATAAATGAACCCAAATAAGTCCACATCAGGACACATTATCATTTAAATGGGAAAAAAAATGTTATTGTTATTCAGTTGCCAAGTCATGTCTGACTCTTCACAACCCCATGGACTGCAACATGTCATGCTTCCCTGTCTCTTACTGTCTCCCAAAGTTTGCCCAAGTTCATGTCCATTGAATCGATGATGTCATCCAACCATCTCATCCTCTGTCACCCTCTTCTCCGTCAAGAGAGAAACCACTAATTACACACAAGGGGAACTTTACGAGTAACAGCAGCTTCTGAAGAATCTTGTCAGATCACAAGGGACTGGTACAACATACACAAAGTGATGAAGGGAAAAAAACTTACAACCAAGACTACAGTATCCAGGAAAAGCATATTTCAGCCATAGTGTGATGTCCCTTCACACCTGTCATAAGGGCTATCATGAAAAGAACATCAAGTGTTTGCAAAGATATGGAGAAAAGGGAATCTTTGTGCACTGTTGGTGGGATTGGAAATTGGTAGTGTCACTATGGAAAAGAGCATGGAGTTTCCTTTAAAAATTAAACATAGAACTGCCATATGATCCAGCAATTCCACTTCTGGGTATTTATTCAGAGGAACCAAAAACACTAATCTGAAAAGATATATGGACTCCAATGTTCATTTCAGCATTATGTACAATAACCAAGGCTAGGAAGCAACCTGAGTCCACTGATACATGAATAGATAAAGTAGATGTTTTACATATACACACAAAATGAACTATGACTGAGCCATAAAATATGAAACGTTTCCATTTGCAGCAATATGAATGTGTCTAGGATGTATTATTCTAAGTAGGTAAGATATAAAAAGACAAATGCCACATAATCTCACTTGTTTGTGGAATCTAAAAATAAAACAAAATCAACAGAAAACAGGCTCATACAGACACAAAAAAATTAATGTTGTTGCAAGAAGGGAGGTGGGGTTGGAAAAATAGTTGCAGGGGATTTAGAAATACAAACTCCAGTTATGTCGTAAAGGAACCAGAGGGATGTAATATACAGGATACAGAATATGGTCAATAATACTGTAATAAATTTATTAGGGACAGGTTGTTACTAGATATACTGGTAGTCATTTTATAATGTATATAAAAGCAAAATGATTTTATAACATATTTGAAGCTAGCATACTGTTATACATCCAATATTTCAATAAAAAATTTATTTAAAAAAGGATAAAGGGAGATATTGAACAAGTGGATAGTAGCATATATAGTGTTTGTGGAGGCAAATAGCTTTCAAGTTTCAAATACTTGCCAGTTTTTAAATTCTTTAACTGGTTCAAATTGTTCTTATATTAAAATCTAAAGTAATATTTGATTGTATTAATATTTTTAATTTAAAGATTATATTTGTACTTTACTCTTTGATCTCTGTACTTCGTATAGGAAAAAAATGGATATTCTCAACCACCTCAAATAGACTATGGAGCCATTAAATCATCTAACTCTGCAGACAAAAGGGGAGAAATACATGAACAAAGGCTGTATGCACGCAGCACGAAGTTAAGTTATACTTGTGATGAAGGCTTCAGGATATCTGAAGATGTGATAACATGCCATATGGGAAAGTGGAGCTCTCCACCTCAGTGAGTAGGTGAGGACACTATGCAAACCAAATTTCTATTTTCAGTACCACTTATGGGAACAAATCAATTGTCATCAGAGTCATGAGGCAGAATCCTTTAGATTTCTAAATATATCAGACTGCTTTTCTATTTATAGATCATTAATATATTAAAATAAAATTATATATTTATATAATTAATCAATGATAAAGAAGTTGTGGTACATATAGTAGTGTAAGTTTCCATGTTACTCTGTCCATACATCTCACCCTCTCCTCCCCTCTCCCTATGCCCATAAGTCTATTCTCTAGGTCTGTTTCTTCACTGCTGCCCTGTAAATAAATTCTTCAGTACCATTTTTCTAGATTTGGTATATGTGTGTTAGAATATGATGTTTATCTTTCTTCTTCTGACTCACTTCACTCTGTATAATAGGTTCTAGGTTCATCTGCCTCTTCAGAACTGACTCAAATGTGTTCCTTTTTATGACTGAGTAATATTCCATTGTGTATATGAACCACAACTTCTTTATTCATTCATCCGTCGATGGACATCTAGGTTGCTTCCATGTTCTAGGTATTGGAAATAGTGCTGCAATGAACAATGGGATACATGTGTCTTTTTCAGTTTTGTTTTCCTCAGGGTATATGCCTAGGGGTGGGATTCCTGGGTCATATGGTGGTTTTATTCCTAGTTTCTTAAGGAATCTCCATACTGTCTTCCATAGTGGCTGTATTAATTTACATTCCCACCAACAGTGCAAGAGTGTTCTCTTTTTTCCACACCCTCTCCAGCATTTATTGTTTGTAGACTTTTTGATGAGAGTTATTCTGACCAGTGTGAGGTATGACCAGTGTGAGGTATCATTGTAGTTTTGATTTGCATTTCTCTAGTAATGAGTGATATTGAGTATCTTTTCATGTGTTTGTTAGCCATCTGTATGTCTTCTTTGGAAAAATGTCTGTTTAGGTCTCTTCCCCACTTTTTGATTGGGTTGTTTGTTTTTCTGGCATTGAGTTGTATGAGCTGCTTGTATATTTTGGAAATTAATCCTTTGTCAGTTGTTTCATTTGCTATTATTTTCTCCTGTTCTGAGGGTTGCCTTTTCACCTTGCTTATAGTTTCCTTTGCTGTGCAAAAGCTTTTTAAGTTTAATCAGGTCCCACTTGTTTACTTTTGTTTTTATTTCTGTTACTCTAGGAGGTGGGTCATAGAGGATCTTGTTTTGGTTTATGTCATCAAGTGTTCTGCCTATGTTTTCCTCTAAGAGTTTTATAGTTTCTGGTCCTACATTTAGGTTTTTAATCCATTTTGAGTTTATCTTTGTGTCTGGTGTTAGGAAGTGTTTAATTTCATTCTTTTACATGTAGTTGTCCAGTTTTCCCAGCACCTATTTTTAAAGAGGCTGTCTTTGCCCCATTGTATATTGTTGCCTCCTTTGTCAAAAATAAGATGCCCATAGGTGCATGGGTTTATTTCTGGGGTTTATTTCTATCTTATTCCATTGGTCTACACTTCTGTTTTTGTGCCAGTACCATGCTGTCTTGATGACTGTACTTTGTAGTATAACCTGAAGTCAGAAAGCTTGATTCCTCCAGTTCCATTCTTCTTTCTCAAGACTGCTTTGGCTATTCGGGTTTCTTTTGTGTTTACATATGAATTGTGAAAATTTTTGTTTTATTTCTGTGGAAAATGCCATTGGCAATTTGATAGGGATAGCATTGAATCTGTAGATTGCATCTGGTAGTATAGTCATTTTCACAATATTGATGCATCCTATCCAGGAACATGGAATATCTCTCCATCTGCTTATGTCATCTTTGATTCCTTTCATCAATGTCTTATAATTTTCTGTGTACAGTTATTTTGTCTCCTTAGGTAAGTTTATTCCCAGGTATTTAATTCTTTTTGTTGCAGTGGTGAATGGGATGAATTCCTTACTTTCTCTTTCTGATTTTTCATTGCTAGTATATAGAAATACAAGTGATTTCTGTGTATTGATTTTGTATCCTGCAGCTTTGCTAACTTCACTGATTAGCTCTAGTAATTTTTTGATACTATCTTTAGGGTTTTCTATGTACAGTATCATGTCATCTGCAAACAGTGAGAGCTTTACTTCTTCTTCTCCAGTATGGATTCCTTTTATTTCTTTTTCTTCTCTGATAGCTGTAGCTAAGACTTCCAAAACTATGTTGAATAATAGTGGTGAAAGTGGACATCCTTGTATTGTTTCTGATCTTAAGAGGAATGCTTTCAGTTTTTCACCATTGAGAATAATGTTTGCTGTAGTCTTATCATATATTGCCTTTACTGTGTTGAGGTAGGTTCCTATTATGCCCATTTTTGAAGAGTTTTGTTAATAAATGGGTGCTGAATTTTGTCAAAAGCTTTTTATGCATCTATTGAGATGATCCTATGGTTTTTATCTTTTGATTTGTTAGTATGGTGTATCACATTGATTGATCTGCATATATTGAAGAATCCTCGCATCCATGGAATAAACCCAACTTGATCATGGTGTATGAGTTTTTTTTGAGGTCTTGCTGAATTCTGTTTGCTAAAATTTTGTTGAGGATTTTTGCATTTATTTTTATCAGTTTTATTGGCCTGTAGTTTTCTTTTTTTGTATTGTCTTTGTCTGGTTTTGCTTTCAGGGTGATGGTGGTCTCGAGAAGGACTTTGGAATTGTTCCTTCCTCTGCAATTTTTTGGCAGAGTTTTAGAAGTATAGGTATTAACTCTTTGCTAAATGTTTGACATTATTCTCCTGTGAAGTCATCTGGTCCTGGGCTTTTGTTTTGGGGGAGATTTTTTATCATAGCTTCAATTTCAGTGCTTGCAATTAGATTATATTTCATAGCACCAATCAAATTGATAACTACAATGGGGGGGGGGAAATCCAAAAGATTCTACAAAACTAGTCAAAACATAAGAATAATAAATGTTTTTCATGAGTCAGTGCTGTCAAAGTCCTTTCCCTCTCTAGGAGTCACAGTCCACCTCACTTCCCTAGGATGCCCTCCAACTCTGTACTGATCTCTGGACCTGTTGTGAGGGCATCTCAGATTCTAATCTGGTCTTACTCTTGTGTATTCTTGCCTCCAACATCTACAGCTATCAGAACTAGTCCATTTTCTTTTGTGGGAGCTCTCAATGTCTTTTCATATGTTCCATAGATGCAGAGTCTGCCTAGTTGATCATGTGGATTTAATGTGCAGGTTGTACAGCTGGTGGGAAGATTTTGGGTCTTCTTCCTTTGCCACACTACCCCTGGGTTTCAACTATGGTTTTATTTCCACCTCTGCTTGTGGGTCGTCCACTGGGGTTTGCTCCTGAGGCTGCCCTGGAGGACTTGGCCCCTGTGAGGGCCAGATGTGGATGGTGCAGCTGCTTGGGTCACAGGGGTTCTGGCAGCACCAGGTACTCAGGGGAGTTGGCATATAGGGCAGCAGGAAATATGGTGCTCTAGAAGGGTATAGCAACTAGTATTGGCCAGTACACTCCAATATTCTTGCCTGGAGAACCCCCTACAGAGAAGCCTGGCAGGCCACAGTCTACAGGGTCACAAAGAGTTGGACCTGACCGAAGCGACCCTGTGCGCATAGCCCAAGATTTTTTTGCCTGTGGCATCTCTGCCCCAGAGAGAGTTGGGCATGAAGGTCGTGCAGCTGCTTGGCTTGCAGGGACCCTGGTAGGCCCAAGTGTGCAGAGTGTGTGTATTTTTTTTATTGAATCGACTGGTTTAAATCGTCTGTAGATGAGATAACCATAAGAATATCTTAATGAAAAAATTATCAGATAGTCACCTAAAAGGAGAAAATGAATAGTTTTCTACATCTCTTGAGTGCCACAGTGCAAAAAGTCATTGTATAGATTATGGGTCATATGAATATGCTCATGAAAATGTGAATAGAAAATATGTCACAGAAAAGCTAGATTATAGCTCCAGAATGTTTAGAAGAGTCTTACTTGTATTATGAGGAAACTTGGGGAACATCATTATTTTCATAATTTTACATATGGTGATGTTTTTCAGATTCAAACCTCATTTTAAATACATTCAGTTGACTGTTTTCCAGTTACAGCTTAATAAAGCATTAATATCACTGTTAGTTTCAGGTTTTTAAAAAATAAGCTATAGGTAGCAGATATATTTTCCTTTTACAAAATGTGGAAAATACTCTTAGTTTCCAGTGTAATGCCAATACATTTAAAGTTATTTTCAGAGATCAATGAAAATGTTGAAAACCTTGAAAAAACTTGTCACTTTTATTTTTAAACTTATGTTTTCACTAGTTACCTATTTTTTTTACACAATAGTGTATATATATCAAGATCAATCTCCCAATTTATCCCACCTCCCCTCAGTATCCATACTTCTATTCTCTATGCCTGTGTCTCTATTTCTGCTTTGCAAATAAGTTCATCTGTGGCATTTTCTATATTACATGTATAAGCAATATTATACAATATTTATTTTTCTCTTTCTGACTTGCCTTACTCTGTATGACAGTCTCTAGGTCTATCCACATCTCTGCAAATTGCACAACCCTATTCCTTTTTATGACTGAGTAACACTTCATTGTATATGTGCACCACATCTTCTGCATCCTTTTTACTGTTGATGGGCATTTAGGTTGGTTCCATGTCCTGGCTGTTGTACATAAAATAAATAACTAATGAGAAACTACTGTATAGCATAGGGAGCTCCACTCAGTGCTCTCTGGTGACTGAAATAGGAGGGAAATCCCCAAAAGGGGGATATAACATATAACTGACTCAATTTATTGACAGCAGAAGCTAACACAACATTGTAAAGCAACTACACTCTAATAAAAATTAATAAAAAGCAAAAAATTAAATTATATAAATGTATCAAGTAGCTAAGTCATATTAAAAACAAAAATTTTATTCCAAAATTATAAACTTGTAAGTTCTTCATCATGATGTTTTTGTCTGTCATTTTCTTTAATAATCCATTCATCTTCAAGTTCTTGTAAATGAAACCTCTAATGAGTTTTATGATACGTCACAAAATACAAGGAGTGAAAAGAATATGCATCATTCTGCATTATTCATCTCATAATTTGTTCAGTTTTATTTAAGTCCGTTTGACAATTTTCTTTGTGAACAACATTTACAACACAATGAAGCTTACCGTCCAGTCCTAAGTGTCACAATTAAAAGCAGCTCAGGCCCAAGGTCACTTATAAAAAGGGCTCCATCACCAGTGTTCTTTCTGAGGAGCAGGCAGACACGTTATTTAATTCAGTTTTTCCTGATTCCCAGTTATACAGGAGACGGTTTATTAATCAGTTAGAGATAGGACTATAGGCATGTTTCTAACCAAGAGAGACAGCAGAAGAGGAGTGTGCAAGCATGAAAGAGAAATGGGAAACTGACAAATCTTCACTTATACTCCAGTGGAACATTTGTCTTCTCATTAAAAAGTGAATTCTTGCTAAAAGTAGTCTTAAAGCTAAATGTTCTGAATATTTATGAACAGTTATTTTTAATAATTGATAGGTATTTCAAAATCATAGATTTCTTAGGGGATCTACTTCTCCATGTGATAGAAACAGAAAGTCATCTTTTCCTCAATTGAAACTGAAAAGTACAGCAATGGACTAGTCACCTGTGTTTGTGATCCATTCACATTGCTGAATGACACTTATCCTATTATATGTGCTGAAAATTGCAAAATCTCAGGGTAAAGTAACATCATTTCAAATCTCCAACAGCGTTGGAAACACACACTGGAATATTAACTAAAAGGAATGAGGCTAAATTGGTAGTTGATTCTCAACATGGATGCAACAGAATAGTGGAGGGAAAAAAATCTAACATTACAGCATATTACAGCATTGCAGTGTTCTGAATATGACTGCACATTTACATTTACTTAAGTAGTTTGTATCTTCATGATATTAATTAACATTCTTTTACTTCAGCTTGAATACCTCCTTTTGGTGTTTCTAGTGAAGAATGTCTAGTTGTGTTCAATTCCCTCAGTATGTGTTGCTCTGGGGAAGTCTTCATCTTCTATTCATTCCTGAAGGATATTTTCCAGATAAAGTATTTTTGGTTGGCAGTTTTCAGTTTCAGCACCTGCAATATGTAATCCCTTTTTCTCCTGGCCTGTTAGGTTTCTGCTGAGAAATCTGCTTAAAGTCTTATTACTTTGTAAGTTCCAAGGTTTATTTTCTCATGATGCTTTTAAAACATTTCTTTTTCTTTGATTGTTGCATCTTTATTATAATGTGTATTGGGGAGGAACTTTTTATATTGGTTTTGTCTGGTCACCTAAAAACCTCATGAATTTAGACATGCAAGCTCTTGATTTGGGAAGTTTTCAGCCATTCTTTCTTTAAATATGCTTTCTCCCCCCATATCCCTCTTTTCTCCATTTAGAACATTAATAATTCGCAAACTGGCTTTGCTGATGATGTACCATAGATCTTGTAGCTTTTCTCCATTTTTTTTCATTTGTTTTAAAGTTTTTTGAGGGGTGTGTGTCTTGATTTTTTTTCTCCTATGAATGGATAACTTCAATGTATCTGTCGTCTATCTCACAGACTCCACTTGTTTTATCCTGTGGTCAATGCTCTATAATGCATTTTCATTTCATCCTTGGATTCTTTAGCACTAGAATTTCTGTTTGGTGGTTTTTTTTTTTTTAATTTTTCTTTCTTTTAATTAAACTGCTCATTTTGTTCATGTATTTTTTTTCCCTGGTTTTCTTCAATTGTCTTCCTGTATTTTTTTCCAGCACACTGAGTTATTTAAAGCAGCTTATTTGAATTCTCCAATGGATAAATCACAAACCTCCAATCTCGGGGTGAATCCTGGTATCTTGTTCTTTTGATTTCATGTTCCTTAACATCTGTTTTGTGTTTGCAGTGAAAGAACTAGTCTCCTTTCTGAGAGAGACAACTTTCTTCAGCTCTGTTAGATATTCCAAGTATGTCTCAGTTCTATGCGGACACCTGCTCATGCTGCTTCTTCATCTTTTGGTAGAATTTCTGAGCTCATGTTCCTTGTCTAGATGCTACAATGCACTGGGATGGGTTCTGACAGCCTCTGAAGATAGCACTACTTCCTAATTTTCTGTTCTCTTCCTGGCCCAAAGATTTGACCCAAATTTCTGTGCATGCTCAGGAGCTGTCCATCAGAGTTTCTTTTGCCTATAATATTAGTTGTGCCTACAGGAGACACACCATGGTAAGGGAGGTGGGGATGAGTGAGGGAGACAAAGCATTCAAGGGACCAGTGAAGGTGAGGCAATCCCAGCAGCTTTTGAGTGAGTGCTCTGATGGAGTCGACAGTGAGGTTAGTAGGATCAGCCTCCCTTCAATACTCTGTAAGTGTCCTGTCTACTAATTTCATAGCCTCTTCATAACTACCAGTCATATAGCTCAGTATTAAGTACTCTGGATGGAGTCAGAGGGAAATGGGCCTTTGGGCAGATCCCACACAGCCGGGGAAGCTACAAGTTCATTCACATACTCTCCATTTCCCCTGTGGGAGAAATCAGGGGGGCCTGCAAAGTTTTCTATTAGCCTTAAGCTGCTCTTCCTTGTTTAGGAGGGCAATGTAGGTAAGGTTGAGCCATTCCTATTACCCAGTCCATGAGTTCAAAGTCATATTCTTCTTTCTCCCATGCTGTGCTAGAACTTCTCCTGTGAAAACCTGAACTTTCACATAAGGACTCTCCTCTGTGGGTGATTGTCTATCATGGTGGTTCCACGGACTCCTGGAATATGACTGAGAGATGCTAGAGTAATTCAGGGACCACTGCAGGCACCAGTCAGAACAGACATCTGTTTGCCTTTCACCTGATACATGTGTGGACAAGGCTCCTTTTTGGTCCAAGAGTGCCCTAGGTAACTGACTTCTTTCCCCTTCCCTTGCCCCTAATTTCCACTCTTGCACTTTAAATTCACCAATAAATAGTGAACCTGAAAATCATAGGCACCCACTCTCAGACCCTAGTAAAGCCAGAGCTCCAAGTTCATTGTTCCTCTCTTTTTCTACCCTTGACCTCACTGTGTGGACCTCCTCCGGGGTGTTAAGTACACTCCAGGAGCTGTGAGTAATAAATCTTGTTCTTCAGAATTTCCTGATGCTTGTTGCCATGATGCTTCTTACAAGCGTAATAAGAACCACAGGACTGACAACAGCAGCCTTGACTCTTGTCAGGAAAAGTCTGTGGGGGCACCACACAAGTACTACATCCCAGGTGGGTGCCTCAGACAGCCCGTGACAGCGTCGCTAAGGTAGGCTGGGAATGTTACAGCAATTGCCTAAACTGGGACAAAGGGTAGAGATAAGGAGTTTAAAATTGAAGAAACCTGCATGTCCATTTAAGACAGAGTGGCTGAGCAAATGTGAGGGAGGGAAGAAATAAATAGTAGTGCAACATCTGTGGTAAATGAGTGGCTTGAGAAGCTATCTTGACTTTGAACAAAGAAACAAACAACAAAAACAAAAAATACCTTATTATCACAAACAAGTTGAAAAGCTTATGTCCAGAATAGATGCAGCTAAAGTCAAAGGAGGGGCTTCCCAGGTGAGTCAGTGGTAAAGAATCCACCTGCCAATGGCAGGAGACGCAAGAGGTTTGGGTTCAATCCCTGTCTTGAGAAGATCCTTTGGAGTAGGAAATGGCAACCCACTCCAGTATTCTTGCCTCAAAAATCCCATGGATTGAGGAGCCTGGAAAGCTATAGACCATGGGGTCACACTGAGTTGGGCAGGACTGAGTAACTGAGCACTCATATATACAGGTAAAATTGAAAGAATGTAGGATAGAAATCTAGGGAACTCACTACTGGTTGTCTCAATTGTTTGCTGTGAATGCAAGGACTTGTTATCTTGATGAAGGAGCAATTGTGTTAGGTGCCTGGAGCAAAGTGAGGAGAATGTGCATCACTGACTTTGGGAAACGGAAACAAAAGTAAATTACAAGCATATAAGTGAGTTTCAGGCAATGTTGAATGTCCTTCACAAGTTTTTAGGCCAAAGTACAACATGGCACCAATATAGATGGCTATGTCACATTTCTGCAATAGATAAAACGGCATGGTATCTTATTTTAAAAATAATGCAAATTGTTCCCTGTTGTAATATAGCAAGGTTAATGTAAATAACTGAGTAAAGCTTTAAATCAGAAAAGACTAGGTCCAGGGGTAGCACACTATACCCCCAGGTAAAGTCCAGCCCTGTGCCTTTTTTGGTAAACAAAGGTTTATTACACCTTTTGGAAATGAATCACAGTGGATTATTTTACTGTATGCATATTCTATGAAACATCATGAGGTGGAAAAACATACTAGTTCTGAAGTCAGAGGAACAGGATTCAAATCTTTTCTCTATATCTTAATGGTAAAGTTAACTGAGTTCATTAAGACTTGGTTCTTGAAAATACAAAGACTCAAGCTTGCCCAACATAGAATTACTGCTAAATACATATATCTTGACATACATGATAAAATTTGCAAAATCCAAGGATGAAGAGAAAATATTCTAAATCTCTTAACTTGAAAAAAAAAAAATGCTAGACTGCTACTTAAAAGGAATGAGACTAAATAAGTATTTCAAACCTGAAAGTGTGGGGAAGCTTCAAAAAAGTGTAGAAAATCTATCAGTGATGAAAGAAACAGAGTATAGCACCAGAGAAGTTATCATTGACCAGTCTTTGTTAAAGAAAGGGATTAAGATATGCAAAAATTTAAAGTTTATAATTCACATAGCAAGCATACATGTGAAAATTACTCAGTAAGAATAACAGTAAAATGTAATTATACTACACCTCATTTTAAATATGCATAAGAAATAATGAGGATCGGGATGGGGAATACATGTAAATCCATGGCTGATTAATGTCAATGTATGACAAAAACCACTATAATATTGTAAAGTAATTAGCCTTCAACTAATAAAAATAAATGGAAAAAAAACAAGAAATAGTGAAAAATGCATAATTCTCCAATTAAAGTTAGATATAAGCATTCAAATGGTTTCCCTGACCTCAATCATTTGGATATTAAGTATTCATTGTTTGTTTCTCTGATTAGGTAAGAAGGTAAAATATATCTTAATGTCTGGTTTGAGGAATAAATAAGGATGTCATTTTTCTGTGTGATGTGATCAATGGAAAATTGTGCTTCTCTGTATTTATCACAAATTTCTAGTAAATAGAATGATATTATTTAAAAAACAACAACAAAAAAAAACCTGTTTTCTTCTGACAATTGACTTGATCTGAAAATAGACGTCAGGATTCTGGATTCTGAGTAGAATGGGAAAGAAAGAAAAAGAAAACAGATGAGTTGTAGGATAAAGTCTGTACTTTCATCTCTTAGGATATTAGTTTAGTCAACCAAGGCTAGGCCCATGGAGAATTCATTCAATATGTCTGTATAGTTTTCTTTCAAGAAAGCCCACATACAAATTTTACATAATACAACCCACAAGACATAGTTTAATCTTCATTAACAAAGGCCTCCTTATAAAACTCAGTCATCTGAATTTTCTATAACTTTTCTTTACCTGGAAATCCTAATGCAATGAGTAATTAAGTTAATAAGAGAATATATTTATAGATGAAACAATTTCTAATTTGATTGCTTAGTAAGGTAAACCATTATTCATACTTTAATTTTTATTCCACATGAAATCCTGTGATTTTCCAGTAATAAAACATGGAAGACTATATTACATATATAGAGGATACTTTCCAGCTCATGTAGGTCAACAGTTTTCTTATTGCTGTGATCAGTATTCTGTGATTTCTTCACAAAGTTCCTGTGATTTCATGATTTGCACAGCATAAGGTTGGTTTCCATAAGTACCATGCCTCAATAAGTAAATCTTTTTAATTTTCTATGTATAAATCTTTCAAAGAGAGAGACACAACATTACATGTGGGTTTATACTATTGTCAAAAGAAAAATAAGGCCAAGGGATAAGTTCTATGAGCAAAAACACCCAAGTAGTTCTTCCTTTCATAAGGAGCTCTTTGTGGAAATCACATGCCAATTATATCTGCATCATTTATACATATCTTAATCACAAAAACTGAAGATAAATAACATGGAATGTTGATATTTAATTTTTAACAAACATGTGGTAGTATTTTTCATTTCTATTAAGTTACATGTTATATTTGAATACTAATGCATTCTTGTATAAGTACTATAAAGTTAATTTAAGATGTGCTACTTTACCAAATTCATGTTAATTTTTCTTTCATATTATTTTTATGATCCTTAAGACAATGTACTTTCAATTCTTTGGAAAATGGATATAACCCAAGTCATGAAGAAAATTATTTATAGGGTAAATCTGTAAGGATTTTGCTGTTATGATGGCTACAGTCTTCAAAATAATCAGAACACAATGAGCTGAATAGAGAAAGGCTGGTCTCCTCCTCCCAGATTAATTACTAGTAGGTTAAAATATCATCACACCCTTCAGTTCAAGGCTTTTTCACTTTAAAACATCCTGTGATTAAAAACTAATTTAGCTAGGAGTCTTATCTGTTTTCTGACATAAATAAACTCATTTATTTCTAGCTGAGACCTTTATGCCAATTGTATCTGCTTCTATCTTAGGAGACTTTTATGTCAGAGTCTTTCCTCCTAAGCCTAAAAGTTATGTTTTTAAGCAAAGGCATGAGTGCATAGTGCATAATCTTCAAATAATGTGATGTATAATTTATATGTCTGAAACTCTAGGATAGATACACTTGTGAAAAATTCTCTCTCATGAAGTCTTCATAAACACTTAGTTAATGGAGATAGAGAAACACTTTTAGAGTGGACCAAATCCTGCTGCACTGAAAAGTTTTCCTGTACTGCCACACAGATGTTTATGAAGATTTTCTAAGAACAATTTGCTGAGTTTATCTTATTCATCACAAAATCACACAATGGCATTTTTGAATTTGGGGCACTTTGACCCCATATTAAACTCATTTTATACTACTTTGTGACCAATTCACTCTAACCCTCTTTTATAGAAGAGAGGAGGTGTCTATTATTATTTTTTAACTAGTATAGTTTTGCTTTAAATTCTTAAAGTTTTAAGCTGGCTGGCTATGTGATACACTATGAAATTTGAAATAAATTATTTAAATCTTTGTTAATATCACTCTATTACAGTATTAGTGAAAATTAAGACCATGCTTTAACATTTTACTTTCTTGTAACTAGTTATAAACAATAGAACTATCTCTGCATTTGATCTTGATAAGAATAAAAGAATATACAACCATTAGAAATATATTTGGGAAAGCAAATTCAGCATATGAACTTTAAAAATTAAGTGTTTTACAGTAGCATTTTATTTGATCTTTAAAAATTTACTTGCGTTGTTGAAAATTATTCTTTTTCCCATTTAAGTTTTCTTTGGAGTATATGTCACAGTTGCTAAGTTTTGCATATTAATTCAGAAAATACTGTTATAAAGCAATATAATACATCTGTAAAGGCTTATTTTATTACTAGCATGGAAAATGCAAAAGTATAATTAAATTGAGAAAAATATTAAAAAAATAAATATTTCAGAGACATTAAGTTTTGAGAAAAATGTGTAGAAATATATATATTTTTTATTTTGCATAACTATTTCACAACAGTGATCTATAACTAGTATTCTTGGATTTTTTTTTATCCTTCAGTTCAATCAGTTCAGTCACTCAGACATGTCCAACTCTTTGTGACCCCATGAATTGCAGCACACCAGGCCTCCCTGTCCATCACCAACTCCCGGAGTTTACTCAAACTCATGTCCATCGAGTCGCTGATGCCATCCAGCCATCTCATCCTCTGTCACCCCTTCTCCTCCTGCCCCCAATCCCTCCTAGCATCAGGGTTTTTTCCAATGAGTCAACACTTCGCATGAGGTGACAAAAGTATTGGAGTTTCAGCTTCCAATACCTTCCAGTGAACACCCAGGACTGATCTCCTTTAGGATGGACTGGTTGGATCTCCTTGCAGTGCAAGGGACTCTCAAGAGTCTTCTCCAACACCACAGTTCAAAAACATCAATTTTTCTGTGCTCAGCTTTCTTCACAGTCCAGCTCTCACAACCATACATGACCACTGGAAAAACCACAGCCTAGACCAGATGGAACTTTGTTAGCAAAGCAATGTCTCTGCTTTTTAATATGTTGTCTAGGTTGGTCATAACTTTCCTTCCAAGGAGTAAGCATCTTTTAATTTCATGGCTGAAATCACCATCTGCAGTGATTTTGGAGCCCCCAAAAAATAAAGTCTGACTCTGTTTCCACTGTTTCCCCATCTATTTCCCATGAAGTGATGGGACCAGATGCCATGATCTTAGTTTTCTGAATGTTGAGCTTTAAGCCAACTTTTTCACTTTCCTCTTTCACTTTCATCAAGAGGCTTTTTAGTTCCTCTTCACTTTCTGCCATAAGGGTGGTGTCATCTGCATATCTGATATTATTGCTATTTCTCCTGGCAATCTTGATTCCAGCTTGTGCTTCTTCCAGTCCAGTGTTTCTCATGATGTACTCTGCATACAAGTTAAATAAGCAGGGTGACACTATACAGCCTTGATGTGTTCCTTTTCCTATTTGGAACCAGTCTGTTGTTCCATGTCCAGTTCTAACTGTTGCTTCCTGACCTGCATATAGGTTTCTCAAAAGGTGGGTCAGGTGGTCTGGTAATCCCATCTCTTTCAGAATTCTCCACAGTTTATTGTGATGCACACAGTGAAAGGTTTTGGCATAGTCAATAAAGCAGAAATGGATGTTTTTCTGGAACTCTCTTGCTTTTTCGATCATCCAGTGGATTTGGCAATTTGATCTCTGGTTCCTCTGCCTTTCCTAAAACCAGCTTGAACATCTGGAAGTTCATGGTTCACATATTGCTGAAGCCTTGCTTGAAGAATTTTGAGCATTACTTTACTAGCATGTGAGATGAGTGCAATTGTGAAGTAGTTTGAGCATTCTTTGGGATTGTCTTTCTTTGGGATTGGAAGGAAAACTGACCTTTTCCAGTCCTGTGGTCACTGCTGAGTTTTCCAAATTTGCTGCCATATTGAATGCAGCACTTTCACAGCATCATCTTTCAGGATTTGAAATAGCTCAACTGGAATTCCGTCACTTCCACTAACTTTGTTCGTAGTGATGCTTCCTAAGGTCCACCTGACTTCACATCCCAGGATGTGTGGCTCTAGGTGAGTGATCACACCATCGTGATTATCTGGGTCAGGAAGATATTTTTTGTACAGTTCTTCTGTGTATTCTTGCCACCTCTTCTTAATATCTTCTGCTTCTGTTAGGTCCATACCATTTCTGTCCTTTATCGAATCCATCTTTGCATGAAATATTCCCTTGGTAACTCTAATTTTCTTCAAGAGATCTCTAGTCTTTCCCATTCTGTTGTTTTCCTCTATTTCTTTGGATTGATCACTGAGGATGGCTTGCTTATCTCTCCTGGCTATTCTTTGGAACTCTGAATTCAAACGGGAATATCTTTCCTTTTCTCCTTTGCTTTTCGCTTCTCTTCATTTCACAGCTATTTGTAAGGCCTCCTCAGACAACCATTTTGCCTTTTTGCATTTCTTTTCCATGAGGATGGTCTTGATCCGTCTCCTGTACAATGTCCTAAACCTCCATCCATAGTTCATCAGGCTCCCTGTCTATCAGATCTAGTCCCTTAAATCTATTTCTCACTCCCACTGTATAGTCATAAGGGATTTTTATCCTTAGCACATACTAATTGGAAAGTCCCTTTCCCCTTGAGGTGGGTCTCAGTCAGATTGCCAACTAATTAATTTTAGAAATGAATTTTTGATCCCATTATCCCTTAGAGTCCTGTGACAGGCCAGTATTTGAGAATTCCAGAGCCAAGAAAAGTGGTGTTGGAGAAGACCCTTGAGAGTACCTTGGACTGCAAGGAGATCAAACCAGTCCATCCTAAAGGAGATCAGTATCGAATAGTCATTGGAAGGACTGATGCTGAAGCTGAAATTCCAGTACTTTGGCCACCTGATGTGAAGAACTGACTCACTGGAAAAGACCCTGATGCTGGGAAAGATTGAAGGCAGGAGGAGAAGGGGATGACAGAGGACGAGATTGTTGGATGGCATCACCGACTCAATGGACATGAGTTTGAGTAAGCTCAGGGAGTTGGTGATGGACAGGGAAGTCTTGTATGCTGCAGTCCATGGGGCCACAAAGGGTTGAACAAGAATGAGTGACTGAACTGAACGAGCCAAGAGTGATGACATGTGGTTCATGCTGAATGACAGGCTGAATTACTAATGCCTGGATGGTTTGAGAACTGAGATGGAGGCACCGCAGGCTCCATTGTGTGTCGTGAGGACAGCTGGCCTGATAAACGTGCATCTTATGCTAAGTGCTCTTTTTCTGATGTTCTTTTCTTCAAGATGAACATTAATTGTCAGAAATAGTTCATTTTTTAATAAATTTGACTGGTCTAAAGTCATTTTTAAAGGATGATTATTAAAATTAAGGTTTTTCCTTCTAACTTGATGTAAACTGGAAACAAGAGGATGTTTTGAAGTCCAAAACTCACTCATTACCAGAATGATAGTGTCTTACAACCTTTTCAACTATTTTGCTCCTGAGTTTCTGTTTATACCTCCTACTTTGAGTGTTAATTTCTGCAGGCCCTGAGAGTAACCCTTCATTTTCCATCTTGGACAACAGCTGAGGACAATGACATGGGTCTCTTTCATGTTTGCCAACCAGCTAGAAACAGAGTTTCAGCCTCTGGGAGGGTGAGTCGATGATGAGCATCCCAAGGCAAGGGAAGAGTTTTGTGCAGAGCTTTGGCAACAAACCAATATTTGGAAAATGTCAAGTTGAATGGATTCTACTCAAGATGCGGGAGAATTTTATGAGCTGAGGCTGATAGGAGGCAAAGGAAAGATTATCTGAATTATTTCAAGGCATATTAACATTTGGATTGATTTTATGATTGATGAAAACCCATAAGGAATTTTAAGGAAAGGAGTGATATAATTTTATTTGGGTTTTTGAAAGTTTTTCTGTGTGCTATACCTATGATGGACAAGAGAAGACTCATGTAGGGTGAGAAAGAGTGGGGATTATATAGGGTCATGAGTGGAGAGATGCAGAGAAGGGACAGATTTGGTATATATTTCCCTGGTAGAAAGCATAGATAATGTTACTAAACACTGAGTGTCAGGGAGACGAAAAGGTGAAGGCATTTACATATTTGTTTACCATTTTTTAATAAGCAAGAAAGTAAATGGAAATAACTTTGTAGGTGGGCAGGACAGAGAAGACTTTGGGAAAGGCATCACAACTTTGACTTGAACACCTTGTGGTTGGGCTGCTCATGGACCATAAACACTGGGTATGCCAACTACAGTGTTAATACATGAGTCTGCTCAGGAGATATGCATGGGAGAGCATCACTCTGTGAAAGGTGACATCAAGTTGGAAAAAAACGTGGAATGAAAATAGAAGAGAGCTCAAGACTGACCCCTGAAGCATTCTGACACTGAGGTGTCCGACAGAAGAGGAATAGATGGCAAAGTAGACAGAAAAATGGAGGACCCAGAGAATTTAGGGGAGACATGTCAGAGTTAGTGTTTCATAAATGTGGAGAGAAGAAAATGATTTAAGAGAGACAAAGTACAGTAGATTGATTAATACTGGTTCTTGAGGAATCAGGCTGAAATGACTCTTGCTAAGTATGAATCTTAGGGTAACAACCAAACTTATTTTAAGCTTGTTCATTCTTCCTAATATGTAAAATGATTTCATATTTACAAGTGCTCTAATATTTCAAAGGATTTTTTAGTTATTAAATTATTCATGTAAGGTTCTTTTGGCAATGCCTGTCATACAACTAGGATTCCCAGGTGGCGCTATTGGCAAAGGACTCGCCTGCCAAGGCAGCAGACATAAAGAGATCAGCGTTCCAACCCTGGGTCTGGAAGACCCCCTGGATGAGGGCATGGCAACCCACTACAGAATTCTTGGCCGGAGAATCCCATGGATAGCAGAGCCTGGTGGGCTACAGTTCCTGGAATTGCAAAGGGTGGGACACGAGTGAAGCAACTTAGCATACATGCTCATGTCATACAATTAATTTAAGGAAATTGTAACATAATTACATCATGAGAATAGTGAACAGTGGTAAATATTTCTAATTCAGTTGATATGTCCAGTAAGAAGACTGTAAAAATGTGATGAATTTGGCTATATAGAGGCCAACAATAAATGTAACAGAGATGGTTTTGGATGGAGTAAATACAGCAAAACCTACATAGAACCTGCTGAGAAAATGATTTAGAAACTTAATATAGCATGCAGACATAACTGTTTCAAAGGTTTGGTTGTGGCAGAGAACAGGAGGTTCAGGAGATATTGCTTGGAGAATTATGCACTGGATGAAGTATCATTTTAATGGGAAAGATGAGCGTGTATTGAACGCTGAAGAGGGTGAGCTAGAAAGGGAAGTGGGCAGAGACGGAACACTGGCTCCCTGAGAAGGAGGTGGGAGAGGAACCAGCGGGGCTGAGAAAGCGCTGGGCTTTGGTGACAACTGCTCTACTTACAACTCTCTGTCAGGAGGAAGGAAGGAAAATGAGTATGCAAATCTAACGCTGAAAAGAAGCAGGTGCTGATGGTTCCTATTTTCCTTTGAGAAAGGAAACAAGGTCATGTGAGACTGAGTGGTGCACAGGGGAAGAAGGAGAAGGAACTCTGAGTAGAGAAGAAAGCCTGAAAATAGAGATTTCAGACAGACACACAGGGTGAGCATATTACAGAAATGAGATGGGCTTATTCAACAGTTTTATGGCCCAGGTAAATTTTACTTTTCAGGCTGTCAACAAACACCTCATATGTGGAAAAGGTCAGTTTTCATTCCAATCCCAAAGAAAGGCAATGCCAAAGAATGCTCAAACTCCTGCACAATTGCACTCATCTCACATGCTAGCAAAGTAATGCTCAAAATTTATAGTTCAATATGTGTCTAAAGAGGAAAAAGATAAACTAGCAATAGAATTTTATGAATATTTCTGTCCTGATATTAATATCATTTAACTTGACAAGTGTGAAGCTATATCTTACTGATTGATAGATACTCATGTGATCAAAATGTGAGTACTAGTTACCAGGAAAATACAACTAGCATTGCAGAAATATGATTTTTGTTTTTATATGATACTCTTTCTTTTAGGACCTTTGAAATCAGGGATTATAGTTGAGAAAATATCCATTTGATACCTTCCTATAGGGGTTTTACCTCTCTCAAAGCTTCTGATAACTATAATTTCTCAGTCTGTTTTAAATACAGCAAAAAGAAGCTACTGTGCTGGGAGAGTATGGGCTCAAGCCCTCCCTGTCAGTAGATAACTGTCATTGGAGGCACTTTGGGTGGGGCCAGGAATCTGCCCTGACTGACACATTTCCCTGCAAGTGACTTGTCCTGACCTTTGGATGACCGTCTTGGTGACTGACCAGGAGAATCTCAGTTACCTTCTATTCACTTTTCTCTTAGAATAAATTCTTCCCTGTGGTTTTCCTGGGTTCTGCATTCAAAGAGAGCCCTGGCTGTCCAGACTTATTTTCTCATCAGATTTCTAGTCATTAGTTATTGCAAGAAGAAGATAGGGCTTAGGCTCAGGCTCCATGAGAGTGAGGACTCACAGCTGTTTTGTTCCATGACATATTGTCTATACCCCAAAACAGGCTGACAGATGGGAGATCTTCAATAGGAGTTTATTGAGTCAGTCAATAAATTTCAATGCTGATTTATCTTTGCTTTTGCTAAACACATTTTTGTCAATGATATTTCCAGTTTTTCAAAATCAAACCTCATTTTCCCCCTCTTCTGTCTCTGCAAATGAGCTCACCTCATTTCCTGTCAGAAAAACCCAGAGTAACAGGCAAGAAAATTGTCAACTGTTCTTTCTACCTTACACTGCAACTTCTGCTTTATTACTCTCAGAGTTTTCAGATCTCAGAGTTTTCCTTCTTAAAATTAATCCTATACCTGTATTCAGTGTGAAACAATCTCTTTCAGCTATAACAGGCCTTATTACCCTCTCTATGTCTATTTTGTACCTCCCTCTAGTCTAGCTTTTCACTCTTCTCATATGTTTATTTTCTCTGAAGAAGCAAATTGGTTTTCCTTCCAGAAACAACTCGACCTTCCTTCAGCTACCACTTCTTGAAGATTGCTACCTTGTTTTGTCTCCCCCACTACTCTGGACTACTCCTAAAAACAGGGTAAATTCTCAAGCCTTTAGTGTGTTTTGAATTCATCCCCTTATTTTATTTTTTCAGGGTTGAATTTTGAAATCATTACTTTCTTTGGCCAGTCACCTGACTTTTCTTTATGCTGTTCATCCTCCTTTGACTCTGATCATTAACAGTTTAATTAAGGAACACTACCAAAGACCTTTTGAGAGAAGACTCTTGAGAGTCCCTTGGACTACAAGGAGATCCAACCAGTCCCTCCTAAAGGAGATCAGTCCTGGATGTTCATTGGAAGGACTGATGCTGAAGCTGAAACTCCAATACTTTGGCAACCTCATGCAAAGAGTTGACTCATTGGAAAAGACCCTGATGCTGGGAGGGATTGGGGGCAGGAGGAGAAGGGGACGACAAAAGATGAGATGGTTAGATGACATCACTGACTTGATGGGCATGAGTTTGAGTAAACTCCAGGAGTTGGACATGGACAGGGAGGCCTGGGGTGCTGCGATTCATGAGGTCGCAAAGAGTCAGACACGACTGAGCAACTGAACTGAACTGAACCAAAGACCTACACTGATATTTTCTCAAATTCTAAGAGAACTCCCAGATGCATTGAATTTTTAAAATATATAGCTATATAAAATACTTTCATAGTCCATGCTGAACTCCTGAAAGGGCCCTCAAAAATTTCTTGTTAGTTAGTGTTAGCTGCTCAGTCGTGTTTTGACTCATTGCAACCCTATGGACTATAGCCCACCAGGCTCATCTGCTCATGGAATTCCCCAGGCAAGAATACTGGAGTGGGTTGCCATTCACTTCTCCAGAGGATCTTCCTGACCCAGGGATCAAACCTGGGTATCCCGCATTGTAGGCAGATTCTTTAACATCTAAGCCACCTGGGAAACCCAGGTTATAGGATAACCTGGAGTGAAAAACAGTTTCTCATCGAGTCTCAGAGTATATACTGGAAAAAGGTGACAACTTTAAGCCCTAGTTTCTCATTTCAAGTCTGTATTGTTTTTTTGGGAATCGTGCAAAAGATCTGCTTAAATACATTCAATAAAATATACAATATAGGTATTTTTCTTATTAATTACACCTTCTTTCTTGAAAAAATACATTTAAATAAGAAACTTGATATATTTTATTTCTATAGATAATCATTTTTCATGTTTTAAGATTGAATTAAAATAATGTAGAACTGCTTGAGATAAAAAAACAAATGAATGTGAACATTTGCACAGAATCAAGTATAGGACCCAGTTTGGTCAGATGATGACTATTTACTGTGTAGATCATTCCAAAAGTGAATCTCTGATGCTTTTTCAGCCCCACAGTGCACAATATCTTTATAATGGGTACTTTCTTTGAAACTTCACAGACTGCAGTACTTATGTGCATACATAATATCCCATTTCATGCATTATGATCAGGAAAAACTTGGTTGGTGGACTTTATAGACAAACATTCTAATTTAATCATACTCTTTACTCCATAGTTACTTTTTGTAGCGGTAGATGCTTTGGTTAGTCCTTTCAGGTGACTATTTTCCTTTTATAGCAACAGATGAACTTCAGAAGTGTAAATCATTAAGATTAAGTGTACGTGAGGTAATCCTGTCAGATGAGATGAATTTGATCATAATACCAAAATAAGGTACAGATGTCGAGGAAAACACAAACATTCAATCTGTATAAATGGAAGATGGGACCCTGAAGCAACCTGCAGAGGTAAGCTCTTGCTTATAATATTTACAAAAATTCATTCTATTTCTTTCTAACTTTTACAAGGAGTGTTTTTGTATCTTTTAAAGACATCTAGCTATTTATCAAGCTGGAAGATAATTTAGAAACTCCAAAACACTGTCTCTATATATTAACTGCATCATGTGCACTAGTCAATTATGTAACGAACCATCCAGAAATTTGGTGGCTTTAAATTAACATCTGGGCAGTAGGTGTGCTCATTACTATAGGAAAATCAATGTTTCTTATTTGACATATTACACACAATTGTGCCTATGCCGGAAACTATTATACATTTATCTATGCATCTATCTTCCTATGCATCTATCTATCTAGATATCTACTTATTTATAGCTGTCTAAAAAATTCTGAGTTGCACTGACACCACCAATTCCAACTGAATAGCACAGGGTTCATTCCAGTTTTCCACTTTTCACATATGTATTTCTCTTCTGCAACTGTAGGATACTTTGACTCACTATCTTCAATACTTTTATCAATTTCTACAAACATAAGAAATAGAGAAAGTAGCTTGATTTCAATACAAAAAGAAATCTACTATGTACCATTCAACATGTTTACAGTTCTTTTTTAAAGGAAGCAAGTCACATTTACATGTAGTAAAATGCATGTGTGTTACATTTTCTTCTAGAAGATTTATAGTTTTAGAATATCTATTTATGGATTCCATCTACCTTATATTAATTTTTCAGTAAGTGGGAGTTAATGTATTTTTTAAATTATGAGTAGTCAGTTCTAACAACATGAATGGAATAGACTTTGAAATGAAAATCAACTCACTATGGAAATGTTGATTTATTTCTGGTTCTCTATTTAGTCCATTTATCCATTTATCTCTTCTTACTCCTAACCACTTTGCCTTGATAACTACAGTTTTGTAGTAAGTCTTGGAGTATGCTGCACATTTTCAATTGTGTTCTTATTCAAGATTTAGTTTTAGTTTTAGTTATTCAGGTTTTTCAGTAACATAGAAATGTTAAGGAAAGCTTATTAATTTCTATAAAATATCTGTTTATATAATTAAAGGGATGGTATTGTATAAGGAAAGACAAGTTAGTGAGAATTGACATGTTAACCATATCGAGTGTTCAATCCATAAGCATAATGTATCTCTTCAATCATTTGTTTCTATTCCTGTTTTCCTAGAAATGTCTTAAATATAGAAAATTACACTTCTAAAAATTATTCATATTTTATTTATAACATTACAAATACAGTTCTTCAATGTTACATTTTCTGTTTTCCATGCAAATGTGAAGAAATGCACTTGATTTTTGTATATAGATTTTATACTCTGTACTATATTGCCTTATTCATCTTAGGAATTGTTTTGTGGATCTGTTAACAGTCTTTCTCCTGGCAATTATATCAGTGTAAATAAAAGATTTTTATTCTGCCAATTCATTTTTACTTTGATTTCTTTAACTTTTATTACATGGGCCAGGACTTTAAGTAAACTGTTGAAGAAAGTAATGACTATAAAAATCTTTGTCCTATTCCTTACACAGGTAGATGGTATACAATATTTTCTATTCTGTGGACTTATTACTTCCTTCCTTAAAATTACTTTTTTTTTTTTTTAGTATTACTCTTTCATATCTTAAGACAGAAAATTAGCACATGCATTTAAACAATTCTTTTAAAAATATAACCTGTAAAATTATATTTTTCCTTAAGTACTCTTTAGCTGTATCTCAAAAAACTTTACATCCACTTTTTTCTATTTAAATCTATGTAAAATCATTTGCTCTCTTTTAAAGAGCTTTGATGCAGTATGATTTTTATATAACTTACTACACATAATTCTTGTATCCAATTTAATGAGTATAGTAGGTGTTTGCAGAAACAATTCATTCTTGTTTCTAATCTAATTCTGTTGTCACAGAACACACTGTAAAATTTCAATATTTTGCTTTTTTTCATGTTTTGTTATTGCACAGCATACTTTCTATCTTTGTGATAGTTCCATTTTTAAATAAAAGCATATGTATACTCCAACTACTGGACCAGGTTAAAGAGGTTCATATGTTTTTCAAATTTATCTATGTCTTTAAATATTTTTATAATTGTTCTATCAATCAAAGTAAGACAGCTCTCAGTATGATTAACCAGGATTGTGAATTTGTCTATTTCTTCCTTTAGTTCTATCCATTTTTGCTTCATTTATTTTTGGATACATATACTTCTATGAATGCTCATCCTTGTGAATTAATCTTTTTATAGGTATAAACTATTTCTTTATAATTTTTAATATTGCTTGTCTCAAAGTCTACATTGCCTTATAGTAATACAGTTAATTTAAAACAATGGATTGCTATTATGTAATAAATTCTCCTGAAATTTGAAGTAATTAATCTTCTAAAGTCATTTCTTCTAAATTAGAGGCAAAAGTAAAATAATAAAATCAGGCTAGTTACAAGCTTATTCACTCATCTCACAAATTTGGGGAAGCCAAAAAAAATTTTTTTTCAATTGTTTACTAACAGAAAAAGAAAATGGCAATAATAGCACTACACATTGAAATCAGTGGCATACAGAAAAAAACAATGATGTTTATAGCTTTAGAATATGCTATAAAAATATAGTAAACTAAAAGACATAGTGAGACAAGTGCTTGGGCCTGGTGCACTGGGAAGACCCAGAGGGATCGGGTAGAGAGGGAGGTGGGAGGGGGGATCGGGATGGGGAATACATGTAAATCCATGGCTGATTCATGTCAATGTATGGCAAAAACCACTACAATATTGTAAAGTAATTAGACTCCAACTAATAAAAATAAATGAAAAAAAAAATAAAATAAATAGGCATTACAGTCTAGAATCTAGAAAAGAATATAACCCAAAGAACATGTAAGAAAAAATGACTAAAGCACCAACTATTATTTTAAAAAAGATAAGAACATAAATAACTTATCTGCATAATAACTCAGCTTTTAAGGAAATTTGGTAGATAGTTCAGCTTCTGGAAAGACTTAAAAGAAAGTACAAACTAAGATTATTTAGACAAAAATGGGTAAACATCAGACATAGAAGAAAATAAATCCTTGAGAATACACTGAAAAAATATTGCAAGATATCTAAAATATAAATAAGAAAAATATTGTTTATAAAATGAAAAACACTCATCTATGTGTGTGTGTTCAGTTGCTCAGATTTGTCTGACTCTTTGTCACCCCATTGATTGTACAGCCCACCATGCTCCTCTGTCCGTGGAATTTTTCAGACAAGAACACAGGAGTGGGTTGCCATTTTCCTCTTCATGGGATCTTCCCTACCCAAGGGTTGAACCTGCAACTCTTGTGTCTCCTGCTTTGGCAGGAGGGTTCACTACCACTAGTGCCATCTGTGAAGCCCACAGTCCACTGAAGGATCATTTATACCCTGCTGCTCACATAACTAAAGCCAAGATCTCTAACCTGTTAAAGCAGGTGCATTCATCAGTGCATATATCCCTTAACAGTGTAGGCAAGTTAGTAAACTGTAATGCCACGGGCGTTCTAAACTGTAAACAGTACACTCTGTGAACAGTACCAGTGAACAAATCTAGTCCTTACCTTTGTCAAGAATCTGAATCAATTAATTGCTTATTAACTAAGTGTAATTTCCCCTTTAGATAATCAGCTCCCACTGATAGAAAATCTTGTAAGAGTTTTAACCCAATACCAATATATCTGATCATAGATACCTGTTTTGTTTTGTTTTTTTTAAAGACCCTAATATCAGTTTTTACTTAGTGCCTGTAATTGAGTGAGAAGTTCACTCAGAACATCCTAATGATTAGAAATAATTAAAATCAGTTTTACACATATTACACAAAATGGACCAAAGGAAGAATAAAAGAAAGAATATACAAGGAAGACCCTGACACTATAAACCAAATATGATATATTAGGGTGCTAAATAAGCTTAAGAATATGATATATATAAACATTATTATTGTTTTATCATTTATGTTATATTATTACTGATTTTTTATTGAAAATTATTCCTTTAATATTTTAACTTAGGATTTTTAATCAATAAATAAAATTTTAATACTTTTAGGAGCACAAATACAACAACGCTCACCTCCATTTCATATTTCCAATACTTGAGATATGATAACTACAATTAGATATTAGGATGGAGAAAAAATATCTATTCTCTGTGAAGAAAATTACCAATTCAAGATGCAGAAGAACTTGTGTGCAAGGATGGTAGATGGCAGTCAATCCTACACTGTATTGGTTAACAATACATAACTTGCTTTATAACATTCTTTTAAATAAGATTTATACTTCTCTAAACTTTGTACAAGCTGGAATTAAGATTGCCAGGAGAAATATCAATAACCTCAGTTATGCAGATGATACCACCCTTATGGCAGAAACTGAAGAAGAACTAAAGAGCATCTTGATGAAAGTGAGAGAGGAGAGTTAAAAAGTTGGCTTAAAGCTCAACATTCAGAAAACTAAGATCATGGCATCTGGTCCCATCAATTCACGGCAAATAGATGGGGAAACAGTGGCTGACTTTATTTTTCTGGGCTCCAAAATCACTGCAGATGGTGATTGCAGCCATGAAATTAAAAGACACTCACTCCTTGGAAGGAAGGTTATGACCAACCTAGACAGCATATTAAAAAGCAGAGACATTACTTTGCCAACAAAGGTCCGTCTAGTCAAGGCTATGGTTTTTCCAGTAGTCATGTATGGATGTGAGAATTTGACTAGAAAGAAAACTGAGCACCAAAGAATTGGTGCTTTTGAACTGTGGTGTTGGAGAAGACTCTTGAGAGTCCCTTGGACTGCAGGGAGATCCAACCAGTCCATCCTAAAAGAGATGAGTCCTGAGTTTCATTGGAAGGACTGATATTGAAGCTGAAACTCCAATACTTTGGCCGCCTGATGTGAAGAACTGACTCATTGGAAAAGATCCTGATGCTGGGAAAGATTGAGGGCGGGAGGAGAATGGGACGACCGAGGATGAGATGGTTGGATGGCATCACCAACTCCATGGACATGAGTTTGGGTAAACTCCAGGAGTTGTCCTCCTCCAGTACAGGGAGGCCTGGCATGCTGTGGTCCATGGGGTCTCAAAGAGTCGGACACAACTGAGCAACTGAACTGAACTGAAGCTTTGTATGGATCAGCAAGATGAAGGTCTCTTTACCTTGAAACAATAAATCACAGTTTAAATATATAAATTAATGAACATTCTTTTACTTCTAGTTTGAAGTAAATAAGGACAAAATTTGGGGGCTACTGTGTAAATACCAGGTAAAATTTACACTTATGCATATTTTTTTTTTCTTAATGATCAAAAGGGCAAGAATAAAGGACCAATTTGTCTCCTTAGTACGGGAGTCGTTGACCTGGAAGATGAGTCCACAGAATATCTGACATAGAAGTACAGTGTAGCTTGTATACAGGAAAGCCAGAGGGTTATAGGAAACAGAGATTCTGTTCTTAACAGGCACACAAAAATCTGTCATGCTCCATGTCCCAAGGCAGAGGCAGTAATTGGAAAGAAGCCTGGGTTAGACTGACTGGCTGGTCTTTGTGAACCTCCTAGAGAGTCGGGGGTGGGGAGCAATTTTGGGGACATAGATGTTGGTGCCAGCCATTTTGAAAGCTCATTTTACTATGAAAACGCCATTGCCAACTGCCACTTTGGAGTTCTCCTTGTAGGTTACTAGCACCAGACTCTTACCAACCCACAAGTATGACAGTGCCAATCCCTGGCCCCACTGGGCCCCAGCTGCTACACTTGGATCTCATCCTGCTCCTGGGCATGACAGCACCAGCCCAGGTACCTTTGGGCCCTGCAGCCAGCTTTCCCAGGACCTCATCTTGCCAAATAGTAGGCTGCAGGCACTGCATAATGCAGTCTGATAGCCGACCAGGTTGGGGTGCTAGCCCCGCCTACCAGTGTCCCCACAGTAGTTGGCCTTGCTGCAACAGAAGGACATCCCTATAGCATTTAGATCTTCTGTACAGATCCTACAGAGGGGAGCATGCTGCAGGGCCCCAAAGACTTGTCCTACATAAGACCACGTCTCCAAGCTCAGGAACATACCTAATGCTTAGAAAAAAGCATAGAGAATTAGGTAAAATGAGGAGACAAAGAAATACATTCCAAAAGAAGGAACAAGATGAAATCTCAGAAAATAACACTAAACAAAATGGAGGACATTTGGGAAACAGCAAACGCAGCAAAATTCTCATTATAGGAATCCCAAATGGAGAGAGACAGAGTCTTATTTGAAGAAATAATAGATGAAACTTTCTAACCTAGAGAACAAAACAGACTTCCAGGCCTGGAAATCAGGTTCCCAAATAAGATGAACCAAAACAGATCTAACCAAAACACATTGTAATTTAAATAGAAAAAAATAAAAATAGAGAATCTTAAAAGCATCAAGAGACAAGCCACTAGTTACATACAATGAGACTCATTGAGAGGGTAACAGGCAGGAAGGCCAGGGGTCTCCAAATGGAGGAAAGAGGCTGCAAGTGTCAGACACTTTTATCTCTCTTAAGTGGCAGGAGGAAACAAACCAGCAATATTTTTTCTTCTCTATACAAATTTGAAAGGAGCTTTCTCTTAAAATGCTGTGTTGCCATGACACCTGGTTTCACCTGAAGCTAACTACTCTCAAACCTTGAGTTAACCAATACATTTCTTTTTCTTATGGAAATGTTGTCTTAAGCTATGTTAATGTACCCCAGACTCTATCTTCAAGTTGGTTGTGCCAAATGGCCCAACCTACTTACTCAGGTATTGTTCCCCTAATCTATGTAAATGAAACTATTTGGTAATCTGCCCTTCTACAAGATTCAAGTCAATTGTTTTATGGCCAGGGATGAATTATCTGGTGCCGTTCTAAGTTTTATGGCATTCTTTTCTTTTCATTAACAGATTGTGAGTGACTATATAACAATAATGTATCCTGCCTGAGGACAGTCTTTGGATTAAACCCTCTGGCTAATTCTGTTATCTTAAAACATAAATTATGGGAGTAGGCCTGGTCTTTACAAGGATGTATCCTGCCTGAGGACAATCTTTGGATTAGACCTTCTGGCCAACTCTGTTATCTTAAAATGTAAATTATGGGAGTAGGTCTAGTGAGGTCTTTACAACCTCCAGACATTCTTTGGATTCACTGGGGAGTATATAACTCCATTGCTAACACTAGCAAAGGGGGTACTTTTTTGCCCCCTTCTGATGCCTATGTCAGAAGCTTTCTCTATCTCCTTTATACTTTAATAAACTTTATTACACAAAAGCTCTGAGCAATCCAGCCTCATCTCTGGCCCTGGATTGAATTCATCTCCTCCAGAGGCCAAGAATCCCGCATCTTATCATTCAGCAACAACCTTTCATCATAAGACCATCAGCAGTTTCTGCAGAAACTTTGCAGGCCACAAGGGACTGACACAACATACACAAAGTGATGAAAGGAAAAAAAAAAATTACAACCAAAACTACCATATCTAGCAAGACTATCATAAGATAGATCAACAGTTTTAGAAATCTGCGAATAATGTGTTCAGCAGCATTAAACTCACTTTACGAGAGATATGAAAGGGCCTTTCTAAGATGAAAAGGAAAGACTGCAACTAGACATAAGAAAATTACAAAAGAAAGAAGTTTACTGGTAAAAGCAAACTTATAGTAAAGGTAGTAGGTGCTAGTGGGAAGATTAAAAAATAAAAACAGTAACATTATCTGTATTCACAATAAGTAGTTAGTAGAAATGTTATAGCCATGCTTTCCGGGAAACAAACTCACTCGGAAGGACAATACAGATAATGGAGTGCAGTTTATTACACCGGTGGGCCCAAGGCAGAGTCTCCTCTTAGCCAAGGACCCCGACCAGCATTTGTGAAAATCTTTTATACCCCATGTGTACGTGTCCAAACCCACCACCCCAATTCCCTTGAGACTTACATAAACAAAGGTAGGGTAAATACAACTACAATAACCCCGTCATTCACGTGTTTTGTGTTCAAACAGTCAATAATCAATAAGCCCGCAGTTACATTCCAAACAGTTAATAATCAATAAGCTTGTGGTCACGTTCCAACCAGTTAATAATCAATAAGCCTGTGATTACATCCCGATAGATACGGAAAAAGTTTATGACCTGTCCGGAGACAGGGGTGATTACGGTATGTTTCCTCTTAGGCGATGAGTAACCTGGATGTGATCTTCAAGATTCCCCTGTCCGGAAGGGGTCTTATCCTTCCATTGTCGTTCCCACAGGCACTAAGCAGAGAGTTCAGAGTCCACTGGAGAGGCAGCCGAGCATGATCAGCACAGATAGGCCTGAGATGGAGTCCTGGCCCTATGAATTCCTTCTTCAGAAACACAAAACAGAAGGATATAAAATATGAGGTGGGGAACAGAAATGCAGAGTTATTAGAACACTGAAATCATAACAAGAGTCTTTTGTTGTACAAATGTACAAGACTAAAAATCAACTATTAGAGAAAAAAAAAAAAAAAACCTGCCAGAAGTACAACCAGCTAAAGGTTAAACAATATGTTACAAAACAACCAAGGGATCACTGAAGAAATCCAAGAAGATATAAAAGATACCTGCAAACAAATGAAAATGGAAACTAATGATCCAATATATATGAGACTCAACAAAAGCAATTCTAAGAGGGAAATTTATAGTGATACAGGCCTACCTCAGAAAAGAAGAAAAATCTCAAATAAGCAATCTAATATAAATCTAAAGAAACTAGAATGAGAAATATAAACACAACCCAAAGTTTGTAGAAGGAAAGAAACAACAAAGATCAGAAGAAAAATGAATGAAATAGACACTAAAAAAATAGAAAATATCAATGAAACCAAGAGCTAATCATTTGAAAAGATAAACACAGTTGCTAAACCTTTAGAAAGATTCATCAAGAGGAAGAAGAGGGTTTGAATCAATAAAATCAGAAACAAATGAGGAAAGGTTACAACTGATGCCACAGAAATATAGAGAATTATAAGATTACTGTGAAAATTACACACAAATAAAATGGACAACCAAGAAGAAACTGATAAGTTCCTTGAAATATGCAATTTCTCAAAACTAAATCAGGAAAAAAATAGAAAATATAAACAGACTGATTACTGATATTAAAATTGAATTAGTAATTTGAAAACCCAAGAAACAAAAATCCATTACTAAACAGATTCACAGGTGAATTCTGCCATTTACAAGAGTTAACACTTATTCTTCTCAAAATATTCCCAAAAGAAATTGAAGAAGAAGGACACTTCTGAACTTATTCTGCAAGGTTAATATCATCCTAATGCCAAAACCAAAGACATTACATAAAAAGAAAATTACAGTCCGTGTCATTTATGAACATAGGTATAAAAATCTTCAATCAAATATTAGCAAACCAAATTTAACAATACATTGAGAGGATTACACACCATGAGCAACTGTGACTTTTCTCAGGGATTCAAGTATGTTTCAATATCAGTGAATCAATGTGATATATACCAACAAACTGAAGAATAAAAATAATACAAATATCTCAATAGATGCAAGCAAAACTTTTGACAAAATTCAATATCTGTTTATGTTAAAGCTCTCCATGTAGTGGGTAGTGGGGAAACATACCTAAACATAATAAAGGCCACACATGAGAAACATCCAGCCAACATCACATTAAACAGTGAAAAGCTGAGGGGCATTTCCTAAAAACCAGGGAAAAGATGAGGATGCCCAATCTCTCCACTTTTATTCAACATGGTATTGGAAGTCCTAGACACAGCAATCACACAAGAAAATAAATTAAAGGAATTCAAATTAGAAAGAAAAAAGTAAAACTGTCACTATTTGTAGATATCATAATACTGTACATAAAAAAAAACCATCAAAAGCTATTAGAACTAGTAAATGAATTCATTAAATTTGAAAGATAAAAATTAATATACAGAAATATGTCACATTTCTATTCTTGAACATCAAATTTTTAGAAAAAGAAATCAAGAAAGCAACCCCATTTACAACTGCATCAAAAGAATAAAATAGCTAATAACAAATCTAACCAAGGAGGTAAAAGACTTGTACTCTGAAAACTATAAGATATTGATGAAAAAAACTGAAGATGATGAAACAAATGGAAAGAAATCATCTTCATGAATTTGAAGAATTAGTATAGTCAAAATAACCTTGCCACCCAAGGCAATCTACAGACAACACAATCCCTCTTAAATTACCAATGGCATTTTTCACAGAATTAGAAGAAAAAAATTTGCAATTTGTACAGAAGCACAAAAGACCCAGAATAGCCAAAGCAATCTTGAAAAAGAAAAATGGAACTGGAGAAATCAGACTCCTTGGCTTCAAACTCCATTACAAAGCTGTGATAATTAAAATGGTATGACACTGGCACAAAAACAAGCACATATATCTATGGAACAGAATGGAGAGCTCAGAAATATGCTCACACTTATATGGCCAATTAATCTATGACAAAGGAGGCAAGAATATAGTGGGAAAGTGATTGCCTCTTTAATAACTGGTGTTTGGAAAACTGGAGAGTTACATTCAAAAGAATAAATCTTGGCTAACTTTCTCACACAATATACAAAAATAAACAAAATGAATTAAAGACTTAATTGTAACTCTTGAATCCATAAAACTAGAATAAATCATAGGCAATATGCTCTTTGACATCAGTTTTAAAGCAAAGAAGAACTAAAGGGCCTCTTGATGAAAGTGAAAGAGGAGAGTGAAAAAGCTGGCTTAACTCAACATTCAGAAAACTAAGATCACGGCATCCAGTCCCATCACTTCATGGCAAATAGATGGGGAAACAATGGAAACAGTGAGAGATTTAATTTGGAGGGGGGGGGGCGGGGCTCTGAAATCACTACAGATGGTGACTGCAGCCATGAAATTAAAAGACTCTTGCTCCTTGGAAGAAAAGCTATGACCAACCTAGACAGTATATTAAAAAGCAGAGAACATTACTTTGCCAACAAAGGTCTGTCTAATCAAAGCTATGGTTTTTCCAGTAGTCATGTATGGATGTGAGAGTTGGACTATCAGAAAGCTGAGCACTGAAGAACGGATGCTTTTGAATGGTGGTGTTCAAGAAGACTCTTGAGAGTCCCTTGGACTTCAATGCGATCCAACCACTCAATGCTAAAGGAAATCTGTCCTGATTATTCATTGTAAGGATTGATGCTGAAGCTGAAACTTCAATACTTTAGCCACCTGATGTGAAGAACTGATTCATTTGAAAAGACCCTGATGCTGGGAAATATTGAAGGAGGGAGGAGAAGGGGACAACAGAGGATGAAATAGTTGGATGGCATCATCGATTCGATGGACATGAGTTTGAGCAAGCTCCGGGAGTTGGTGATGGACAGGGAAGACTGGCATGCTGCAGTCCATGGGGTTGCAGAGAGTTGGACACGACTGAGTGACTGAACTGAACTGATCTGGAGGGGATCTGTCTCCTCAGACAAGGGAAGCAAAAGTAAAAGTTAACAAATGAGAGTACATCAAACTAAAATCTTTCCCATAGCACAGAAAATTATCAATAAAATGAAAATGGCAGCCTACTGAATGGGAGAAGATATTTTGCAAAGGATATATCCAATTAATATTCAAACTATACAAAGAATTCATGCAACTCAACATCAGAAAAAAGAACAAATAAATAAACCAACTCAACTAAAAAAAAAAAAAAAAAAGTGGCCAGAAGACCTAAATAGATTATTTTTCCAAGAAGACATAGAGATGGCCAACAGACCCGTGAAAAGATGCTCAACATCATTAATCTTCAGGTCAATGTATATTAAAGCTGTAGTGAGATGTCCCTTTACACTTGTCATAATGACTAATATCAAAAAAACAATAGCAATCATTGGCTAAATGTGGCAAAAAGGGAGTCTTTGTGCACTGTTGGTGGAATTATCAATTGATAGAGCCACTGTGGAAAGGAGTATGGAGTTTACTTAAAAAGTTAAAAGTAGAACTGCCATATAATCTATCAATTCCACTTCTGGGCATTTTTCAAAGGAACCAAAAACTCTAATCCAAAAAGATATAAACACTTCAGTGTTCATTGCAGCATTACATGCAATAGGTAAGGATAGGAAGCAACCCAACAGCCCATTGATAGATGAATGGATAAACACACACAAAAAAATGAACTGTTACTAAGCCATAGAATAGGAAATATTTCCATTTGGAACAACATGAATGGGTCCAGTGTGTATTATGCTAAGTGAAGTAAGTCAGGTAGAAAAAGACAGATACCACATGTTGTCACTTGTATGTGAAAGATAAAAATAAAACAAACAAAATTAAAGGAACACAGGCTCACACAGGTGCAGAACTAATGGGTTGTTGCAAGAAGGGAGGTGGGAGTTGGCAAAATAGATGCAGAGGATTTAGAGGTACAAACTCCAGTTATGCAATAAAGAAGCCGTGGGGATATAATATACAGCATACAGAATATGGTTAATAATATTGTAATAACTTTGTATAGGGACAGATTGTTACTAGATACTGGTAGTCATTTTATAATGTATGGAAAAGTCAAATGATTTTGTAGCACATGTGAAGTTAACATACTGTTATACATCCAACATTTCAATTAAAAAAATTCATTTAAAAAAGAATGCAGGAGCATACTGAACAAGTGGATAGTACAAGAGTATTTATGGAGACAAATGAATTGCAAGTTTCAATTATTTGTCAGTCTTAAAACTCTTTAACTTGTTCAACTTATTCTTATTTTATTTTAATTTAAACATTATATTTATGCTTCACCCTTTGATCTCTGTTCTTCATGTAGAAAAAAATTCCATGTTTTCAACCACCTCAAATAGACCGTGGAACCGTTAAATCATCTAGCTCTGCAGAAGAAAGGAGAGAAACACATGACATGAACCGAGGCTGTATGCACACGGCACCAAGTTAAGTTCTATTTGTGAAGAAGGCTTCAGGATATCTGAAGAAGATGGAATAACATGCTATATGGGCAAGTGGAGCCCTTCCCCTCAGTGTATAGGTGAGGACAGTATGCAAACCAAATTTCTATATTCAGTATCACTCATTGAAACTAATTAATTGCAGTCAAAGTCATGAGACAGGTTCCTTTAGATTTCTAAATATATCAAATCACTTATTTATTTAAAAGTTATTTAGGAATTAATGTACCCAGGTAGCTCAAACACTAAAGAATCTGCCTGCAATGTGGGAGACCTGGGTTCAATCCCTGGGTCAAGAAGATCCCCTGGAGAAGGACATGGCAACCCACTCTAGTATTCTTGCCTGGCAAATTCCATGGACAGAGGAGCCTGGTGGGCTATAGTCTATTGAGTCGCAAAGAGTTGAACATGACTGAGTGACTAACACTTTTAGGTTTTAATATGTAATTTCTATATTTATGCACTTAATTGATTTTTGCATATTCCAATTAATCATTTGTGTTAATTTAATTGGTTCCATATAGAATCCATTTTCAATCTGGCAATTTTTTTTTGTAATATTAGCACTGCATGTGTAATAAAATTAAACTAACTATTCATATAGGTAAACATATTCACAGTCCTACCTATTCATAGAATTTGCAGTATTTGCATGGCCACCAAGTTTTTTTCTGAAAAATTTCTTATGTTCTTCCTACAATGTCCCTTTAATTTCTTACAATATATAGTACTTTTCCTAAGGTAATGAAGTCCTAACATGTTTTTTTATTACTCATGATTGATTAGAGAAGCACTGATAATCTCTTTTATGTATCAGTGCTGTTAGTTTCAAGTTTGTGCTCAAGGGGATGGTTGGACCAGCATCAGAATGGTAATTTTAGGACATATTCTTTTACTTCTCTCTGATTTTCTAGATGTTATAGTATAATCACTCATTATTTTCAAATAAAACTACCAAATATGATGAGCAGTTCATCAAAGTAAGTTTCAGAGTTAGTGAAACATGAAATCATTCTTTCATGTATTCCTAGGACTCCCTAGTGGACTTCCAGCTTATATTTAGAATGGTGCTATATCTCATTAGAGAGACAGTTACAGATATGGAGAAGTTACTTAAAACAGTGATGAGGGGTTTGGGATAGAGGGACTCACATCCATCTATAGGACATTTAGGAGGAAAATGATTCTGTTCACCAGAATGCATAAGTATAGTGTTTTTCATTCTATTCTAAGGCTGACAAATATCTTTAATTCAGAGCATAAATGGTATAAATATGAAACTAACCAATAATTCCAGAATCTAACAAGGTATCTATGGAAAGTTCTGAATTCTGGTAGAGAATTAATAACTCTAGTAATAGTGAAAGTTTGATTGTCTCAAATTGTCTCATCTTAACAAGCTAAATAATAAAATTTTGGTAACACAAGCTTAAATTATTTCACTTTCACATCATCTTGGATGTAGTTTGGACATCCTCTGATATACATTCTCAGATTTCTTGTCTCTGTTCCTTTATCATGGCTGACCTCTGCTCATCAGTCTTATCACTACTCCATTTGCTATTAATTTATCAATCATTTCTTTATAATATGCAATTTTATAAGATATTTAACAGAGTTCAATGTAACAGATTTTGATAGAAGCAAGAAATAAAAACACATTCATAATGTAGGTGACTTGCAAATGGGAAAAATAATTTAAATGTGAGAAGTATGCATTCCTCTCTCTTAGAACATCACCATTCCTTTTTAATAATTTTGATGAATATAGAGACAATCAATGTGACTGAGTCAAGATTTTTGACATCTAAGTTATAAGAAAAATGTTATACAATATTCATTGGTTTGATATGTACCTATTTTTTCTGGAATATAATTATTGACCACTATGTATTTTTTTTCTTTTTATTGATTTTTTTCCATTTATTTTTATTAGTTGGAGGCTAGTTACTTTACAATATTGTAGTGGTTTTTGCCATACATTGACGTGAATCAGCCATGGATTTTTAAAGATGTATTAAACAAATACATATTCTTTTTCTTTCAGATACAGATTGTGTTAACCTGCCCAGCTTTGATGATGCAGTCCTCATAGGTTGAGAGAAGAAATCATGTAGGTCAGGAGAACAAGTGGCTTTTAAATGTTGACCATATTATCAGTTGGATGGATTCAATATTTTACAGTGTATTAAGAGAAAATGGACAGGAAGCCCAGCATGCAAAGGTACTTAGGTAAAATTTTAAAATTTATGTATTAAAATGTATTAAGAAACACAGTGAGGAGAATTGCCTCCACAATCATTAGAAAGACATAGATTATTCTTAAGCTAGGTCAAAGAAGGTTTATGCCTGAGCATAAAAAGGGATGGGAGTTTCCCAGGTGGCACTAGTCGTAAAGAATCTGCCTGACAGTGTCTGAGACATGGTTTGATCCCTGGGTCGGGAAGGTTCCCTGGAGGAGGAAATGACAACCAACTCCAGTATTGTTGCCTAGAGAATTCCATGAATAGAGGAGCCTAGTGGGCTAGAGTTCATGAGGTCGCAAAGAGTCAGACATGACTGAGCATCTGAGCATGCTCGCACACATAAAAAAGGATGGAATTGTGTACTCAGCGGTCCGTCTATAGCCCAATAATTCTATAGCCCAGTACACGGTCCAGGCACAGTAATCCCAGCATATTCTGTAAACTGTTGGATATGCAAGCAGATTCACAGGTTCACTGAGATCTGATGAATCAAAACCACTGGGACTGCAATTCTGACACTATTTTAATGATTAGCAAGGGATTCTGTGCACATTTCAGTCTAGAAGCCATGGCAATAGCCTCTTGTACCTTACATGCTGTTAATATCACTGAAGAATTACACATCACTCACTAGGGTGTCCTTAAGCATTTGCCACTAAGCTCATTAATATCATTAAAGAGTAGTTTTGTAAATTTACACTTATTTTTCTATAATTTATGTTTGGATCTTTTAGTTAATCATCTTCTTTCTTCAACTATGGTATTCTTCAGAGTATGTTAATTCATAATCGAGTTTGAGTAAACTCCGGGAGTTTGTGATGGACAGGGAGGCCTGGCGTGCTGCGATTCATGGGGTCGCAAAGAGTCGGACAGGACTGAGCGACTGAACTGAACTGAACTGAACTGAAAGAGTACTTACTGTGTTTACTTTTCTAAAGGCCTAAAGTTACAGCTCTTTTTAAATTTTAATTAATTTATTTAATTGGATGCTAACTACTTTCCAATATTGTGGTGGTTTTTGCCATATATTGACATGAATCAGCCATGGGTGTACATGTGTTCCCCATCCTGAACCCCCCCTCTCACCTCCCTCCCCATCCCATCCCTCAGGGTTATCCCAGTGCACCAGCCCTGAGCACCTTGTCTCATGCATTGAACCTGGACTGGAGATCTGTTTCACATATGATAATATACATGTTTCAGTGCTATTCTCTCAAATCACCCCACCCTCGCCTTCTCCCACAGAGTCCAAAAGATTGTTCTAGACATCTGTGTCTCTTTTGCTGTCTTGCATGTAGGGTCATCGTTACCATCTTTCTAAATTCCATATATACACATTAGTATTGCCAGGAGAAATATCAATAACCTCAGATATGCAGATGACACCACTCTTATGGCAGAAAGTGAAGAAGAACTAAAGCCTCTTGATGAAAGTGAAAGAGGAGAGTGAAAAAGTTGGCTTAAAGCTCAACATTCAGAAAACTAAGATCAAGGCATCCAGTCCCATCCCTTCATGGGAAATAGATGGAGAAACAGTGGAAACAGTGACTAACTTTATTTTTTTGGGCTCCAAAATCACTGCAGATGGTGATTGTAGCCATGAAATTAAAAGACGCTTACTCCTTGTAAGGAAAGTTATGACCAACCTAGATAGCATATTAAAAAGCAGAGACATTACTTTGCCAACAAAGGTTCGTCTAGTCAAGGCTATGGTTTTTCCAGTGGTCATGTGGAGGATGTGAGACTTGGACTATGAAGAAAGCTGAGCACCGAAGAATTGATTCTTTTGAACTATGGTGTTGGAGAAGACTCTGGAGAGTCCCTTAGACTGCAAGGAGATCCAACCAGTCCATCCTAAAGGACATCAGTCCTGGGTGTTCATTGAAAGGACTGATGTTGAAGCTGAACCTCCAAAACTTTGGCCACCTGATGTGAAGAGCTGACTCACTGGAAAAGACCCTGATGCTGGGGAAGATTGGAGGCAGGAGGAGAAGGGGATGACAGATGATGAGATGGTTGGATGGCATCACTGATGCCATCAATGAACACAGGTTTGGGTGGACTCTGGGAGTTGGTGATGGACAGGGAGGCCTGGCATGCTGCGGTTCATGGGGTCGCAGAGTCGGACATAACTGAGCGACTGAACTGAACTGATACTGTATTGGTGTCTTTCTTTCTGACTTACTTCACTCTGTATAATAGGCTCCAGTTTCATCCACCTCATTAGAACTGATTCAAATGCATTCTTTTTAATGGCTGAGTAATATTCCACTGTGTATGTCCACCACAGCTGTCTTATCATTCACCTGCCAATGGACTTCCAAGTTGCTTCCATGTCCTGGCTATTGTAAACAGTGCTGCGATGAACACTGCGGTACACATGTCTCTTTCAATTCTGGTTTCCTCGGTGTGTATGCCCAGCAGTAGGATTGCTGGGTCACATGGCAATTCTATTTCCAGTTTTTTAAGGAATCTCCACACTGTTCTCCATAGTGGCTGTACTAAGTTACAGCTCTTAAACAGGATGAATGTAAACCAAATCATAATGTCAAATGATCTTTTTATTATGTTTTTCTTACGGCTTATAAATTCACATTGAATTTATATAATTTATAATTGTTACATTACTATCCTTAAGAGATTTCTAGAAAAGCTCTTATTTTCGCTGACCTAAAAAATGTGTATCAAATTTCTAGTGAAGGATAAGGGAGAGATTTAATGTACAGAAACTTAATTCATACTGAAAAACATTGCTTTATTTCCTTTCCCTTAATCTTACATGTAAACTGATTGAAACTAGCAGTCTTTCATGACAGATTAACTATTGAATCTAAACGACCATGGAATATATTTGACATCATCCCATTTCCTCCTTGCTGTTTATGATGATCATTATATTAGAAATACTTTTTTTCTTTTCTATTCAGATGCTTCCTGTGTGAATTCATCTCAAGTGGAAAGTGATATTATACAAAATCAGGAGTCTAGATATCAGAGTGGTGAGAGAGTATGTTATGAATGCATCAGGAATTATGACCTCTTGGGAGAGATAGATGTGATATGTTTAAATTGAGCTTGGGCAAAACCACCTCAGTGCAAAGGTAAACTATCTTATCCATCCCTATAATCAATTTAGAATACATATTAGGGACAAAAATCTGTTATTATAAATACATGATGAAGTAGCTTTTCTGTAATAATTTTATTTTTTAATTAATTTGTTTAAAGATGGTGCTTAAAATCTAGTTATATTGTGAACTGAATAACTATTTGATATTTATTTTATGGAAGAGTTGGACTTCCCTGATAGCTCAGTTGGTAAAGAATCCTCCTGCAATGCAGGAGACCCCGGTTCCATTCCTGAGTTGGGAAGATCTGCTAAAGACGGGATAGGCTACCCAGTCCAGTATTCTTTGGCTTCCTCTATGGCTCAGCCAGTAAAGAATCTGCCTGCAATGCAGAAGACCTGGGTTTGATTCCTGGGTTGGAAAGACCCCCTGAAGAAGAGAAAGGCTACCCACTCCAGTATTCTGGCCTGAAGAATTCGATGGAATAGGCATAGTCCATGGGGGGCGGGGGGGGGGGTCAGTTACAAAGAGTCAGACATGGCTGAGCAACTTTCACTTCACTTCACTTCACATGAGAGAGTTAGCAAGATTTGTACAGTTGGCATCATGGAACATTTCCTATCACAAATATTAAGACAGTTACTTCTTGAAGAATAAATATGTTAAAGATACGTTTGACTTGTATAAGTACATTTGACTTTTGATAGATATTATGCCATACGTTTTTTGGAAAAAGTGCTCAAACATCAACATCAATAGAGTGTTCATCCATGACCATAGAGCCAGGAGGAAGTGACAACAGTTTTCCAGTGCTGGAAATTGGAGCCCAGGAAATTGGAGCCCATCCATTTTAAACATAGCCCAAGAAATTCTGCTTTGAGACATGGAATAGGCAGCCAGGACCTGGTCACAGAATGTGACATAAATTGGAGATCTTCACATATGGGTGATATTTAAAAATATGTAACTAGCTGGACTCATTCAGAGAATTAGTGTACACATAAATATAAGTAGTCTGAATCTTGGTCCTGGGACACTTCAGTGTTTAGAGTTCAGGAAGGGAGGGAATCCAACCAAAAAATACATTAGCCACTTCTAGTTTTTCAAGTTAACTTTTGCCTGGTGTGTATTTTTTGTAGTCTTCCACTTGACACGTTTTCATGTTTGAAGTCACCTTCTTGTACACAGCATACAGCTGAGACTTGTTTATGTGTCCACCCTGCCATTTTCAGTCTTTTAATTGATCTATTTGGACCATTTACATTTAAAGTAACTATTAACTATTTTAGTGATAATGTCTGCCATTTTACTGTTGTTTTATATGTGTTTCCTCTGTTTCTCAATCCCACTTTGTTTTCTGGTACTCCCTGTGAATTTCTGAACATTATAAAATAATTTAACTGTGATACATCTGTGTTACTTTGCATGGTTTTATTAGTAGTTGCATTAGTTATTAAGATACACAAAGGTAGCTTATCACTCCCTACTGTTGCTGACATTTTACCACTTCAGATGAAATGTGGGAAGCTTACTTCCATTTCCATTTATTTATTCTCCCCAAGATTTTAGCATAAACATCTGTAGTATTCTCTCTACATCCATAGAGCACCATATCAAATGATAATTTTGCACAATCATAATCTAATCAAATCAGTAGGGAAATTATAGACATTATATTTGCTCATATTTTTTTTTAAATATCAATTCCATTTTTTTTTTTCTTCCTAAAATCTCAATCCTTTTTCTGTTTTGCTTTCTATTTGAAAAATTCTTCAAGTATAGGTCTGCTGGAGAAAGATTCTCTCAGTTTTCTTTTGCCCAGGAATGACTTTCTTTCTCCTTTTATTCCTAAAGGATAGTTCACTCATTATAGAATTTGGAGTTGCCGGTTCTTTTCATCCAGCATTGGAAAGCTGTTGTCACTTCCTCCTGGCTCTATGGTCATGGGTAAAAACTCTACTGATGCTGATGTTTGAACACTTTTTCTAAAAAAAGCATGGCATCTATCAAGAGTTATTGAGATTTTTTCCCTGAAATTTCTGGCAATTTGATTTTGATGTACCTTTTTTAACTTTTTTATTTTGTATTAGGGTATAGCCAATTAACAATGCCGTGCCAGCTTCAGGTGAACAGCAAAGGGGCGCAGCCATGTATATACATATATCCATTCTCCTTCAAACTCCCATCCCACCCGGGTTGTCACATTACATTGAGCAGAGTTCCCTGGCTATCCGGTAGGTCCTTATGGTCATCCATTTCAAATACAGCAATGTGTTCATGTCCATCCCAAACTCCCTAACTATCCCTTCCCCCATCATTCATCCCAGCAACCGTAAGTTCCTTCTCTAAGCCTATGAATGTGTTTCTGTTCTGTAAATAAGTTCATTTATATCATTTAAGATTCCATTTATAAGGGATATCATATGATTTTTCTCTTTCTCTGTTTGACTTAACTTCACTCAGTATAACACTTTCTAGGTCCATCCATATTGTTGCAAATGACATTATTTCACTTCTTTTAATGGTTGACTAATATTGCATTATATATATACATATATATATATATATACATATATATATATATTAGTTATTAAGATACACATTTTTAGTTATTAAGATACACATTTCTCATGATGTACTCTGCATAGTAGTTAAATAAGCAAGGTGACAATATGACCCCATGAACTATACAGTCCATGGAGTTCTCTAGGCCACAACACTGGAGTGGGTAGCTTTTTCCTTCTCCAGCAGATCTTCCCAACCCAGAAATCGAACTGGGGCCTCCTACACTGCAGGCAGATTCTTTATCAACTGAGCTATCAGGGAATCCCTATATATGTGTATCTATATATGTATCTATCTATCTATCTATCTATCTATCTATCTATCTATCTATATATATATATATATATATATATATATATATATATATATCTCACATCCTCTTGATCCATTTCTCTGCTGATGGACATTTTGACTGATTCCATGTTTCATGTCTTGGCTGTTGTAAACAGTGCTGCAATGAACACTGGGGAACAAATGTCATTTGGGGCCATGTTTTTCTCCAGATATATGCCCAGGTGTGGGATTGCAGGGTCACATAGTACGTCTATTTTTAGTTTTTTAGGGAACCTGCATACTGTTCTCCGTAGTGACTGTACCAATTTGCATTCCCACCAACAGTGTAAGAGGGTTACCTTCTCTCCACACCCTCTCCAGCATATTGTTGGTGGATTTTTTATGATAATCATTCTGACTGATGGTAGGTGATATTGTATTATAGTTTCAATTTGAATTTTATCCCATGGGCAGAGGAGCCTGGTGGGCTGCAGTCCATGGGGTCGGGAAGAGTCAGACACGTCTGAGCAACTTCACTTTCACTTTTCACTTTCATGCATTGGAGAAAGAAATGGCAGCCAACTCCAGTGTTCTTGCCTGGAGAATCCCAGGGACAGCGGAGCCCGGTGGGCTGCCATCTATGGGGTCGCACAGAGTCAGACATGACTGAAGATGTTGTCTCAGAAGACAACACTGAGATTGAAATTACTGGATAACAGTTTTAAAAACTCTAGACAACATCTCAGTGTTGTCTTCTGTTGATTGTTTTCTTTCTGTTAGGGTTTTCGTGGCTTTTGGTATGATGAGTGATTTTCAACTGTATTCTGGATATTTGAGGTATTATATCTGGAGATTAGGGACCTTATTGGAATCCTTTAGTTGGTCTCTTCTTTTCACTGTTGGCTATCCAGTATAGAGTTATTAGTATTAATATTAGTATTGGCTAATCCACTCACATATTTTCTAGAAATTCAACCCAATTTATACCTTCTTCTTACAGGTAGGGAAGGTTTCCTGAGCCTCAGTCTATTGACAGATTTCCCCTAACTCTTTCCTTTTTTGCACTTTTATGACAAAAGTGTAGTAATAATCTATATTATATCTATATTTTTGCCCTCCCCAGTGCCCTCTCATTTGTTGTACAAGGCTAATATGAGTTTGTGGAAAAATTGTAAGATCCCTCTCTGCCCTTGTATCAACCACAACATTTACCAATCCACTTCTACAAGTTCTTCTTATGCCAGCTATTGTGGCATATAAAGACAAAACCAGGTATTGAGAACAAAAGCCCCTAATTAAGCCCATCATTGTAATGAGAGGACAAATTTCTTAGAGACCAGTCAGGTCAAAATGTAGCTGCCTCCATACACAGACCTTTCAATGTGTATTCAGGGCATTAGAACATATTTGAATTTCAATTAACATGTATCACATTAAAGATGAATGGAAAAATCTGTTTATCTTTGAGCAAGTTACTTGCAGTTTCCATTTCAGATTCCTAATGATGTAATGTAGGAAATGAACCAAAACAGACAATCTCTAAATCCTTGTCACTATTCTGAGGCTATGATATCTTTTTTCATAAGCCAGTTTCTTTCTATGACAGATTCCAATAAAAATATTTCCAGAACAAGAGGATTCAACTTCCAGGGGCTGACACACTGCATTCTATTCCTGGGTATGCCACTTAGTAGCACATAATTTTGGAGAAGGAAATGGCAACCCACTCCAGTGTTCTTGCCTGGAGAATTCCAGGAATGGGGTCGCACAGAGTCAGACACGACTGAAGTGACTTAGCAGTAGCAGTAGCAGCACATAATTTAGACAATTTATTTAATCTTCGAATGTCAAAGCTAATTTTGCTGTTGTGGATAAAAGAATAGCACTATTTCAACAATGTTAGTCGAGGTGATGGAATTCCAGTTGAGCTATTTCAAATCTAACAGGGTAACAGGTAGGAAGGCCAGGAGTCTCTAAACGGAGGAAATAGGCTGCAAGTGTCAGACATTTTTATCTCTCTTAAGCGGCAGGAGGAAACAAATTAGCAATATTTTTTTTTCTTCTCTATACAAATTTGAAAGGAGGTTTCTCTTAAAATGCTGTGTTGCCATGACACCTGGTTTCACCTGAAGCTAACTATTCTCAAACCTTGAGTTAACCAATACATTTTTCTTATGGAAATGTTTATCTTAAAGCTATGTTAATGTGCTATGCATTTACCCCAGACTCTAAGTTCTGCCAAATGGCTCAAACTACTTGACAAACCAGTATGTTATACTCAGGTATTGTTCCCCTAATCTATGTAAATGAAACTATTTGTGTGGTAATCTGCCCTTCTACAAGATTCAGGTCAATCGTTTTATGGCCTGGGATGAATTATCTGGTGCCAAAATTATCACAAAATGCAACTTATGGATGAAGGGCCTGGTGCCATTCTGAATTTTAAGACATTCTTTTCTTTTCATTAACAGACTGCGAGTGACTATATAACATCCAGCTGAAGACTAGCAGGGGGGTACTCTTTCTGCCCCCTTCTGATGCCTATGTCAGAAGCTTTCTCTATCTCATTTATACTTTAATAAAACTCGTCTTATCATTCAGCAACAACCTTTCAAATCCTAAAGGATGATGCTGTGAAAGTGCTGCACTCAATATGTCAACGAATTTGGAAAACTCAACAGTGGCCACAGGACTGGAAAAGGTCAGTTTTCATTCCACTCCCAAAGAAAGGAAATGCCAAAGAATGCTCAAACTACCACACAATTGCACTCACCTCACACTCTACTAAAGCAATGCTCAAGATTCAAGATTATTTGTTACAAGCCTGACCAGAAATTCCACATCATTCTTCAATACAACTGAGAGATATTTGTGCTGATACTTTGCCTTGAGAATTCCCCAATATGATACTCCCCGAATAAATCCTTCTTTGATTCATCAAGCATTTGCTTCAAAAAAGTGAAAGCATTTACACATAAGTGCACTAGTTTTCTTAATTTCATTTTTCTTCTCCCCACATTACTCTCACTGCTCACCATACATCCATACCCCAGAGCAAACATGAATCTCCCAACCATCCTATAACTTAATGACATTCCTAAGCCCTTCACAGCCTCAGTCAGACTCACCCCTGGAGCAACTGGGCAACTCTAGCCCCCTTGGGGGGTCCTTTCATGGTAAAGCCAGACTGACACCTAAAACTCACAGTTTCATGTAAGGAAAATAAGCTTTTGTTCTCAGACATCTTTATTCCATTTTCAATGACTAGTTCAATTTAGTCACTCAGTCATGTCTAACTCTGCGACCTCATGGACTGCAGCGCACCAGGCTTCCCTGTCCATCACCAGCTCCTGGAGCTTGCTCAAACTCATGTCCATCGAGTATCAATGACTGGATGTGTGCCTTTATTAGGTACAATGCACTGAGTGGGAGGTCCACTCCAGATGTCCACTTGATTGTCTTCGCTGGTGGAGTATATTGACATCTTATCTGTAAGGCATAGTTCCAGCGAGGCAGAAAAGGAAAGACGACCTCAACAGAAGTAGGTTACCTTTATTCAGGCAAGGAGGGGTGACAGTCGGCCTAACGACCAGGCTGAGCGCCGAAAGGGATCAGGGAGGCTTCATACTTATAGGGAGGTTTGTGGAAGCGATAAGGGAAACGTCAATCAGGCGGGATATTTTGAGTATTCTTTTGTTGAGATGACACTTGTAGTTGGGCAGGGGGTGATAAGTCTTCTGGGCGGGTGTAGGGGGTGGTAGATTTCCGGACAGGGGGTGATAAGTCCCAGATAGATGCAACTGGCCTGGAGCATCAGGATGGAACTAAAGTTATGCTTTGTTTTCTCTGAAGTCAGATGATTCAGCAGGGCCTTGAGACTGTCGTTCTCTTTTCTAGGCCCAAAAGACTCCTTCATTCCAGACCCTGAAATCATAAAAAAAAAAAAAAAAAAAAATGGGAAAAAGGGCACCGTATCTCTCTGGCTACTTCCTGCTGGATAGGGGCGACGGTTTTAGGTCTGGAATGGAGGATCGTCCTAGGGCCCACAGTCTCCTTTTTCTGAGCTTGGGGTGGGCTCTCGAGAAGAAGAATGGTCTTGACCTGATCTCGAGAGATGGCCCAAATCAGTTCTTGGAGAAACCTTTGAAAGAGATTAAAGAGACAGGGTCCAAATAAGAGAAATAGAGTGATAAATACTAATGGTCCCAGAAAGGGAGCAGCCAAGGGAGGATCTGTTGGAACATGTTTTGGGGAATGTAGAGGTTTTGTAACTATTTTCTGCAGCATTCAATTCTGTCTCTAAGTTCTTTGACTCTGCCCTGAACTATGCCCGTTTCATTAACAAAATAGCAGCAGTCCTCTCCTAGGAAAAGGCAGGTCCCTCCCTTTTCTGCAGTGAGAAGGTCCAGGGCTCGCCTATTTTGTAGGGCCACAGAAGCTAATGAGTTAATTTGTTTTTGGATTGAAACGAAGGACTCTACTACCTGCTCCATGTCTTCATTAAGTTCTTGGGACAGCTTGCAATAGAAATGGGCAGAGGTTGAGATGCCTCCAATCCTGGTGCCTAGGGCTGCTGCTATGCCAGTCCCAATCAGGAGGGGGGCTATGACAGCTCGCCTTTTTCTGTGGGAAAGTTCCCCTTGGGGGTAAACTATTTGTTCTATCTGAAAGGTCGAGTATGTTGAGACATGCCCCGGAAAAGTGCCACAAGGCAAATTCCAGAGGCTGGCTAAACTTCTGGGAACCGACCCCCTGCAGCCTGGTCCAATCAGGTACCGACCCGGAGCCCTCAGACACCAACTGCCGCTGTAGCCCGCGCTTTCTTCCTTATATGAAAAGACCTGGCTTGGACGCCAGTCCTGGCTATAAAACCCCTCTCCACCCCTCATACCTCGCAGACTCCCTTTGTCTCCTCGCTCACCCGCCCCCGGGAGTTCTGCCCGAGAGCGACCGCTCAATAAAGGCCTTTACCACCGGTCCTTAGAGGCGGCTTTTTTCCTCCCGTGGCGTTTTTTTAACATCTGGCGCCCCAACGTGGGGCTCGAGGTGAGGGCCCCCGGCACTCGCCGTTGAGGCCCCCTCGAGCTCCACCGCCACAGAAGCCTCGGACCCAGGCGGTTGACCAACTCCCCGGATGGCAGGATACGGAGTAAGTCCCTTCAGCTTTGGGGCCTGCCCTCCCTGGCGACCACCTCCTAGGGCCCAGTAACGGGTGCGCACTTACTGGGCCCTCCCGGTCACCAGCTGGTGGAGAGACATCCCCAGCGGCTGAGTAGACCTCCGGCTTCGGCCTCCGGCTTCGGCCTTTCCGGGTCCCTGCAGTCGTGAGGAAGATGTTCCCCGCGACTAAACGGACCTCCGGCTCCGCTTGACTCGTCCGAAGACGTTCGGACAGCGGGGGTTGCCTCCACGCCCCGTGGTCGTGATGGGATCAACAGCCTCCAAACCTGATCCCCAATACTCCACCCCCTTAGAGTGTCTGCTGGCTAACCTGTGGACTCTAAGACTAAAGGGAGATATCCGCCCCAAGCAGCTCACTCTTCTGTGTTCACAGGCCTGGCCTCAGTATTCCCTAGATAATGGCTCACAATGGCCAGCCACAGGGACACTAGACTTTGATGTCCTCCGTGATTTAGATAATTACTGCTGGAGAACGGGAAAATGGTCTGAGGTCCCCTATGTTCAGGCCTTTTGGGCGTTGCGCTCTCGCCCCACCCTGTGCACCCCGTGCACTCCTAGCCAAATCCTACTCACCATGGCCCCCCGACTCCACCCCCCTGACCTAAGCCGACTCCTCCCGTCTCTGAGTCCTCTGCTTTCTCTGTTCCCCCAGAAGATCTGGTGGCCCCCCCTCCCTATACCTCTCCCATGGCCCCCACCCCTTCCTCTCCAGTTCCTACCCCCTCCCCCTCCTCTCCGGCCCCTCCTAACCCCTCCCCTTCCACTCCGGCCCCTCCTACCCCCTCCCCCTCCACTCCAGCCCCTCCTAACCCCTCCCCCTCTAACCCTACTCCGGCCCCTTTTGCCTCTGCTCCCGCCCCTGAGACTCCACCGCTGGCCCCAGATCCTCCGGCCCTTAACCCTATCTTGTATCCTCCTCTTCCCCCCGTCATTCCCGTCTTGTCTCCGGTTAGCTCCCACACTCGCTCCCATAGCAACCCTCCAGGGGCCTCCCCTCCCCATCCCCCAGCTCCGCTACTCCCTTTGAGACAAGTGGCCAGAGCCGAGGGCCTGGCCCAGCTCCACGTCCCCTTCTCTCTCCAGGACTTAGCACAGATTGAGGCCAAGCTGGGATCCTTTTCCTCCAACCCCACTCAGTACATTAAGCAGTTTACTGGTCTGACCCGCGCCTATGCCTTAACATGGCAGGACATATATGTCATCCTTGGATCTACCACCACCCCCGAAGAGAGGCAGGGCATTTGGACGGCAGCCAGGGCTAAGGTCGATCAGCGGCACAGTGCCAACCCCTCCCCCGAGGGTCCCCCGGGAGCTCAGGCAGTTCCTGACACCGACCCTGATTGGAACTACCAGGAAGGGGGTGGCGGCCAGCTGCGGGTATGCTATATGATAGAGTGTATCCTCGATGGGATGGAAATATCCTCTCATAAGATCTCCCAGCAGGTGGCTACGGCCCTGGACATCAACTGGCATCTCCACATCCCCTATCGGCCCCAATCATCAGACCTAGACTAAAGGCGCAGATAGCTCCAAGAAAGCCCCCTCCGGACCGGACTCAATGGGTCCAAGAAATAGCGCAGGCTGCGACCGGACGGGCCATGCTCCTAACAGCTTACACTCGACTCAATCAAGAAGACATAGACCCACCTCACAATCCTGCATAAGCTGACCTTTCGTCCCGGCTGGCCCCTACCCCTCGCCGCCCCCGTTCAGTAGGAAATAGCCAGAGAGAACCGGCGCCCCTTGTCCTATAACAAAAAGGCCGGGATGAAAGGTTGGGTATGTTGAGACATGCCCCGGAAAAGTGCCGCAAGGCAAATTCCGGAGGCTGGCTAAACTTCTGGGAACCGACCCCCTGCAGCCTGGTCCAATCAGGTACCGACCCGGAGCCCTCGGACACCAACTGCCGCTGTAGCCCGCACTTTCTTCCTTATATGAAAAGACCTGGCTTAAACGCCGGCCCTGGCTATAAAACCCCTCTCCACCCCTCATACCTCGCAGACTCCCTTTGTCTCCTCGCTCACCTGCTCCCGGGAGTTCTGCCCGAGAGCAACCGCTCAATAAAGGCCTTTACCACCGGTCCTTAGAGGCGGCTTTTTTCCTCCCGCGGCGTTTTCTAACACTATCTCTTCCTCTTTGAGGAATGTTAGGCCTGGGGTCAGGAAGGCCAAGATGCAGGGTCCAGGGGGGTCTAAGGGGAGGCATGAATATGCATAGGTCGCACAAAGAATGAAGATTCCTGGATTGGTGCAATTATTTGTGCTGTTCCAGAGAACCCAAGTGGAACAGAAGGAGGGAGCTGAGTTTGTAAGACCAATGTAGTTGGGACTAGAATAGTTAATACAGGTTAGGTTTGAAGAGGCTGAGAGTAGGACATTGTCAGAGACTGGCCCAATGAGTTGTGTAGTTTTCTGTTGGGAAGGGGAGGTATAGTTGCCCTGTGACAGCCAGGATGAGGGTAAGGGAATTGCTACGTGTGGTGAGGGAGACAGTGACATGCATATCTAACACTGGGATGTGTGTTGTGTGTACTGGAAGAATTGGAAGGAAGAGTTGAGAAGGCGGGTAAGGTGTTGGTTGCCAGAGGGAGGTTTTAGGAGAAGCCGTAATTGGGAAAGGAGGTCTAGGCTTTTGTAAGGCTCAGGGGTCACCTGTAACCGGGATATTATATTCTTTATGACTTGTTCTTGTTTCTTTTCTCGATTTTGATCTAGTACCCCACCCCCATCTGAGTACCCCCAGTGGGTAATCGGATAGAAACATTTGTTTCTTCTATTTGGCTTATGGCAGGTACTCTCTTTTGTACTTTAACAGTGAGTAGGGATTTGGACTTCCCCCCCCCGAGGTTCATGGTGCATGGTTTTGGAGCTGTATTATAACATGAGGAATGTACGTAGGAATAAATGTCTGAGCAGAGGCAGGGAGTGGCCAGAAGGCTGGGGAGTGCAGCAAGGATAAGGAGCAGAGGAGTCATGGGCTGTTCGTTAGGCAGTGCAGAGGAAATAGCGCCCTAGGAGCAGAACACAGCTAGCAACGTAGGCAATACCCACGGAAAGACGAAGGCTAGGTGGCCAGTCCTGAGGGGAGACAGTTACTAGGCCTATAGCAAGGATTAAGATTAGGAGTGCAGTTATAGTTAGAGAGACAGGGAGAGACCAGTCAGGGCGAGGGGCAGAAGGCCCCAAGTTGGTGGTTGTTTGAATCTGAGGAGGAACAGTGCTCATTAGGATGTAGAATGATGTAGAGAATGAGAGTAAAGAAATCAATTTCATCTGGAGTCAGGTTGTAGAAGGTTCCCCGGAGCCACAGTTGAGACACCAGTGTAGTCAGGTCTTTGAAGGAAGTTCCTGTTGGGGTGCTGATCCAGAGGTCTTGTAGTAGTTGGGTCAGGAACAGTTGTAGGTTGAAGAGAGTCCAGGTCATTCAGTGTCCTCTCCAATGGTTGACAGGGGTTGTCACCGGGTGAATTTTAAGGAGGTGGGTGCTGTGAGGGAGACCTGATAGGTGTCACTTAAGGAGGGCAGTGCAGGATTGGAGGTGACCCGTTTTAGACGAGACAGGTGTACCCAGGAGGTGACCTTTTGGAGTTTAGCTGCAGTTGGGGTAAGGAGGATGGCTTTGAATGGTCCCTGCCACTTTGGGGTTAGGTCACCCTGGGGATTATCAGACAGATAGACCATGTCCCCAATTTGTAAAGGGGGCAGGGAGGCTTGGGGGTCAGGGGCAGGCAGATTGTGGTTGATATATTTCCAGAGGGCATTGCAGAGTTGCGCCAGCAGAGGGGAGCTTGGTATGGGAGGAGGTTCAGCGGGGAGTCCAGGAGGGAACATGGACCTTCCATACATCACCTCAAAGGGGCTCAGCCCCAGGGGCTTTCTGGGCAAAGCCCGTATTCTGAGGAGAACAATTGGCAAAAGTTTAGTCCAATCCAGATGTACCTCGAGGGTTACTTTGGTAAGGGTTTCTTTGATTATTTTATTCATCCTTTCTACCTTTCCTGAGGACTGGGGATGGTATGGAATGTGAAATTTCCAGGGTATCTGTAAGAATTGGACAAGTTGTTGGGTGACCTTGGATGTAAATTCTGGGCCATTATCAGGCTGTAGGGATGACGGCAGGCCAAACCTGGGGATAATTTCTATGAGGTGGATTTGGGCCACTGTGTGGACTCTTTTGTTTGTAGTGGGAAAAGCTTTTACCCATCCCGAAAAGGTGTCCACAAGGACTAGTAGGTATCTGACTTTCTGGACCCGGGGCGTATGAGTAAAGTCTATCTGCCAATCTTGTGCTGGGAGGCTGCCTCGCATTTGATGGGTTGGAAAGGATGTCAGTTTAAGGTTGGAATTGGGGTTAGTACGTCGACATGTTTGACAGGAGCGGGTAAGGTTATCTAAATATTGTTGGTCAGCATTGGATAGTGGTTACGGAGGAACTGTTGGAGTGTCTTGGATGAGGGATGAAAAAGTGAGTATAGATAAGAGAAGATTTCTCTGGTGGTGGGAGGGTCGGGTGGAGTCAGAGCTAAGATGACAGGGGACTGGAGGGAGGGATGGGACAGGGCTATCTCCTTTGCCTTCTGGTCTGCAGCATTGTTGTAGGCTGATATGAGACTTCCCTTTTGATGTCCCCTACAGTGGAGGACAGCGGCTTTGTTTGGTAAGAGTGCTGCCTCTAGAAGTTTGTGAATCAGGTCTGAATTAATAATAGGGGATCCCTTTTGGGTTAGGAAACCTCTTTCTCTCCATATTAGGATGTTTGAGTGAAGTATGTTATAGGCATATTTGGAATCTGTGTGGATGTTAACCCTTAAATTTTTAGCCAGAGTTAAAGCTCTGGTGAGAGCTATCAGTTCTGCCTGTTGGGAGGTGGTGTGAGGTGGCAGCGGTGAAGTTTTAATTGTCTGGGTTCTATGATTGTGATGAAGGTCCCCCTGGATGATGGCATATCCTGCTGCAAATGGTGGGGATTTTTGAGAGCTGCCATCAAAGAACCAGTGTGGGGTGTCTGGGTCTAGGATGGGCTGATCTGTTACATGTTGGAAGGGATTTTGGGTAAGATTTACTGTTAGGCTGCAGCTATGTAAGAGGGAGTCTGTTGTAGAGGACATGGGTAATAAGCTGGCAGGGTTAAAGGGAGAGCAGGGGGAGAATGAGAGCTGAGGGTCGAGGAGAAAGGCATGTAGCACCTGTACCCTGGAAGGGGGAAGGGAGAGGAAAGCCTGATGTGACAGCAAGTCTCAGAAGGTGTGTGGAGAACACACTGTTAAAGGGGCATGTCTAGAGAGTTTATTTCCTTCGGGTACGAGGGCTGCGATAGCAGCCATGGCCTGTATGCAGGGAGGCCACCCCTTGGTCACCATGTCCAGCTGTTTTGACAGATAGGCTATGGGAGCCCAGGTGTCTCTAGCCCGCTGACATAGAAGCCCCAGGGCCTGTCCTTGGTTGGAATGGGCAAAGAGAAAGAATGGTCTGGTGTGATCTGGCAGGTGGAGAGTTGGCACTCGGAGGAGGCTCTGGGTGAGCTGGCGAAGAGGATTGGCCAGCGAGGAAGGATTAAAGAGGGGCTCATCCAAACATCCTTTAGTTGCCTCATAGAGCAGCTTTGCAATGAGGGAGAAGTTGGGGATCCAGATACGGAAAAAATTTAGGAGGCCGAGGATAGACAAGAGTTCTCTTTTTGTTTTTGGAAGAAGACAGTTAATAAGCCCTGGATTCTATCTGGGGGAATAGTTCTTTGTTGATGGGATATGGAAAGTCCCAGGTAGGTGACTTTTGTCTGGACTATTTGGGCCTTAGATTGGGATACCCGATAACCCCAGGATCCCAGGTCCCCAAGGAGTTTGGCAGTATATTGGAGGCAGAGTTTTCAGGTTGAGCTACAAAGGAGGTCATCTACGTATTGGAGGAGATGACTCGGGGCTAGGTTGAGTGTCTGTAGGTCTTTTTGTAAAGCCTGTCCAAAAAAGTGGGGACTGTCTCTAAACCCCTGGGGGAGAACTGTCCATGTTAGCTGTTGGGAAACGTGAGTCTCGGGGTCTTGCCAGGTGAAGGCGAAAAGAGGTTGGGAGAGGGGGTGGAGGGGGATGGTGAAAAAAGCGTCTTTGAGATCTAATACTGTGAAGTGGGTTGTAGTCGGGGGTATGGTAGACAGAAGGGTGTAAGGGTTAGGGACTACTGGGAATGTTGGCATAATAGCCTCATTGATTTTTCTCAGGTCCTCCAAGAGTTTGGTCCCTTTTTTACTGCCAGAATAGGGGTGTTGTGTGGTGAATGGGTAGGAATTAGGAATAGAGGCTTGAAGAAGACAGTCTATGATAGGCTTAAGTCCCTCGTGGGCCTCCGGGGTGAGAGAGTACTGTTGTTGGGTGATTATAGTCAAGGGGTCTTTTAGGATAATGTGGACTGGGGGATGATGTTTGGCTATTGATGGGGGATCAGTGTCCCAGACTTGGGGGTCTAAGGCAGGTAGATCCAAGGGAAGGTCAGGGTGAGGGATAGGGACTGTCCAGGTGCCATCTGCATGCAGAATATAGAGACTGTATCGAGGGGGGGGTGGGTATGGTAATAAAGACCCCCAATTTGGATAACAAATCTCTCCCTAGAAGTGCCATTGGGCACTGAGGCATTATGAGGAATGAGTGTATAAGGGTTGATTTTCCAAATTGACAGAGTAATGGAGGGCTGATTTTTGGCCTTAGGGGAACTCCAGAGACCCCCTTGATTGTGATTTCTGAGTCTTAAGTTGGGCCAGAGTAGGAAGTTAAGAGAGAGAAAGTGGCCCCAGTGTCTACTATAAAAGAGGTCTTTTTTCCGGCCACTACCCCGTCTACCCTAAGTTCCGAGCTCGTGTTCAGGACACGGGCCGGGGGGCTGGAACCCGGGCCCCGTCATTGGAACAACTCTTGTAGAGTTGGGCTGGGGTTCCAGGGAGAAGTGGGGATCTCCTCAGATGCGCTAGGGCGTTCCTGTGGACATTCCACTCTCCAGGTCTGGGAGGTGGGGACCTCCCCAGGGGTGCCAGGGCATCCCCGGGGACAGTCCATCTTCCAGTGTCCCCATTGGCCACAGGTTGAGCATGCTTTTGTGGGGGCCCGCGGGTTTGGGCATGCCTTTGCCCAGTGTCCTGACTGGTTGCATCGGAAGCAGGGTCCAGGGGGAGTCTTAAGCCCCGTTCTGGGATGACTCGGGCCAGGCTGATCTCTTTAATTGCTGCTGCCAAAAGGGCATATTTAGCTTTTCTCTCACATTCTTTTTCTCTCTTAGCCTCCTCCTCTCTATTATTGAACACCTTGAAGGCTACTTCTAGAAGGTCTCTTTGGGGGGTCTCAGGGCCCTTTTCTAGTTGTCGAAGCTTGCGTCTGATGTCAGGGGCAGATTGGCTGATGAACTGAATGTGAAGGTAGAGTAACCCAGCAGGGGTAGTGATATCTAGGTTGGTATACTTTTGGACTGCCTCTGTGAGGCTTGCCAAGAATAAGGCTGGATTTTCATCTGCCCCTTGGGTGATTTCCCTAACTTTATCATAATTGACATGGATATGAGTATTTTTCTTCTATTTGGCTCATATCTGACAATGAAAATGGCACATGGACTCGGGTGGGGCCCTCTGGTCCTGCCACCTCTCTCAGGGGAAACATGTGCTGGGTACGTGACCGTGTGGCAGATGGGGAAGGAAGGAGGGGAGGGGAGTCGGGGAGATGGGGTAGCGGGGATGAGGGGGAGTCAGGAGAGGTTTCAATGCCAGTAGGTGAGTTGGATGAAGGGGACGGAGAGGGGCGGCGGGGTGGCGGGTAAGGAGGGGCCTCGTCCGCGGGGTCAAACTCTGGGGGTGCAGAAGGTTGCGGTCTGTGGTTAGTTGAGGAAGAAGAGCCCTTTTGCTTGGGAGGCAAGGTGCATAGAAGGACCTCATGGGTGGAGCAGGCCTGGCATAGGGAGGGCCTGCTCCGAAGGGCCCAAAAGGCTTGGGCTTAGGGGATCTCCGACCACTTGCCATTCCATTTAAGGAAGTCAGTGAGGCTTTGGAGAATGTTAAAGTCAAATGTGCTGACCTCAGGCCAGCGGTCTTGATTGTCTAATTGGTATTGAGGCCAAATCTGTGTACAGAGTTGCTTTAAGCGGTTAGCTTTGAGTTCAGTGAGTGAGAGTGGTTTGAGATTTTTGAGAACACAGGCCAGAGGGGAATCTTTTGGGACAGATTGGCCAGACCCCATAATTGAAAGGCAAGCAGAGGCTCCTATTGGGAACTCGAGTCGTCACCCGCAGTCGCAATAGGAGTTAGGAGAAGAGAGCTCTGTGTCGAGGTGGAGCGTCCCCCACCCACGCCTACAGAGTGGCCCTGGGCCGGGGGTCCCTGGGACCCGGAGAGGACTGAGCTCTAGGGCACCTCTAGAACTCCGTCCGGATCGGATCTTACCTTAATCTAGGGGCCGGCTTGAGTGGAGTGTTGCATGTAGAGCGGTCGAATGGCAAGAGGTCCCTATTCTGGAGGTCGTCAGAGAGAGAGAGAAAACGGGGTAAAGCCAAGGCCTGGGGGTAGGCAAATCATCAATAAGGCCTTAGCACAAGGCTTGCTCCGCTCCCGAAGGCACTAGGCATCCCCAAGGGGAACTTAAGAGCCCTGGCAGAGAAGTGAGCTCGGAGGATGTTTGCGCTCCCAGACTCCGGGAAAAGGGGGAAACAGTGAGAGGGAGGGAGAGTGAGCAAATGAGAGAGAATGAGACGAGTGCCTCGCCCCCTCCCGGGTTTCGGCACCAAAAATGTAAGGCATAGTTCCAGCGAGGCAGAAAAGGAAAGACAACCTCAACAGAAGTAGGTTACCTTTATTCAGGCAAGGAGGGGCGACAGTCGGCCTAACGACCAGGCTGAGCACCGAAAGGGATCAGGGAGGCTTCATACTTATAGGGAGGTTTGTGGAAGCAATAAGGGAAACATCAATCAGGCGGGATATTTTGAATATTCTTTTGTTGAGATGACACTTGTAGTTGGGCAGGGAGTGATAAGTCTTCTGGGCGGGTGTAGGGGGTGGTAGGTTTCCGGACAGGGGGTGATAAGTCCCAGATAGATGCAACTGGCCTGGAGGATCAGGATGGAATTAAAGTTATGCTTTGTTTTCTCTGAAGTTAGATGATTCAGCAAGGGGCCTTTGAGACTGTTGTTCTCTTTTCTAGGCCCAAAAGACTCCTTAATTATCCATCAGGTCAAACACTTTTTTCCTCCTCTCTCCAAGATTGCAGTGGTAAGTCACCACTGTTCTGCATCAGAAATATTCTCTGTTGGGGCTAATGAAATCTCCATTGGTGATGGCTGGGGGTGGCCCTCAAGGAATGCCTAGGAAACAGAGAGGCAAGTTAAAACTTCGTGGGTTTTTTTTTTTTGTTGTTGTTGTTGCTATATTTAATTACAAATTTGGGTAACTAGCTTAAAAAGTGATCAAATGTCAATATTGAGAACATTTATGCACTTGTATAATATTTGCTAATGTACAGATATGTTTTCACAAGATTGCAGATTAGGTAACCTCAATATTATGATCTCTGATCCTCTCAAGTATTGCTATTTCAATAAATGGGTCCACATATTATTATAGTCCACATACTTCTTATTTTAGGTGAGAATTTGTATGTTATTTAACTTTTTAAAATTTAATTCTCTGTAGAGAGCATTTGAATTTATTCTATTGGCTTTTAATATGTATAACATACAGCATAGATTATCAAATGAATAAAAATCAAAAGCTCTAGCATGACTAATAAAAATAGATAAAGCACAAATACACAGCATTATACAGGACAAACACAACAATTACAGATTCAGAATAATAAAAATGATTGAATGTTTCCACTTTGCTTAATTTTCAAAATAAGGATGTTAGAAATAAAAATATATTTTCCCAGTATTGACTCAAGATGAGGTAGCATATAAAAAGAGGGAAAAAATTACATCAAAAACTACTGCTGAAAAGATATGAAACACAGATAAGGCTATCAGCAGGTTTCACCTAATATTTAAGTAACAGACAATTCTTAGTTAATTTAAATCATTCAAGAGCATATAAAATATTTCTATCACATTTGGCATGAATATCTTAAAGCAGACATTTGCTTATTTTTGGTTAAGAAAATATTTCATACTGCAAAAAAATTTCATAATTACTGTGGAAAATTTATAAAATTTAAATAAAAATCAATGTTAAGTCCATTATCTAGAAAGAAACATTGCTAACTATTATATCATATTACATAATGTGCCATCTTATTTATATATCAAATATATTTAATGTGTAATCTTAAGTAGACAAACACATACAGATAACATATTTTTAGGATATATTTGTCACCTAAGGAATATTAAAAAGCAGACATTACTTTCCCAACAAAAGTTCATCTAGTCAAAGCTATGGTTTTTCCAGTAGTCATGTATGGGTGTGAGAGTTGGACTATAAAGAAAGCTGAGCACTGAAGAATTGATGCTTTGGAACTGTGCTGTTGGAGAAGACTCTTGATGGTCCCTTGGACTGCAAGGAGATCCAACCAGTCAATCCTAAAGGATATCAGTCCTGAATATTCATTGGAAGGACTGATGCTGAAGCTGAAACTCCAATACTTTGGCCACCTATTGTGAAGAACCGACTCCTTGGAATGGACCCTGATTTTGGGAAATACTGAAGGTGGGAGGATAACAGGACAACAGAGGAGGAGATGGTTGGATGGCATCACTGATTCAATGGACATGCATTTGAGTAAGCTCCAGGAGTTAGTGATGGACAGGGAAGCCTGGCAGTGCTGCAGTCTATGTGGTCACAAAGAGTTGGACATGACTGAGCAACTGAACTGAACTGGAGGACGGTTTAAGAGTACAATCATACTGTCTGATTACATTTAGAATAGTTTTCTCTCTCTCGTCTAATGAAGCTCCTCATTTTTTTAAGGGCTGCTTCTAAAGTCTTATTTTTATTTATTTTTTTCTCTCCAAACTTTAGACTTTTTATTTTATATTGGGGTATAGCCAATTAACAATGTTGTGGTAGTTTCAGATGAACAGTGAAGGGACACAGCCATACACATATATTTTAAATTTTTATTAGAACATGTGCATTGTTTCTTCTAGCAGATCATTTCCAGACGTTGTTTAGAATGTGCACAATATTTCAATTCTGTTTAATTTTTCGCTATCATAAAATAATAATGAAGGTAAAATTTATACATTAGTCCTTGTAAAAACTCATGGCAATTTCTTAAAGTCATAGATTGTAGAATTTCTGGATTAACAACAGGCATACAGTTAAAGTTTTTTGATATATGCTGTGTCCTGGTCTGTTAGAAAATTCATCACCAACCATGCTACTGCCAGTTGAGTTAGAGAATGTTGATTTCTTTACATTATCACCAAGCCCAGGCTTATATCCTCTTTATACCCTTTGTTAATGTGCAAAGTACTTCTTCCTTTATATGTCTTGAAGTGTAAGGAGTTCATATTTCAAACAGCTCATAGGAGACATATCATGTCACTGTTTAGACAAAGAATAAGAGAGCAGGGAAAGCCCAGGTCTTGAACAGATGTGTTGGGATTAAGAGTTGACAGAGAGGAGGCAAGACAGTTTCACTAGTCTTGGATTCATTTCCTTCACTGGAGAGAATAAGTATCAAACTGGAAGCTGTTCAACCAACAAAAGAGGAGTTTGGGGACTGTTCTAAAAAAGTTCAAGACTTTGTTTAAAATTAATGATACCCCAGAATGTGGAAAAAAACAGGAGGAACTAGATGCTAGGGACATTGTGAGTACCTTTAAGGATGCGAGTGTTTTCTTCAAATATCAGAGAGATACTCTTGCCAAAAGGAATGAAATTTATTCTTTGTAATCCAAGAGGGAAACTCTAGAATACAGCATGGAATAAAAGGGGCTAGGGATTTCAACTCATGTTCACAATTGGTGTCTCCAAATCCCAAAAGACAGTATTGCCTGAGAGAATACATTCAGCAGCTGATGGACCAATGAGTTGATAGCTAGAGGCAAAGATTTTTTAAAAAAAAACAAAAAACTATGTTGTACACACTCCACTAACTTCCTCAGCATGCATATTTCCATGACAAATGTGAAAGGCTACAGTCTGAAAGAAGTTCAAGAACTAGACTGAACTCCATGTATTTTATCTGGCTTTTATTATTTCTCTTTTTCTATCCTCTCATTATTGAAGAAATATTTCATCTTTAATTTCTTATGGCTCACTCTGCTTCTTAATTTCTTGGTTTCATTTGGATTGTACCCAGTTCAAAAATAAAACAATCCTTTTGTAGATAGACCTCTCTGATAATTTTCTCCTTAAAATCTGTTTTTTCTTACAGTAGAATTGCCACTTTTTCCCCCTTTTTTTTTGCATGTTCTGGATATATTGTATATTAACATTGCTATATCATTTTAGTTTAGGCAAGTTTCTTGTAAATGCAACAAGATTTGTGATACTTTTCTGATCCTACTTGGAAAATTTTGTTTTTCAACAGTGATTTTAAACCATACCAATATACTGAACTGAATGATATGTTTTACCTTGATTTTGTCATCACTTCATTATGCGCCTGAATAACAGTCAATGGTAAGCATGTAACAACGAAAAGCAGATTTGCCCCCAAACAATAAAGGGGCTTATTTCTGGCAAAAGTGACAGATACTATCCATGCTATTCTCTTTTCTTTCTTATTTCCTACCTGAAGCAAATAGGTACCTCTTTTAGTTGCTCTAATAATTTGGAAGATAAATAACCCATTTTTTCTTCCATTAGGAATTTATTTCATGTGTGTTATTTACACAAACGACACAGGTATTCACCTATTTTCTCCATTTTGGTGTCCAAATATATATTGTCTATCCGTGTCTGGAATGATAGGTCCATGAATCAAGGCAAATTGTATGTGGTCAAGCCGGAGATGGCAAGAGTAAACATCGATATCTTAGGAATCAGTGAACTAATGGTTGAATGGGGAATGGGTGGGGATTTAATTTAGTTTAATGGGTGAATTTAATTAAGATGACCATTAAACCTACTACTGTGGACAAGAAACCCATAGAAGAAATGGAGTAGCACTCATAATGAACAAGACTACAAAATGCACACTTTTGGGTGCAATTTCAGAAATAACAGAATGATCTCGGTTCATTTCCAGGGCAAACTATTCAACACCACAGTAATCCAACTCTATACCCCAACCACTAACACCAAAGAAGCTGAAGTTGGATGGTTCTATGAGGACCTAGAAGACCTTCTAGAACTAACACCAAAATATATAAATATCCTTTTCATCATAGGGGATTGGAATGCAAAAGTAGGAAGTCAAGAGATACTTGGAGTAACAGGTGAATCTGGCTTGAGAGTACAAAATGAAGCAGGGAAAAGGCTAACAGAGTTTTGCCAAGAGAACACGTGGGTTGTAGCAAACACCCTCTTCCAACAACAAAAGAGACAACTCTACAAACAGACATCACCAGATGGTCAATACTGAAATCAGATTGATTACATTCTTTGCAGCTGAAGATGGAGAAGTTCTATATAGTCAGAAAAAAGCAAGACTGGGAGCTGACTGTGGCTCAGATTATCAACTACTTATAGCAAAATCAGACTTAACCAAAGAAAGTGGGTAAACCACTAGGCCATTCAGGTTTGATGTAAACCAGTCCCTTTTGATTATACAGTAGAGGAGACAAATAGATTCAAGGAATTAGATATGGTAGATAGTGCCTGAAGAATTATGGGTGGAGATTCATAACATTGTACAATAGGTAGTGTGCAAAACCATCCCAAAGAAAAAGAAATGCAGGAAGGCAAGTGGTTGCCTGAGGAGGCTTTACAAATGGATTAAGAAAGAAGAGAAGTGAAAAGCAAAGGAGAAAGGGAAAGATATACCCAACTGAATGCAGAGTTCCAGAGAAGAGCAAGGAGGGATAAGAAGGCTGTCTTCAATGAACAATGCAAAGAAATAGAAGGAAACAATAGAATGGGAAAGACTAGAGATCTCTTCAAGAAAAATGGAATATCAAAGGAATATTTCATGCAAGGACAGGCATAATAAAGGACAGAAATGGTAAGGACCTAAAAGAGGCAGATGAGATTAAGAAGAAGTCACAAGAATACACAGAAGAACTGTAGAGAAAAGGTCTTAAAGATCACACACAATGATGTGATCACTCACCTAGAGCCAGACATCCTGGAGTGTGAAGTTAAGTGTGCCTTAGGAAGCATTACTATGAATAAGGCTAGTAGAAGTGATGGAATTCCCACTGAGATATAATCCTAAAAGATGATGCTGTTAAAGTGTTGCACTCAGTATGTCAGCAAATTTAAAAAACTCAGCAGTGACCACAGGACCAGAAAAAGTCAGTTTTCATCCCAGTTCCAAAGAAGGGCAGTGCTAAAGATTTTTCAAACTAATGAACAATTGTGCTCACTTCACATGCTAGTAAGGTTATGCTCAAAATCCTTCAAGCTAGGCTCCAGTAGTACTTGAGTTGAGAACTTCCAGATGTACAAATTGGGTTTAGAAAAGGCAGAGGAATCAGAGATCAAATTGCCAGCATCTGTTGGATCATAGAAAAAGCAAGGGAATTCCAGAAAATCATCTACTTCTGTTTCATTGACTATGTAAAAACATTTGACTATGGATCACAACAAACTGGAAAATTCTTAAAGAGATGGGAGTGCTAGACCATCTTACCTGTCTTCTGAGAAACCTGTATGCAGATCAAGAAGCAACAGTTAGAACCCTACGTAGAACACTAACTGGTACAAAACTGGGAAAGAAATATAACAAGGCTGTGTACTATCACCCTGTTTATTTAACTTATATGCAGAGTACATCATGCAAAATGCCAGACTGGAAGAGTTAGAAGTTGGAATCAAGATTGCTGGGAAAAGGAGGGCAGCTCTTTGGCCTGAATAGACCAAGACAATGCTACGTGGGTTGGGTGGATGGCTGGGGGATTGGGCTGGAGAGGAAACATAGTGAATTGGGAAGAGGACTGACGGGACAGCCTGGACGCTTGAACCAGCATAGGGAGGGTTGACGACTGCAAGACCTGAGCGGCATCATCTTTTACACCAGAAAGCTGGTGGGCACTATGGGGAAAAAAGCAACACAAGAAGAAAGTGGAGGAGGTGCTAAAAGAAGAGGAAGAACAGTGGTGGAAAAGTTCTAGACATGGAGTGGCAAAGGGCAGTGGAGTATCTCCTAAAGTGGAAGGGTTCTCAGGTGAGGATAACACGTGGGAGCCAGAAGAGAGCCCAGATTGCCCTGACCTCACTGCTGAGTTTCTGCAGTCACAGAAAACAGCACACGAGACAGAGAAATCAGAAGGAGGCAAGCACAAAGCCGGTTCTGATTCGGAAGATAAGGGGGAGGAGAGCAAACCAGGGAAGGAAAAAAAAGAGTCAGAAAAGCCTTGGAACCAGAGTGGATGACTGGAGATATGGACTCCAGTGGGGAACTCATGTTCCTGATGAAATGAACTCTAATGAGGCTGCCCTGGGCCCTGCCAAGGAAGCCAATGTCAAGTGCCCACAGGTTGTCATATCCTTCCTATGAGGAAAGGCTGACATGGCATTCTTGCCCCTCAGAGGATGTTGACAAAAAAATGACAAGAATTAACTCTCTTGAATACCAGCCCCTGTCACATCCGACTGTCAGTTTAAAGTGGGGAAATAAGGAATTCTACTTGTTTTAAGAAGATGTCCTTTGAAGAGCCAGTATAGTTTCTATGCCCTATAGCAGCCCAAGTGCTTTACCAATACAGTATACTAACACATATATATGGAATTTAGAAAGATGGTAACAATAACTCTATATGCAAAACAGAAAAAGAGACACAGATGTACAGAACAGACTTTTGGACTCTGTGGGAGAAGGCGAGGGTGGAATGTTTCAAGAGAACAGCATTGAAACATGTATATTATCTATAGTGAAACAGATCACCAGCCCAGGTTGGATGCATGAGACAAGTGCTCAGGCCTGGTTCTGGGAAGACCCAGAGGGATTGGGTGAAGAAGGAGGTGGGAGCGGGGATCAGGATGGGGGATCGGGATGGGGAACACATGTAAATCCATGACTGATTCATGTCAATGTATGACAAAAACCACTACAATATTGTAAAGTAATTAGCCTCCAACTAATAAAAATAAGTGGAAAAAAAAAAAAAAAGCTGTTCCATGCTGTATAGTTTGTACACCCATCCTGGTGGAGGGGAAGGAGCATCAGTGTTTCAAGGCAACCTGTTCTGAAGTTTGCTTAAAAAAAAGAAAAAAAGCAAAGGGCCTCCTATGAAGGACAAAATGCAGAATGGGATATGGGAGAGCAAGAGATACTGTAGATCTTCAAGGAGCATCTCCACAACCCACACAGCCTTCTTCCCGAGAGTGTTAACTCTGCATTTGTACAGCGTAGCATGTGTGTATTTTTTTGTCTATTACTGGTGTATTATTTGGGGTGGGTGGGATGGGGTGGGAAAGAAGGGAGATGGGTTAGTATCATTTTTGTTAAAATTTGGAGAAACGGTGAAACAAAGGAAAGAACAACTAATGATGATTGGGTTCTGTGTCCATAATATTGTATCCCTTCAAAAAATGTCATTGGCAACCTAAATGAGTGTGAAAGACTGTTTAAAAGCTGTGAATGCCTGAAATTTAGAAGCCAAGGTATTCCCTGACTGAGATTAATGCTGTTCCCAACAAAGGACTAAGAAGCTACCAAAGCTGCAATTTGGGGGATAGAAACTGGTTGAGGAGGAAAAGTCTTATTGGAGTGTATACACAGGCAGATCATTCTGTCTTAGTGGTGCTAATTCATGAAATTGACAAGACCCTTTCTCTTCCTATTTTGAAGTTATAAATATCAGCTTCTCCATCCAAGCCACTGGTGAAGTATTTAGGGAAGGGCAGAGAGTGGTATAGGAGGGAGGTGAGTAGGGAGAGACAAGGGCCATTGATCATAGGGTGGAAAACTCTTGGAACCTCTGTTTTTTGAACTTTGAAACCATTTGTGGCAGGGTTCAGTCACTGACAGCACAAGTTCAAGAGTTGAATGATTTCAAAAGCCCTGGTCTCAGGAGAAGATTTAATTTTCATACTGGGGCAGTGGTTCACTTTAAAGCAAAACAAAATTTTTAATCCTAAGAATTAACTAAAATCCAAAACTCTGTCTTGAATCATGAGATCCATCAGTTCTTGACATCACCTAGACCTGCATCTAGAAAAAAAAAAAGTGAAAAGTGAAGTCTCTCAGTCGTGTCCAACTCTTTGCGACCCCAGAGGACCAGGCTCCTCTGTCCATGGGATTCTCCAGGCAAGAGTAGTGGAGTGGGTTGCCATTTCTTTCTCCAGGAGATCTTCCCAACCCAGGGATTGAACCCGGGTTGCCCACGTTGCAGGCAGATTCTTTACCGTCTGCACCACATGTGTTAGGTTTCTGTGAAAACTTTTGTTTAAATGTAAACTTCATATCAACACTGTCAGTTTTTTGTCTTAATAAAGCTATATAGATTTATAAAAAAGAAAGATTGCTGGGAGAAATATCAATAACCTTGGATATGCAGATGACACCACTGTAATGGCAGAAAGCAAAGAGGAACTAAAGACCAGCTTGATGAAAGTTAAAGAGGAGAATGAAAAGCTGGCTTATAACTCAACATTTAGATAAAGAAGATCGTGCCATCTGGTCCCTTCATTTTATGGCAAATAAAAGGGGGGAAAGTGGAAGCAGTGACAGATTTTCTCTTCTTGGGCTCCAAAGTCACTGCGGATGGTGACTGCAGCCATGAAATTTAAAAATCACTTGCTTCTTGGAAAGAAAGCTATATGAACATAGACAGCATATTAAAAAACAAAGACATCACTTTACTGACAAAGGTCCATCTAGTTAAAGCTATTGTCTTTCCAGTAGTCATGTATGGACATGAGAGTTGGACCATAAGGAAGGCTGAGCACCAAAGAATTGATGTTTTTGAATTGTGGTGCTGGAGAAGAGTCTTGAGAGTTTCTTGCACAACTAGGAGATCAAACCAGTCAACAGCAAAGGAAAGCAACCCTGAATACACACTGGAAGGACTTAAGCTAAAGCTGAAGCTCCAATACTTTGACCACCTGATGAGAACAACTGACTCATTGGAAAAGACCCTGCTGCTGGGAAAGACTGAAGGCAAAAAGAGTAGAGGGTGACCACGGATGAGACAGTTGGATGGTATCACCAATTTAATGGACATAAGTTTGTTCAAACTTGGAGAGATAATGAGAGATAGGGAAGCCTGGTGTGCTACAGTCCATGGAGTCTCAGATAGTCGGACATGACTTAGTGACTGAATCTCAGCAACAATCCATCTCTTATATAATAAAAGTGTTGCCTGTGTTTTGTTTTGTTTGTTTTTTTCATTTTCTAGTTTTATGGATATAGTTTATGACTTTAAAAATGGTTTTTAAATTATGATTTCATTGCAAAGTTTCACTATTTAACAACTAGTTCTGTTATTGTATTTACTTTTATAACTTTGATGAAAACATAACATTTTTTGAAATTTGTTTCTGCCAGTTTTGTTTTTGCCAATTTTCTATCTAACCAGTACTCATCATTATCCTTTAAAAATACTTATGATTGCATGAATTTATCTTTTCTTTATCCCAGGAAGTATGCTTCCTGGAAAGTATACAGTGTTATTTTTGGGTCTTTGCTTATATTTTAATGTACATGTGTAGTCTCTAGATGTTAATAAAACATTAGAAACTCTATCTTCTGCAAATTAGTGCTATGAAAGATTGATGTGATGTCAATGTATATTAATTTCTTTTGCAGATATTATGTTTATTAATTTTCCATCTGCACTCAATTTTTTTTCTCATTTTTCCCTGAGATACAGAATATTCTCTAGTAATGGCTAGGTATGGACTTACTGTTTTCCCTTCAGGAACTTTTGTTACATGTATTTTGAATCATCTTACTCTTTTATACATAGTTTCTCTTTTCTTTCTCCTTTTGCTTAATTCTAGGGGAATTTGATTTTTTTTTATTAGTCTCCAATATTCTACAATATTTAGTGTGTTTATTCAGATTTTTTAGTCTGACATCTGTGTTTTTGGTTCATATGCAAACCTGTAATATATCATAAGATCAATGGTTTTTAGTTTATACCATTGAGAGGGTCACTTTTATTCACTAACACACAAAAAAAGAGGGTACTATCAGAGAATGTATACATTGCACTTGGAGAAAGAAGTGTTTACATTTATCCTAATTTTATTTTGTTGGGTTATAGATTCTATGATCAGTAAAGGCTTTGTTACCAATGTTGCTGAAGGCCATAAGCTATTCTGGGGTGTTCATCAGGACAGTATAGATTCACCAATTTTCTCTAACTAGTTCAGCAGCTCCCACAGGGAGTGAGATTGAGATTGCACCATATGCTGAGCAATAATAAGCACCAAAGGTGGGACTGCTACCCAGAAAACATAAGGCCTGACATTTTCACAGGATCTCTGTTGTGGGTTGAATAGTGTTCCCTAAAAATGTGTGTTGAAAATCTAACCCCCAATGCCCATGAATGTGATGTTATTTGGAAATAAGGTAGTTGTAGACATAATCATATTAATATGATGTCATTAGGATGGGCCCTAATTGAAAAGATTGGAGTACTTATTAAAAAAAAGAAAGTTGGACATCAAGACCCACAGAGAGAGGAGAGAGTCATATGAAGGTACAGACACAGAGCAAAGATGGCTATGGGAAGACGGAGACAAAACCCTGAGTGATGTAAAAGGCCAAGGAGAGATTACCATCATACGAAAAAAAATCAAGAAGGGATCCTCCCTCAGAGGCTTTGGAGGGAACATGCTCTGCTGACACGTTGATGTTTTACTTCTAGACTCCAAAACTGTAAAAGAATAAAATTTATTGTTGTTCTGAACTACCCAGTTTGTCACACGTTGTTATGGCAGCCCTAGCAAACAAGCAGTGACATCAGCTTTAAGATCTGCCTTCTACACAGTTGCTTCATGATCTTCTCTTTCTTACAGCAATGTCGTCTCTGGGTTCGGGCTCCGTGTATGGTTGGCCTGTGCCCTCTCCACGTTTCTCATTTTCTTACTTTCTACCTAGTGAATACCTGACTTTCGTTGTATGCACTGCTCTGGTTTCCAGCAAGGATACAGATTTTTTTCTCAAATCTTATCATACCTTTATTCATTTCAATTAGGTATTGAAAATCTGTCTTCAACTTGGTTAAGAGCAGATGGAAACAGCCTAGTCCTCCTTTCTGAGATATGCCCAGAAAGTAGAATTTCTGTCCTGCTACTCTTGAACCAAGAGCTGTTGCTTGCAAATCACCCTCTATTACAAGAAAAATTGACTCTGGATCCAAGTGGGTGTCTGTATCTCTGTGAGCCACACCATTCACAGAATCTGGAGGAGTTTAATATGATTTTCCTTGGGAAGGAAACAGAATTGGAGTCAGGTAGACTAATCTGAACTTTTGATAGTGTATAACAAGGTATTCCCATCTGTCTATTACTTTCAGAATAGCACATGGAATTCTGATGGCTCTATAGATTTTTACATCCTGCAGAACCTCGCCAGACTGCCTCAGAATTAGCCACCCACTAAGCATCACTTTCAAAGAGATCTCCACTCTAGATTTGCCTCTAATCTCTTATTAAAATATAAAGTTATTTGTGGACTTATGTCCCACCAGTGTAATTTTTCTTTCCCAGTTATTCAAACAGTTTGCATCCCCTGAAATATGTTTTTCCTTATCTTGAGTAATTCATTATTTACTTCCCTGTAACAAATGGAGTTTTCCTGCAAATATTTCTTGAAACTTTCTTATGAAATAAACATCTCAACAAATCATTAGAGATAACCTGTAAGACCAACTCTTACATCCACCTGATTGCACATGTTTGACAAAATTTCCTTATCACTAAAATTTGGAAAAAAACATATATGATCTTATTGATACTTTGACATCATGGGAACACTCCAAAGACGGGTTTACTCACATTTACAGACATCTTTGGCACTTGACCATGTGAGAGTTTGTAGACACATGATAGAGAATGATTTCCTGTGGTACTCAGGGTAGCATTCATACATTAATGATGTCCCAATGGGAAACTCTGTTTCATTGGTTTGGATATTCAATTTGGCAAATTGGAAATGACCTAGGGCATTACAGTGACCTAGGGACCAAAAAGTAAAGAACATAAGAGTTAAAAAAATATACCTAATGCCATTATTCTTTCTCTAGTATTAGATTTGAGGTCACACAAAATAAACTTTTATTTTGGAAAGATAGTGTTCTTGTAATCTTTGAAGGGGAATTTTCATTAGCATATATCCATTAGAAAACAAACTATCTGGAAGTCTATTTTGCTTTCTGGACTTTCTATTTATATCATTTACTGTAAAAGACAGCTCCCATTCAATGTTTCACATTTTCAGGGAGACAGGGAGAGTGTTTCTGCCCAGCTTCCACCTGGTTTGGTGTCTGTGTACTTCAGTGCATCAAAACCCCAGTAGAGGGCTTATAAGCATGAATGCAGAACTCAAGATGTTTTCTGAAACTTGGAAGCAATCACTAGCTTTCTAGGTCTGATTCCTAGGAAGGCCATCGCAAAACAATACAATAATAAATGTCATCTCCTCAAAATAAAACCACCACCAACAACAAATCAACAGTTATTATAAGAAAACATGGTTTGATGTGTATGTTGAATCAAAGTCTAGCTTTAGCTTTAAAACCCTGTGCCTATAGCTCTAGGCTCAATGAGTAAAGACTCACTTTGTATTCAATTAGAAGGAAATCATAAAATGTATATATACTTTGAAAAATAGAAATCATTTCCTCTTTGCTTTGATAATTTCTCCTTTAGTTTCTATTGAGCTCTCCTCTTCTTCCCTTTCAATTTTTTTTCATATAGTGAAAGTTATGCTAGATACAATTCTGCACCCAGACAATTCTGTCTGAAGATCTGCAAACCAATTTCTCATCTCCTCAACATAATTAAATACGTTTCCTCAATATTAAAATTTGATTTATTTTCAATATATTTCCATTTATTTATCCTTTACTGGATATATTTTGACCTGTATTGCCAGTTTCTTTTTTAACTTAGAACTTGAATATTAGGTATAACTAGATTCTAGTTCAAGGAGTTCCCCCTTATAAATAAAATCTACTGGACAGAGGAGCCTGGTAGGTTCTTAGTCCATGGGGTTGCAAGAATCAGACACGAATTAGTGGCTAAACCACAACTACAAAAGACCAAATGAACATGAAGATGGTCTGGCAGATCTCTGGTCTAGAAAGTCTACCTGATAAAATGATGGCTGCCATCTCAGTACAGGTGGTTGTTGTTATTCAGCTGTCCAGTCACGTCTGACTCTTTGCCTCCCTGTCCCTCACCATCTCCCGAAGTTTGCCCAAGTTCATGTCCATTGCATCGGCGATGCCATTCAACCATCTCATCCGACTCCCTCTTCTCCATTTTCCCTCAATCTGGTGGGGGGGAAAAAATCTCAGAATTTAGGTGATTGCCTCTTGCTGTTAATTCAGTGAATCTAAACTAGGTCTCTGTATTTGTAAACAGGCACATTAGGAAACAATCACAGACAACTAGCCAATCTGATCACACAGACCACAGCCTTATCTAACTCAATGAAACTAAGCCATGCCATGTGGGGCCACCTAAGACGGATGGGTCATGGTGGAGAGGTCTGACAATGTGGCCCACTGGAGAAGGGAATGGCAAACCACTTCAGTATTCTTGCCTTGAGAACCCCATGAACAGTATGAAAAGGCAAAAAGATAGGGCACTGAAAGATGAACTCCCCAGGTCGCTAGGTGCCCAATATGCTACTGGAGATCAGTGGAGAAATAACTCCAGAAATAATGAAGGGATGGAGCCAAAGCAAAAACAGCACCCAGTTGTGGATGGGACTGGGGATAGAAGCAAGGTCCAATGCTGTAAAGAGCAATATTGCATAGGAACCTGGAATGTTAGGTCCATGAATCAAGGCAAATTGGAACTGGTCAAATAGGAGATGACAAGAGTGAACATTGACATTCTAGGAATCAGTGAACTAAGATGGGCTGAAATGGGTGAATTGAACTCAGATGACCATTATATCTACTACTGTGGAAAGGAATTCCTTAGAAGAAATGGAGTAGCCATCATAATCAACAAAAGAGTCCTAAATGCAGTACTTGGATGCAATTCAAAAACAACAGAATGATCTCTGATCATTTCCAAGGCAAACCATTCAATATCATCATAATCCAAGTCTATGCTGCAACCAGTGATGCTGAAGAAGCTGAAGTTGAACAGTTCTATGAAGACTTACAAGACCTTTTAGAACTAACACCCCAAAAAGATGTCCCTTTCATTATAGGGGACTGGAATGCAAAAGTAAGAAGTCAAATAACACCTGGAGCAACAGGCAAATTTGGCCTTGGAGTACAGAATGAAGCAGGGCAAAGACTAATAGAGTTCTGCCAAAAGAACGCACTGGTCATAGCAAACACCCTCTTCCAAAAACACAAGAAAAGACTCTTCACATGGATATCACCAGATGGTTGACACCAAAATTAGATTGATTATATTCTTTGCAGTCAAAGATGAAGAAACTCTATACAGTCAGCAAAAATAAGATTGGGAGTGATTGTGGCTCAGAACAAGAATTCCTTATTGCCAAATTCATACTGAAATTGAAGAAAGTGGGGAAAACCACTAAACCATTCAGCTATGACCTAAATCAAATTCCTTATGACTATACAGTGCAAGTGAGAAGTACATTTAAGGGACTAGATCTGATAGAGTGCCTGACGAACTATGGATGCAGGTTCGTGACATTGTACAGGAGACAGGTTTCAAGGTCATTCCCAAGAAAAAGAAAGGCAAAGAAAGCAAAATGGCTGTCTGAGAAGGCCTTACCAATGCTGTGAAAAGAAGGGAAGTGAAAAGCAAAGGAGAAAGCGAAATATATACCCATTTGAATGCAGAGTTCCAAAGAATAGCAGGGAGAGATAAGAAAGCCTTCCTCAGTGATCAATGCAAAGAAATAGAGGAAAACAATAGAATGGGAAAGACTAGAGATCTCATCAAGAAAATTAGAGATACCAAGGGAACATTTCTGGCAAAGATGGGCTCAATAAAGGACAGAAACGGTATGGACCTAACAGAAGCAGAAGATATTAAGAAGAGGTGGCAAGAATACACAGAAGAACTGTACAAAAAGATCTTCATGACCCAGATAATCACAATGGTGTGATCACACACCTAGAGCCAGACATCCTGGAATGTGAAGTCAGGTGGGCCTTAGGAAGCATAACTACGAACAAAGCTAGTGGAGGTGATGGAATTCCAGTTGAGCTATTCCAAACCCTGAAAGATGATGCTGTGAAAGTGCTGCACTCAATATGTCAGCAAATTTGGAAAACTCAGCAGTGGCCACAGGACTGGAAAAGGTCAGTTTTCATTCCAATCCCTAAGAAAGGCAATCCCAAAGAATGCTCAAACTACCTCACAATTGCACTCATCTCACATGCTAGTAAAGTAATGCTCAAAATTCTCCAAGCCAGGTTTCATCAATACATGAACCATTAACTTGCAGATGGTCAAGCTGGTTTTAGAAAAGGCAGAGGAACCAGAGGTCAAATTGCATACATCCGATGGATCATTGAAAAAGAAGAAAGTTCAAAAAAAAATCTATTTCTGCTTTATTGACTATGCCAAAGCCTTTGACTGTGTGGATCACAATAAATGTGGGAAATGTGGGAAATTCTGAAGGAGATAGGAATACCAAGACCACCTGACCTGCCTCTTGAGAAACGTATATGCAGGTTAGGAATCAACAGTTAGAAGTGGACATGGAGCAACAGACTGTTTCCAAATAGGAAAAGGAGTACATCAAGGCTGTATATTGTCACCCTGCTTATTTAACGTATATGCAGAGTATATCATGAGAAACGCTGGGCTGGATGAAACACAAGCTGGAATCAAGATTGCCAGGAGAAATATCAATGACATCAGATATGCAGATGACACCACCCTTATGGCAGAAAGTGAAGAGGAACTAAAGAACCTCTTGATGAAAGTAAAAAGGGAGAGTGAAAAAGTTCACTTAAAGTTCAACATTCAGAAGACTAAGATCATGGCATTCAGTCCCATCACTTTATGGCAAATAGATGGGGAAACAGTGGAAACAATGGCTGACTTTATTTTTCTGGGCTCCAAATTCACTGCAGATGGTAATCACAGCCATGAAATTAAAAGACACCTACTCCTTGGAAGGAAATTTATGACAAAACTAGACAGCATATTGAAAAGCAGAGACTTTACTTTGGCAACAAATGTCTGTCTAGTCAAGGCTATGGTTTTTCCAGTGGTCATGTATGGATGTGAGAGTTGGACTATAATGAAGGCTGAGCGCCAAAGAATTGATGCTTTTGAACTGTGGTGTTGGAGAAGACTCTTGAGAGCCCCTTGGACTGCAAGGAGATCCAACCAGTTAATCCTGAAGGAAATCAGTTCTGAATATACATTGGAAGGACTGATGTTGAAGCTGAAACTCCAATACTTTGGCCACCTGATGCGAAGAGCTGACTCATTTGAAAAGACCGTGATGCTGGGAAAGATTGGGGGCAGGAGAAGAAGGGGATGACAGAAGATGAGATGGTTGGATGGCATCATTGACTCAGTGGACATGGGTTTAGGTGGACTCCAGGGTATGGTGATGGACAGGGAGGCCTGGCATGCTGCAGTTCATGGAGTCCCAAAGAGTCAGACATGATGGAGCGACTCAACTGAACTGAGCTGAACATTAGGAAACCCCAAGTTGAAACCATGGTGTTTCTGGAGAAGAGTGAGGACAAAAATGACTTGAGTGTCTGTTCTTGGTCTGTTTCCTTCAAGAACTGCTCTTTTCTTTCAGAGATCTTAGCAGTGAATATTATGTGAAAGAGTCACTTCAAAAATTCCCTGTCTCCTTCTGTCTTTGCTTTCTGAATGTTCATATCTTTATGGTGTTGATTACCTTAGGAAACCTTCTCCACTCCTTAGACACACACTCTCTTTTGCATTTTCTGATTGAGTTTATGTTTCTTTGTTTTTTTTTTTTCCTTTTCACCAGAGAAGGAAAACTTCAACAGCTGAAATTAGTGTGGAGCTAAGAAGCAATTCCGCCTTCTCGTCACTTAGAATTTGGCTCAGATGGTAAAGAACCTGTCTGCCAACTCACAAGATGCAAAAGACTCAGGTTCTGTCCCTGAGTCAGGAAGATCCCCTGGAGAAGGAAATGGGTACCCACTCCAGTATTCTTGTCTGAAGCATTCCATGGACAGAGGAGCCTGACTGGCTATAGTCTGTCAGACACGACTGAGCATGCACACACATAGCCCATATTGGCTAAAACAATCTTTGTGTTTAGTTTATAATGTAGCCCAATTTTCACAGGGAATGCACAGTGCTCTTCAGCCAAACAGGCTATTAATAGCAATTTTGCAGGCTTTGTTTTCTGCTGGTTTGTGTTTCTCTCCAAAATCTTTGAAGATGGTCAGTTTATGCCAGATATTTCCTTTCAGTTCCTATACTTTGACAATGTTTTCCTTCTAATTCTAATTAGATGGACTTTCCTGGTGGTCCAGTGGTTAAGAATCATCCTTGCAATACAGGGGATTCAGGTTCCATCCCTGATTGTGGAACTATGACTCCACACACCGTTAAACAACAAGGCTGAACACCAACATCACTGAGCATGTGTCTCTGGAGCCCACGTGCCACAACGAGAGAGACTGCTTATCACAGCTACCGAAACCCTGTGCTCTGGGGCCCAACACAGCAGCTATTGAGCCGTGGCTCCACAATGAAAGAGCTTGTGCATGGCAGCAAAAGATCCCACCTGACCCTTCAAAGATTCCTCAAGCTGCAACCAAGACCCGACAGAGCTAAATATACAAATAAAATCATCTAAAAGGAGGTATTGTATAGCACAACACCTGCTTCCTCAATCTGCAATGGAGGAGGCCTAGTTCGATGCCTGGGTCATGGTCTCCTGATGGAGGAAATGGCAACCCCCTTCAGTATTCTTGCCTGGAGAATTCCATGGAGAGAGGACCCTGGTGGGCTATAGTCCATGGGGTCACAGAGAGACACGACTGAGTGACTAGAACCAAAGATCATCAGAATCTTACATGTCGATGTCTCTTAAAACTATTTATTATTGATCTAGCACTTAATTTTGTCAAGTGCACAAATGAACACCACCTTGTAATTACGGAAATTTGGAGAGTCTTGTTTAGATATTCTGAAGCCTTTTGGAATGTGGGGTAGTGAGCACTAAGCTGGAAGTGCGCAATGAGGGACAGGACCTCTCCAGATTCCTCTCCCCTGACTGTCACTGGTGCTGCAGATGGTGCTCTCCCCAGTGGGGCTGAAGTCCATCCCTTTCTAGATGCAGGTCACACATGTAAGTTACTTCTTTTCCAAAAGGAAAGACTTCCAGAGGTTTTCTTCTGTGTCTCCAACTAAGGATATCAGGTTGATTTGGACAGAAAATTTCTGTAAAGAAGGTAAAAGGTAGGTTTTATTGAAGAGTTTTCACCAGAGGTAATCTGCATTCATAGGATGCTATGGCTGGTACTACCTAAAAACACAGAATGGACTAGATCAACTGAGATTTCAATCTCAATTTTTAATCAAAACTGTATAAAAGAATTTGCTTATCCTGAATCTTCCAGGCTTTTAAGTATTCTGAATAAGAGAAATTTACACCTTTATTTAAGTACCAAAACTTTTAAAGAAGCAAATCTCTTGGAGGATAAGTCATTCATTTACTCAATGTATATTAATTGAGTACTTATTTTATGTCAGTCATTCATCAGGGTCTGGTGATAAAATGGTGAAGCATACAGATAAATTCCTTGTCCTCCCAGGAGCTTACATTCTCAGGAAAGATTTCTACATATGTATTACACATATACTAATCATCTAATCATTGCATATTGGAGACTCATGTTTTAATCAGCTTATTGTTTCTGAATCTTTCAACATAATTACCTAGATATGAGTTCCAAGAATTTAAGGAGTCTTAAACAGCTCAGCCTGTGTAATGCTGTTCCCCATTTTCCCCTTATTCCTGCACTGCTCTGATCTACCATCTCCGTAAAAATTACTTTAATTTTTTTTCTTTCTTGTGCCACCTCTCCACTTAAGTATGAATAACACAGGACAGGGAGTTTGCTCATCTTGTTCACTGCTATAGCACCAGTCCCTGGAAGAACATCAAACACAGCATACATGCTCAATAAATTGAATTAAATGAATGAATGTTTTATACTTGTATATTAGCAAATGCAAAAACCATAGAGTACTTTGATGACATTAAACAGAAGAAAGAAAAAAGAAATTGGTCAAAGCCTCACATTAGCTAATCTTTCCTGATTTAGAGGCAAACTACAGCAGGATTTGTCATGTCAAACAGAGAATTCTAAATGGCAGAGCCTGAGCGGATGGTTCCCAAAACATATGATGCACTTGAAAGTGAATTACAACAATTTGAATCACAATAAAATACTCATAAAACAAGCAAATACTTGTCGTATTTAGAATTAGAAAATAGAGAAATAACTGCTGGAGAGGCCAGGAGTCAAATTACAAACAGATTAAAGGGAGAGATTGGCCTTCAGTGTTATCCCTTCTATGCACATTCACTGAAGCACTGCTATTTCAAAGGCTTTCCATTCCAACCAAGACACAGTAACTAGCAGAACTGCCTTTTAATTGGAATCTAAGGAAGTAAATATTTGTGACTATGGGAACATTTTAAACCAAAATGCCAGTTTGTTTGCAAAAACCTCATCATTTTGAGGATGCGAAACCAGCAGGTGGCAGGGGTGCAGAGGCCACATCAGTCTTGAAAAGTCACAGCTTCCGGAGGGGTGAGGGATAACAGCAAAGCAGAGTTAAATGGTCACATTATACAGACCCAGCCTAAGATGAAGAAGACAGTTGTAGCATAGCTGCCATCTCCTTGAATCTGGATCCAGACTCAGAGAAATCAGTCTCTCTCTGAGCATCCCATGGTAATGCTGATAAATCATCTCATAGTCATTATTATAATAAAACATCCTCCAAGTGAAGGCACTGGAACAGCTAGTAAAACAGCTCCCAGTTTGGATTAATAAAGCAAAGAATAACTGGACAGAGAACAGTGACTATTCTTTCATCTCTATATTTGTGGTGGTGATGTAGAAAGTTCACAACAGCATGTTGGGCTACAAAAGAGTAAATGTGAATATCCTGGGAGCAAAAATTAAAGGAGATTGGAAATAATTCTGATACAAAATCCTCCAAAATTCTCAGTGTATGTTGGACCCTTGTGTGTGTGTGTGTGTGTGTTCAGTCGCTCAGTCATGTCCAACTCTTTGCAACCCTATGGACTGTAGCCCACCAGGCTCCTCTGTCCATGGGATTTTTCCCTGGCAAGAATACTGGAGTGGGTTGCTATTTCCTCCACCAAGGGATCCTCCTGACCCAGGGATCGAACCTATGTCTCTTGCATCACTTGCATTGCAAGTAGATTCTTTATCACTGAGTCACCAGGTAAGACTCGGCCCTCATGGCTCCTAAATTTATTAGTTGCTGGTATTTGGCTCCTGGCAAGGATTCTTTGGAACATTTTGAGATCAGGCGCTTTATTGCTCATGATTTATACTTTCCATGTAGAGATGTGCATTCTGTGAAAGGCCTAATATTCTGATAAACAAGTGAATGACCTTACTTAAAACATTAACATCAACCACCATAATCCCATTTCAGAGCCCTTAGCCTGTTACGAACCAGGTGACATATGACTGAATGAACTATAATTATACTTCCACTCCTACTACAAAATTTATTTTTGATGGTTAAAAGATTTCTGAAATAATTCTTAAATGGTCTCAGTTATTTTTAATAAGCTTTTCCTACATAACAATCTTTTTCTGGATCTCTGAAAATTGCTCTTTTTCTTTTATGCTTGGAGAGTATGATTTCTTCACTTAATGTGTCACCTATATATGCTCATAACTAGTAGCTGTACTTGTGTTTTTGAACTTGCCATTTATGTTTCAGGTTTTCCTTCATATCTCATGTTATTAGTTCCACCTGTTCCTCAGTCTTACTTTCCATATACACTTCCCAAATTTAGTACCCCTGAATATTTCCTTTTTTTTTTTTCAAAATCATAAACCCTTTTTTAAATGAAGCTCAGTTTCAGCATTCAGCAGGCCAATCAGCTCACACTCACCCCTCATCACAAATGAAGGTTACTTTGGCTACAATGTGGAAATTAAGTGCGAAAAGTACACTTCTATTAGGAAGTTAGCCCAGAAAGTCAGCACAAGATTTCACTAGGAAAAAAAATAAAAAATAAAACCACAGGAATGGGATTTTCCCACGAGGGACAAAGAGATTGGTCTGCAAACCAGAGAGTATGGGCACATTGCGGGTCTGCCGGGCTCCAGTCTCCCTGGGATGTGCAGCACAGAGAAGCAGACCCTCTGAGATCATAGCCGGGCTATAGAACACTTCCTGTCCAGGAGAACAGTCATCCTTGTGGTTTGGAGTGTGTTTGCCATGCAGCATTTCTGGAGGTGGCTGACATACTGGAGAAAGAGAAACAAAGTGCTCTTAATTGTGGGAAAATAACTTCTCCTCATTGATGAGCTAGCCAAGAGACTCATAATCATAAGTCTATATGTTTTAACAGTTGTGGTAGACTAACATTTTATTGATGGCAAATTTAAACAGAGAGAGAGACACTCTTGTTAAAAGAGCTGATACACTTCAGAACAGTGACTAGAACTGAGACAACCTCGGTTCATGGTTTTCCATCTAAAGTACACTCCTGAGATGACATAGCAGGCAGTTCCCATCCACATTATGTTCTATTAATATCACTGTTCACTCAGTATATAGTTGTTAGGTTGATGGATTTTTATATCTTCATACCTCCTTTCTAGAAAGGCATCACCAATTTACATCCACATTTTTGGCAGTAAGAAATGCTTGTGCCCAAATCTCATCCAACATATTGCCCAATCATTTATCACACTATGCTGTGACCAACAAAATTCAGACATCTCTTTCCAACTCTGCAGTGGCCACCTGCCATGGTTTGGCAGAGAAAATCGGTCTCCTCTCTGCACTCTATAGAGACAAGTCCTCCTCAACCATTCATTTCATTCCAGTGAGATATAATCTGAATGAAATCTTCTAAAAAGCCTACAGTCCTCACAATAAGACTGCATATTCCATACCATAATTTGTATCTGAGTCTCTGTCTCTATATACAGTTGGTTTGAACCCAGAATCAGAATACACTTAAATTATGTAAATTAAAATCTCTTAAATTTAGTACTGTGTAAAAACTACAGTAAAACTGTAGTAACGTGAAAAATCATTTCTGTATGGCTTAAATCAGGTCAGTTTCTCTGCCTAGACTTTAATTTTCTCAAGAATAAAATGGGGTATTGCACTAGAATAAATTACCCCTTTAAGGACTTTGTAAATACTCTGATGCTGTAATATCGAATTTCAGGGCTAATCAGTCCCTTGTTTCCCTTGATTAATAAGTGCACTGTGGTGTGATATTTAAGTACCATGCTGGTTAAATCTCTGTTGACTAAGCCTCACACTTTTGCATTCTCCTTTGACTGCTGAGGCTACAAGCCCAAAAGCTAAAATTGATTGTCTTTCTTGTCAGCTGTGTCCTGGTTAAGCTGACAGTTGGAGGCATATATACTGAATTAAAAGGCAGGAAGATGATAGAAGTCACCTTGTAGATGGGCACAGGAAGTGGCAATTGTTGGCCCTTTCTTAGTAGCAGCAACTTTAATTCCAGCAATGGCAATGACTGCATGCTCCAGCAACCTGTTACCTTCCAGCAGCAGTGGCAGCTTCTGCAGCATGAGCAGCTGAAGGAAATACTTGCTCACTGACAGTTTCAGGCACCTGTGCTCTAGTCCAGAGGAAATAGCAGGTTCCTGAGCTCTGGTAACATTTCCTGCCTCCTTTAGCTCTTCCTGCCGTTTTAACACTTATTACCTGCACTAAACCCCTCACTCTTTGAAATATATAAACTAGTTTTTTTTTTTTTTTATTTTCCCAACTCTAGAATCAGGTAGACTTGGGTTCTGGTCCTCCCCATAGTTCACTTCAGTTCAGTCACTCAGTCATGTCCAACTATTTGCGAACCCATGAACCGCAGCATGCCAGGCCTCCCTGTCCATCACCAACTCCCGGAGTCCACCCAAACCCATGTCCATCGAGTCGGTGAGGCCACCCAACATCTCATCCTCTGTCATCCCCTTCTCCTCCTGCCCCCAATCCCTCCCAGCATCAGGGTCTTTTCCAATGAGTCGGCTCATTGCATCAGGTGGCCAAAGTATTGAAGTCTCAGCTTCAACATCAGTCCTTCCAATGAACACCCAGGACTGATCTGCTTTAGGATGGACTGGTTGGATCTCCTTGCAGCCCAAGGGACTCTCAAGAGTCATCTACGAAACCACAGTTCAAAAGAATCAATTCTTTGGCACTCAGCTTTCTTTATAGTCCAACTCTTACATCCATACATGACTACTGGAAAAACCACAGCTTTGACTAGACTGACCTTTGTTGACAAAGTAATGTCTCTGCTTTTCAATATGCCATTTAGGTTGGTCATAACTTTTCTTTCAAGGAGCAAGCATCTTTTAATTTCATGGCTGTAAGCACCATCTGCAGTGATTTTGAACCCAGAAAAATAAAGTCAGCCACTGTTTCCCCATCTATTTGCCCTGAAGTGATGGGACCGGATGCCATGATCTTAGTTTTCTGAATGTTGAGCTTTAAGTCAACTTTTTCACTCTCCTCTTTCACTTTCATCAAGAGGCTCTTTAGTTCTTCACTTTCTGCAATAAGGGTGTCGTCATCTGCATATTTGAGGTTATTGATATTTCTTCTGGCAATCTTGATTCCAACTTGTGCTTCCTCCAGCCCAGTATTTCTCATGATTTACTCTGCATATAAGTTAAATAAGCAGGGTGACAACATACAGACTTGATGTACTCCTTTTCCTATTTGGAACCAGTCTGTTGGTCCATGTCCAGTTCTAACTGTTGCTTCCTGACCTGCATACAGGTTTCTCAAGAGGGAAATCAGGTGCTCTGGTATTCCCATCTCCTTCAGAATTTTCCACAGTTTATTGTGATCCACACAGGTAAAGGCTTTGGCATAGTCAATAAAGCAGAAATAGATGATTTTCTGAAACTCTCTTGCTTTTTCAATGATCCATCAGATGTTGGCAACTTGATTTCTGGTTCCTCTGCCTTTTCTAAAACCAGCTTGACCATCTGGAAGTTCATGGTTCATGTATTGATGAAGCCTGGCTCGGAGAATTTTGAGCATTACTTTACTAGTGTGTAAGATGAGTGCAATTGTGTGGTAGTTTGAGCATCCTTTGGCATTGCTTTTCTTTGGGATTGGGATGAAAACTGACCTTTTCCAGTCCTGTGGCCACTGCTGAGTTTTCCAAATTTGCTGGTATATTGAGTGCAGCACTTTCACAGCATCATCTTTCAGGATTTGAAATAGCTCAACTGGAATTCCATCACCTCCACTAGCTTTGTTCATAGTGATGCTTTCTAAGGCCCACTTGACTTCACATTCCAGGATGTCTGGCTCTAGGTAAGTGTGAGTGATCACACCTTTGTGATTATCTGGGTCGTGAAGATCTTTTTTGTACAGTTCTTCTGTGTTTTCTTGCCACCTCTTCTTAATATCTTCTGTTTCTGTTATGTCCATACCATTTCTGTCCTTTATTGAGCCCATCTTTGCTTGAAATATTCTCTTGGTATCTCTGATTTTCTTGAAGAGATCTCTAGTCTTTCCCATTCTATTGTTTTCCTCTATTTCTTTGCATTTATTACTGAGGATGGCTTTCTTATCTCTCCTTGCTATTCTTTGGAACTCTGCATTCAAATGGGTATATCTTTCCTTTTCTTCTTTGCTTTTCACTTCTCTTCTTTTCACAGCTATTTGTAAGGCCTTCTCAGACAGCCATTTTGCTTTTTTGCATTTCTTTTTCTTGGGAATGGTCTTGAGACCTGTCTCTTGTACAGTGTCATGAACATCTGTCCATAGTTCATCAGTCACTCTATCAGATCTAGTCCCTTAAATCTATATCTCACTTGCACTCTATAGACATAATGGATTTGATTTAGGTCATACTTGAATGGCCCGGTGGCTTTACCCACTCTCTTCAATTTAAGTCTGAATATGGCAATAAGGAGTTCATGATCTGAGCCACAGTCAGCTCCATAGTTACTATCTAAATAATCTTGAACAGTTATCTAACCTCTCTAAGACTCACTTTCTCTGTAAAACATGAAAAGAATATAACTACCTTATGCCTTTATTTTAAGAATTAAGTGCAAGGGCTGACCTGATAGCTCAGTTGGTAAAGAATCTGCCTGCAATGCAGGAGAGCTGGGTTTGATCCCTGGGTTGGGAAGATCCCCTGGAGAAAGGAAAGGCTACCCACTTCAGTATTCTGACAGAAAATTCCCTGGATTGTACAGTCCATGGGTTCGCAAAGAATTGGACACAACTGAGCGACTTTCACTTTCACTTCACATAGACTATATATAATGGTGCTTAACAAGAGGACTCATTATGTATTAGCAGTTACAGTACTCAAGAGTAACTAATGAATTTTTTTTAAAAGATTATTTCAACTTAAAAAATGGAGTAACTGAAAGATTATAGAGAGTATCAGTGGTGATATGTGCAGAAAATTTGTGTATAAAAATTGCAAGGAGCTTGTGCATTCTTTGCCCTGATTTATCTTTGCTTCTGAGTTTGAACATGTACACATATGCATATACATGCTTTATTTCATGTTTCCTCCCAAGAAAATGTACTCTTACACACTGCTCACTACACATCTCCCCTCCACCCCCCCAGGACAAACACAAATATCCTTCTCCTACAACTTGTGTCATTTGTAGGCACCTTCATGCCCTTAGTCAGACTCAACCCTTGAGCAACTGGTCAGCTCTAGCTCCCACGTTTTGGGCCTGGAAATGAACAATGGAGAGTCCTTTCTTGGTAAAGCCAGACTAACACATAAAACTCACGGTTTCATATAAGAAAAAAAAAAAAAAAAACTTTTGTTCTCAGACATGTTTATTACATTTTCAATGACTAGAGGTGTGCATTTATTAGATATAATATACTGACGGGGAGGTCTGCTCCAGATGCCTACTTGATTGTCTTTGCTGCTGCAATATATTGACGGTTCACCCATGAGGTCAAACAGCTTTTGCCTTCTCTCCCCAAGGTTGCAGTGATAGGTCACCACTGTTTCATACTTAAAATATTCCCTGTTGGTGCTATTAAAATCTCCATTGGTAATGGCTGGGAGTGGCCCACAAATAATGACTAGGGAAATAGAAAGCAGTGAATGACTATTGAGAGAAATCAAATGAGTCACTAAATTGTAACTATCTTTATTTTACCTTTATTATTATATTTGAATCTTTGCTAACCTAGATAAGCTTTTACAAAGTTGTAATTTACATGGTCATGCCTAAATACAATTTGAGTATATTTGGGTAAGCATGAGAATATTTATGAAGTTGTAGACTATGTTAAATATTTTGAAAATCTAAATGATGCAAATAGAAATATAAATTAGCAATATTCACTAAAGTAGATATACAAAGCTAGTATAGACCAAGAAACTTGTAAAAATAGAAAAAAAGTTCACAAAGAACTTATATCATAGTTTCATGTAGTATATACTTCTAAATGTAATTTTGATGTTTCACAAGAAATAAAGGACAAAACTTACCAATTAATTTTATCAAACCTAAGTTTGACATCATAATAGTATACCCACGTAAAAGTGATCATAGAGTAGCCTGCAAGAAATGTCAGATACACTTTTAAATGTAAAAGTAGGACATAGCACATAACAGGACATGGAAACAATTGTATTTTTCTAACACTATATAACTGGAATAAGTAACATTGGCCAAATTTCTAAAACAAAACTAAAAATGAAAATTCTTAAGGAAGTTTCTGCTTCTGGTAATTTCAATAATTGACATCAAATATCTTTCCACCCATTTCCCACTTACCCCCAGAGAAAAACTACAAATGCTTGAGAAATATAAAATATGTATCAGGGTGCTAACAAATGAGGGACTATGGTCTCATAGAGGGAGAAAATCCAGGAAAGAATCAAGCACTTGGGCTGCTTTTCCCTTGGGAAAACTAGTTGATTCAGGAGGGGGCATTTGATAGGCTCATTTATTCAAAGGCTTTCCTGATATCAGGGCTTCCCTGAAAGCTCAGTTGGTAAAGAATCCACCTGCAATTTAGGAGACCCCAGTTCCATTCCTGGGTTGGGAAGATCTGCTGGAGAAGGGATAGGCTACCCACTCCAGTACTTGTGGACTTCCCTTGTGGCTTAGCCAGTAAGAATTCGCCTGCAGTGTGGGAGACCTGGGTTTAATCTCTGGGTTGGGACGATCCCATAGAGAAAGGAAAGGCTACCCACTCCAGTATTCTGGCCCAGAGAATTCATTGGACTGTATCCCAAAGAGTCAGACACGACTGAGCAACTTTCACTTTCACTTTGAGTCAAAGGACAAAAATTGCAGTTCAGGGCCTTCAAATTAGAAATTTTATTAATATCTCCTGATATGTATTGAGACTTCAAAAAACCAGGCTCTGTGACTCAAGATTATTGGCATTATTCTTCAAGCAATGGTGGCCCAGGAAAATTAGTTTTTGAAATTGAATTAAAGTCTCAGATTGCTAGGGTTGCCAGGTACCTGGCAGAAATAATAGCAGCAATAAAATCCCTCTCAGGAAGAAAATTAGTCATCTAAAACCTTGAATTTATTTCTACAGAAAAGCTTGCAAATATAATTCCTGATACACAATTAAAGGTAACCAGGTACTTGAAGGAGTAAAATAATAAGAACAAGACCTAGCATAGTCACTGACAATGGAAATTGACCCATCAGGACACCAGATATTGGAATTTTTGTTATCAGATTAATATATATATATATACATATATATGTGTATATATATATATTGCTATTACTAATAAAGGATAAAATACACAAAATGGAAATTTTTGGTAACAATTAAAAACAATTTAAGTGACAGGGCAAATTTTGAAAAAACCTAATAAAAATCCTGCAATTACAAAATGCAATTACTGAAATTCTGAATTTGGATAAGATTTGTGGCAGTTTAGATATAGTTAAAATTTTAATCATTGGAAATTAGGATAGAAGAAAACATCAGAAACACAGAACAACAAAAGAAACATAAATACAGACAGGAGAGTAACAGTCTTGTAGAATAGAAAAATAAGGATAAGCACATGTTTAAGATAGAAAAATAAGGCATCCCACAATGAAGGGAGAGAGATAACAGTGCATAAACAACATGTGAAGAAGTAATGATAGAGATTTTTCCAAAACTGATGAAAGACATTGAACCACAAATTTGAAACACAATACAAACACAAAAAAACAAATGCAAAGAAATCCCTACCTAGATGCATTATTAATATTGTAAAAAATCAGAAACAATTTTAAAAGTAGTCAGAAAACAGAGAGGATAACTTTCAAAGGAATCATACTTACAAAAATGTTTAAAACATGTATTGCCAGAAGACTTATAATACAGAAATGCTTAAAAATTATTCTTTAGGCTGAAGGGAAATAGTCTCAGATAGAACTGATAGAAATGCAATATGGAAGAAGTATAACAGAGTTAACATGTGGATAAATATAAATAAATACCACTTTTATAAAAGCAGCAACTATAATGTCTTGTGAGATACAAAATGTATGTAAAAAATAGTAGGAAATGGCAGGAGGACATAAATGGAGTTAAAACTGCTATGGGTTCTTGCATTGTTTGAGATGTGGTAAAATCATTATTTATAATAAATTAGATTATATAATTATAACAGGTTATAATTAAGATAAATTCAATTATAATAAATCAAGGATCTATATTGCAGTCTCTAGGATAATAAATAAAATATACAAATAATATAAAATAACAAATAAAATTTACTTGAGGAGAAAAAATAGGGTAATAAAAATGATTAAAAAGTTAGAAAGGAAGAATAAAGGAAAAACTTAAGAAACAAAAAATAAATAACAAGATGCTAGACTTAAACCTCACTATATAAGTAACTATATTAATTTGAATTATTCTAAACATTTCAATTTAAGGCAAAGATTTTCAGAGTGAATGAAACAACAAAATCTGAGAATATGATGTCTACAAGAAATAAATTTTATTTTATTTTAATTTATTTTTTGGTCGTGCTGGGCAGCTTGCAAGCTCTTACTTAGTTCCCTGACCAGGGATTGAACTCAGGCTCTCAGCAGTGAGAGTAAACAGTCCTAAACACTGAACTTCCAGGCAATCCCCTGGTAAATTTTAAATGTAAGACAAAGAAAGGATGAAAGTAAAGTATTTGAAACATGTGTAATGCAAAATCAGAAAAGAAAGAATGTTGATGTTTCTATATTAATATTATAAAAATATATTTTAAGGAAAGAAATATTATGAAAGGTAAAGAGGGGCATTTCATTATGATAAAAGAGTAAATTCAGCAGGAAGGCAAAATAATAGAGATAGACAAATCTAGTCATATTCAGTGATTGTAGTGGTTTGAATGGCAACTCCCTAAAAAGATATTTCATGTCCTAATCCATGGAACTTGTGAATGAGAATCTGTTTGGAAAAGAATCTTTGAAGACATAATTAAGTAAAGGATCTTGAAATGAGATCAACTTGGATTAACAGAGTGGATCTTCAATCTAAAAAGAGCTTGTAAGAGAAGAGAAGGGTAGATATACATGGAGGAAAGCATGTGCAATGGAAGCAAATAGTGGAGAAATGCATCTGTAAGTGAAGAAATGCCAAGGATTGCATCAGCCACCACAGGTAGGAAAGAAGGATAGGACAATTTTTTCTTTCTCCCAGGAAAAGAAATCAATCTTGCTGACATCTTGATTTTAAACTTCTGTCTTCTGAACTGTGAGGAAAAAAAAAATTCATTTTAAGCTACTAAATTAGACTACACTAAAGGCTTTGACTGTGTGGATCACAACAAACTGGAAAATTCTTCAAGAGATGGGGATACCAGACCACTTTACCTGTCTCTTGAGAGACCTGTATGCAGGTCAAGAAGCAACAGTTAGAATTGGACATGTAACAACAGGCTGCTTCCAAATTGGGAAAGTAGTACATCAAGGCTATATACTGGCACACTGTTTATTTAACTTATATGCAGAGTACATCATGTGACATGCCACGCTGGATGAAACACAAGCTGGAATCAAGATTGCCAGCAGAAAATATCAATAACCTCAGATATGCAGATGAAAGATATGTAGATAGAGGTGAAGAGGAGAGTGAAAAAGCTGGCACAAAACTAAACATTCAAAAAACTAAGATCGGGATCAATCCCAAGATGACAGAGGAATAGGATGAGGAGACCACTTTCTCCCCAAAAATTAATCAAAAGATCATTTGAATGTTGAGCAACTTCCACAAAACAACTTCTGAACACTGGTGGAGGACAACAGGCACCCAGAAAGGCATCCCAATCTCTTCAAAAGGAGTGATCTTAAGGCTACTGTAAGAAAAAGACTGAAACAGAGAAAGGAGGCTTAACTCCAGAACTTTAGGACATCAGAGAACTCCTGACTCCAGGGGACATTAATAGACAAGAGCTCACCCAAAAGTCTCCATGCCTACATTGAAACCAAGCTCCACCCAAGAGCCAACAAGTTCCAGTGCAAGACACACATGCTAATTCTTCAGCAAAGCAGGAACACAACCCTGAACATTAAGAGAAAGGCTGCCCAAAGCCATGTCAAACACATAGATACCCCAAAACTCACCATTGTATATTTCATTGCACTCCGGAGAGAAGAGATCCACCTCCACCCACCAGAACACAGATGAAAGCTCCTCCAAACAGGAAGTGTTGACACACCACTGGTCCAACTCCACCCACAGGGAACAGAGTCCACAATTAAGAGTAACCATGAACTCCCAGCCTGCAGGAAGGGTATTGCAAACACAGCAATCTAAACAAAGTGAAAGGGCAGAGAAATATTCAGCAGGTGAAGGAACATGATAAAAACCCAACAAACCAAAGCAAAGAGCAGGAGATAGGGAGTTTACCTGAAAAAGAATTCAGAACAATGATATTAAAGATGATCCAAAATCTTAAAAACAAAATGGAGTTACAGATAAACAGACTAGAGACAAGGATTGAGAAGATGCAAAAATATTTAACAAGGACCTAGAAGAAATTAAGAAGATTCAATCAATAATGAATAATGCAATAGCTGAGATTAAAAGCACTCTGGAGGGAGCCAATAGTAAAATAACTGAGGCAGAAGAGAGGATAAGTGACATGGAAGATAGAATGGTGGAAATAAATGAAGCAGAGAAGAAAAAGAAAGAAAGAATTAAAAGAAATGAGGACAACCTCAGAGACCTCTGGGACAATATTAAATGCCCCAACATTTGAATCATAGGTGTCCCAGAAGAAGACAAAAAGGAAGGGCATGAGAACATATGTGAGGAGATAACAGTTGAAAACTTCCCTAAAATGTAGAAGGAAATAGCCAACCAAATCCAAGAAACCCAGAGAGTATCAAACAGATAAACCAAAGCCAAAACACTCCGAGACACATATTAATCAAACTAACAAAAATTAAGCACAAAGAGCAAATATTAAAAACAGCAAGGGAAATGCAACAAATAACACACAAGGGAATCCCCATAAGGATAACAGCTTATCTTTCAATAGAAACTGTTCAGGCCAGAAGGGAATGGCAGGACATACTTAAAGTGATGAAAGAGAAAAATCTACAACCAAGATTACTCTACCCAGCAAGGATCTCATTCAGATATGAAGGAGAAATCAAAAGCTTTACAGACAAGTAAAAGTTGAGAGAATTCAGCACCACCAAACCAGCTCTTCAACAGATGCTAAAGGATCTTCTCTAGACAGGAAAGAATAAAGGTTTATAAAAACAAACCCAAAATAACAAAGTAAATGGTAATGGGATCATACTTATTAATAATTACCTTAAATGTAAATGGGTTAAGTGCTCCAGCCAAAATGCAAAGACTGGCTGAATGCATACAAAAACAAGACCGCTATATATGCTGTCTACAAGAGACCCACCTCAAACCTAGTGACACATACAGACTGAAAGTAAGGGGCTGGAAAAAGATATTTCATGCAAATGAGACCAAAAGAATGCAGGGGTAGCAATACTCATATCAGATAAAATAGACTTTGAAATAAAGACCATGTTGAGAGACAAAGAAAGACTACATGATGATCAAAGGATCAATTCAAGAAGAAGATATAACAATTATAAAGATATATGCACCCAACACAGGAGCACCACAATATGTAAGGCAAATGCTAACAAGTATTAAAGGGAAAATTACAGTAACACAATAATAGTGGGAGACTTTAATACTCTACTCACACCTATGGATAGATCAACCAAATAGAAAATTAGCAAGGAAACACAAGCTTTAAATGATACAATGGACCAGTTAGACCTAATTGATATCTACCGGCCTTTTCACCCTCTTAAAAAAAAAAAAAAAATGGATTCCACCTTTTTCTCAAGGGCACACAAAACATTCTCCAGGATAGATCATATCCAGGGCCATAAATCTAACGTTGGTAAATTTAAAAAAAAAACCTAAAATAATATCAAACATCTTTTCTGATCATAATGTGGTAAGATTAGATGTCAACAACAGGAAAAAATGGAAGTGATCAATGTAAACAAATAGAGGAAAACAACAGAATGGGAAAGACTAGAGATCTCTTCAAGAAAATTAGAGATACCAAGGGAACATTTCATGCAAAAATGGGCTCAATAAAGGGCAGAAATGGTATGGACCTAACAGAAACAGAAGATATTAAGAAGAGGTGGCAAGAAAACACAGAAGAACTGTACAAAACAGATCTTCATGACCCAGATAATCACAATGGTGTGATCACTCACCTAGAGCCAGACATCCTGGAATGTGAAGTCAAGCGGGCCTTAGGAAATATCACTATGAACAAAGCTAGTGGAGGTGATGGAATTCCAGTTGAGCTATTTCAAATCCTGAAAGATGATGCTGTGAAAGTGCTGCACTCAATATGTCAGCAAATTTGGAAAACTCAGCAGTGGCCACAGGACTGGAAAAGATCAGTTTTCATCCCAATCCCAAAGAAAAGCAATGCCAAAGGATGCTCAAACTACCACACAATTGCACTCATCTCACACACTAGTAAAGGAATGCTCAAATTTCTCCAAGCCAGGCTTCAGCAATATGTGAACTATGAACTTTCAGATGTTTAAGCTGGTTTTAGAAAAGGCAGAGGAACCAGAGATCAAATTGCCAATATCCGCTGGATCATTGAAAAATCAAGAGAGTTCCAGAAAAACATCTATTTCTATTTTATTGACTATGCCAAAGCCTTCAACTGTGTGGATCACAATAAACTGTGGAAAATCCTGAAAGAGATGGGAATACCAGACCACCCGACCTGCCTCTTGAGAAACCTGTATGCAGGTCAGGAAGCAACAGTTAGAACTGGATATGGACCAACAGACTGGTTCTAAATAGGAAAAGGAGTATGTCAAGTCTGTATACTGTCAACCTGCTTATTTAACTTGTATACAGAGTACATCATGAGAAATGCTGGGCTGGAAGAAGCACAAGCTGGAATCAAGATTGCCAGGAGAAATAGCAATAACCTCAGATATGCAGATGACACCACCCTTATAGCAGAAAGTGAAGTGGAACTAAAGAGCCTCTTGATTAAAGTGAAAGAGGAGAGTGAAAAAGTTGGCTTAAAGCTCAACATTCAGAAAACTAAGATCATGGCATCCAGTCCCATTGTTTCATGGCAAATAGATGGGGAAACACTGGAAACAGTGTCAGACTTCATATTTTTGGGCTCCAAAATCACTGCAGACGGTGACTGCAGCCATGAAATTAAAAGATGCTTACTCCCTGGAAGGAAAGTTATGACCAACCTAGATAGCATAACAAAAAGCAGAAATGTTACTTTGCCAACAAATTCATCTAGTCAAGGCTATCATTTTTCCAGTGGTCATGTATGGATGTGAAATTTGGACTGTGAAGAAAGCTGAGCACCGAAGAATTGATGCTTTTGAACTGTGGTGTTGGAGAAGACTCTTGAGAGTCCCTTCAACTGCAAGGAGATTCAACCAGTCCACCCTAAAGGAGATCAGTCCTGGGTGTTCATTGGAAGGACTGATGCTGAAGCTGAAACTCCAATACTTTGGCCACCTCATGCGAAGAGTTGACTCACTGGAAAAGACCCTGATGCTGAGAGGGATTGGAGCCAGGAGGAGAAGGGGACGACAGAGGATGAGATGGCTGGATGGCATCACCGACTCAATGGACATGAGTTTGAGTAAACTCCAGGAGCTGGAGATGGACAGGGAGGCCTGGCGTGCTGTGATTCATGGGGTCACAAAGAGTCGGACATGACTGAGCAACTGAACTGAACTGAATAGGAAAAAAAATAATACTATTAAAAACACAAACATATGGAGGCTAAACAACACACTTCTGAATAACCAACAGATCATGGAAGAAGTCAGAAGGAAATCAAAATATGCATAGAAGCAAATGAAAATCAAAACACGACAACCCCAAACCTATCAGATTCAATAAAAGCAGTGCTAAGAGAGAGGGTCATAGCAATACAAGCATATCTCAAGAAACAAGAGAAAATCAAATAAACAACCTAACTTTACACCTACAACAACTAGAAAAAGAAGAACACAAGAACCCCAAAGTTAGTTGAAGGAAAGAAATCATAAAAATCACAGCAGAAACAAATGAAAAAGAAATGAAGAAGACTATAGTAAAAATCAACAAAACTAAAAGCCGGTTCTTTGAGAAGATAAATAAAATAGACAAACCATCAGCTGGACTCATCAAGAAAAAAAGGGAGAAGAATCAAATCAATAAAATTAGAAATAAAAATGCAGAAATCACAACAGAAAACACAGAAATACAAAAGACCATAAGAGACCTCAGCTGCTGCTGCTGCTGCTAAGTTACTTCAGTCATGTCCGACTCTGTGTGACCCCATACACAGCAGCCCACCAGGCTCCTCCATTCCTGGGATTCTCCATGGAAGAAAACTGGAGTGGGTTGCCAATTCCTTCTCCCCATAAGAGATTACTATAAGCAATTATATGCCAATAAAATGGACAACTTGGAAGAAATGGACAAATTCTTAGAAAAGTATAACCTTCCAAAATTGAACCAGGAAGAAATAGAAAATCTTAACAAGTTTACCACAAGCACAGAAATAGAAACTGTAACAAAGGATCTTCCAACAAACAAAAGCCCAGGACCAGATTGCTTCACAAGTGAATTCTACCAAAAATTCAGAGAAAAGCTAACACCTATCCTAATCAAACTCTTCCAGAAAATCGCAGAGGAAGGTGACCTCCCAACCTCATTCTACAAGGCCACCATCATCCTAATGCCAATCAAAGTTGCTACCAAAGAAAGAAAACTACAGGCAAATATCACTGGTGAACAAAGATGCAAAAATCCTCAGCAAAATTCTAGCAAACAGAATCCACAGCATATTAAAAAGATCATACATCATGACCAAGTGGGATTTTACACAGGGATGCAAGGATTCTTCGATATTCCCAAATCACTGTGATACACCATACTAACAAATTGAAAGATAAAAACCATATGATTATCTCACTAGATGCAGAGAAAACCTCTGACAAAATTCAACACCCATTTATGACCAAAAACTCTCCAGAAAGCAGGCATAGAAGGAACACCAGTTCAGTTCAGTTCAGTCGCTCAGTCATATCTGATTCTTTGTGACCCCATGGACTACACCATGCCAGGCCTCCCTATCCATGCCAGGCCTCTCTGTCCACCACCAACTTCTGGAGTTTATTCAAACTCTTGTCCATTGAGTCAGTGGTGCCATCCAACCATCTCATCCTCTTTTGTCCCATTCTCCTCCCATCTTCAATCTTTCCCAGTATCAGGGTCTTTCCCAATGAGTCAGTTCTTCACATCAAGTGGCCAAGGTATTACAGTTTCAGCTTCAGCATCAATCCTTCCAATGAATATTCAGGACTGATTTCCTTTACGATGGACTAGTTGGATCTTCTTGCTGTCCAAGGGAGAAACACCACAGTTCAAAAGCATCAATTCTTTGGCTCTCAGCTTTCTTTATAGACAAACTCTCACATCCATACATGACGACTGGAAAAACCATAGCCTTGACTAGGTGGACCTTTGTTGGCAAAGTAATATCTCTGCTTTTTAATATGCTGTCTAGATTGATCATAATTTTCCTTTCAAGGAGTAATCGCCTTTTAATTTCATGGCTGCAGTCACCATCTGCAGTGATTCTGGAGACCAAAAAATAAAGTCTCTTACTGTTTCCCCATCTATTTGCCATGAAGTGATGGGACTGGGTGCCATGATCTTAATTTTCTGAATATTGAGTTTAAGCCAACTTTTTCACTCTCCTCTTTCACTTTCATCAAGAGACTATTTAGTTCTTTCTCGCTTTCTGCCATAAGGGTGGTGTCATCTGCATATCTGAAGTTATTGATATTTCTCCTGGCAATCTTGATTCCAGCTTGTGCTTCATCCAACCCAGCATTTCTCATGATAAACTCTGCATATAAGTTAAATAAGCAGGGTGACAATATACGGTCTTGATATACTCCTTCCCCAATTTGGAACCAATCTGTTGTTCCATGTCTAGTTCTAACTGTCGCTTCCTGACCTGCATACAGATTTTTCAAGAGGCAGGCCAGGTAGTCCGGTATTTCCATCTCTTGAAGAATTTTCTACAGTTTGTTGTGATCCACACAGTCAAAGGCTTTGGCATAGTCAATAAAACATAAATAGATGTTTTCTGGAACTCTCTTGCTTTTTCATTTATCCAACAGATGTTAGCAATTTTAAGGAACATGCCTCAACATAATAGAAGCCATGTGTGACAAACCCACAGCAAACATTATCCTCAGTGGCAACAAACTGAAAATATTTCCTCTAAAATCAGGAACAAGACATGGATGCCCAGTCTCACCACTACTCTTCAACATAGTTTTGGAATTCCTAACCACAGCAATCAGAGAAGAAAAATAAATAAAAAGAATCCAAGTTGGAAAAGAAGAAAAACTCTCACCATTTGACATGACCCCCTACATAGAAAATCCTAAAGATACCACTGAAAACTACTTGAGATAATCAATGAATACAGTAATGTTGCAGGATATAAAATGTACACAGAAAAGTATAAAACACTGATGAAAGAAATTAAAGATGACACAGATAGATTTAGAAATATATCATGTTCATGGACTGGAAGTATCAATATAGTGAAAAATGAGTATTCTATACAACGCAATCTATAGATTCAACACAAGCCTTACCAAGCTAACAATGGTATTTTTCACAGAACTAGAACAAATTATTTCACAGTTTGTATGGAAACACAGAAACCTCGAATAGCCAAAGCAATCTTGAGAAAGAAGAACAAAACTTGAGGAATCAGCCTTTCTGACTTAAAATTATACTACAAAGCTATAGTCATCAAGACAGTATGGCACTGGCACAAAGCCAGAAATTTAGATCAATGGAACATAAGAGAAAGCCCAGAGATAATCCATGCACCTAAGGGCAACTTGTCTTTGACAAAGGAGGCAAAAATACACAATGGCAAGAAGACAATCTCTTTAACAAGTGGTGCTGGGAAAACTGGTCAACCACCTGAGAAGAAAGAAACTAGAACACTCTCTAACACCATACACAAAAATAAACTAAAAATGGATGAAAGATCTAAATGTAAGACCAGAAACTATAAAATTCTTAGAGGAAAACATAGACAGAACACTCCCTGACATAAATCTCATCAAGATCCTCTATGACCCACCATTCAGAATAATAGAAATAAAAGCCAAAATAAACAAATGGGGCATAATTAAGCTAAAAAGCTTTTGAACAATGAAGGAAACTTTAAGAATGGTGAAAAGACAGCCTTCAGAATGGGAGAAAATAATAGCAAATGAAACAACCTGTTTATAATAGCCAGGACATGGAAGCAACCTAGATGCCCATCAGCAGATGAATGGATAAGGAAGCTGTGGTACATATACACCATGGAATATTACTCAGCCGTTAAAAAGAATTCATTTGAACCAGTCCTAATGAGATGGATGAAACTGGAGCCCCTTATACAGAGTGAAGTAAGCCAGAAAGATAAAGAATATTACAGCATACTAACGTATATATATGGAATTTAGAAAGATGGTAACGATAACCCTATATGCAAAACAGAAAAAGAGACACAGAAATACAGAACAGACTTTTGAACTCTGTGGTAGAATGTGAGGGTGGGATATTTCAAAAGAACAGCATGTATACTATCTATGGTGAAACAGATCACCAGCCCAGGTGGGATGCATGAGACAAGTGCTCGGGCCTGGTGCACTGGGAAGACCCAGAGGAATCGGGTGGAGAGGGAGGTGGGAGGGGGAATTGGGATGGGGAATACGTGTAAATCTATGGCTGATTCATATCAATGTATGACAAAACCCACTGAAATGTTGTGAGGTAATTAGCCTCCAACTAATAAAAAATTTAAAAAAAAAAAAGAAAAAGAAACAACCTGACAAAGAATTAATCTCCAAAATATACAAGCAGCTCAATACCAGAAAAATGAATGACCCTAATAAAAAGTGGGTCAAGGAACTAAACAGACACTCCCTCAAAGAAGAGATACAAATGCATAATAAACACATGAAAAGATACTAGCATCACTCATTATTGGAGAAATGCAAATTAAACCACAATGAGGTACCATCTCACACCAGTCAGAATGGTTGCCATCAAAAAATCTATAAACAATAAATCCTGGAGATGCTGCATGGCAAGGAGACTCTCTTACACTATTGGTGGGAATGCAAACTAGTCCATACACTATGGAGAACAGTGTGGAGAATCCTTTGAAAACTGGAAATAGAACTGTTATACAACCCAGCAATCCCACTGTTGGTCATAAACACTAAGGAAACCAGAATAGAAAGAGACACATGCACTCCAATGTTCATTACAGCACTATTTGCAATAGCTACGACATGGAAGCAACCTAGATGTTCATTGGCAGATGAATAGATAAGGAAGTTGTGGTACATATACATAATGGAATATCACTCAACTATAAAAAAGAATGCATTTGAGTAAGTTCTAATAAGGTGGATGAAACTGGAGCCTATTATACAGAGTGAAGTAAATCAAAAAGAGAAACACCAATACAGTATATTAACTCATATATATGGAATTTAGAATAACAGTAGTGATGACCCTATATAGCAAAAGAAACAAAGATGTGAAGAACAGACTTGTGGACTATGTGGGAGAAGGTGAGGGTGGGATGATTGGAGGGGATAGCATTGAAACGTGTACATTACCCTATGTAAAATAGATGACCAGTGCAAGTTCAATGCATGAAGCAGGGCACTCAAAGCTGCTGCTCTAGGGCAACCCAGATGGATGGGGTGTGGAGGTGGTGGGAGGCAAGTTCAGGATGCGGGATACATGTGCACCCATAACTGATTCATGCTGATGTATGTCAAAAACTATCACAGTATTGTAAACTAATTAACCACCAATTAAAAAAAAAAAAAAAACAACACACCTAAGACCATGGCATCTGGTCCCATTCAGTTCAGTTCAGTTCGGTTCAGTTGCTGAGTCATGTCTGACTCTTTGCGACCCCATGAATCGCAGCACGCCAGACCTCCCTGTCCATCACAAACTCCCAGAGTTTATTCAAACTCATGCCCATTGAGTCGGTTATGCCATCCAGCCATCTCATCCTCTGTCATCCCCTTCTCCTCCTGCCCCCAATCCCTCCGAGCATCATGGTCTTTTCCAATAAGTCAACTCTTCACATGAGGTGGCCAAAGTATTGGAGTTTCAGCTTCAGCATCAGTCATGCCCAGGACTGATCTCCTTTAGGATGGACTGGTTGGATCTCCTTGCAGTCCAAGGGACACTCAAGAGTCTTCTCCAACACCACAGTTCAAAAGAATCAATTTTTCGGTGCTCAGTTTTCTTCACAGTCCAACTCTCACATCCATACATGACCACTGGAAAAACCATAGCCTTGACCAGACGGACCTTTGTTGGCAAAGTAATGTCTTTGCTTTTTAATATGCTATCTAGGTTGGTCATAACTTTCTTCAAGAGTTAAGCATCTTTTAATTTCATGGCTTGCAGATCACCATCTTCAGTATTTTGGAGGCCCCAAAAATAAAGTCTGACACTGTTTCCACTGTCTCCCATCTCATTTTCCATAAGGGATGGACCAGATACCAGTGATTTAGTTCTTGAATGTAGCTTAACCAACTTTTCACTCTCCTCTGTATTTCATCAAGAGGCTTTTTAGTTCCTCTTCACTCTCTGCCATAAGGGTGGTGTCATCTGCATATCTGAGGTTATTGATATTTCTCCTGGCAATCTTGATTCCAGCTTGTGCTTCTTCCAATCCAGCTTTTCTCATGATGTACTCTGCATATAAGTTAAATAAGCAGGTTGACAGTATATAGCCTTGACGTACTCCTTTTCCTATTTGGAACCAGTCTGTTGTTCCATGTCCAGTTCTAACTGTTGCTTTCTGACCTGCATACAGGTTTCTCAAGAGGCAGGTCAGGTGGTCTGGTATTCCCATCTCTTTCAGGATTTTCCACAGTTTATTGTGATCCACACAGTCGAAGGCTTTGGCATAGTCAATAAAATAGAAATAGATGTTTTTCTGGAACTCTCTTGATTTTTCAATGATCCAGCGGATATTGGCAATTTGATCTCTGGTTCCTCTGCCTTTTCTAGTACCAGTTTGAACATCTGGAAGTTCTCGGTTCACGTATTGCTGAAGACTGGCTTGGAGAATTTTGAGCATTACTGTATTAGCATGTGAGATGAGTGCAATTGTGCGGTAGTTTGAACATTCTTTGGGATTGCCTTTCTTAGGGATTGGAATGAAAACTGATCTTTTCCAGTCCTGTGGCCACTGCTGAGTTTTCCAAATTTGCTGACATATTGAGTGCAGCACTTTCACAGCATCATCTTTCAGGATTTGAAATAGCTCAACTGGAATTCCATCACCTCCACTAGCTTTGTTCATAGTGATATTTCCTAAGGCCCGCTTGACTTCACATTCCAGGATGTCTGGCTCTAGGTGAGTGATCACACCATCGTGATTATCTGGGTCATGAAGATCTGTTTTGTACAGTTCTTCTGTGTATTCTTGCCACCTCTTAATATCTTCTGCTTGTTAGGTCCATACCATTTCTGTCCTTTATTGAGCCCATTTTTGCATGAAATGTTCCCTTGGTATCTCTAATTTTCTTGAAGAGATCTCTAGTCTTTCCCATTCTGTTGTTTTCCTCTATTTCTTTGGATTGATCACTGAGGATGGCTTTCTTATCTCTCCTGGCTATTCTTTGGAACTCTGCATTCAGATGCAAATATTTTTTCCTTTTCTCCTTTGCTTTTCGCTTCTCTTCATTTCACAGCTATTTGTAAGCCCTCCTCAGACAACCATTTTGCCTTTTTGCATTTCTTTTCCATGGGGATTGTCTTGATCCCTGTCTCCTGTACAATGTCATGAACCTCTGTCCATAGTTCATCAGGCTCTCTGTCTATCAGATCTAGTCCCTTAAATCTATTTCTCACTTCCACTGTACAGTCATAAGGGATTTGATTTAGGTCATACCTGAATGGTTTAGTGGTTATCCCTACTTTCTTCCCATTACTTCATGGCAAGTAGATGGGGAAACAATGGAAATAGTGACAGACTTTATTTTCTTGGGCTCCAAAATCTCCGACAGTGACTGCAGCCATGAAATTAAAAGATGCATGCTCCTTGGAAGAAAAGCTATGACAAACCTATATAGTGTATTAAAAAGTAGTGACATTACTTTGCCGACAAAAGTCCGTAGAGTCAAAGCTATGATTTTTCATGTAGTCATGTATGGATGTGAAAGCTGGACCATCAAGAAGGCTAAGCACTGAAAAACTGATGCTTTTGAACTGTGGTGTTGGAGAAGACTCTTGAGAATCCCTTGGACTGCAAAGAGATCAAGTCAGTCCATCCTAAAGGAAATCAGTCTTGAATATTCATTGAAAGGACTGATGCTGATATTGAAGCTCGAATACTTTGGCTACCTAATGCAAAGAGCTGACTTGAACTGACTCATTTGAAAAGACCCTGATGCTGAGAAAGATTGAAAGCGAGAGAAGGGGATGACCGAGGATGACATGGTTGGATGACATCACCGACTCAATGAGCATGAGTTTAAGTAAACTCTAGCAGTTGGTGATGGACAGGGAGGCCTGGCGTGCTGCAGTCCATAGGGCCAGAAAAAGTCAGACCTGACTGAGCTACTGAACAACAACAACAAAATTTGTGGTAATTTGTTTTGGCAGTCCTAGGAAGGTAACATATATTTTACACATTCCTCTCAATAACTGAGAATACAAGGGGAGAAAAAAAAAGGCATAGTAAATCTTATTTTCCTAAGAGACAGTTGTAGAAAATGTCAGAAAGCAACCATACCTTCTTTTCTAGTACATACATAACATTTTTCTGAAACTGTCAATATTTGGGGCTATAAAACATTTTTCAATAAATTTCAAAGGATTAAATGAAAAGAACAATAAATAAAAAATCTCCAAGCATTTGAAAATTATGTAACACACTCTCAATAAACTATTGATAGAAGAAGAGATCAAAAGGGAAATTAGGCAATTTTTTCATACAGTAATAATGAAAATATAAAGATTGTGGGAAGCAAATACAGAACTTTTTGAGAAAAATTTATATATTTAAATGTACCTTTTGTAAAAAGAAAGTAAAAAAGAAAAGTATCTAAGTTTGTATATCAAGAATTAATGAACAGAGAATACCAAATTAAGCTCAAAGAAAGTATCAGAAAGGAACTAATAAATCATAAGTCAATAAAATTTAAAAAATTATACACTATAGAAAATTACAAGTTATTTTTCAATAAATCTTAATAAAATTGATAAACTCAGTAGAAATAATCAAGAAAAAGTAAACGTTAAATGTTGTCATTAGCAAGAATTAAAATAAGGATATCACTACATATCTCATAGATATTAAAGCATAATAAGAGGCTATAATAAACAATATTATACCGATAGCTTAGCAAATATAAATGAATACATTCATTGAAAAATATAACCTGTCATAACTTATTAAATAAGATATTAAAAATCTTAAAAGAGCATAGCTAGTGAAGAAGTTAAATCAGTAATTAAAAGCCTAACAACAAAAACTCCCATCCAGATTGCTTTACTGCTGAATTATTCCAAAGATATAAAGAAAAATAATATTAATGTTACATAAATAATTCCAGAGAATAGAAAAGAATGAATACTTTCCAAAACATTTTTTAAGACCAGCATAATCTTGATACCCCAAACTGACAATGGCATTAAAAGAAAAAAAAAAAAAATTAGAGTTCAACACCTCTTGAGAACATAAATGCAAGTTTTATAAACATAATATTAAGAAATTGAATGTAGCAGTATTTATAAAGGATAGTATAATGGTCAAAATAGAATTTTTTTGACAAATTTTAAAATATCAATCCAATGTTATAATATTGCAGTAAAAATATTAGCAACCACACAAACACACCATACACAACATATTCATTTATAACACATTATTAGAAAGATGGACTTATTCTAGTAACTCTATTTTAGCATTCTAATGATCAATCATTAGATTGATCCATACAATACAAAATATCAATAAAGGAGAAACAGATATGATTATCTCAGTAGATACAGAGTGATAAATCAGAACACACATTCATGATAGTTTCCAAGGATGTGGAGCCGCTGGACATTTTGTATGCTTCTGATAGAAGTGTAAATTTGTATAACCATTTTATAAAATCTTTTGACAGTATCTGCTAAAACTGAATATGTTTATACCGAGCAATTCCACATATAGAAATATTAAAAAAAAAAATTGTACAGATTTGCATGTATAGATTTGGACATATACAAAGATTTGCAAATTTATATGGATTTCCATATGTACATGCAAGAAATCTGCTGATATTTAAACAGTTAAATTTACAAATTATTTAAATTCTTACAATGAAATATACAGTAATAGAAAAGATACAATTAATCTTATATGCAACAACACAGATGAGTCTCCTAAGTATAACACTGATTAGAAGCTGGACACAAGAATAAACATTTTTTGATCCCTTTTATATAAAACTTAAGAGGAGGCAAAGCTAACCTTTGGTGATAAGTCAGAATAATAGTTACTTTGGGAAGATAATAACTAAAAAAAGGCAATAGGGGGAGCCTGAGCTGTTGATAATGTTCTATATCTTATCTGAATGCTATTTACATGGGTGTGTCACTGTATAAAGATTTATTGAACTGAATGATTAAGGTTACACTGTTGGTGGGAATGCAAACTAGTACAGCCACTATGGATAACAGTGTGGAGATTCCTTAAAAAAAACTGGAAATAGAACTGCTATATGACCCAGCAATCCCACTCCTGGGCACACACACCAAGGAAACCAGAACTGAAAGAGACACATGCACCCCAATGTTCATCGCAGCACTGTTTATAATAGCCAGGACATGGAAGCAACCTAGATGTCCATCAGCAGACGAATGGATAAGAAAGCTATGGTACATATACATCATGGAATATTACTCAGCCATTAAAAAGAATTCATTTGAATCAGTTCTAATGAGGTGGATGAAACTGGAGACTATTATACAGAGTGAAGTAAGCCAGAAAGAAAAACACCAATACAGTATCAGTTCAGTTCAGTTCAGTCGCTCAGTCGTGTCCGACTCTTTGCAACCCCATGAATCGCAGCACACCAGGCCTTCCTGTCCATCACAAACTCCCAGAATTTACTCAAGCCCATGTCCATCGAGTTGGTGATGCCATCCAACACAGTACAGTATACTAACGCATATTTATGGAATTTAGAAAGATGGTAATGATAACCCTGTATGCAAGACAGAAAAAGAGACACAGATGTATAGAACAGATTTTGGACTCTGTGGGAGAAGGCGAGGGTGGGATGATCTGAGAGAATAGCATTGAAACATGTTTATTATCAATTGTGAAACAGATTGCCAGTCTAGGTTTGATGCATGAAACAAGTGCTCAGGGCTGGTGAACTAGGATGACCCAGAGGGATGGGATGGGGAGGGAGGTGGGAGGGGGGTTCTGGATGGGGAATACATGTAAATCCATGGCTGATTCATATCAATGTATGGCAAAAACCACTACAACATTGTAAAGTAATTAGCCTCCAAGTAATATAAATAAATAAAAGAGAAAAAAAAGATTGTATGCCTTAATTTATATGTGTTAAACTTCAATAAAAAGTCTACATAGTGTAAAAAAAAAATTGGGGGAAAAAAAAAGATCATATAACAAAGTAAATTCCAGGCCACATGGCTTCACTGGTTAATTCTTTCAAACATCTAAAAGAGAAGTAATGCCAATCTCACCTAAACTCCACAGGAAAACAAATACGTGGGGCATTACCAGACAGTTTTATGAGATCATCATAAGTTTAATACTGAAATAGGATATTAAAAAATTACAAGAAAGAAAATTACAGTCTAATCTCTCTAAAATATATTAAGGATAGAGTAATAAAAGTGTTCTAAAATTAATGGTGCTAGTTACACAAATGTGATTTTACTAAAAATCATTGAACTCTATACTTCAAAAGGCTTTTTTAATGTGAATTATACCATAAACACATATAAAATGTGTTACAAAAGCATATTAAGCAACAAATAAAAATTACAAAATATTATGACCAAGTTGATTTATTTCAAGAATGTAAAATTGGAATTTGAATCAGTTTTTTGAAAAATTCTTAGCAATGAAAAATATAAAATTTAAAGGAACTTTCTTAATCTGAAAATGGCTATTTACAAAAAGTCTACAACAAATATCAGATTAATAATGAATTATTTGATTGATTTTTTTCCCTTTGAGATGAGGAACAAGACAAGGATTCCATCAGTGTGAGACATACTAGTAGTCCTACCTAGTAAAAGAGAGAAAGAAAGGAAGAGAGGGAGGAAGGAGACAGAGAGAAAGAAAAAGAATGGTGGGGAAGAAGGGACAAAAGGAAGGAAAGGGAACTGTCAGGTGAGTGTATGCTCCTTGGTTCTGTCTCATCACAACAAAGATTTGGAGCGACGGACATTAGAGTCCTCGGTGCGTCACAGCTCTCGGGTCTTGAACAAACCATGTTATAGCTCTTAGACAAATCAGTGTTACAGCTCTATTTTATTTAGAAGATAGCAGGAGAATCCATCCTCGAAGCGTGAGGGCATGCCGACCCACAGACATGAAGAGAAGAGAGTGAAGGAGTGTGCCAGCGTGCAGGAGGGAGAGAGAGAGAGACAGAGAGAGAGAGAGAGAGAGAGACGGTGGGGGGTGGGGAGGAGAGAGAAAGAGCACACGCATGTGGGAGAGAGGGGGGAGAGAGAAAGAGAGAGCGCTTTGGCTCCTCCTTTTATATGTTTTTCCTCCCCCTGGGCCTGCCCTATGCAAACTGGGCTAGCCAGGAGTGCCGTTTGCTCTACCTGAGGTCTTCACTCTGGTCCTCGGACCTTCCTTTGACCTTCCTCTGTTCTATTTTCGCGGGCTTTTCCCTTCCTTGTCTTTTAGCCACCGCCATTTTGGACTCCTGTTTCCTATTCTAACAACCTAACAGAAGAAAGAGAGAGAGAAAAGGAAGAAAGAAAGAAAGGAGGGAAGTTCCCTGACATCCAGTGGTTAGGACTAAGTGCTTTCACTGACATGAGACCAGGTCCAATCCCTGGTTGCAGAACTAAGATCCTGGAAGCCGTGTGTCATGGCAAAAAATTTTAAAAAACAAAGAAAGAAAGGAAAGCAACAGCAAAGCAGAAAGAGCAAGAAAGGAAGGAACAGAGAAAGAGAAGAGACGTAGGAGTAAGAGGAGGGAGGGAAATAAGAAACTTACAGTTATCTAGTGTTTTTCTGCAATGCCATTCAGGCCAAATTGGAGCTGGTTTTCCCAGACTTACTTTGCCTGGAAGGTTCTATATTGGGGTTAGAGCTTGAGAAGTCGGCCTGAAATTCTGAGGCAGAAATGAAGCAACAGTCATTCCACTCTGAAGGTCATTCTTGGTCAGACAAGGCAAGGGGATAAATGCACAGAACAAATGGTCAGGTTCCCATTTGTTCTTGCTCTCCTTATTTCTACACCCAGCTCACTTCAACTGCTGTCCTGCTTACCTACAGTGATTCCATCCCACTCTCAGTTGCTTCACTGTGAGCTTACAGAAGCAATAATCAGGAAAAACAAAAAACTTTCATAGATTTCTACACCAGCCCTCTTCCCAGGTCTATCCCAGTTGTAAGATGTGCTTAGTTTGCTAAAAGCTTCAACTCCAAGACAGATGGTTAGTGACTTCTCTAATCTTTTTAGACCAACTCCTCATGCAACTGGATAAAGTTTAATTCCATAATAAATCTCTTGTTGCATAATAAGGATAATAGTTCTGCTTTCATATTTGAACCAAAATTTATCCCAGAGTAACAGCAGAGTCTGGGATTGGTTCTTTGATATGATTAGATTTAAAGGAATTAAAGCTGCCCAAGAAAAAGGCACACATGTAGTTTATGGAGTGTAGGGGGAAATCATTTCAGTCAACAACCACTGACACCTATAATCAATAGAATCAAGATTTGGGGTGACCAAGTGGCTGTTTTCCTAGAACATTTGAGGGAAGGCATATAATGGGATTGGTTGCTTCCTTCTCAGTGCATCAGCGAACTTAAGAGAAAGAAAATGGTGAGTTATAAAGCTTTCAATTACTCTCAAGGTTTGGATAGGAAAGCTTCTCTATCTACCCTAAAAGAAACACTTGTATCCTGTAGCCACAGGACCAAGATTTTTGAAAACCAAATACACCACATAATACTAGGAGTGAATTGCAATAAAAATTGAATTCACAGCTTCACAGAGTGTATTACACTAAAGTTTGGTCATTGATTAGAAGAAGAAGGACTGACTGAAAATTGAGATGGAGATATATGGGAAAATTTTAATTAAACTGAACACCTTGAACTTGGAAATTCTACTGAGCCTCCTTTGCTAGAAGGAGCAGCCATGCCTCCTTGGTCTAAGGAGAGACGCTTCCTCTTTCCTGAAGAAGTATTGCCATGGAATCAGAATGCTCAGTTAAATCTGAATTTCAGAAAAAATAATGAAAATTTTCTAAGTATAAAGCATATCCCAAATATTGCATGGCACATATTTATACTATAGAAATATCTGTTGCTTCTCTGAATTCAAATTTAACTGGGCATCTTGTATTTTTATGTACTAACTCTGGCAACCCAAATTGCAAGGACTGCTAATTTTCCTCAGAACCTACCCCTACCTCCTTGCACTGTTTCTAGTCCTTTAACCAGATTTGAGCCCTGGTAGGACCAAGGAGAGTAGGAGAAATAACGCTTATGACTTGTGAGAAGAACAAAATACACCAAAAGAATTGAGATTCCAAATTCAATATTTTAGCTTGAATGTGGCTTAACAGAATGAAACTGAAATGCCAGGACATTATCATTGTACTGCAGGGGAAGATATCCTGCGGCGTGGGGACTTAGGAACACCTGAGTGGATTTATCACTTGCGTGTGTGTACTTAGTTGCTCAGTCGTGCCCGACTCTTTGCGACCCCATGGAGATCTGTTTATCTACTCCCTATCTCCATGGTGCACATAGGTTCAAAGTGAGACCTTTTATCCAAGGCTTTGGGAAACACATTTATGTAAAAGTTTCAGCATTCTTGAGGAACTCTATGCTGGCTATTCTCTGTAGGGCAGGAATGACAGTGGGAATGGTAGCTATTAAATGAGGTTCTCTGAATGGAGATGAATGGACTTCAGGATCATAGAGGCCAAGTAGTAGCACTTAGCTACCAGAGACAATTGAAACAGAAATCAGAATGATTTTTCTGCAAAGATCTTTGCATTGGCTAATTGATCATGGAATCTCTAAAACTGAAGGAGATGTGTAGTGGTCTAAAGTATTATTTGATTTGTAGGAGCAGAGAAGATTGTGTTGTTGTTCAGTCAATAAGTCCTGTCTGAGTCTTGGTACCCCATGGACTACAGCATGCCAGGCTTCCCTGTCCTTTACTATTTCCTGATGTTTGCTCAAACTTGTGTCCATTAAGGAAGTGATGCCATCCAACCACCTTATCTTCTGTCACCCCCTTCTCCTCCTGCCCTCAATCTTCCCCAGCATCAGGGTCTTTTCCAATGTGTCAGCTCTTTGTATCAGGTGGCCAAAGTACTGGAGCTTTAGAGAAGATCTAGATGTAGTGAACAGAAGTCTGATTGAATCAGCACAAAAGAAAGTGGTTGTTATTTATCAATTCTATGACTTCAGAACCAATGTAGAGACCTAGAGCAGCTTCAATAAATGGGAGACTGACTAGCTCTTCTTGAGGAAGCATGAGCTCCACAGCCAAAATGTGTATTGTTAAGTTTCCTCACTACCCTTCATCAAGGAGGCTTAAAGCCATTTGCCAGGGTTGGATATAGAAAAAGTTACAAAACTGTAGAGATGAAAATATGAAAATAGGTCTAGATATACTATTTTTATATAATAGTCATCTTTATATTACTGTGTCTTCATGATATCCTGTTATGACTGAATAAAATTCCAATGTATGGAGGTATTTCTTCTAATTATGCATGGGTATTTTATGTTTCTTAGGGAACTCTCTGTAGTCATTTTTAATAAGTCTCTTTCCTTCCAGTAGGTTATTTCCAAACCATAATTTGAACCATGCAATGCATTTAGGTTAGTTTAATGTGTTTGCCACTATAATGTATACTGCAATAAAAATTTTACAATCTGCTTTACTTCCTATGTATAAATTCTAGGGCCCCCTATGGTTCAGAGGGTAAAAAACCCATCTGCAATGCAGGAGACACAGTGGACATGGGTTCAATCCCTAAGTCAGGAAGATCCCTTGGAGGAGAAAATGGTAACTCACTCCAAAATTCTTGCCTGAAAAATCCCATGGACAGAGTAGCCTGGCAGACTATAGTCTAAAAGGGTTGCAAAGAATCTTATAAGAGGATGAGATAGTTATATAGATAGCATCACCAATTAAATGGACATGAATTTTAGCAAACTCTGGAAGATAGTGAAGGAGAGGGAAGCCTAGTGTGCTGCAGTCCATGGTGTCGCAAAGAGCCGGACACAGCTTAGCGACTGAACAACAACATAAATTATACGTAGCAGGTCAAAATATAAGCTCATTTTTGAGGCTTATATTACATTATGACTTTCAAGAAAGTGTGTTAAACCTTTGGTACATGAAAGCAAACTACTCCATAGCTTCATCAGCCTTGAAGAGTATAAGTTGAAATTTTTTTACTAATTTTCTATGCAGAGTGGTTATTATACTGGGATTAGCAGAACAAATATAATTTCAAATTATTTGATGTGAAAATGAAATTTGAAGGCTTTTATGCATTTAAGTCCCTAGGTTCAGAAAGGCACAACCCAGAATAAAGAAGTACTTTAAAAAACAGTTGCCAGGACCTCAGATGTATTTCTGAGACCATTATAACTATATTCAGCTATCTGAATGACAGGATGCAAAAAATCAATTAAGATTTTTTTTATAACTCCAGGGAGAAATTGAGAATCTATTGGTAAAGTAACAGACAAGAATATTTAACTCACTCTCACAAATCAGTGCGTTATTATCTCAGGTGACAGAGTTCCAGAGATGATGAGTGCAGCAGAGTACTGACTCTATTCAGTATCTAGAGACAAAGAATAATGAATACTGTAAATAAACTTAATCCTGCTTAAACTGCAATCATGGAAAATTCAGAAGGACAATTTTCATTTATTAAAGTACTATCACTTTCTCAAACCTTATGCCTTTATTTGGACATTAACATAGAAAGTGTATTAAAAAGCAAAGACATTACTTTGCTGACAAAAGTCTGTATAGTCAAAGCTATGGTTTTTCCAGTAGTCATGCATGGATGTGAGAGCTGGGCCATAAAGAAAGCTGAACACTGAAGAACTGATGCTTTTGAACTGTGGTGTTGGAGAAGACTCTTGCAAGTCCCTTGGGCTGCAAGGAGATCCAACCAGTCAATCCTAAAGGAAATCAACCCTGATTATTCACTGGAAGAATTGATGCTGAAGCTGAAGCCCCAGTACTGATAGCTTACGGTGAATGATGTTGGATTCATGATCTCCAAAGAAGATGTAGCTTCAGGACCAGGAACCAGACTTGATCACTCAAGAGCTTTTGTGTAGCAGAGTTTTATTAAAGTAAGAAAAGGGAAAGAGAAAGCTTCTGACATGGATATCAGAAGGGGGACAGAGAATGCCCTTCAGCTAGTCTTATCAAGGCCTTATATATTTTTTTCAGACTCACTTCCACAACAAACATCTTAAATTAACAAGATTAGAATGAACAATAGAAAGATCTTACCAGACCCACTTCCATAATATACATTTTAAGATGACAGGATTAGTCAGAAAGTTCTTGTTAAGGAGAAACATGTCCTTAGGCAAGATACATTGTTATATTGACTAAGACAAAACAATGTAGAAAAGAACATTTGTCCTTTTCTCCTTGAGAGCCCCAGACCTCTTTCTCCTTCTTGAGGGCTCTGGACCCCTTTCTCCTCCTCAGGAACCCTGGACTTCTTATCAATCTATCTAGGAGATGACTCTGTCCATACTCTGGCCACCTGATGCGAAGAGCTTACTCATTAGAAAAGACCCTGATGCTGGGAAAGATTGATGACAGGAGGAGAAGGGGGCAACAGAGAACGAGATTGTTGGATGGCATCACTGACTCGGTGGACATGAGTTTGAGTAAGCTCCGGGAGATGGTGAAGGACAGGGAAGCCTGGGATGCTGCAGTCCATGGGGTCACAGAGAGTCGGACATGACTGAGTGACTGAATAACAAATTTTCTTTATCAGATCTTCTAAATTAGATATCTCTTCTTTATTAGGTTAAGGCACATTTTTATATACATCTAAGATAAATAAAATTAATCAAATTAGAATCAAAGGAAATCCAAACAAGATAAAAATAGTTGAGCACTTATTCATATCATAAATGTTAAAGGCAAAAATTCTCAATTAGTGTGCCAAAAGCTGTCCAAAGTTTGCCATGCAATTTGGAAAAATTGATGACATTTATTTCTGTTTCAACTGAAGTTCTCTGTAGTCATGGATTGTTGGGCTGAATTGTTCATGAAAATTGGTGGAGAGTAAGATTGGATATTACTAAAGGTTAAGAGGAATAGTGTCAAGTAACAGTCAAGTGTTTCTTTGATGTAGCTGAAAATATTGTCTTATGAATATATAAGAGACTATGGCACAAACTTTTTTCAAGCAACAAAAGAGGTCAAATAGAGATTAGATGAAAAGAGTGACAGCTGCGGAAGTTCTTGGAGAAACCTGAAGCGCTGTGACGTTGAAGCAGTGATTGTGCTGTCTTTATTAATGTCTTCAGGTTTTCAGTTTTTTTAATGTCTTTCGGAACATCTTCAAAAATGAACATATTCTAAATTGTTCTGCAAATTCGCATAAACACAAATAGACAACAAATGGAGGAAAGGAAGGCTGCAGTCCTTCCACTATGGGTGCCTCTCCTTCTATCTGTTTGCCACAGAGACAGAGAACCATGGAGACTCTTCGGGATTTTGACTTCACAAAGATTATTTCTCAAAGTGTTTTTTTGTTTTTTTTTTTTTTAATTTTCTAATCATAACATTTGGGATAAAAATGGTGAAGTTCTAACTCGAGTCCACAATTCTCCTTTTGCTACTATTGTTTAGTGTTGCATAATGAACACAGAATGAATCAAAATGTAAGCTTGTATTCATTGGTTAGGGGGACCCTCAAAGAATGCTTTCATTTATTAAATTTGTCTCCCAAAGTACATTAAACAACTGAGTAAATAATAGCCAGATTTCTTCCCTTTCATGATGTTGAGAAAGAAAGAGAGATAAAACCCATGCCTCTTTTTAAAAGAGGAATCCAGAATTTTTATATCCATTTCAACAGTCTGAAGCCTTTACATCCATCCTAGGCCTTCTTGGCTCGCCTGGAGAAGAGGGAATTGTCGGGTCATATCAGCTAAGCCACAATTCAGGAAAAGTCATGACAAATTCAGTGCCAGAAGCCACCAGCAGTCTGTAAGTAAATGTATCTAGATATTTGATAATCTTCTACATACAGCCAGGAGTGGAACAGAGAGAGCCTTTGATATTTGTGTCATTTCCTTTTTTTTATTATTTTTAAATCTATGCATACATGAACCAGATAGATGAGTTAGGGAAAAAATAAGAAAAAAAAAAAAAAACTCTGTGAATTATTTAGGTTAGGACATTGAAATCTTTGTTAAGAAGACCCTCTTTTTAGCAACTTAATAGTAACTTCAAAAGAAAACCTTTTTATTTTGAGATAATCATAGATTCATATGCAGTTGTAGGAAATAATACAGAGAGATCTCAGGTACACTCTACTCACTTTTTCCCATTGGTAACATCTTGCAAAACTATGGTATTATGTTAAAACCTGGATATTGACATAGATATGATCCATTAATTTTATCATAGTTTTTGTTTTATTTGTATTAATTTTTTTTCCATTTATTTTTGGTAGTTGGAAGCTAATTACTTTAAAATATTGTAGTGGTTTTTGCCATACATTGACATGAATCAGCCATGGATTTACATGTGTTCCCCATCCTGAACCCCTCTACCACCTCCCTCCCCATCACATCCTTCTGGGTCATCCCAGTTCACCAGCCCCGAGCACTTGTCTTATGCATCCAACCTGGACTGGCGATCTGTTTCACACTTGATAATATACATGTTTCGATGCTGTTCTCTCATATCATCCCACCCTCACCTTCTTCCATGGAACCCAAATGTCTGTTCTATACATCTGTGTTTCTCTTTCTGTCTTGCATATAGGGTTATTGTTACCATCTTTCTAAATTCCATATATAAGCGTTAGTATACTGTATTGGTATTTATCTTTCTGGCTTACTTCACTCTGTATAATGGGCTCCAGTTAACTGATTCAAATGTATTCTTTTTAATGGCTGAGTAATATTCCATTGTGTATATATACCACAGCTTTCTTATCCATTCATTTGCTGATGGGCATCTAGATTGCTTCCATGTCCTGGCTATTATAAACAGTGCTGCGATGAACATTGGGGTACACGTGTCTCTTTCAGATCTGGTTTCCTTGGTGTGTATGCCCAGGAGTGGGATTGCTGGGTCATATGGCCGTTCTATTTCCAGGTTTTTTTAAGGAATCTCCACACTGTTCTCCATAGTGGCTGTACTAGTTTCTATTCCCACCAACAGTGTAAGAGGGTTCCCTTTCTCCACACCCTCTCCAGCATTTATTGCTTGTGGACTTTTGGATAGCAGCCATTCTGACTGGCATATAATGGTACCTCATTGAGGTTTTGATTTGCTTTTCTCTGTTAATGAGTGATGTTGAGCATCTTTCCATGTGTTTGTTAGCCATCTGTATGTCTTCTTTGGAGAAATGTCTGTTTACATCTTTGGCCCATTTTTTGATTGGGTCATTTGTTTTTCTGGAATTGAGCTGCAGGAGTTGCTTGTATATTTTTTAGATTAATCCTTTGTCTATTGCTTCATTTGCTATTATTTTCTCCCATTCTGAAGGCTGTCTTTCACTTTGCTTATAGTTTCCTTTGTTGTGCAAAAGCTTTTAAGTTTCATTAGGTCCCATTTGTTTATTTTTGCTTTTATTCCTAATATTCTGGGAGGTGGGTCATAGAGGATCTTGCTGTGATTTATGTCAGAGAGTGTTTTGCCTATGTTCTCCTCTAGGTGTTTTATAGTTTCTGGTCTTACATTTAGACCTTTAATCCATTTTGAGTTTATTTTTGTGTATGGTGTTATAAAGTGTTCTAGTTTCATTCTTTTACAAGTGGTTGACCAGTTTTCCCAGCACCACTTGTTAGAAACTACAGGCCAATATCACTGATGAACATAGATGCAAGAATCCTTAACAAAATTCTAGCAAACAGAATCCAACAACATATTAAAAAAATCATACATCATGACCAAGTGGGCTTTATCCAAGGAATGCAAGGATTCTTTAATATCTGCAAATCAATCAATATAATACACCACATTAACAAATTGAAAGATAAAAACCATATGATTATCTCAATAGATGCAGAAAAAGCCTTTGACAAAATTCAACATCTATTTATGATTAAAACTCTCCAGAAAGCAAGAATAGAAGGAACATACCTCAACATAATAAAAGCTATATATGACAAACCCACAGCAAACATTATCCTCAATGGTGAAAAATTGAAAGCATTTCCCCTGAAATCAGGAACAAGACAAGGGTGCCCACTCTCACCACTACTATTTAACATAGTTTTGGAAGTTTTGGCCACAGCAATCAGAGCAGAAAAAGAAATAAAAGGAATCCAGATAGGAAAAGAAGAAGTAAAACTCTCACTGTTTGCAGATGGCATGATCTTCTACATAGAAAACCCTAAAGACTCTACCAGAAAATTACTAGAGCTAATCAGTGAATATAGTAAAGTTGCAGGATATAAAATTAACACAGAGAAATCCCTTGCATTCCTACACACTAACAATGAGAAAACAGAAAGAGAAATTAAGGAAACAATACCATTCACCATTGCAATAAAAAGAATAAAATACTTAGGAGTATATCTACCTAAAGAAACAAAAGACCTATACATAGAAGATTATAAAACACTGATGAAAGAAATCAAAGAGGACACAAATAGATGGAGAAATTACTGTGTTCATGGGTTAGAAGAATCAATAATGTGAAAATGAGTATACTGCCCAAAGCAATCTATAGATTCAATGCAATCCCTACCAAGCTACCACGGTATTCTTCACAGAACTAGAACAAATAATTTCACAGTTTGTATGGAAATACAAGAAACCCCAAATAGCCAAAGCAATCTTGGAAAGAAGAATGGAACTGGAGGAATCAACCTGCCTGACTTCAGGCTCTACTACAAAGCCACAGTCATCAAGACAGTATGGTACTGGCACAAAGACAGAAATATAGATCAATGGAACAAAATAAATCCCAGAGATAAATCCACATACATATGGAAACCTTATCTTCGACAAAGGAGGCAAGAATATACATTTTATTTGTATTAATCTGTGTGTATGAATGCACATGCTTGCATATGTATTTATATCTATGCAATTTTTAGTAGACTATTTTTAAGAGCATTTGAAGGTAGACTGACCAGAAGGTACAGGAATTTACAATATACTTCCTGCTTTGACACATGCATAGCCTCCCACATTTTCAGCATCTCCACTAGAGTTGTGCAAGCTTCCTTGATGGCTCAGCTGATTTTAAAAAAAAAAAAAGCAAAAAAACAAAAACAAAAACTCCCTGCAGCATGAGAGACCTGGGTTTGATCCCTGGGTTGGGAATATCCACTGGAGAAGGGAATGGCTATCCACTCCAGTATTCTGGCCTGGAGAATTCCATGGACTGTATAGTCCATGAGGTCACTAAGAGTCAGACACGACTGAGGGACTTTCACTTACTCCCTCAGAGCTATGCATGCCTACACTGATACATCATTATCACTCAGAGGTGTTGTACAATCTATGGATTTGGATAAGTATATAGTGAAATGCACTCACCATTGTAGTATCACATGGAGTAGTTTCACTGCTCTAAAAATCTTCTGAGCTCAGCTGATTCATCTGTCCCTACCCTCAGTCTCTGCAAATCATATTATTACTCCATAGTTTTGCCTTTTCCAGAATGTCATATAAACAGAACCATACAGTAGCTAGCCTTTCTAGATCGGCTGCTTTCATTTAGTAAAATACATGTGAGTTTCTTCCATTTTCTTTTCATGGTTTGATAGCTCATTTATGTATTCCAAAGTGAATTTCCCATTTTATATTCCTATCAACAATGTATGAGTCATCTATTTCCCCTACATCAGTGCTAGCATTTGGTATTTTTACTGTTTTTATAGTAGTCATGCAGATAGGTGTGCAATGCTGTCCCATTGTTGCTTTAATTTGCACTTTCCTAATGGCTAATGAAGTTGAATATCTTTTCATGTGCTTGCTTTCCTGTATATTCTCTTCATATATATATATGAATATATATTCCTGTATATTTTCTTCAGTGAAATATATATTTGTGTCTGTACTTGATTTTACAGTGTGCCCCCAAATTTGCATCCACCTGAAACCTCAGAATGTGACTTTACTTGGAAATAAGGTCTTTGCAGATGTAATATGTTAAGGCTTCAGTTAGGGTGGGCCCTACCCACAATGACTGGTGTCCTCAGGAAGAAGAGGTAAATTTGGACACAGAAGGAAGACGCGTGTGTGAGATGGGAGATAGAGGCAGAAATAGCAGTTTTCAGGCATGCAATGGACATTTTTTACAGACATAGATTTCACATTTGGTAAGTTCTTTTCTTTCAGTAGTTGAAATAAGTTGTGCCGAATCTCTCTTATCTCCACATTTTCAGATAAGAAAATGCCATCACTCTCATTCCAACTGGTGTTCCCCTAAAGATAAGGTGTCCGTTCTCTCTGGTTGCTTTATAGATTTTTTTTTTCAAGAAGGTTTATAATAACTTGTTGAAATAATTTTGTGATGGCTGCTTTAAAGTATTTATAATGGTTCCAACATCTAATTCATCTTGGTATTGACATCAGTTGATATCTTTTCTCATTCAAGTTGTGAGCTTCCTGGTTCTTAACATGACGGTTTTCTACTGTATCCTAAACATGTTGGATATTATAAGATTCTTGATCTTATTTAAACCTATTTTATTAGGCAACCATCTTCTTTAGGTTAGTGTGTAGATTCTGGACTACTTTTATGAGATTTAGTTCCAATTTAGTTTGAGTTTTCTAAGTCTCGCAATGGTATTCTGATCTGCTTTATTTTTCTGGCTCCCACTTAAATCCTCAGTGTATCTCTGCTGATACTGTCTGTAAGAATAAAAGTGTTTCCCTGGGCTGTCTGCTGTTGCTGGGTGTGGAAAGGGGGATATTGAAACCTTGAGATAGTAAATTCTCTGGCCTGCTCTCTGGCTACTTGCTAAGGGTGGGCTTCCCCCTTCACCAGTGTTGGTGCCAGGGGAGGGAAGCATCTAATAAGGCTGCCTTTTCCTGCTGGGTAAAAGACTAGGGCTTCCCAGGTGGCATTAGTGGAAAAGAACACACTCACCAATGTAGGAGACATAAGAGACTTGGGTTCTATCCCTGGGTCAGGAAGTTGCCCTGGAGGAGGGCATGGCAACCCACTCCAGTATTTTTGCCTGGAGAATCCCATGAACAGAGGAGCCTGGCAGTTTACAATCCAAAGGGTCTCACAGAGTCAGACATGACTGGAACATCTTAGCATGCAGAAGCCTAGGAGACTTGAGTCTGGGTGCTTTTTCCCACCATATGGAGGATCATGAGACCCTGAGGCTGGTTCATCTTCTGCTGCTGGATTAGTGGTGCACTAGCACGGGTATAGGGTCAAGAAATACTGACCCTGGTCTGTTTTCTGCTGCAGTGTGGAAGGCTGGCACCCTGGGCCTTCTGGCATGTCTGATGTGAGTGGAGGAGTCTCCCTGCTGCTATCTTGAAGTCTAGGTCTCACCAACCAGGTTCTCCTGGTGCTACCATTGGAAGCAGAGAATTAACTCACTGCTGTTGTAGGGTATGAGATATGTCAGTCACCCAGATTCTGCTATTGACACGGCTGCTGGTGGACTGAGACCTGCTGTTTCTGATGGGTCGGACATGGGAAGGACAGACTTTCCCCATCCCTGATTTCTCCCCATGCTTCTAGGCAGACTGGGCCAATGCTATCCCTAAGTATGGGTCTCTCCACTATGTCCCTGCTGTGCTTCCCCTCCTCCAGTCCTTTAATGAGAGAGTAGGCTTCTCTCTCTCTGCTTGTTGACTATTCTGGCTTACAGTCTTCTATAGCACTCATCTTGAGAGATAAAAGGAAAAACCAGGGAACTCACCACAGGATCATTCTTTATGGTCTGGGGCCCCTAACCAACCCACTTTCTTTCACCTTTTGTGGTTCTCTTATGGTTGTATGTTGAACAGTTTCCAGGGTATTTATTCATATGTATAGAAAGAAGCAGGGAAAAGTGAAGCTGGAACTAGAAGTTCAGCAACAGGTCTTTAAAAACCATTTATAAAAGTTAATAATCAGTCATTGTAGAAAAAAACTGAAAGACACAGAAAATTCCAGTAATGACAAAAAATTACCTAAAATCTATCTTACAGCATAGTTAATGGTTTAGAGAAGAGCTTCTCAAAATTCTCATTTGCATGGAAATCACCAGGGGAACTTGTGAAAATGTAATTCTGATTCAGTGGGTATGAAGATTTTGCATTTTTAACAAGATTCCAGGAGATGCTGACCTTGCTGGTCTGTGCACCATACTTTGGGTCCAGAACTTACAGGAAGTTCTTTCAGTCTCTTATGTGAAGAAATACATGTGTAACATGAATGTTAGCTGTCAGGTGGTTGTGGTTAAACTTGCCTGGGACCGATATTTCACGGCTGTGTGAAAGTTCTCCTTCACCCACATGATGTCTGTGTGTCTTAGGACTTATTTCCCCACACTTCTTTCTGCTTCCACTCTGTTGTGTCTGTCCCTGCTGGCTTTGGGTTCTGTACTACATTTCATCTAGCAGCAAAGCCCAGGATTTTGTGGGTTTCTCCCCCAAATTCACTTGTGCAAAGCATTTGTTGTTGCATTTTGGGCAAGTTTTAGAGAGTGTTACCCTGGGAAGTGAATGCCATCAGTCATTTTATTCCATCCCTCACTTGTCTGTCTCCTCCTCCTTCTCTGAAATAACAAGCAACTTTCTCTCCTTGCCTTACATAGAACAGGCCGTTTGGAGTCTCACCTTCTTTAAATATAACCTCTATCCTAAAACCATTTTCATTATATACAATATTGCTGGGTAGCACACCTACATTTGCTCTTCAGATTTCCTTTTGGGGCCTTATTGAGACTGACACTCCTGGGTTCTCTCTTTGTCTCTACCTGTCCATCATGAGTTCTCAGATTGGTGAGTTTGGGAGAAAGATGAGGGCAATTAATTTCAAACTTCTTCATCTTGCATCACACTCCCACTCTTTGTGCCTGCAGAGAGGATGCATTCTGGTTCCTTCCCTGCCATATGCTAAAGTGCCTCTCCTATCCCTGTGGTGAGTGGGGGTGGATGGGGGAAGCTGACTGTTGTTCAGCTGTGCCTGAGAACAGGAAAGTACATTTAATTGTGGGATTTTAAAAATTAGTTCATTGATCCCTGACCTAAAGTTATATTCTCTACCAATCCCTTTCAGCAATAAAGATATAATTTGAGCTCCATCTGTCTGATTCCTCAGTTGGTCCAGAAATTTGGTGGTAAAGATATGTGAATTGCTTATTGGAATCCTTCTTGCAAACTCTAGCAAATATACTATGATCAGTCCCCAATATTTTATTGTAGAATAATATTCCATCACCTGAAATGGACCACAGTATACTCAAAGAATCCTCTATTGTGAATATTAGGATGTTTTCCAACCTCTCCAAACCTTTAGACTCTTTTAGACCCTTCAGAGGGCTTCCCTCATAGCTCAGTTGGTAAAGAATCTGCCTGCAATACAGGAGACCCAGGTTTGATTCCTGGGTTGGGAAGATGCCCTAGAGAAGGAAATGGCAACCCACTCCAGTATTCTTGCCTGGAGAATTCCATGGACAGAGGAGCCTGGCAGGCTACAGTCTATGGGGTTGCAAGAGTCAGACACGACTGAGTGACTAAGCACAGCACACATAGGCTCTTCTGATAAGTTTAACTTCTTGGCAAAAGTACATTGCTTAAATTGTGCTAAATTTAAGATCAAACCAGTCAATGTTAAGGGAGATCAACCCTGAATATTCATTGGAAGGATTGATGTTGAAGCTGAAGTTCCAGTGTTTTGGTCATCTGATGCCAACAAATGACTCATTGGAAAAGTCCCTGATCATGGAAAAGATCGAGAGCACAAGAAGGCATCAGAGGATGAGACTGCTGGATGGCATCACTGATGCAACAAACATGAACTTGGGCAAACTCCAGAAGATGGTGAAGGACAGGGAGGCCTGGCCTCTGCAGTCCACGGGGTCGCAAAGAAGTGGACTTGACTGGGCAACTAAACAATAACAGTACTGTTACTAGAAGTTTATGTCAATACCCATTACACTGAACTTCATCAATAGCAGCTATAGATAGGGATTTTTGTCTGTTTTGTTTATTGCTATTCTTAGTATTTGTGGGCTCTGAATAAATACTTTTGTATTGAATAAGTGGTCAAATAGGATATTATTATTTTCATTTGTATTCTATTAACAGCAAGGCTAGACCCTTCCACATGTATTGACAATTTATACCTTTTTCTTTTGTTAATTGCCACTTTGTATCTTTTGATCATTTCTCTGTTTAAATATTCATATTTTGTTTATAAAGACTTTCCATTTATTTTATTTGAATTTCATTTGTTTTTAGTAATAGTATATGTGTCAATTCTATTAATCTCTCAGTGGATTCTGCCTTTGCTTGAGATAAACCCATTGACGTGGAATATTCTTAAATTTGACACATTTATTCCTTTTTATTTAGTTTTATCTAGGAGTCATATATAATATTTATTTCTTTGATCAATATGAAATTTATTGTGGTACATAAAACTCAATAAGGATTTAATATTATTAAAAAATACTAGTCTGCTTACTGTTTTGAAACGCTACATGATACCTTCATATCACATGATTCCCTCTTACAAATTTGGGTCTGTTTCCACTATTCTGTCTTCCAGATCACTGATCTCTTATTCTGCATTTTCTATTCTGTAATTGAGTCCCTCTCATTAATTTTTCATTTCAGTTATTGTATTCTTCAGTTCTGATGTTTCTTGTTTGTATTTTCTGTCTCTTTTTTGAAATTCTCTCTATGTTTATCCATTCTTCTCCTGAATTTGATGAGCATTTTTATGACTATTATTTTGAACTCTTTATCTGGTAAATGCCTATCTCCATTTTGTATAGTTCTTTTTCTGGGCTTTTGTCTTGTTCTTTCACTTGAAAGGTATTCCCTTGTTTCCTATTTTGCCTACCTCTTTGAATTTGTTTTTATTTATTAGAGACATCAGCTACATGTGCCAACCTTGAAAGAGTGGCTTTATGTAGATGGTGTCCTGTAGAGCCCAGTGACATAATCCCTCCTGGTCACCAGAGCCAGGCACTCAAGGGGATCCCCTGCATGGGTTTCCTGCATCCTTCTGTTGGATTTAGGTCATGACTTCTACAAACACACTGGTGGGAAGGACTGATCCCCAGCCCAGGTGTCTTGTGAGGCCTGGTTGCAATTACTGTAGGCTTGCTAGTGGGAGGGGCTAGGCCTCCAGAATGTGGGTCACTTTGGAGAGTCACTTGTCCTGACCAGAGACATGTAATGGGTAGGATGGGGTGGGAGCATCTTTAGAAGAATTGGTTGAGGCTGGAGGGTTGGGTAGAGCAGATTCTTACTGGAATGTTGGGATAGGGCACACAGTATTACTTATGCTTACAGAGAGTGACAGAAAGGAATACCAGTACTGGGCCAGCTATATGGAAGGAGAGAAAAAAAAAATGGCACCTCCCAGCACTTTCATCCCCTGATACATGTACCCCTGGCACATCCCCTAGTGCCCTAAAATTAGACAATAAACCACCTTCTCATAAAATCCAGTCATGTTTAAACTGCTGCTCTGACTGTGTGGGACTCAGAGCAAGTGAACCCTTTAAGAGCAGAGTCTCCCACTGCCCTCTGGATCTCCCAAACACAAGCCTGCTGGCTTTCAAAGCCAGACACCATGGTAATTTTCTTTCTGGTGCAGATGCCACAGGCTGTGGAGCTCAATGTGATACTTGGGCACCTCACTCCTCAGGGGGGAACCCTACGGTTATGATTTTCTTCTGGCTGTTGGTCACTGTACTGGGGATGTGGGTTCTGATGAAAACACATCTCTTTTCCTCCTCTCCATCTCAATGTGGCCTTTTATAAATATATATATGTATATATATATATATATATATTTAGTTGTTGAAAATCTGTGCCATTAGTTTTCAGAGATAATTATTCTATATGTAGTTGTAGCTTTGGTATGCCTGTAAGAAAAGGCACGCTTAGGATTTTTCTACTTCACCATCTTGATCAGGCCTCCAAACACAGACGGTCTTAATTCCAGAGATTGCTTTAATTCTCATTTCCAATATAGATGCCTTTTATTTATTTTTCTCCACTAACTGTCCTGGCTAAAATTTCTAGTTTAATGTTCAATAGTTGTGTGACACTTTGAATTTATATAAATGTGTATGTGATGTGGTATACATGTGTTTCTATGTGTGTGTATGTACTGTAGAAATATATTTTTAGCTGTTGATCATGATAAAATGTTTTAAAACCACTGTTTTATAGAAGCTTTTGCCCATGTGCACTAGGAAACCTGTATAAGAATGTTTATATCAAGGATGCTTATAAAAACCAAACAAAACAAAGCAAAACAAACTAGAAATAATCCAAACATCTAATAAAAAGAACAAAGAAATAAATTGTATTGTATGTGTATAAGGGAGTACCAATCTAAGTGAAACTGAGTTAACCACAATCACCTGAATAAATGTCAGAAAAAAATTATTAAATCAAAAGCAAGATGCAGAAAAGTACATACAAATTATGTCATTTACATAAAATTCAAAATATGTATAATGAAAATTATAATGATTAGGACTATGTATGAGAGAAATAGAAAACAAATGTAAGGGATACACAAAACTCAGGATGGTGGTTATTTCTGGGGAAGTTTTGGAGGGTGAAGGAAAGAAAATGGAAAAGAGCACACGGTTAGCATTAAAGGAAGTAGGTTCAGTTTAGTTCACTTGCTCAGTCAAGTCTGATTCTTTGCGACCCCATGGACTGCATCATGCCAGGCTTCCCTGTCCATCACCAACTTCCAGAGTTTACTCAAACTCACGTCCACCCAGTCGGTGATGCCTTCCAACCATTTCATTCTCTGTTGTCCCCTTCTCCTCCCACCTTCAATCTTTACCAGCATTAGGGTATTTTCCAGGAGTCAGTCCTTCACATCAGGTGGCCAAAGTATTGGAGTTTCAGCTTCAGCATCAGTCCTTCCAATGAATATTCAGGACTGATTTCCTTTAGGATGGACTGGTCGAATCTTCTTGCAGTCCAAGAGTCTTCTCCAACACCACAGTTCAAAAGCATCAACTCTTTGGCACTCAGCTTTCTTTATAGTTCAACTCTCACATCCATACATGACTACTGGAAAAACCATAGCTTTGACTAGGTGGACTTTTGTTGGAAAAGTAATGTCTCTGATATTTAATATGCTGTCTAGGTTGGTCATAGCTTTTATTCCAAGTAGCAAGCGTCTTTTAATTTCATGCCTGCAGTCACCATCTGCAGTGATTTTGGAGCCCCAAAAAATAAAGTCTGACGCTGTTTCCACTGTTTCTCCATCTATTTGCCATGAAGTGATGGGACCAGATGCCTTGATTTTAGATTTTGAAATGTTGAGTTTTAAGCTAACTTTGATCTTCATGACCCAGATAATCACGGTGGTGTAATCACTCATACTAACCTAGAGCCAGACATCTTGGAATGCAAAGTCAAGTGGACCTTAGGAAGCATCACTATGAACAAAGCTAGCAGAGGTGATGGAATTCCAGTTGAGCTATTTCAAATCCTAAAACATGATGCTCTGAAAGTGCTGCACTCAATACACCAGCAAATTTGGAAAACTCAACAGTGGCCACAGAACTGGAAAGGCCAGTTTTCATTCCAATCCCAAGGAAAGGCAATGGCAAAGAAGGCTCAAACTACCACACAACTGCACTCATCTCACACACTAGTAAAGTAACGCTCAAAATTCTCCAAGCCAGGTGTCAACAGTACATGAACTGTGAAATTTCAGATGTTTAGCTGGATTTAGAAAAGGCAGAGGAACAAGAGATCAAATTGCCAACATCCATTGGATCATTGAAAAAGCAAGAGAGTTCCAGAAAAATATCTACTTCGGCTTTATTGACTATGCCAAAGCCTTTGACTGTGTGGATCACAACAAATTGTGGAAAATTCTTAAAGAGAAGGGAATATCAAGAGTACCTGACCTGCCTCTTGAGGAATCTGTATACAGGTCAGGAAGCAACAGTTAGAACTGAATATGTAACAACAGATTGGTTCCAGTTGCGAAAGGAATACATCAAGGCCAATTACTGTCAAAATGCTTATTTAACTTATATGCAGAGTACATCATGAGGAATGCTGGACTGGATGAAGCACAAGCTGGAATCAAGACTGCTGGAAGAAATATTAATAACCTCAGATACACAGATGACACCACCCTTATGGCAGAAAGTGAAGAAGAACTAAAGTGCCTCTTAATGAAAGTAAAAGAGGAGAGTGAAAATTTGGCTTAAAACACAATATTCAGAAAACTAGGATCATGGCATCTGGTCCCATCACATCGTGGCAGATAGATGGGAAAACAATGGAAACAGTGAGATACTTTATTTTGGGGGGCTCCAAAATCACTGCACTGATTCATGGGGTCGCAGAGTCGGACACGACTGAGCGACTGAACTGAACTGAACTGAAAATCACTGCAGATGGTGACTGCAGCCATGAAATTAAGACACTTGCTCCTTGGAAGAAAAGCTATGATCAAGCTAGACAGCATACTAAAAAGCAGAGACATTACTTTGCCAACAAAAGTCCATCTAGTCAAAGCTTTGGTTTTTCCAGTAGTCATGTATGGATGTGAGGGTTGGACTATAAAGAAAGCTGAGCACCGAAGAATTGATACTTTTGAACTGTGGTGTTGGAGAAGACTCTTGAGAGTCCCTTGGACTGCAAGGAGATCCAGTCAGTCTATCCTAAAGGAAATTAGTCCTGAATATTCATTGGAAGGACTGATGCTGCAGCTGAAACTCCAATACTTTGGCCACCTGATGAGAAGAACTGATTCATCTGAAAAGATCCTGATGCTGGGAGAGATTGAGGGTGGGAGGAGAAGGAGACAGCAGAAGATGAGATGGTTGGATGTCATCACCAACTCAATGGACATGAGTTTGAGTAAACTCCGGGAGTTGGTGACAGACAGGGAAGCCTGGCAGTGCTGCCATCCAGGGGGTCGCAAAGAGTCGGACATGACTGAGAGACTGAACTGAACTGAACTTCACTCTCCTCTTTCACTTTCATCAAGAGACTCTTTAGTTCTCTCCATTTTTTGCCATAAGAGTGGTGTCATTTGCATATCTGAAGTTATTGATATTTCTCCTGGCAATCTTGATTCCACTTGTGCTTCATTCAGCCCAGCATTTCACATGATGTACTCTGCACAGAAGTTAAATAAGCAGGGTGACAATATACAGCCTTGATGTACTCCTTTCCCGATTTGGAACCAGTCCATTGTTCCACGTCCAGTTCTAACTGTTCCTTCTTGACCTGCATACAGACTTCTCATAAGGGAGGTAAGGTGGTCTGGTATTCCCATCTCTTGAAGAATTTTCCACAGTTTATTGTGATCCACACAATCAAATGTTTTGACGTAGTCAATAAAGCCAAAGTAGCTATTTTTCTGGAACTCTCTTTCTTTTTCAATGATCCAGCAGATGTTGGCAATTTGATCTCTTGTTCCTCTGCCTTTTCTAAATCCAGCTTGAACATCTGGAAGTTCATAGTTCACGTATTGTTGAAGCCTGTCTTGGAGAATTTTGAGCATTACTTTACAAGCGTGTGAGATGAGTGTGATTGTGTAGTAGTTTGAGCATTCTTTGCCATTGCCTTTCTTTGGGATTGGAATGAAAACTGGCCTTTTCCTGTCATGCAGCCACTGTTGAGTTTTCCAAATTTGCTGACATATTGAGGGCCGCACTTTCAGAGCATCATCTTTTACGATTTGAAATAGCTCAACTGGAATTCCATCACCTCCACTAGCTTTGTTTGTAGTGATGCTTCCTATGGTCCACTTGACTTTGCATTCCAAGATGTCTGGGTCTAGGTGAGTGATCACACCATCATGCTTATCTGGGTCATTCACATTTTTTTGTACAGTTCTTCTGTGTATTATTGCCACCTCTTAATATCTTCTGCTTCTGTTAGACCCATACCATTTCTGTCCTTTACTGAGCCCATCTTTGTGTGAAATGTTCCCCTCATATCTCTAATTTTCTTGAAGAGATCTCTAGTATTTCCCATTTTATTACTTTCTTCCATTTCTTTTCATTGATCACCAAGACTGACTTTCTTATCTCTTCTTGCTATTCTTTGTAACTCTGCATTCAATTGGGTATATCTTTCCTTTTTTCCTTAGTACTCAAGTACTTAGTAATCAAAGGGACTAGTGATGTTTTTAAGGTTAGTGGCATATGCACTGAAATTCATTTCATTTTATTACTATTTTTATGTTTCACTTATGTTATTGTGTATGTATTGTAAGTAAGCAATAAGTAATAAAAGCAGACCAGAACTTAAGATATAAGGTCTTCCTTCTCTTTCCTAAATTGGTTGTCTCCCACAACAATAAGCCAAGAGTATGTCCGCTGCAAGATACCTGCATAGTGTACACTTCTGTAGGGGTTCTATAACAATTAAGATTTGCCCATCCACCACATCTACTCCATCATCCCAAATAAAGAGGTCTTTCCTACTTTTTCCTGATTCCAACATTTCTAAACCTTATTGCTTTAAGAATGTATGTATGCTTGTTTCATTTGCATTTTTAGAATGCTCGTCCATCTCATCTAGTGAATATTTCACTTTGCTTTAGGTACATTAATTTAGTATGAAAAGACTACCCTCACCCCTCCAATTTCTATCTTGCATACAGTTTTTTCCTATTTTTTTCAAATATTTGTTTAGTCATTGCAAGGGTAGTTAAATGCCTGGGTTCAAGTCACCATCTCTACTTAGAAAACTTAAAGTTATATTTTGAATGAATAAGTAGTTTGACTCTGAGACTATTATTTAAAGACTACTGTTACAATTCTAGAACTGTTATCCCAAACAATGCTACTGCCAACTCATCCTTTATTACAAAAATAATTAAAAGTTGATCCAAACCGAGTGTCTTTCTTGATCTTCGTTTTGCCATTTATGAGCTCTAGAAAAGATCCACATGATTTACCTATGGGAAAGAAGCCGAACATGGGAACTTGGGTGTAAAATACTCTGAACTTCTATTAATACATAAGGTCTCAACCTGGCCATAGATTACTGAAAGGCATTTATAGTTCCACAGATTTGTTACCTTGAGGAAACTCACAAGACTGCCTCAGAATCAGGTACCTACCAAGCATCATTTTCCAAAAGACCTCACTTCCAGATCTGTCTCATCCTCATACTTTTTGTCTGTCAAAAAAAAAAAGTAAACTTTGTTTATTACTAAAATGCTTATTCTGTAATTCAACCAGTGTAAATCAAAAGACTTGAAGTTTGGGATTCTCTCCCCACCTACACTTTTCTTTCCTTTCCTGAGTCATTCATTACTTAGCTTCAGTTGTATAAATGGGACGTCCCCTAGCAAATTTTCCCTGTCATGCCTTCTGATGTTCATTTCCCATGAAATGAGTTTGTAATGAACATGGTAGGAACTCAAACAGTAGGAAGATACAACCTACAAAAATAAATCTTACATCTGTTATACTTTAGGCAAAGTTACCAAGACTTGTGTCTTCATTTCAAGATTTGAACAGTTGATCAGATCTTAAGGATTATTGACTAATACAGAGCAGTTCTCAATCTGGATAGAGATAAAGGAAATCCCTGTATACATTGTTATGTATACAGTTGTTTTCAGGGTTTGGCCAGATAGAGTTTTGTAGACAGGTGATACAGAACATTTCCATAATCACCAAGGCTGCATTTATACTTCAGAGTTGTCCCAACAGGAAACTCATCTTTGTCCATCAGTACTGTATGGTGAATGGAAGCTCCACTGGGACTTTGCATTGACCCGGAGAGAAAGACCACACTGACATCAAAGTTAGTGGAGAAACTTCTAGTATACTTTCTCTTTTTTTTTTTCTCCAATGTGTTTCATAGATGTAGCAGTAACCACTGTTGAAAGTCTGTTGCCAAGTCAATTATTCAGCACAAAGAAATTTCAGCACTTGGTTTGTACACAAAACTCAACAAATATGAAGTAATATTTTAACTCATATTTTAAATATTGGACTCGGTTACTATACCTTAAAACCTCATGTATGTGTGTGTGTGTGTGTGTGCATGCGCTCTGTCACTCAGGCATGTCCGACTCTTGCGACCCCAGGCACTGGAGCCCCTCAGGCTCCTCTGTCTATAGAATCTTTAACAAAGAATGCTGGAATAGGTTGCTATTTCCTATGCCAGGGGATCTTCCCAACCCAAGGACTGAACCCTCAGCATCTCCTGCATTGGTGGGGAGATTCTTTAACACTGAGCCACCTGGGAAGCCAGAGATAATTACTTATAATTTTTTAAATTTTCAGCTGTTTATAGTTTCTTTAAATAAAAAAGAAAGCAGTATTTTTAACAGTTTAACAGTATTCCATGAGTTATAATGTGCTTTTTTTCACTTTAAACATTTGATGATGACCATTGTTTCTTCATTGACCCATGGTTTACTTATAATAGTTTTGTAGAATTTACACACATTTGAGGAAATGTCTTTAGCTATATATTTATTACCAAGCTTTGAGGTTAACTGAGTTTGTTTTATGGCTTAGTATATGACCAACTGAGACACCATATGTGTATATATTTGTAAAAAATGTGTGTCTGTGATAACAGGCGCAGTGCTCTAGGTGTATCAGTGAGGCAAAATCATATTTGTTTACATCTTCTGGATACTTACTGATTTGTGGGGTCTGCTTATTCTACCAGATAATGTTCCGTCTATTGTACATTTGTCTTATTTTTCTAACTCTGCTCTTTTTTTTTACTATACAGATTTTAACATTTTTATTTAGGTATATTTATGTACCTTTATATATTTTAAAATTATATTTCCTAGTAGATAGACTTATTATTAGAACATATCTCTCTTTATCTCTAGTAATAAATCTTGCTTCAAATTATATTTTCTCTACTTTACTTGTAAGGCAAATAACAAGCAAATAACAAGTTTACAGACTTAATCATCAGTAAACTGAGGGAGATGGTGAGGTACAGGGAGGCCTGGTGTGCTGCAGTCCATGGGGTCACAAAAAGTAAGACACGACTTGGTGACTGAACAACAACATACCTATAATTTTTGTTTTGTTTTGTTTTTCTAATGTGGACTATTATTAAAATCTTTATGGAATTTGTTACAACATCACTTCTGTTTTCAATGGATCCATTGGATCATCAAAAAAGCAACAGAATACCAGAAAAACATCTACTTCTGCTTTATTGATTATGCCAAAGCCTTTCACTGTGTAGATCACAACAAACTGTGGAAAATTCTTCAAGAGATAGGAATCCCAGACCACCTTATCTGCCTCTTGAGAAACCTGTATGCAGATCAAGAAGCAACAGTTAGAACCGGACATGGAACAACAGATTGGTTCCAAATTTGGAAAGGAGTACATTAAGACTGTATATTGTTACCCTGCTTATTTAACTTATATGCAGAGTACATCATGCAAAACACTGGGCTGGAGGAAGAAGAAGCTGAAATCAAGACTTCCAGGAGAAGTATCAATAACCTGATACACAGATGACACCACCCTTATGGCAGAAAGTGAAGAAAAACTAAAGAGCCTCTTGATGAAATTGAAAGAGGAGAGTGAAAAACTTGGCTTAAAACTCAACATTCAGAACAAAGATCATGGCATCTGGTCCCATCACTTCATGACAAATAGATGGGGAAACAGTGGAAACAGTGACAGACTTTATTTTGGGGGGCTCCAAAATCACTGCAGATGGTGACTGCAGCCATGAAATTAAAAAGTGCTTGCTCCTTGGAAGGAAAGCTATGGCCAACCTAGACAGCATATTAAAAAGCAGAAACATCACTTTGCCAACAAAGGTCTGTCTAGTCAAAGCTATGGCTTTTCCAGTAGTCATCTGTGGATGTGAGAATTGAACTATAAAGAAAGCTGAGCATCGAAGAATTGATGCTTTTGAACTGTGGTGTTGGAGAAGACTCTTGAGAGTCCCTTGGACTGCAAGGAGATCCAACCAGTCCATCCTAAAGGAAATCAGTCCTAAATATTCACTGGAAGGACTGATGCTGAAGCTGAAGCTCCAATACTTTGGCCACCTGATGTGAAGAACTGACTCCTTGGAAAAGACCCTGGTGCTGGGAAAGATTGAAGGCAGGAGGAGAAGGGTATGACAGAGGATGAGGTGGTTGGAGGCATCACCTACTCGATGGACATGAGTTTAAGCAAGCTCCAGGAGTTCATGATAGACAGAGAAGCCTGGCATGCTGTAGTCCACGGGGTCACAAAGAGTTGGACATGACTGAGAGAGCAAACTGAACTGAACTGCTTCTGTTTTATGTTTCGGTTTTTTGGCCACGTGACTTGTGGAATATTAGCTTGCCAACCAAGAATTAAACTCACATCTATGCATTGGAAGGTCAAGTCTTAACCACTGGACCTCCAGGGAAGTTACTATCACTATTTTAAATATAAGCACAGAATAATAATTCAAAGATGAAGATTGTCATAATGCCACATTGGTCAAATCAGCTTTCTTTGGGTTCATTTTTGCATAGCATGTTTTTCCATCTTTTTATATTCATTCATTCTATCTCTGAGGCTTCTCTTGTGTCTCAGCTGGTAAAGAGTCCTCTTGCAATGTGGGAGACCTGGGTTCGATTCCAGGATTGGGAAGATCCCCTGCAGAAGGGAAAGGCTACCCACTCTAGTATTCTGACCTGAAGAATTCCATAGACTGTATAGTCCATGGGGTCGCAAAGAGTCGGGCACGAATGAGCAACTTTCACTTTCATTCTGTCTGTGAACATGTATATTATTTGTTTTGTATGGAACAAATAGTTATTTATTTTTATTTATTTTTTATTTATTTAGGCAGGCTGTTTGGCATGCCTTGTGGGATCTTAGTTCCTCGACCAGGAGTTGAACATGGGCCCAGGCAGTGAAAGAGAGTCCTAACCACTGGACTACCAGGGAATTCCCTATAGTTTTTTGTTTTTTAAGTAACTTACTTATTTTAACTGGAGGATAATTTACTTACAATACTGTGCTGGTTTTTGCCATACATAGACATAAATCAGCCCGGGTGCACATGAGTCCCGCCATCCTGACCCCCCTCCCACCTCCCTCCCTACCCTCTCCCCCTCTGGGTTTCCCAGAGCACCATACATCCGACTTTGTGTGCCCTGCTTCACACATTACACTCGCACCAGTCATCTACTTTACATATGGTAATATACATGTGTCAGTGCTATTCTGTAGTTTTTAATTATGACAGGGTCCCCACACTTATTAAGTTCACAGTGCTCTTAGAGTCTTAGTAATTTTTTCATGTCATTCCTAGCCAAAAGAAAAATACTTAACAGTTTATTTACTAAATAACTAGGTCCAAACAGCTCAGTAAGTCTTGTGCCCACCATAATTCTTAATTTCTCAGCTTGGCAAACCCTGAAATCAGATTGCAAACCACCATTTAATTTCTGATTCCAGATTAACTTTCACTTGGTACTTTTTCTTTATCACAGTCATTGCTGAAAATCCAGCTTTGCAAAGATTTGATGTCTTCAAATAGAACTTACTGCAATCCAACATAACTGGGAGCTACTCTGAGCTAGCAGTTTGCAAAATATGTGAGAGATATAAAATATTGCTGTGTTTCCACTGAACATTTAAAATATTCCATAGGTCCCTTGTGAATTTATAAAGGCCTCCATGGCACCTCCGTCCACAGTTTCGGAAATGCAATACTATGACAATCTTCATCTTTAAAATGGAATTGTCTGTTTGTATTTAATATAATTATTGATATATTTGGGATTCTAGCAATCATTTTAACTATGTGTTTTTAATTTGTCCTATATTTCTATATTCATTATTTTCTTCTCTGTTGCCTTCTTGTTATCAATTATATTTATTATTTTACTCATTTCTCTTTATTATTAAATTATTAATATAATAATAATTAATTTTAATGTTATTTAAAGGTAATGTGCATCCTGAACATAGGAAAGGTAATTAACAGTTATAACTTCCCCAACAATGCAAGAACCACAGAAAATGTTAACTTCATTTTCTTCCCTCCTGTCTGTTGTGCTATCATTATCATGTATTTAAATTCTACATACATTTTAAACTAACACTAGTCATAATCAATGTACACAACACAGGCTGTTTACTAGACTATTACCACTTTCTGCTAACCTGGGCTCTAATGGGAATGGACTCCCTCAGCTAAGAGTTTGAAAATCTGTGTGGAAATATGCAGTAGGCCAGATAATGAGCTCCCAAAGATATCCATGTCCTAATCCTTGAAAACTGTGAACATTACTTACTATGGCAACAGCACTTTGAAGATGTGACTCACTTAAAAACCTTAAAATGGGAAGATCATCCAGGATTATTTGGATGGGTCTTAAATTTACTCACGAAAGTCTTTATAGGAAGGAAGGAAAGCATCAAGGAGACAGAAGAAGATATGAAGACGGGACACTACTGACTTCAAACGTAGAGAAAGGGGGCCGTGAGCCAAAGGATGTAGGCTGCCTCTGGAAGATAAAAAAGAGCAAGGAAACCTAAACTTCTCTTGAGCATCTAGAAAGAACACAACGCTACGGACCCATTGTAGATTTTGACCTCCAGAACTGTAAGAGAATAAATTTCTGTTGTTTTAAGCCACTGAGTTTGTGGTAATTCATTTCATAGCAGCAATAAGAAACTAATACAAAAGATAATGGCACATGGTGTTAAAAGGTTTGCATTTGTAGAGACTTGGCCTGGAACCCAATGTCTTCTACTTACTAGCTGAGGTCTCAGATGAGCTGCTTAAATTTCTCTGAGCCTGAGTTTCATCTTCATCATAGTGATGATAGTATTTACCTAGTAATTTTTCTGGGAAAGTCAAAGATGCAAAGCATTTAGTAGTATCTTAGATATGGAAGACACTTGGTAAGTTGTTGTTATAGTTATAATTTATTGAAAAAGGAAAATGCTAACAGGATATTTCCTGCAAAAGTGGGCATGCTCACTTTGCTTCCAAGAGTTTATTTTCTGCCTACATGTACAGAGCTAATTCAGGATAAACTTACCTTGGAAAAGCCCTGAAGGACCTTGGTGACCAGCGATCAGAGAAGTTCTCCTGAATGAGTGTGTCCTAGATTCAGCCTAAGATTTAATCTTTGAAACCCATGAGTTCTATCATGGTTCCCACCAAACCACTGACAAACATGAGACTTCCTGAAGAAATTGGATTGAACTAGCCATTAGGTCTGCATAGTTGCTATGATACATTTTTTCCTACTTGATGGCTTTTATCAAAATTAAGGGATTTAATCTGTGTATCCTATCTGAGCAAAGGATGGTGAGCCAAGAAAGCACACATTTCTTACTCATTTTTTTCTAATATTAGACAGTCTTATATCTATTACTACACATTCTCTTTATTAAATAGCAGCTGTTAAGCTAGAGTGTCCTTGTCCATGTTTCTTTCTTCATCTTGTATCATCTTAGTCCTCTGACTGAGCTATAGTCCTTCCCATCAAAACCCTTTTACCTCTTCTTTAAGATATTTGTTCTTTGTTCTGTCTTTTTGTTATTTTGTTATTTATTTTGTTATTTATTTGTTCTTTATTCCCTCCATGTGATTGCTTTTATCTTCACTGTAACTTTCACTCTTCTTCCAGATGTCTGCTAAAATGCTGCTCACTTATATATGGTTGAGTCCCTTTGCTATTCACCTGAAACTATCACAACACTATTAATCAGCTATGCCCCAACACAAAATAACACATTCCAAAATAAATTAAAATGCTGCTTCCTTATTGAAGCCTTCCCTGACCCTCCCAGGGATTTCAAATCTGAACTATTTCCCTCTGCCCCATCACATAATAATTTCCAATTAGACCCTTTCCTTTTCCTTTTATATCATTTAAGTTGTTTTTTTAGGTTTATATGCTTTTAAACATATCTATGTCTCTCAATAGATATTAGACATGCATATAATGAAGGCAAGAAACTCCATGATTTTTGGTCTAGCACTCATTTATAAGCAGTCAGTGCATATTCACTGCAAAGACTAGATGAATGATGAATTACCTCAAAAAACTTAAAAAAAGTCAAGAAATCAGGCTATATCCCTAAAAGCCGTGATTCAGTGGGTGTGTGTAATGGCCCCAGAAACTATCTTTTTAAAAAGCTTCCCAGGTGGTTTTGATAGATAACAGCACTTTGAGAACCACTGTGACAAACAGGAAAAAACTACCCAAACTACTAAAAACTGAAAAGCAACTCATGTGACTTCAAATATGATGCCTTCACCTTTTCTCTAGTTGTATGCAGGATGAATGTAATTTTGATAGTGATCTCATCCATTGGTTCTGGACAAGGGAAGAGATTCCAAGTGGAGGTTCTGGTGCCAAAAGTTTACTAGGAGAGGCTTAATGTCACAGCAAAGCTCATAGGAAGACAGAGATCTAAAACATTAAAGCAATACACAATGGAATATTACTCAGCCATTAAAAAGAATACATTTGAATCAGTTCTAATAAGGTGGATGAAACTGGAGCCTATTATAGAGTGAAGTAAGCCAGAAAGAAAAACACCAGTATAGCATATTAATACATATATGGAATTTAGAAAGATGGTAATGATAACCCTGTATGCGAGACAGCAAGAGACACAGATGTATTGAACAGTCTTTTGGATTCTGCGGGAGAGGGCGAGGGCAGGATGATATGGGAGAATGGCATTGAAACATGTAAATTATCATATGTGAAACGAATCACCAGTTCAGGTTCGATGCATGAGACAGGGTGCTCAGGGCTAGCGCACTGGGATTAACCAGAGGGATGGGATGGAGAGGGAGGTGGGAGGGGGTTCAGGATGGGGAACACATGTACACCCATGGCAAATTCAAGTCAATGTATGGCAAAACCAATACAATGTTGTAAAGTAAAATAAATAAATAATTTTAAAAAATAAATAAAATTAATAAGAAAAGTAAAAATAAATAAAACAACAAAGCAAATGTAATGAACTATTCTTGGAATGGCGTGCCTTTCCTTTCAGTTCAGTTCAGTGCTCAGTCATGTCCGACTCTTTGCAACCCCATGAACCACAGCACCCCAGGCCTCCCTGTCCATCACCAACTCCCGGAGTCCACCCAAACCCATGTCCACTGTGTTGGTAATACCATCCAACTACCTCATCCTCTGTCATCCCCTTCTCCTCCTGCCCTCAATCCCTCCCAGCATCAGGGTCTTTTCAAATGAGTCAGCATTTCGCATCAGGTGGCCAAAGTATTGGAGTCTCGGCTTCAACATCAGTCCTTCCAATGAACACCCAGGACTGATCTCCTTTAGGATGGACTGGTTGGATCTCCTTGCAGACCAAGGGACTCTCAAGAGTCTTCTCCAACACCACAGTTCAAAAGCATCAATTCTTCGGTGCTCAGCTTTTTTTATAGTCCAACTCTCACATCCATACATGACGACTGGAAAACCATAGCCTTGACTAGAAGGACCTTTGTTGGCAAAGTAATGTCTATGCTTTTTAATATGCTATCTAGGTTGGTCATAACTTTCCTTCCAAGGAGCAAACATCTTTTAATTCCATGGCTGCAATCACCATCCACCATTGGAGCCCAGAAAAATAAAGTCAGCCACTGTTTCCACTGTCTCCTCATCTATTTGTCATGAAGTGATATCATGATCTTAGTTTTCTGAATGTTGAGCTTAAAGTCACTTTTTCACTCTCCTCTTTCACTTTCATCAAGAGGCTTTTTAGTTCCTCTTCACTCTCTGCCATAAGGGTGGTGTCACCTGCATATCTGAGGTTATTGATATTTCTCCTGGCAATCTTGATTCCAGCTTGTGCTTCCTCCAGCCTAGCGTTTCTCATGATTTACTCTGCATATAAGTTAAATAAGCTAGGTGACAATATACAGCCTTGACGTACTCCTTTTCCTATTTGGAACCAGTCTGTTGGTCCATGTCCAGTTCTAACTGTTGCTTCCTGACCTGCATACAGGTTTCTCAAGAGGCAAGTCAGGTGCTCTGGTATTCCCATCTCTTGAAGAATTTTCCGTAGTTTACTGTGATTCACACAGTCAAAGGCTTTGGCATAGTCAATAAAGCAGAAATAGAAGTTTTTCTGGAACTCTCTTACTTTTTCAATGATCCAGCGGATGTTGGCAACTTGATCTCTGGTTCCTCTGCCTTTTCTAAAACTACATTGAACATCTGGAAGTTCACAGTTCACATATTGCTGAAGACTGGCTTGGAGAATTTTGAGCATTACTGTACTAGCATGTGAGATGAGTGCAATTGTGAGGTGGTTTGAGCATTCTTTGGGATTGCCTTTCTTAGGGATTGGAATGAAAACTGACCTTTTCCAGTCCTGTGGCCACTGCTGAGTTTTCCAAATTTGCTGGCATATTGAGTGCAGCACTTTCACAGAATCATCTTTCAGGATTTGAAATAGCTCAACTGGAATTCCATCACCTCCACTAGCTTTGTTCGTAGTGAAGTTTTCTAAGGCCCACTTGACTTCACATTCCAGGATGTCTGGCTCTAGGTGTGTGTGAGTGATCACACCTTTGTGATTATCTGGGTCATGAAGATGTTTTTTGTACACTTCTGTGTATTCTTGCCACCTCTTCTTAATATCTTCTGCTTCTGTTATGTCCATACCATTTCTCTCATTTATTGAGCCCATCTTTGCATGAAATGTTCCCTTGGTATCTAATTTTCTTGAAGAGATCTCTAGTCTTTCCCGTTCTATTGTTTTCCTCTATTTCTTTGCATGGATCACTGATGAAGGCTTTCTTATCTCTCCTTGCTATTCTTTGGAACTCCGCATTCAGATGGGTATATCTTTCCTTTTCTCCTTTGCCTTTCACCTCTCTCCTTTTCACAGCTATTTGTAAGGCCTCCTCAGACAACCATTTTGCTGTTTTGCATTTCTTTTTCTTCGGGATGGTTTTGCTCCCTGTCTCCTATACAATGTCACAAAACTCCATCTATAGTTCATCACATACTCTATCAGATCTAGTCCCTTAAATCTATTTATCACTTCCACTGTATAGTCATAAGGGATTTGATTTAGGTCATATCTGAATGGTCTACTGGTTTTCCCCACTTTCCTCAATTTAAGTCTGAATTTGGCAATAAGAAGTTCATGATCTGAGCCACAGTGAGCTCCCAGTCTTGTTTTTGCTGACTGTATAGAGCTTCTCCATCTTTGGCTGCAAAGGATATAATCAATCTGATTTCATGGTTGACCATCTGGTGATATCCATGTGTAGAGTCTTCTCTTGTGTTTTGGAAGAGGGTGTTTGCTATGACCTTTATTTTCATTACCTAAAACCCATACCTGAGTTCTGGTATAGTATATGTAATAACTAAAAATGAAAATTTGGATGAAGTGAAAGCGAAAGTCACTCAGTCATGTCCAACTCTTTACAACTCCATGGACTATACAGTCCTGGAGTTCTCCAGGCCAGAATACTGGAGTGTGTAGCCTTTTCCTTCTCCAGGGGCTCTTCCCAACCCAGTGATCAACCCAGGTATCCCACATTGTAGGCAGATTCTTTATCAGCTGAACCACCAGGGAAGCTCAAGAACACTGGAGTGGGTAGCCTATCCCTTCTCCATTGGATCTTCATGACCAAGAATCAAATTGGGGTTTCCTGCATTGAAGGCAGATTCTTTACCAACTGAGCTATCAGGGAAGCCTGAAAATTTGGATAATATCCCACATAAAAAGGAATATATGAACCTGAGAAAGTTTGATTTAGTTTCTTTTCCCTTCTTCATTGCCAATCCCTCAAATTATGGCTTGTTCCTACAACAAACATATTAATATAAACTCTATAAACTCAACATCTACCATAGTTTAAAAAAAATTTTTATAGCTTTATTAATATATATTGGGCTTCCCAGGTGGTGCTAGTGGTAAAGAATCTGTCTGCCAATACAGGAGACAAAAGAGATGCAGGTTCAATTCCTGGGTTGGGAAGATCCCCTGGAGGAGGGTGTGGCAACCCACTTCAGTATTCTGGCCTGGAGAATCCCATGGACAGAGAAGCCTGGTGGGCTACAGCCCATGGGGTCAAAAAGAGTCAGACATGACTGATGCAACTTAGCATGCATGCAAACATGTATTAAGCTATATTACATACAGTAATTATACAATTTGATGACTCGACATATGTATACACCATGAAATGGTCACCACAGTCAAGACAACAAACTTTCCCATCACAGTATCTATCTACAGTTTCCTAATGTTTCTTTGTAATCCATTCATCTCTTTATCTCCTTCTCTAGGCAAACTCCAACTTGCTTCTTGTTACACAAGTTGATCTGACTTCTAGAATTTTGGATAAACTGAATTACTCAGTTTGTACTTTTTATTTTTATCTAGTTTTCACAAAGCATAAATATCATGTGAATCATCTGGATTGTTATACATAAAAATTTAAGTGGTTTTGTTTGTTTACTGAGTAACATTCAGTTGTAAAAATACACTTTAGTTTACCCTTTTAGCTGTTGAAGGACATTTGTATTGTTTCTAGTTATTGGCTATTACAGATAAAGCCACTATAAAAATTCATGAACAAGTCTTTATGTGAACATATGCTTTCATTTCTCTTGAGTAGATACCTAGGTGTAAAATACTTATATACATGTGTGTTTACCGTTTTAAGAAACTGTCAAAATTTTGTTTCCAAAGTGGTTGTATCCTTTTAACAATGAAGAATGTTTGATAACTTCAGCTTGCCTTATAGCCAATACTTGGTATAGTCAATTTTTAAAATTTAAGTCATTGTAGTGGGTGTATAGTGTCATTTCATTGTTATTTTTGTCTTGGGTGTCACTGCCCACTTTGAAATACACCTGATTCAAACCTATTTGAGGCAGGTTGATTTATTCTGTACTATAAGCACAAACTACCCACTATTTCTTTCATATCTGTTCAAACATGAGCTGTCAACCAAGAGTATACTCTGTTCCTCATTCCTCACATTCTGCTCTTTATAAAGGGACCTGAAGATGTTTTGCTTAAGTAATTCTATTATTTAAAAAAAAAAGAGCATGTACTTAAGCATTTTTATTTTATATTTAAATATATTTATATATTTTATGATGTATATTATATGCTATGCATTTGGTGTACTATATAACATTTAATTTTATGCAGCACATACTTTGGTATAATGTATAATATATATTGTATTTTCTATATGGTATAATATATACTTTGGTATAGTTTGGTATTAAATAATATATAATATTTAGTATGCATAATATACATTATATAGATTAACATGTTATATATAAACTATGTATACAAACTATAGTAGATGCTAAATTATAATATATTATATAACATAATAAAGCTATTATATCTGTGTTTAATTATACTAATATAATTTAATTATATTAATATCAATAATTATATACAATAATTATGCAAGTTATTTACAATTATTTTATAAGCTATATATAATAATTATATATGCTATGTAATATATATTGAATGTAAAGCTATATTTCAACTCATCTCCTTAATACTTTCTAGATTTTTTCACTTTTGGCAACTTTTGTCAAATTTTAATCACTTTTCGTGATTAAACCAACAGGATTTCTTCCTCTTAGTGTCTGTGTGGAGAGGATGGTCAGCCATGCCACTCAATTGCTTGTTTGAGTTGGCCCTATTAGAATTATTTTATTCATTATCTCTATATAGGAAAATGTTGGAGTTACTTGTCCAATTATGAAAGTTATATTAGATAAAACCAGGTAACACAAGCCACAAATCTACTCATCTGAGCATATGTAAACTGAAACAAGTCACGAATTATAGAAAGCCAACTCCTTTCTACCCTGCATCTTTACACAAGGTAACAGTGAGACCTGAGGACCAAGCGAGGGTGCCAGAGTCGGCCCTATCTTCAACACAGTCCTAGCAAGACTTGTGCTATGCTAATTTTTACAGAAAATAAATATATTCATGAAACATCCTTTACAATCTTTTTTTTTTGGATTCACTCTTCAAGAGTTGTTAAAGCCATGCTTCTTCCACTCTGCCTAAGATCACTGGAGCTGAGATCTCTCCCTTTTCAATCACTCCAAGGCCCTCAGACTCTTGTGTGACTTTTTAGTCATGGTTTTGTAGATCCCCGTGGGGATTTTCAGGTTATGAAACACTGTCACATACAGTAAGTCATCTGATTTTCACACTAACCCTCTCAGCAGAATATTAATTATGTTTATTGTATATATGTGGACTCTTGTGATCAGGGCTGTTACTGACTTGTTGGTCCAAGGTTTCCAGCTAGTAAGTAGCAGAGGCTGGACAAACCAGAACCCTGGCCTTTTAATTAAGATTTCCTAAAATCCCACCACCCTACTTTATGCACACATCTTGGAGGCACAGCTCTCTCTTCCATTTCTTACAAACTCCAAAGTACACTGTCAGCATTCCACCATCATTTTCTAAATTACTTTAGCAAGTAAATTTCTAGATAGTTTAGGCTGTTTCACATTTTGAAGTTATTATAATAATCCTAGTAAAACATTTTTTGCAATTAATAGTGTCTGGGAATGTAGTATAATGGTAAACTTAATAAACACAGACAAGCTATAACAACATTTCAATAAGAAGGGGACCAGGTAGCCACAAAGTCCACAAAAATTCTAAATACAGATTGCTTAAATTTCTTGGCATGCTTCTCTTCTGAAAATAAAGCTTTAGGTTTTATCCCATTTCTTTACTTGACAGGTTCCTTTATGACATCTAAGTAAGTGTTAGTTGCTCAGTCGTGTCTGACTCTTTGCAACCCCATGGACTGTAGCCCACTAGGCTCCTCTATCCATGGAATTAATTCTCCAGGCAAGAACACTGGAGTGGGTTGCCATTCCCTTCTCCAGGGGGTCTTCCCCGCCCAGGGATTGAACTGGGGTATCTCCCATTGCAGGCAGATTCTTTACTGAGTCACCAGGGAAGCCTATGGCGTCGAAAGAGATAAAATACTAAACAATTTCTGTGGAAACTTAGTGTTCCTTCTTTTTCTCCTCTCTTAGAAGGGAAGGCACGATCAAATATTGAATGCAAAATGCCTAGAGATGACAAAGAGCAAACTGAGTCGTCAAGAAGAGGCTCGATAAAAAAGAAAAAGGCTGTCACTTCAACCAAGATGTCGCTGTGAAATGAGTTGAACCAACTCAGAAGACTTCTAGGGAAGCCAAAAATAAGAAGGGTTCTAATCTCTGTTTGCCTATTTGAAGTGAAAGGACAGAAGGGAGGACGCCACCTCAAAATTTTCATAACAGTTATAATAGGCTTTGTTTTGTTGTAAATACCCGACTAAACTGGGACGAAGTGTAAACATTACTCTCCACGCCTACCTGCAGTCATTACACTTGGTGAGGGTTCTGCAGCTCCGCTCGCTCTTCTAACCCCAAGCACCTGGCATTTGTCTTGGCACAGATGCTCAGTAAGGGCACGTTAATGACAGTGGTTTAGGGTGCCGAACGGGGTGGGAGGTAAATATAACCAGATGCGAGGCCCTTTGCAGGTGATAATTGGCACCCCGGGACTGCTTGTCCAAACACCCTCGTGTACAAAGGGCTGAAGTAATGAGGACAGAAATTAAGTGGCAGGCACTCTGTTAAAACTTTGACACGCTTTATGCCATTTAGGCAGCAACTCCATGAGGTGCAGAGATCGGTGACGAAGAAACACAAGAGGTAACTTTCCTCACAACTAACATGTTTCAAGGGTTAGAACTCACCTCTGTCGAATCCCCCAATGCCCTTTTCTTTCCCTATGACCCGCGCCACATTCTGCTATAGACAGTCTCTGTACAAATAAGGCAAACGCAAGGAATTCCGTGCGGCAGTCGGTCATCATCTGCACGGGGCCCAGCAGAAGCCCCACGAAGAGAGGAACTGGAGCAGCGCCACCAGGGGTCCGGAACAGAGGGGATTCCCAGAGCCGACCTGCCTTCTCGCGCGCTCAGCCCTTGGAAAGAGACACGCGCCCGCGCACCTCGCCCCCGGCCGCCGGGCGCGCGAGCAGCGCCAGAACCGCCCGGAGTGCTCCTCCCGAGCCGGAGATCCGGGCGACGGCAGCCGGAGAGGGTCCCGTTTCCACGGAGAGGAGGTGCCCGTCCGTCCCAAGCGCCCCAGTAACCAGAGGCGATCTCGGAGAAAATCGAAGTCGGGGAAAGTGCAGCGGAGGCAAGGACCACACACCGGGTGCCGCTCCCAGGGTTTGAGAAGTGCAGCGAAGGTTCCCGACAAAAATCTGTTGACCACAACTTCCCCTTGGTGAGCGAGGTCTTGTCTACTCCGGGTTTGCATTGCTTCTAACAAGTCTCGCTCCCAAGGAACACCTTAGAGATCCTGGTACAGAAGGAAAATTAGGCAGAGCTTTCATCTCCTTGATGTGTTCTACGTGTGAGGGTGGGCAGCTCGGGGCAGAAGCGGTGGATTCTCACACTTCGCTTTCATACACCCCTGCACGATTTTTCCCCTTCTCAAGAATCCGCGTGGGTAGTAGGTCAGCTAAAGAAATGCCTGCACTCTGCCAAAGAGTCTGTTGCAGGCAACACGCACAGTGTACAGAAAATGAAGAACCAATTTCTTTATGTTGAATTGAGATACACCAAGCCATTGAAAGATCTTTTGAAAGAGAGTGACTTAATCAAATTTGCATTTTTAAAAGTATGATTCTGATATGACACCCCTTATATATGGTATCTAAAAAATGATACAAATGAACTTAGAAAACAGAGACTCACAGACTTAGAAAAGGAACTTCTGGTTGGAGCAGGAGAAGGGATCCTTAGGACGTTTGGGATGGACATGTACACACTGCTATATTTAAAATGGATAATCAGCAAGACTCTACTGTATAGAACATGGAACTGCTGCTCAGTATTATGGGACAGCCTGGATGGGGGATGCATCGGGTCCCTTTGTATGGCTCAGTCCCTTTGCTGTTCGCCTGGAACTACCACAACTTTGCTAATTGGCTATGTCCCTGGTAGCTCAGCTGGTAAAGAATCCGCCTGCAATGCAGGAGACCCCGGTTTGATTCCTGGGTCAGGAAGATCCCCTGGAGAAGGGATAGGCTACCCACTGCAGTATTCTTCTGCTTCCCTTGTGGCTCAGCTGGTAACGAATCCGCCCGCAATGCGGGAGACACGGGTTCGATCCCTGGGTTGGGAAGATACCCTGGAGAAGGGAAAGGCTATCCACTCCAGTATTCTGGCCAGAATTCCATGGACGAGTGCATGGGGTTGCAAAAAGTCAGATACGGCTGAACGACTTTCACTTCATTTCACTTCAATACAAAATAAGTTCAAAAAATTTTTAAAAAGTATGATTTCGTCTGTAGATAGAGACTACAGAGATAGTATAGAGATAGGAGTCAAGCAATAGTGGATGGAGAGACCAACAAGGAGGCTTTTACCATCATCAGGATGAGATCACGACTGGGATTATAGTAGATAATTAAGAAGGATATTGGAGATAGAATGAACAAAATTTGCTCAAGCATTGGATTTTGGCAAATTTCTGAAAATTACTGGTAAGAGAAAGAAGAGAGTCAATAGTTAGCTCTAGGATTCAAAATGAATGATAAAGCTGTTTATTGAAATAAGAAGTACAGGGGAAGGACAAGTAAGAATTCAAAGATGAGAGAAATGGGGGTGTGTGGTAGGCAGAATAATGTTTCCTAAGATGTCCCTGTCCTTTCCCCACAACCCGTGCTATGTTACCTTATGTGGAAAGAAGGATTTTGCAGGAGTAATTAGCTTAAGGAGTTGGAGGTAGGGAGGTTATCCTCTATTATCTTGGTGGGCAGTATAATCAAAGGAATTCTTATAAGAGTAAGGCAGGAGAACAGAGTGGGAAAAGGCAACGTCTGAAGCAGAGATTAGAGTGATGCCACCACAAGTCAAGGAATGCTAGCTACCTCTAAAATCTGGAAGAGGCAAGGAACAGCTTTATCCCTGGAGCTTTCAGAAGGAGTCAGTCCCACCAACACCTTGGTTTAGTACTGTAATACTCATTTTTAACATCTAGCCTCCAGAACTGTTTTTAAAATATGCACTGTTTCAAGATTCAAGGTAATTTGTTATAGCAGTATCAGAAAACCAATATGGAGGAAGAGGGGTACCCTGATCAGGGGAGAATATTGAAGATTTTTTGGATTTTTTAACTGAGAATGTTGTAGCCATGGAATAAATGGAGTTTAGTGAGGGCCAGAAGGTGTGAGAATATTCTAGGAAAAAGTTGAGAACATAGTTAGTTTGTTGATTACAAAACTAGACTTCTAGAAAAGCCCATGAAGAGGACTTTTGTAAAGGCAATGGATGGAAGACAATAAAAAGTCTCAGGAATTGTTGGATCTGTTAAGGAAGAAACTGTACAATAAACAATAGATCAGGATAGAAACATATGAACCACATTCATCCAGAGGTCTTAAATTTTTTTTTGTTGAAATATAGTTGATATACAATACTATTTTAGTTTCAGGTGTATAACATAGTAATTCAAATTTTTATGGATTATATTCCATTTAAAGTTATTATAAAATATTTGCTATATGGTAATTCCCTTACATATGAATCTTCAAGTTGTGAACTTTCAAAGATGCAAATGTGCATTTGCATGTCCAATCATGTAAGTTAGTCCACCTGTCTGGTGTACATTGTCATGTTCATGCGTCCTCTAGAAGTGGTTGCATTTTTTGTGTACTTTACTGTACAGTATGGTATAGAGTCCAATAGTACAGTATCCTTATTTCAAGCCCAGAATGTCCAGAAGCAAGTGTAAAAGCATCAGTGGTATAGTTGGTACTACTGTATTTTTCAAGATACTATACTGTAAGATTTCAAATGTTTGTTTTTTCTGGTTTTTTTTGTGTGTGTGTGAAAAGTATTATAAACCTATTACAGTGCAATACTAGACAGAAGGTTGTTAGTTGGTTACCTAGGCTAACTTTATGGGACTTATGAACAAATTGGTCTTATGAAGTTACTCTCGAAACAGAACTTGTTCATATGTAGGAGAATTACTATGCTCAATATATTTCCTGTGCTGTATAGTATATCTTTATACCTTATGTATTAAAACATAGTGATTTGTATCTCCTAATCCCCTATCCCTGTCTTGTCCCTCCTCTCTCCCTCTCCCCACTGGTTTGTTCCTTATAAATAAACCACTAGTTTGTTCCTTATATCTGTGAGTCTATTTCTGTTTTGCTGTATTCATTCTTTTGCTTTATTTTCTAAATTCCACACACAAATGATCACATACAGTATTTGCCTTTTTTTGTCTGACTTATCAACTAGAGGTTTTTAACATTTTTGAGTATTATGGACCCCTTTGCCTATTTGATCAAGCAGGACCCCTTCTCAGAATTGTTTTTATAAATGCATAAAATAAAGTACACAGAATTACAAATAAAACTGGTTATATGGAAATATAGGTCTAGTCATGAATTTTTGGAGGTCTGTGGTGACCAAGACAAAAACCCCGGTTTTAAAAATTAATAGAAGCAAAAGTCACTTATTTCTGAAGCCAGAGTTAGAGCAAGTCATATGGAGAGTGGAGTGATTTCAAATATCAAATGCTGTAAAGAGGGAGGAGGGGTAGGAGGATCGAAAAAACATTGTAGCAGGTATTTCAGTAAATATGTTAGCTCTTCTCTCCTCTGTGCATAGATATGGTTCATGGTGGAATAAAGACACTCAAGGTTGGAAATTAATCTTTACTCATTATCTCTTCACTGTTGGAGACCCACATACATACCGTCCAGCAAACCTGCAATCACTCAGCATGTACAGCCTTAGTTCACACAAACAATCCAAAATACTGTCTTGCTTCATTAGTCCTTTTATTAAAGTCTCCATTCCTACCCTCACTAGGTGAAGAAGGGCAGTGTCCCAAAGGCCAGATATGTTTTTAATCTTCCATTCGTGTCCACTAGACTCTCTCTTAAGGCTCTATTGCAATGAAATCAACTTTGATCACATCACATCACAAGCCCCCTTTTATTTTTTTAATCAATAAATTTAGTTTAGTTAGAAGATAATTGCAATACTGTGATGTTGCCATACATCAACATGAATTGGCCATTGGCATACCTGTGTCGCCTCCCTTCTGACTCCCCTCCCACCACTTTCTCTTCCCCATCCCAACAGGTCAGGTCATCACAGAGCACTGACTTTGGGTTTCTTTTGTCACACATCAAATTCCCATTGGCTATCTATTTTACACATGGTAATATATAAGATTCAATGCTATTCTCTCAAATCATCACACCCTCTCCTTCCACTGTGTCCAAAAGTCTGTTCTTTACATCTGTGTCTTTTTTAATAGTTTAATACTTTCCTTTTTAATACTTTAATACCACTCTTTCAAGGATTTGATATCATCCTTTCAAGATATTTTCAATAGAGCAATGGAATAAGAAGCCAGATAGGCTGTGGAAAAAGGAATAGAAGATTCAATTCCCCAGGCTTACATCACAAGCTATCAGAATATGCCACTCATTACCACTTCTTTTTACACTAGTCTCTTAGCATCTGCTTTCTTCCCTCTTTTCTTGAAGGTTTTAGCTCCTACCTCATGGCAAACTTCTCTACCATTACTCCTGTCATAATCTTCAGTGATTTGATATTCACAGTGATGGTATTTTCCAAATACCTTGTCTCCTTTCAACAATCTCGTCCTTTCCTCTATTCTGCCACTTATGCCCATGGCCATATCTTAGACCCTGTCATCATCAGTAAATACAGATCCTCCACAATTTTGGCCATCCCACTGTCCAACCACCAATCCTATCCTTCTAGTTCACCTCTAGTACCTTGATCCCAACAATCTTGGTATCTCTCAGTACCTAAAATCCATTTATCTTTTCTTTCAATTTCACACCCCCTTAGTATCCTCACTTTCATCCTGACCAGATTCAATTCAATTCCATGGTCCATCATTATAATCACTATCTTGCATACTGCCTCAGTTACCTTGCCCTTCTTCCACTTTATTGTATTTATTACATGAACAATCTTGCTTAGACTCATTTCTCCACAATTTTGCCCCTGTACTCATGAAACTGAATGTGGCTGGAAAAAAAAAAAAAAATATATATATATATATATGTATATATATATATGTCCATGAGGACTAGTCTTAGTTTAATGACAACTCATTTCAAGTGGACCTTTGTAATGTGGACTGGTGTTCTTACTATACTTACCTAATCCATTTACTCTCTGATTCTTCCAAGTGACTATCATTTTTTTTTTATTTTGACATTGAACTCTCACTTCTCCTCCATTGTTCTTAATATGCTTATAGCTTTGCTTCTTTTTTTACAGAGAAAATAGGGGAAAAAAAGAAAAAAGGAAACTTCCACAAACTTCTCTCAAAATTTAATCTGAATACTTCTATCTGGTTTAGTTTCTTTATCTCCTGTTAGTAAGATTATACAGTTCACACCTTATCTAAGGCTAAATTTGCCACTAGTGCACTAGATTATATCTGTTCTTTCTTGCTCAAATACATCACTCTAGGAATTCCCCTCTCTCTCCAGAATTATTACTTCCCCCTTTACACTGGATTTTTACCATAGCATGCAAACAAATTTCTCCAAATGCAGCAAATGTAGTCCTTTTTTTATTTTTTTTAAATTGAAAATTTTTTTTCACCTAATATTTCTTTTGCTTGAAACACAATCTGACCAGATATCTATATCTGCATAGCTACCTCCTTCATCTCCTTCCTTGAGTTTCTTTTTTTTTACTTAAATGTTATCTTCTCAGTGAAGTCTTCTCTGGCCACTATTCACAACTTCACATCCATTCAGAACTCCCTTTCCTCTCTCTCTGCTTCATATAATGTTAAAATTTTTACTTATTTTTTCATTTTTATTTCCATCTGATGATCTGCTTGTCATCTGCCTCTCCTCACTAGAATAAAAGCTACTGGAGAAAACATGTTCATTCATCACTGCTACCACAACCTAAAACATTGCCTAGCACACAAGAATGGGTGCCATAATTATTTGTTAAGTGAATAGATGGAATGATTAAATCTGCTAAGTTCAACCACTTTCTCAGAAAATTTGATGGTAAAGAAAAGGGAGATAGTTTAAGAGAGAAAGCATGGATGGTTTGGGGGAGGATTTGTTTTCAGGGCTGGGAGTGGATATTTGTTGCCTTAACTGAACCCTTTCTTTTGGAATTAGGCCCCTGATTTTTCCTGTTTTCCACAGTTCCATATGGTTCAGATGGACCGCAATTTCCCAAATACGAGAGTACTGACATGTTGAAGCAGACAGTTCTTTGTTTGGGGGACTGTCCTGAGCACTGTGAGATGTTTAGCAGCACCTCTGGCTTCTGCCCCCCAGATGCCAGTGGCACTCCCCTCCTCCAGCTGTAATGATAACAAATGTCTACAGGCATTTCCAGATGTCCTCTGTGGGGTGCGGGGATGGGGACAGAAGGGACGGTGTGATTACCCCACTTGAGAACAACTATGGTAAACCAAGTCCATCCCCAGTTCCAAGCCTGGACAAGCAGTTTAGGCTTTGTCATCTGCTTATTTCACTGTTCCGATCTAATAAGTGGTTCAGCTGAGGACCTGTGACCCTATTTGGACAAATAAGAGTTAGTGAAGGCAATTTTGAAAGAGTTATTGCACAAAAGAAGTTTTTCATTCTAGAATGCTAAGCTGACGGGGCTTCCTAGGTGGTGATAGTGCTAAAGAACCTGCCTGTCAATGCAGGAGACTGTCTGCAGTGAAGGAGACCCAGGTTTGATCCCTCGGTCAGGAAAATCCCCTGGAGAAGAAAATGGCACCCCACTCCAGTATTCTTGCCTGGGAAATCCCATGGACAGAGGAGCGTGGCAGGCTGCAGTCCACGGGGTCACAAGAGTTGGACACGACTTAGTGACTAAACCACCACCACCAGAGAATGAGGCCAGCAGGAAAAAACAAAACCAGGGAATGAAACAGATTCCTAAGAATATGATTTGAATATTTAATTCCCATTTTGACTGAAACAAGCTGCACCCTTGACCTTTTCTGTCATGCGACATAAAATTCTTTCTTGGTTTAAACCAGTGTGAGATGGATTTCTGTCACCTGCAGCTTGAACACATTTTGTAGGTAAAAAAAGGCAGACAGTGATGAGAGAAGTATAACTGAAGGAGCAATGTCCTGGAAGAAACAGAAAGGGATGAGAAAACTATATAGTCTGTACAAAGTGGTAAGTGGAATGGAGAATAAGGATGGATAAACTTGAGAGGTTAAGGAAGAGGGAGTAGAAAGCTATCCTGTAATATTTTCATCCTCTGCTAAGATAAGGAAGGTGGTAAGATATAACATAGGGTTTTCCAGTTGGCTCAGTGGTAAAGAATCCACTTGCAATGTGCAGAGACACAGGTTTGATTCCTGGGTCAGGAGATCCTCTGAAGAAGGAAATGGCGACCCACTTCAATATTCTTTCCTGGAAAATCCCATGGACAAAGGAAACTGGCAGGCTATAATCCATTGAGTCACAAAGAGTCAGACGCAACTTAGCGACTAAACAAGTTATAGTAGATGGCTTGACGTGAATGAACAAATGAGTTGGAGAAGTGAAAATGGCACTGTGAATGAATAAGATACCAAACTGCATACCAATTGAAAGCAATTAAGGAGATATCTGTACACTCATGTTCATGTGTGTGGGGGAGCTAAGTTGCTCCAGTCATGGCTGACTCTTTGCAGCCCTATGGACTGTGGCCCGCTAGGCTCCTCTGTCCACGGGATTCTCCAGGCATGAATACTGGAGTGGGTTGCCATGCCCTCCTGCAGGGGATCTTCCCAACCCAGGGACCGAACCAGCATTTCCTGTGTCTCCTGCATAGGCAGGTGGGTTCTTTACTGCTAGCACCGCCTGGGAAGCCCATTCATGTCCATAGCAGCCATATTCACAACAGCCACGAGGTGAAAACAACCCAAATGTTCATTGATGGATAATTAGATTTTAAAGTAGACACATGCTACAACACAGGTGGACATTGAGGACATTATACTAAGTGATATAAACCCATCACAAAAGGACAAATAACGGTATGGTTCAACTTATATATAAGGTATCTTGAAGTAGTTATGACATTCATAGAAATGGAAAGTAGAATGGTTGTTGGCAGGGGCTGAAGGATGAGGGGAATGTGGAGTTACTCTTTAATGGATATAGAGTTTCAGTTTTGTAAATTGAAAAAGTTCTGGAGATCTGTTGCATAGCAATGTGAATATACTTACACTTCTGAACTGTACACTTAAAAATAGTTAAGACTGCAAATTTTATGTTACACGTTTTCTTTACTATAATTTAAAAAAATATATGTCAAACAGCCTACAGAATCTAGAAGAAGAGTGGGAGTAAATCTGTGGTAATGAATGAGTAAGATTTTATTTTCTCAATAATTTAATTACTGGAACAGAGAACACTGACAGCCAGATTTAGAGTGTGGTGGGAGAGAATGAGAGCACTGGGGGAAGGTGTTGTTGGATAAGTGTTGAGGATTAGGGAATTCAGTTTGTGGGTTAAGAGTTTGACTAACATGACAAAATGGTGGGATCCAGGATGCATAATTGTTAAATCAGAAACTCTAAAAACCCCAAAACTACATCTGTTATTCAAGAGTTCATTGACTCCAGAAAAAAGATCACAAAAGGCAAGTTTTTTTTAAAAGATAAAATATATTTGAAAGACTAATGTACACATTATCAAATGACATTTTACAAGCAACTATAGTTACCTCAGAGTTAAGCTTCAGAATTAAAACTTGACTCCTATAATTTTAAAAAAGATGTGCAAACTGGAATTACTGAGTGATTATAGAAAGTCAAAATATATCTGATGAGAAAAACTCAAATGAAGTGGAAATAAATGTGAGATGTTTAACTAAATCAGAGAAAGATGCTCTTATTAAAATAAAAACAGGCTTCCCAATAAATGTATGCCTATCATAACCAGAGGATATGCTTCATACTTTGCTTAAATAATTAAAACCACACTATAATTAAAAGTATATGGTAACAGTAAGTATGCTGATTACAGTACATATATCTAGATTCTTTCTAGACACAAGGAAAGCTCTTTTTAGTGGCTTCCTTAAAAATGTGACACTTCTTTAGAGATATGTAACTGTTTATAGCCATAGCCTGTCTCCAATACATCACAGGTGAGGCTTCAAAAAGTCCTTGAAGAGCGCATGGCAGTGAAACTGGGCTCCCATCTTTACCATCAGGCCACTTTTCTTTGTTCTGCTTGAGACTGATTGCATATAGGAGTTAAATCTTATGAAACAATCTCACTGATGTTGAGACCATACTAATCCACTTGTTGACAGTAGAATGGTTTCTTTCCAACTGATGTTCAGTTGGGTTCCAAGCAATGAGGCATACTGAAATAGATTAATTTCTATTTAGGAGGCAGCATGAAAAGTAGTGATGCAACTCAAAGTTTAAATATGAGTGTTAACCTTATCTCTATATATACCAATTATAAGTGCCATAAACAGTGGAGCAACAAGCCTAGTAGAAAATATCATTCAATTAAATGGTCCTTCATCATATTACATGAAGCATGCAAATAATAATTAAGTTTTGTATTGATAGATATGAATGAAAATAAATGAGGAAGCAATTAAAACAATGGTCTCATACTAACTTACTCAAATATTCATTCAACAAACATTTACACAATAGCTTTACTTTGAGCCCCCAGGGCTTTGGTTTTAGAGATCACTCTGGCATAGTCACTCCTGTCCTCTTCTCTTTTTCTGCAACTCATCAGCAACAAGGAATCTTTTCTTCCTCAACTGCCACAGCAGTTTTTCTGTCTAATTTATGGCACTTAAAGTTAACACTATGATATGTATATGTCTTATTTTTCTGACTAAAATAAGTTCCAAGAGGATAGAGGTGGTATCTTCATTTTATATTTTATAACTTACATAGGAGAAAGCAGCTTGAAGTCAGATTTGAGCTTGAATTCTACTTTTGTCAATTACTGACCCCGAGTCTTTGGTCAAGAGAATCTTTTCTCCTTGGTTTTGTCACGAAGGATATTATATGCCCACTCAGGTATTACCTTGGAATAATACACCCCTCTTAAAGTTGCAGTGAAGGCTAAATGAGATAAGGCGTGAAAGAGCCTTAGCATAAGGCCTGGGCTTAGCAAACCTTCGACTGTTCACCCCCATTTTCTCCTGGAAACCTCAGGGGAACTCTTCATGTTGCCTGTCAACCTTTCTGTACTCCCTATCATTCAGGCTTCACCTCTCATGGTGACAAATTAATACCTTCTCCTTGTCCTCAAGTCTTTAACATCTCCTTTTCTACTCTCCCTGTCAGCTGGTCATTTTGCTTTGTATTCACTAAGAAAGCAGAGGCATCAGAAGAGGACTTCTATGTGTGTTTTCCCAATCACATCTCCCCACCTGCCTTCATCTGCTCCCATGCATTCTCCCTTTCCTGTTACTAAGGTCGTGCTCCTGTCTGAGGTCTACCTCCCGCTTGAACACTAGATCCCATTCCTCCTAGCTTAGGACATTGCTCCCACAATTTTTCCTTTTCCTTCCCTATCATTTCCTTCCTTCCCCCTAGATCATTCTCTTTAGCTTATGCGAATAGCAGCTATTTCTCCATTCTTATAAATATGTCCCTTTGCTTCTTATCCTTGCCATTACTCTACTTATCTGCTCCTCTCTATAGAAAAAACTCCTTGAAAGAGAAATCTCCAATTCCTCTCCTTTCATTCTCTCTTAAATTCACTTCATTCAACTCCAATTTGCTTCTTTTCCCCTACACCAAAACAGTTCTTATCAAGATTACCAGCAAATCTTATGCTAAACACAGGTCGGTTTTCACATTGATGTTCCTTGATATATCAGCATATCTGGCAGGGTCTCTCCTCCCTCCTCCTTACCATTCTGTCTTTGCATGACTCCGGGAACACCACATTCTGGGGCTCCCTCCTGTATCAGAGTGGCGTCTATGCTTTACAGTGTCAGCTGCTCCCCACTCCATGTCTCCTGATATTGGAGGAGCCAGGGCTCAGCATTTGGACCCGTCTTCTTCCCTTGCCTATCTCATCCCCTTCATTGACCTTACTTGCTTTCATTATTCTGTATATCCATACACTGACAAGACCCAACTTTGTATCCCAAGTCTGGTCCTATTCCTAAAATGTTGAGTTGTGCATCCAGCTATCTTTTTAGCACCTGTATGTGGATATCTATTAGATATCTTACATTTAACATCTCCAAAGTGAACTGCTCATGTTTCTCTCTGGTCCTGACTTCATTCTCAGTTGTCTTAATTAACGGCGACTCTATACTTCGAGCTGCTCAGGCCAAAAAAATCCAGGCATCATCATTGACTTCTCCCTTTCTCTCATACCCTGATATAAACTGTCAGCAAATTCTACTGTCACTGTCTCAGAAATGCATGAAGAATCTGACCTCTCCTCACCAGGCTGGTAGTAGCCATTCACAACTTACTAGAGTTTTGTGACAGAGTCCACGTGGAGGCCCCATCTTTCACCCCGGGCACCTACACTCTCTTCTTGATGCAGCAGTTAAAGTGATCATCTGCTTCCCTGCTTCAAATCCTTCAATGATTCTCATCTCAGAATAAACACCAAGTTCATTACAATGACCTAGCATACTCTACAGGGCCGACAATCTTCACCCTCCTCCTCGTGTGTGCCTCCAACACAGCAGGAACATACCACCTTTTTAAACTCTGTACTTACTGCTCTTTCTTCCTCAACAAGGCTGAGTCCTTCTTCACACTAGTCTTTGCTGAACTGTCATTTTCTTAGTGAGGACTTCCCTTCCATCTATCTTTCCCTATCTAGCCCCTTTTCTGGTTTACTTTTTTTTCATAATATTTATTTATTGATTGATTTTTCTTTTGCTATTTATCTAAATATTTGTTGAATAAATTAAAAAAAAACAGGGACATGAGTTGGCAATGAGTAAGTTAACAGATTTTGTGCATGATTATTAAAGACCTATGCAACAGACCCATATATATTTAGTACTATGCTTATTGATAAATATAAATTAAAAGAAATTTTGACATAGAAATTAATAAAAATATTTAAAACTTCATTAGATACCAGTTTGTCTTCTGATTAGTTTGCTGGGCTGTATGGGTCAACAGAGTATAAGTCTAGTGTTTCTAAATGAACATCTTCTTTATGGTTTGTATTTGTGTAGTAATTGCTAAATGGAAAAAAAAAAGAAAAAAAATAAATTATTTATTCACTGGAGATTACTATAAAGGTATAACAGTTTTTTTCCTTTTTGCAATTCCCAACACATGGTAAGTGATTTTCATGGATGATTTCATTTTATTGTCTTAACTATCTTATGAAGTAATCACTATAATCCCCATTTTTTGGAAAGACTCATGAAAATAATTTGCTAAGCTACTAAGTGTCCAAATCAGAAGTTTCCACTGGGCAGCTTTATCCAGCTCTTTTAATGACTCCCAATAGGACTCCCAGATTGAAAAAAGTTATAAACAAGCTTTCACTTTTTAATATGATCATAAACTTACCTTTGGAGGACCAATCTTCCAATCTAACTTAAAAAGAATTTTTTTATATTTGATATTTAATTCAAAATCCTTCTATAATCATGCAGCACTAAAATTTTTAAATGACTTTTTTAGACATTTTTACTTTTTTTCTTTCAAAGCACATGCACTTTGCTGTGCTTGTAAAACACTTTGTCAAAATTAGCAAAAGACAATAAAATGTGATTGTACCATCATGCAGAACTCTGAGATAAAATAATACAAAATTACTAGGAAAGAAAGATTACCACTAAGGGTACTTACAACTTGCCACTCACTCTCACATTTAAGAGGTCAATTTACATATTTAGCAGGAAGATACATTAAAATTATTACAAAAGATAAGTTTTAGGTTAATGTGAGACTTAGGTTTTATTGAAACATCATAGAAGGGAAGAAAAGAATAACATAGTCTCTTCTTCACATGTTTGTATAACTTCAAAATATTTAATTTTGTTAGTAGACATTGATTTTTAAATGATTCATTACTCATCTTTCTTACAAAAAGTATTTAAGGCAGTTCAAGTGTCTGTATTAAGCATAAGAAACCAAACTGAAGTCAGTTAGAAAATGGAAATAAAATGAGTGATGCTTAGGAGTTTAATTTAACATATATGTTTAGTTCATAATCAACTGGGGCTCTTATGTACAGTATTTGATTTAAACATGCTAATAACTTTGTTAATAATTTTAATAATCAGACAGGAATATTATAAATTATTTGAGCTTATAGGTGTTCCCAGAGTTTGCAAATTTTCCTACACATGTAATGCTCTGATAGCAAACTTTGTAAAAGGAAGGAAGGAGATAGAGACCACCTTTTCTTTTTTTTTTTTTTCTTTTTTTTTTCACCTTTTCTATTTATTTAAATTTCTATTTAAATTACTCTTGACTAAAATTATGTTCTAACTCCCTGTGAGGAAATCCATGCAAATGACATCTATATGTTTGTTTTCTTGAGAACTTTAACTCTCCTGAATTCTGTGAAGCCATTTTCTCCTAACTTTCCCCTTACTTCTGACAGCTCCTTTCCCCTCTTGCCTTTTAAGTATTACTGTCATTCTGAGATCTGTTTTCATCCTTGTTCTAATCTATATTCTGTTTGGTACCAAGGCTGCAATTGTGATTTAAACGTCATCTACCTGAGTCCAGGCCTCTCTCTTGAGTCCTGGAGGAGGGTGCCTGGAAGTAGCAGATCAGAACTGCACCATTCCCCCACCACAAACCTGTCCCTCTCTGTTTTTGATGAACCACTGGATCCACCCAGTGGCACCCACTTGATTCAGACTTTGTGTCCCCTTCCTTCCACATTTAGCAGTTCACTAAACCCTGAAATACTGACTTGGAAGAGACCCTGATGCTAGGAAAGATTGAAGGCAGGAGGAGAAGGGGACAACAGAGGATGAGACGGTTGGATGGCATCACCGATGTGATGGACATGAGTTTGAGTAAGCTTTGGGAGTTGGTGATAAACAGGGAGACCTGGCGTGCTGCAGTCCATGGGGTCACGAAGGGTCAGACACGACTAAGCAACTGAACTGACTGAACTGGAATCCTGAAAAGCCTATTGTCTTCATAGTGAAAATATTTCCTTTTAAGATTTTTTTGGATATGTACCATTTTTAAAGTCTTTATTGAGTTTGTTACAACATTGCTTCTGTTTTATGTTTTGATTTTTTGGTCAGCAGGCATGTGGAATATTGGTTCCCAACCAGGTATTGAACATATACCCCTGCATTGGAAGGTGACGTTTTAACCACTGGACTGCCAGGGAAGCCCTTGAATATATTTCTTACATCTATTGCATCCTCTTGATCCTCACCACTGCTGCTTTGGTTGACAACTCAGTACTGCCCCTTTTTAAAAAAATGAAAATCTGAACATATTGTTTCTTTGCTTAAGATATTACAGGGTAAACACCAACTCCTTGTCATGGCATGCAAGGCTTTTGATGATCTAACTTTCAGACCATCTTTCCCCAAGACTGTTAAACATCAGTCCCATGAGATGTTAAAGGCATTTTATGAAAAAAAAGTTCAGCAGCCCAACTCATCTGAGAGACTAGTTTTTGAAAAATTAAATAGGCTTCTTTAGTGTAGGACCTTAAATAGTCTCATGGTCATTGTGAATCCCCATGAGAAAAATGCAGAATCAAGTATTTCCCAATCTTATTTATTCATAGAACACCATTTCTCCTGAAATCATTCACAAAGCCAAGGTTATGTGATAAACTCTGATAAACACTACTGCCTAAAGTACCTCTCAACTATAGACCCTTGCCACACCTACTGTGCTTATGCCCTTCCAGGCCTAGAACAAACTATTCAGGTTCAAATATGCCATTATTACATAATTTCAGTGTAACCCCCTTCATGTCTGATGCCTACACTAGGCATTATAGAACTCTGAAGAGTGCAATCAGATCATTTAGATAGATCCAAGTGATGTGGCTTGTTAAAGTAATTTTGCTGGAGTTCGTGGGTGACATGTTTGTGGTGACGTGATTTGATCATCCCCCACTGGAAGTTATCTGAGATTTGGTAAGACTTTATCTGATTATCCTCCCTATCACTAGCATTTATTGATCCTTAAGAACCTGGGCACACAGAACATTCCCTGGCTGACACCTGATGATATCATTTGCTAAAAGTGTACCCTTTGCACCTATCAGAATATTCTGCAACTTCCATAAGATTTTATGTATCAGAGGGGATCTTTTATGTCACTTAAACCTATGCTAACCTCAACTTCAATCAGCATCACACATGTCAATTGCTTACTTAGTTCTTATAATATATGATGGAAAGATAAGTCCCTCGGTCTTTACTCAAACTGCAGCTTCTACTTGGAATACTTTTCTCTACTTGTCTACATTCTGTGAGGCATACCTGCAACATTTTCTCCACTATGAAAGCTTTTCTGATCAAACTTCCTAAGTACTGACCATTTGATTCCATCCCCACCAAATATCACATGACCTACTCTGGCAATAATACTTTAAGGATACAATTTTTTTAATAATAAATTTAAAATAAAATGAAAAAGTATGTCTAATTTATGGATGATAAACATAATATAGCAAAATGTAGAAATCTAGTAGTATATTTAAATAGTCATGAAAACAACAACTGAGTTGTTTAAAGATTGCTTAAACAAATAGAAAGGCCTAGTATGTTTCTGTATGAGAAAGCACTACAGAAAATGCGTCAGTTCTCAAAGGTTAACCTATAGATTTAAATGTAGTCACAACGTATCTGTCTTTAGAAAATGACAGATCATCTAAAACTCCTATAAGAACAAATAGAAGAAAGAGGAAAATCTTTAAAAACTATAATGAGGGGATTCTTGCCTTGTTAGAAATTATATCAGAAAACTCCACTATTTGAATGCAAAGTGGTTTGTGACAGAAAAATAGACACATCAATGAAATAATAATAAAAGAATACAGAAATATAACATATCCAGATATATTAATTATTTGATATATGATCAAGTTGGAACTTTCTGAAAAGCCATTTGGCAATATTAACTGAGCATCTAAATGTTCATACACTTATTCCTAGAATTCTAGGAATCTAAGCTAAGGAAATATGGAGATATAGAAGTTTCTTTAAGTTTTTCTTGTCTTTATTTATTATGAAAATAAATGTGGAAACAGCTTAAAATCTACACAATATAGATACATATGATAGAAAAATATGCAATCAAATTGGTAAAAAGAAAATGTGATTTAAATATAAAAATAGGCTAAATGAAAAAAAAATTAAGGCAGGAGGCTATAAGGCCAATATTGCAGTTTAAAAAAAAGAAAGAAATAAGAAAATAATCATATAGGCAAGTACCAAATATCAGTAGTTTTTATGACTGGGATTTTTTCCTATTTTTTAGATTGTTTATTATGTATAAATAAATATAATCTTATCTGTATAAATATCATTCAAATAAAATTAATGCTTGTTATCTTTTAAGTTCTTACTGAAAGGATCTTCTATTTAATACAAGATACCTTATTTCAGTTATCACATTGCAGTATTTGTTTCATTTAACTTGTGCTTCTGTGTTTAGTTTCAGGAAAGAAGTCAAAATCCTTTGTGCATTTTGGTCAAGCAGGCATCAAACTTACCGTTCTCTGTGTTTTAATATCATGCGTAAGGTGACAGCACCCAAGCAGAAAAGAGCTACTACCCCAGCAGAAAAACCTAAAATACAAAACAGAGTATTAAATGATAGAAAATTGTAACCTGCATTGTTTTGAAGTGATTGTGGTGCCTGTTCCTAGTGGTGGGGAAAATGTTATGTGACTTTTTTGCTTATTCTTCTTCAGCCATACACATACTCAATTCCAAAACAGTTGTATGTGGGCTTAAATTTTGGATTTAATCCACTTCATATTTATCCTAAAGCACCAAGCATTTGACCACAAGGTTCCAGTCAAGTTTAGGTTCAGCTTTTCTGTTCTTTTCAGTTTTATTAGTGATATTCTTGTCACTGGAGTGAAATTAGCAGCTCAGGACACCAGGATTCCATGACTTTTCATACAACATTTAACTCTCAGTTGTGAAATACATTTTGCCACTGCAGAATAAACCAGTCTGTTTTGATAGCAACCAAACCATGCAAAAGACCAATAGTTAAACGAAAGTTTTGTGTGTGGTGCTCAGTAGCTCAGTCATGCCGGACTCTTTGCAACCTCATGGACTATAGCCTGTGAGGCACCTCTGTCATAGAATTCTCCAAGCAAGAATACTGAAGTAGGTTGTCACTTCCTTCAGAGTATCTTCCCAACTGAGAGATTGACCCCACGTCTCTTGCATCTTCTGCACTGACAGGTGAATTCTTTATCTCTGCACCATATGGGAAGCCCAAACGTTTAGTAAACCTAAACTTTTGAACTAAAAACTGGGAGTAGCTGGTGAAGTCATTCATTTCATCTTATCTAAAAGTGACAGTTTGTGAAGTTCACATTAAAAGAGCCTTAGCACACTTTAAAAAAAAAGTACAATTTCTTATGATTTCAAATGAAAAAACTTAGCAGGCAGGATACAGGGCTTTCCTGGTGGCTCAGATGGTAAAGAATCTGCCTGCAATGAGGGAAACCTGGGTTGGATCCCTGGGTTGGGAAGATGCACTGGAGAAGGGAATGGCAACCCACTCTAGTACTCTTGCCTGGAGAACTCCATGGACAGAGGAGCATGGTGTATTACAGTCCACAGGGTTGCAAAGAGTTGGACACGACTGAGTGACTAAGCACAGCACATATCAGTTCAGCTCAGGCGCTCAGTCGTGTCCGACTCTTTGCAACCCCATGGGCTGCAGCACTCCAGGCTTCCCTGTCCATCGCCAACTCCCGGAGCTTACTCAAGGTCATATCTATTGAGTTGGTGATGCCATCCAACCACTCATCTTCAGTTGTCCCCTTCTCCTCCTGCCTTCAGTCATTCCCAGCATCAGAGTCTTTTCAAATGAGTCAGTTCTTCACATCAGGTGGCCAAAGTATTGGAGTTTCAGCTTCAGCATCAGTCCTTCCAATGAATACTCAAGACTGATTCCCTTTAGGATGGACTGGTTGGGTCCCCTTGCTGCCCAAGGGACTCTCAAGAGTCTTCTCCAACACCACAGTTCAAAAGCATCAATTCTTCAGCACTCAGCTTTGTTTATAGCCCAACTCTCACATTCATACATGACTACTGGAAAAACCAAAGCTTTGACTAGACGTACCTTTGTTGGCAAGGTAATGTCTCTGCTTTTTAATATGCTGTCTAGGTTGGTCATAACTTTTCTTTCAAAGAGCAAGCATCTTTTAATTTCATGGCTGTGGTCACCATCTGCAGTGATTTTGGAGCCCCCCAAAATAAAGTCTGTCACTGTTTCCATTGTTTCCCCATCTATTTGCCATGAAGTGATGGGACCGGATGCCATGATCTTAGTTTTCTGAATGTTGAGTTCTAAGCCAACTTTTTCACTCTCCTCTTTCATTTTCATCAAGCGGCTCTTTAGTTCTTCACTTTCTGCCATAAGGGTGGTGTAATCTGCATATCTGAGTTTATTGATATTTCTCCAGGACCTCAAATTTTACATACATTTGTATAAATTACCATTAGAGGTTTTATTGAAGAATTTAAGAAAACTTACCAGCAATAAGAGGAGCAAGTGAACCTAAGGAAAATACAAAATCATGAAAATATTAGTCTAGTTGCATGGCTCCACAGAGCTCCATGAATATCCCAGAAATTAACACTCAGATCCCTCTTCTTTAAGTCTACTTAAAAAGATGTATCAGAACACTGAATTATACCCAATCTTTCTTCATTTTTTATATAACAACTTCATTGACCTTTAAATTTTTTTCTTCTTTAAGGTGAGGTAGTTCATTCATGAAAAAAAAAAGCAATAAACTCAACTTCATAATCAGGGATTTCTCAGGTCAGAATGCAATCAATCATTACAACAGGTTAGTTAGCATATTTTTGGAGGTTCCTGTCATATCAGTAAGCACTTATAAATCAAGATTCAGCAATAGAAGAAGTCTAAGGGGCAACTTCTTTCAGAATACAGTCTATCTTTTGTATCTGTGGATTCAACCAACCACTAATCAAAAATATTTGAAAAAGTAAAATATTCCAGAAAGTTCCAAAAAGCAAAGTTCACGCTGTGAGCCCAGCATCTATTTACATAGCATTTACATTGCACTGGGTATTATAAATAATATAGAAATGATTTCAAGTATATAGGAGGATGTGCACAGATTATATGCAAATATTATGCTATTTTACTTAAGGGACTTGAGAATCTGCAGATTTTTGTATCTAAGGGAGTCCTAGAACCAATTCCCCTGAGGATACCAAAGGACCACTGTATAAGGCTGTTACTTTTGCACCTTTTAAATCAGTGCTCATCTCTCTTTATAGTCTTCCTTTACTTTCCCAATCTTCAGAAAGTCTCACTTCAAATTCTTCTGTTACTGTACCACTGATCACAAACCTATGTCAATGCAAAACCCAGGAGTCCCTAAAATTGAGGGATAACCCTCCGTCTCCTCTTTCCAGTGAAACTAGTAGAAGCTGCAGTGAAGCTCTTTGCACTTACTGGGTGATTTGCAAACAGCCAAGGGAGGGTTCCATCGGTGATCTTCCTGACACTGGCTCTGGGGACTGCCTTCTAGGGTATACCCATCTTCACATACTAAAGTGACAACAGCTCCGTATTGATACATTCTTCCAGGCTCCAGCCCATTCTGGATTCCATTTGTATGTTCTGGGAAGCTACAGTTCACCTCTGAAAATAAAGGAATATGATTGAATCTGTGTCATATTTTGACCTTTTACTAAGAATGTAGATATTGCCCTTAATGGAAAGATTTATGAAACTAATTTACTCTATTCTCAATTGGTAAAACATCACTGAAATAACACAAAATTATATCCTAGGCATAGACTTTTAGTGTCAGCCATCTACCTCAATAACACCCTGGTTATCAAATCACTTTCTTTCTTGTGCTTTAGTCTCTAAACCAATAATGAGTAACTTCTGTGGCTTCTTAGAGAAATGATGCAGGCTGAATGAGTAATGCTAGGACTTCTGAATTATTTCCTCAACTTCTGCTCTTGTTCTCCAATTCTTCTTACATATGAATATTTCCTCTTTTCTTCTTTTGTCTTTTCAGTGTAGTGGCCAATAGTATGAGATTTTGGATTTGAACCTAACTCTAGGGCTTTCAAGTTGTTTGACTCTGTATAAGTTAAAAATCTCTCCATTCTACTAGGACTTCATCGATAATACAGGAATAAGGACACCAATCTCTGATGGTTCTCATGAGGATTAAATGACAGAAGGCATGCAAAGTGCTGTGTACCCTAAGTGCTCAACTAATATTTAGTATTAACTCACCACTCATACTTCATATGCACTATTTATGATAGTAAAAATGACATTCTGAAACTTTTATAAGTATACCCATAATCCTACCACCACTTACAGGGAAATATGCTAAAAAAATTATTTTTTAGGAGCATTTTGTCAAATGCACACTTATCATAACTGTAACCACAGTGCACATTCAATCTGCACTAGTTGTTTAATCTACATAAGTTGTAGTTGTTTAATCATAAAGACTTCATCTTTCCATATTTAAATGACCACATATATGATAGCTCATATAGACTAGGCCTTCAGCCATTTTCTCTATTTTGCAATATTTAGATTACTTCATCTATTAATCCAATTAAATCCATTTAATTGGATTAAATATGTTAATTAAATGTATTTAATTAAATGAGCGCATTAATGCATTTATTTGGCTATCTTAAGTTGAAAGTACTTAACTGGAAATACTTGGAATAAATTTTATTTGAGAAATGAGAAAACAAAGAGAGAACACACCTTTGCAATACGGGGCAGGTCGGTTCCAAGTCCCCTCGTGTGTGCACAGGAGGAGTGCCTCTCCCACAAGCAGGTAGCCCTGGTCGCAGCTGTACAGGATGGACATTCCGGGAGAAAACCGGGTAATGTCTCCACCAGTGTGGTTTCCATGGGAGATCCTAAACGGACGCTGACAGCCTACGAAAGCTTAGACATCAATGTGAAAGGATGTTTAGTTTAGTACCGAGGAACAGATAGCCTGTACTCTCTGTAGCTGATAACAATACAGAGAGAAGGCAGGCAACAAGCCAACTGATCAGTATCCAAAAAGACTCCTTCCACCCAAACCAAGCAGTACAGGACAGATATTTGCACTTCCTCCCTACACCACATACGATCTGAAAGCACACATCAGTGGTTGCAGCCTACAAGTGTAATCCATCAAAGAACAGTAATCTTTTCTCTTTGAATGGTAAAAAGGTTGTAGTCAAGTGTCACACCTTCAAATATCTACAGGCACCAAGAAGTGATGCCAAGTTATAGAGCACCTATCTTTCTGAAAATGGCAGACACTGCCTAATTCAAGCTACTGGTATCTTGCAGGAAAGCAAAGGGGATCCTCACTGTATCACAGATTCATGGTTTATCTTGGGCAGTAGAGATGGCTTCTCACTTAAAATAAGACTGCTATGCTAGACAAAAATAAACAGCTCTGAATTCCGTTCTTGGTTGCCATTTGGCATTCTCTGTTGCAGATAGCCACTGACAGGGATAAAACTACCAATGACAACTAAAATTACAAGACAATTAAGTGGGTTTTAAGGCTAGCTCCATTCTCTAGACTACTCAAATATCTCTTTATGGCTGATAGCACAGCCTTAAATATGAAATCATCAAGCAATGTTACTGCCAAACATTTGCTGAAAAAGATATGCATTTTTGCCACTCTAAACTAATAAAAATAATAAATTTGGAAGATCCCATCAATTTATAAGTTAACCATTATCCTTTCATGTACCTTTTGTCAACATGCTTGGAAAGAAAAGGGAAAACAAAAAACGAGCTGAGAAAATAAGACAAGCAAATATTTTGTAAAAATGATATGATTACTTAAACTTTTAATTTACCTTTCTATAGGTGAAATGCCAAGTGCAGATTCAAAACCCCTTCTTAAAAATTCTATGTAACACCCCATATTTTATTTCTTAAAATATCTTACCCTTTCTGATGCAAGTTGGTACACCTGGCACCCATTTGTTGTTGGTATGGCACCTAATCAAGTGACTGCCATTCATGATGAAGCCGGGATTGCAGGCAATATGTAATATGTCATTGTGGGAATATGGAGACTGAGTTTTATCTAGCTTCTTTCCATGCATGACTTCTGGGTCAGGGCAGTGAGTCACAGGGGAAGATTTTACGCACTGCGGGACAGGTCCACTCCAAAATCCATGTCCTTCAGAATCACTTATGCACCGTATACTTTTCTCTCCCAGGAGATCAAATCCTTGATCACATTCATAAAAGACTTCGTTTCCATATTGAAAGTCTTTTGCCAGCACACCCCTGTGCCTCCCATTTTTAACCCCTGGTGGAGACTGACAGTTGATAACTGCAAAAGAAAACAGGAAATTCTACTTCAGCTAGCACACCATGGTCTTCATTCATATACAAACACAACTATGCAACGGTGTGTACTGCACATGGCTAGAAAGCAGTTTACTGGAGGAGGGGATGGCAATCCACTCCATTCTTGCCTGGAAAACTCCACAGACAGAGGAGCCTGGCAGGCTACAGTCCATGAGGTCGCAGAGAGTTGGACATGACTGAGTGACTAAGCACACATAAAGTTATTTAAATTTTAGACGCTGGATCATGCTTTCTTTAAAAAACTTGATTGAATTTTTTGACTCTATGAATAATACATACTCATTCCAAAATAATTCAGAAAGTAGAGTACAGATATAGAGAAAGGAATAAATACAGCTATGTTCCCATGAAATAAATAGTTTATATTGTTATTTTTTAAATTTTGAGCAATTAGCAGGCCTACTGCAAATACAGTCATTCCTCAGTATCCACAAGGGACTGATTCTGGGGTCCCCCATCAGTACCAAATTCCAAGGATGCTTAAGCTCCTTATATAAAACGGCATAGTATTTGCATTTAACCTACGCACAGCCTCCTATATATTTTAAATCACCTCTAGATGACTTATAATACTGAATACAACATAAATGCTATCTAAATATTTACAAATACAATGTATATGCTAGGTAAATAGTACCCAGCACATAGCAAACTCAAGTTTAGCTTCTGGAAACTTTCAGGATTTAAAATATGTATATAATATATATATTATTTGCAGTTGGTTGGTCCACAGTTATGAAGCCTGCAAATACAGAGGGTCAACTGTATTCATTTCCTACTTGACAGTGTTGTTTCCCAATGCTAGTACTATGTAAATACTAAAACAAGTTTTATATAAACTAAGCTAGAACACATACACTGCTGAGGCATAGATTAGCTCTGCAGTGATCTGTCCTCTTTACCTTTTTATAACCCCACGGGCAAATTTTCTTTTTTTTAACTTACTTTCACAAAGTGGAATCTTTTGGAACCAAACCCTATTTTCATCATCTTGACATTTCTGATAAGTGTGTTGTCCAGTCTTCCGGTACCTAGAGAGAGATTATAATACATTTTCTCTTCTTAAAAATCTCATCTCTGAAACCTAGCCTCCTCAAACCACTAATATAGAGGTACTTCTAAATAAGAAACTTGGCACAGAGAAGTCAAAAGTCTTGGCCCTTTAAGTAAGAAAACTGCTTTAGACTTAGAATGCTCCCAGCAAAGACATTTCCATGTCAAGAAAGGACTGAAAATTTAGAGATGCTAGTTAGACCTTTAGAACCTCGCATCCTGTTAGTGTGACAATGAGGAACCTCAAAAGGGAGTCACCAGGACAAATTGAGGCTAAAATTAATGCACAAAGCAAGGTGGAGACCCTTTATGAGAATGAATCTTACTAACCCATCTTGGCAAGATGTATTAACTGGTATCACAAGTGAACCATCTGGAGGCTCTTGACCATCTTTCAAAGGTTGGCATGATGCTTCTAGAGGAGCAAAGTTGGAATTACTTATATATGCTTGGTATAAAAGAGAAAGACAACTCAGGAACTGAAAATACCTTCACACCGAGGGACAGAAGGACTCCAATTTCCTGAAGGCATACAATGAATGGATCTGTTTCCCACAAGCAAGTAACCAGGGTCACAGGTGTAGTCTACAGTCATCCCAGAGACAAAGAGGACCCTATTTCCACCTGTATGCTGACCATGGTGGAGCCCAGAGGGTGGCTGACAGCCTGGAGAGAAAACTTCTCACATAAATACCAACAAAAATTCAAGAACACTGAGTACACAACATTTGACAAAAGACAATCTGAAACTTTTAAGCACAAGATCAAGCTCTTATTCATTACTGAGTGCTTTCTGCTCTTTTGAAGGAAACTGGCACCTTAAAAACAGATCCATTGAATTATCTACCCCGACTATATCCCATATCCAAGGGAGCATTTGCATAATGAACATAAACAACACAAATAGACTGTTTTAATACAGAATGGTAATCTATGCCCCTTTGCTTTTTCCCACAACTCTAGCTTTGGGTGGGAGATAACAAACAAGAATAAACAAATAAATACCTCTGTTTTTTCTCCACTTGATTTTTACCTTTTTCACAAACTGGTATTTCAGGATCCCAGGTGTTATTGGCTTTGCAACGAACCTGACTGCTGCCCTTCAAAATAAATCCTTCAGCACACTTGAATATCACACTGTCATTGTAGGAATAAGGAGCTTCCTTGCCAGATATCTTGTGTCCATTTGCAACATTGACAGGCGAGCACTGAACAGCAGGGAGGGAAATGTTACAGGTAGGAGCAGGGCCACTCCAGATGCCTGTCTCTTGATCGTTGCTTATACAACGAATTGTGCTCTCCCCAATGAGGTCATACTTCACCCCTCTCTCTGGCCCAGGGTTACATGTGTAAGTGACCGTAGTTCCATACAGGACATCTTCTGAAGAACTGCCTGTGTGTACTCCATTGTCGATAGCAGGAGGTGGTGGGCAGGTGATATCTGGAGAGAGGAGAACTTACACTACAATTCTGTTTCAGTATTAGACACCAAAGAAAAGAAATGAAGCTGACTATAAATCTTTTATCTGGTTTCCTAGAGAATATGGGTGATATGATTATGTTTTCTGTCAAAACTCATTATGTGTGTAAAATTCAATTTAAAAGATTTCATTGAAAAGATCTTTGCAGTGTGTTAAAAGATGTATATAAATATATTGTGACTAAAGTCTGATAGCAAATTATTAAGAAAAGGATTCTTTTTATAACAACCAATAGGTCAATAGGCAGACAGAATGAAAACCACAATCACAGAAAACTAACCAAATTGATCACAGGGACCACAACCTGTCTAACTCAATGAAACTATGAGCCATGCCATGTAGGGCCACCCAAGACAGATGGTTCATGGTGGAGAGTTATGACAAAATGTGATTCACTGGAGAAGGAAATGGCAAACCACCTCAGTGTTCTTTCTTTGAGAACCCCATGAACAGTGTGAAAAGGCAAAAAGATATGACACAGAATGATGGCCTCCTCAAGTTGGTAGGTGCCCAATATGCTACTGGAGAAGAGTGGAGAAATAACTCCAGAAAGAATGAAGAGACAGAGCCAAAGTGAAAACAATGCCCAGTTGGGGATGTGACTGATGATAGAAGTAAAGTCTGATGCTGTAAAGAACAATATTTCATAGGAACCTGGAATGTTAGGTCCACGAATGAAGGTAAATTGGAAATGGTCAAACAAGATGACAGAGTGAACATCAACAGTTTAGGAATCAGCGAACTAAAATGGACTGGAATGGGAGAATTTAGTTCAGATGACCAATATATCTACTACTGTGGACAAGAAGCCCTTAGAAGAAATGGAGTTGTCTTCAAAGTCTACAAAATAGTCTGAAATGCAGTACTTGGGTGCAATCTCAAGAATGACAGAATGATCTCTGTTCATTTCCAAGGCAAACAATTCAATATCGCAGTAATCCAAGTCTATGCACCAACCACTACTGCGGAAGAAGCTGAAGTTGAATGGTTCTAGGATGACCTACAAGACCCTCTAGAACTAACACCCAAAAAAGATATCCTTTTCATCACAGGGGACTGGAATGCAAAAGTAGGAAGTCAAGAGATACCTGGAGTAACAGGCAAGTTTGGCCTTGGAGTACAAAATGAAGCAAGGCAAAGGTTAACACAGTTTTGCCAAGAGAATGAACTGGTCATAGCAAATACCCTTTTCCAAAAACACAAGAGATGACTCTATACATGGATATCACCAGATGGTCAATACCAAAATCAGATTAATTATATTCTTTCCAGGTGAAAATGGAGAAGCTCTATACAGTCAGCAAAAACATGACTGGGAGCTGACTGTGGCTCAGATCATGAACTCCTTATTGCAAAATTCAGACTTAAATTGAAGAAAGTAGGGAAAACCACTAGATGATTCAGGTAAGACCTAAGTCAAATCCCTTATGATTATACAGTGGAAGTGACAAAGGGATTAGATCTGATAGAGTGCCTGAAGAACTATAGACAGAAGTTCATGACATTGTACAGGAGGCAGTGATTAAGACCATCTGAAAGAAAAAGAAATGCAAAAAGTCAAAATGGTTTCCTGAGGAGCCCTTACAAATAGCTAAGAAAAGAAGAGAAGTGAAAGCCAAAGGAGAAAGGGAAAGATATACCCATCTGAATGCAGAATTCCAAAGAACAGCAAGGAGAGATAAGAAAGCCTTCTTCAGTGATCAATGCAAAGAAATAGAGGAAAACAATAGAATGGGAAGAAACTAGAGATATCTTCAAGAAAATTAGAGATATCGAGGGAACATTTCATGCAAAGATAGGCTCAATAAAGGAAAGAAATTGTATAGACATAACAGAAGCAGAAGGTATGGCAAGAAGATATTGCAGAAGCAGAAGATATTGTAAGAAGAGGTGGCAAGAATACACAGAAGAGTTACACAAAAAAGATCTTCAAGACTCAGATAATGATGATCCTGTGATCAGTCACCTGTAGTCAGACATCCTAGAGTGAGAATTTAAGTGCAGCAGTTTCACAGCACCATCTTTTAGGATTTGAAATAGCTCAGCTGGAATTCCATCATTTCAAATCCTAAAAGATGGTGCTGTGAAATTGCTGCACTCAATATTCCAGCAGATTTGGAAAACTCAGCAGTGACCACAAGAATGGAAAAGGTCAGTTTTCATTCCAATCCCAAAGAAAGACAATGCCAAAGTAGGTTCACATTACCGCACAAATGTTCACCCACTAGTAAAGTAATGCTCAAAATTCTCCAAGCCAGGCTTCAACAGTACGTGAACCAAGAACTTCCAGATATTCAAGCTGGATTTAGAAAAGGCAGAGGAACCAGAGATCAAATTGCTAACATCGGTTGAATTGTAGAAAAACAAGAGAGTTCCAGAAGAACATCTACCTCTGCTTTATTGACTATGCCAAAGCCTTTGACTGTGTGGATCACAACAAACTGTGGAAAATTCTTAAAGAGATGGGAACCCCAGACAACCTTACCTGTCTCCTGAGAAATCTGTACGCAGGTCAAGAAGCAACAGTTAGAACCAGATATGGAACAACGGACTGGTTCCAAATTGGGAAAGGAGTACATCAAGGCTGTATATTATCACCCTGCTTGTTTAACATATGCAGAGTACATCATGCAAAATACTGGGCTGGATGAAGCACAAGCTGGAATCAAGACTGCCAGGAGAAATATCAGTAACCTAAGATAAGCAGATGACACCACCCTTACATAGAAAGTGAAGAGGAAGTGAAGAGCCTCTTGATGAAAGTGAAAGAGGAGAGTGAAAACGCTGGCTTAAAACTCAACATTCAAAAAACAAAAATCATGGCATCCGGTCCCATCACTTCATTGTAAACAAATGGAGAAACAATGCAGTGACAGATTTTTTTTTTTTTTTTGGCTCCAAAATCACTGAAGATGGTGACAACAGCCATGAAATTAAAAGACACTTGCTCCTTGGAAGAAAAGGTATGACCAACCTAAACAGCATATTAAAAAGCAGAGATATTATGTTGTCAGAAAAGGTCCTTCTAGTCAAAGCTGGAGGGCTATGAGGGCTTCTCTCATAGCTCAGTTGGTAAAGAATCTGTCTGCAATGCAGGAGACCTGGGTTCAATATCTGGGTCAGGAAGATACCCTGGAGAATAAAATGGCAACCCACTCCAGTATTCTTGCCTGGAGAATTCCATGGACAGAGGAGCCTGGCAGGCTACAGTCCATGGGGTCGCAAGAGTCAGACATGACTGAGTGACTAAGGAGAGAAAGAGAGTCAAAGCTATGGTTTTTCCTGTAGTCATGTGTGGATGTGAGAGGTGGACCATAAAGAAAGCGGAGCACAGAAGAATTGGTGCTTTTGAACTGTGGTGTTGGAGAAGACTCTTGAGAGTCCTTTGGACTGCAAGGAGATCAAATCAGTCAATCCTAAAGGAAATCAGTCTTGAATATTCATTTGAAGGACTGCTCTGAAGCTGAAGCTCTGATACTTTGGCCACCTGATGCAAAGAACTGACTCACTGGAAAAGACCCTGATGCTGGAAGGACTGAAGTCAGGAGGAGAAGGGGACACCAGAGGATGAGATGGTTGGTTGGCATCACCTACATGACTGACATGTGTTTGAGCAAGCTCTGGGAGCTGGTGATGGACAGGGCCGCTTGGCGTGCTGCAGTCCATGGAGTCACAAAGAGTTGGATACAACTTTGTACTAAACTGAACTGAATAGGTCAATAAAAGGCACAGCAGAATAGAATTAAGGTTTTTTGAGATGGCATGTCTTTGGGTTGTGATGGTATGGTAGGTTAGCCAAGAATTTTTATTGTTGATTGAACATCTACTTTTTGATAGGCAATATTCTCATCCTTAATGTAAGGGTAGTAGCATTTAATTATAACAACTTTGAGGTCTGCAATCTTATGGAAACATTACAGATAAGAGGCGTGAGTTCAGAGAAGTTACATAAATTGCCCCAGGTCAGTAAATAGAAATAGAATCTGAGTTCAGATCCCATCTCAGTCCTCTTTCTCTCCACTAAGCTAGTATACCCAAACTTAAGGATGGCGGTTCATATACTTATTGACCTCATTACTATTATTCTCCCATATCACATAAGAGAATCAGTAACTAAATGCATTCACATTAAGTGATTGCTATGCTTTGAGTAAAAAGAGGGGGCAACAGAAAGCAAAACTGTGCAAATATAACTATTAACAGAGAGAAAAGAATGGAATCTAATACTCATAATCCCATAACATGGCTAAAACAGAAATCTCACAGGAAGCTGGATCCTCTGTTATTCGTATTCATTGGTCTCACATTATTCTAGATCCTCTGTTATTTTTCTACTCACCTTTACAAAGACGAATTTCCATAAACCAAGGAATTGTGCCTTGACACTGCTGATAAACACTTTCACCCAGTCGGTATCTAGGGACAAAGAGACAAGACATTTTGTCATCTGTGGACCATTAGCCTAAGCAAGAGCTATTGGCTCAATAGCAGGTATTACTTTCAGGACAGGCAACTATAGGAACAAAAACGTAGCCACCATCAGCACAACCCATCCACTGAACAGCATAGTTTCCATTAATGGAAAAATAGAGTGATCAGCCTTCCACAGACCCGTGAAGAAGGTCTTTGAGATAAACTCTTAACACAGAGCTTGCAGTGTACCTAGTGTAATCTGAGATAGTCCTCCCTTACCCTTCATCACAAGAAGAGTTAACATCTGGTCTAATGAATTGGTTCTTGGGTTTTTTAAAGACTTGCTTTCCAACAGGTTCACATTCTGCCACTAAAAAAAAAAAAAAAGGAGAATGAGAAATCAACTGAAGGCCATCTCAAAACCAAAAAATTTTTTAAAAAAATCAAAATTCAAAGCCTGGCACCTTTGCATGTGGGAGCAGTGGGTATCCACACTCCATCTGGGGTACAGCGTATGAATTCTTCCCCCACCAGCACATAGCCAAGGTCACAACTGTATTTTATGGATGTTCCAGGGTCAAAGAGAACCCTGTGTCTGTCTTCCTTTCGCCCATGGAGGATTTTAGGAGGGGCTTGACAATCTGAAAGAAAGGCAGAAATTTTTCTTATGTGAACACCATAGAAAAGCGAGCCAAAGATACTGATCAGTGCTACCGCTGCATTCTGGCGGCGGGTGCACACACAGACATAACCCGGCAGCCCAGTTTTGCTAACTTCAGATCAGTAGTTATCATTTTATGTTTTTTCTGCATTTAGACCGCTGTAGATTGTTTTCCATTCCAACTGAGTGCTCCATTTGCTGTCTCTTCCTGCCTTTAGGAATCTTCTTGTATGCTTTTAATGGGAGATTCTGATCTATCTGTAGGGTGGGATTTTCCTAAAGTCTCTTTTAAGAAATCACTGTTAAGACAAGAAAACATCTTTCCCAGTTTTGTTTTGTTTTTTTTTTCTTTAAAGAAATGGACAACTTAGTGAGCCCCTAATGTTTTTCTGCCAAGGATACTTCCACAAAATGAATGGCAGACAGTGTTTTTAAAGGCTTCTGCATAACTTATATTGACTATATCTGGTGTGGATGAGCTTCCCTGGTGGCTCAGCTGGTAAAGAATCCGCCTGCAATGCAGGAGAGCCTGGTTCGATCCCTGGGTTGGGAAGATCTCCTGGAGAAGGGATGGGCTACCCACTCCAGTATTCTTGGGCTTCTCTGGTGGTTCAGATGGTAAAGAATCTGCCTGCAAGGTGGGAAGATCCCAACCCAGGGATGGGAAAACAATGGAAACAGTGACGGACTTTATTTTCTTGGGCTCCAAAATTGCTGCAGATGGTGACTGCAGTCATGAAATTAAAAGACACTTGCTCCTTGAAAGAAAACCTATGACCAACCTAGACAGCATATTAAAAAGCAGAGACATTACTTTGTCGACAAAGGTCTGTATAGACAATGCTATGGTTTTTCCAGTAGTCACATATGGATGTGAGAATCAGACCATAAAGAAAACTGAGCACCAAAGAATTGAAGATTTTGGACTGTGGTGTTGGATAAGATTCTTGAGAATCCCTTGAACTGCAAGGAGATCCAACCAGTAAATCCTAAAGGAAATCAGTCTTGAATGTTCATTGGAAGGACTGATGCTGAAGTTCCAATACTTCGGCCACCTGATGTGAAGGGCTAAATCATTGGAAAAGACACTGATGCTGGGAAAGATTGAAGGCAGGAGGAGAAGGGGATGACAGAGGATGGGATGGTTAGATGTCATCACCGACTCAAATGGACATGAGTTTCAGCAAGCTCTGGGAGTTGGTGATGGACAGGGAGGCCTGGCATGATGCAGTCCGTGGGGGTCACAAAGAGTCAGACATGACTGAGTAACTGAACTAAACTGATACTTGGTATAACTGAGGGGACTGGAAGCTGGAAAAGATCCTGCTGAAGTCCGTAACACCTTCTCTAATGTTTCTAAAGAAGGAATCAGTGGCATTTATTCCGAACATTGGAATACCCACCCTTTTCACAGACTGGTATTGATGGTTCCCATGTGCCTTGGGCATTACATCGGACTACCTTGCTACCCTTCATGGTAAAGCCAAATACGCAAGCAAATACCACAGTGTCATTGTAGGAATATCGATCTTTCTGCCCAGATGATATTTGGCCTCTTGGGATCTGAGGAGGTGGACACCAAACCTCAGACACAGAAAGTTCACAGCGTGGGGCAGGCCCACTCCAGGCCCCAGTCTTCTGACTGCCAGTGGTACAATGGATAGTCCTCTCCCCAATGAGGATGAAGCTCACTCCTTTCTCTGGGCCCGGGTCACAGGTGTAGCTGACTGTGTGTCCATATGGAAAGATCACTGAAGAGGTGCCTGTATGTCTTCCATTGAGTACAGGAGGAGGTGATGGGCAAAAAATTTCTAGAAAATTAGAGAGCGAGTTGACAAGATTACAGCTGTACTATCAACAAAGAATGTCTCCGGTGTTTCTAGATGCCATTCTCACATCCCGGGTTCAGGGACAATAGTGTTTGAATCTGTAATGAATCTGTCAAAGCAGCTATAGCAAAATAATTCAGAAAGTATGATCTAAAATTTTGTTCCTGAATATATCTACTTTGCTGATCCTTTTATTTCTTTTACCGAGTATATAATCTCCATTATGTGCATGGCCTGGATGGCAATTGTACTTAACTTTCAGAGAAAGAAATGCTCAGGAACCCTATTTTACCTGAGTAAGCAAAGGATAAAGAGATAATACAAGGATGCTTCAGCGAAGAATATATCCCTTAAAATCTAAAGATCTCTTCACAGCCTGTGCAAGTCAATGAAACTATGAGCCATGCTGTGCAGAGCCACCCAAGATGGGTGGTCATGGTGGAGAGTTCTGAAAAAATGTGATCCACTGGAGAAGGAAATGGCAAACTACTTCAGTACTCCTGCCTTGAGAACCCCGTGAACAGTATGAGATCTCTTTTAGAGATCTTTGTTCTATAAGATCCTATATAGTAACACCTGGACAAAAAACTTTCAGTTAAGCTGAGAATGCAGTGTCTTGCTGAACCTCCGGCCAAGGAGCAAGTTACAAACTACAGTTGCCCAACTTACCTTCACACGTTGGCATCCTGGTCCAAAAAGTACTCTGTCCAACAATTACACACTGACTAGAAAGTGGTCCTTGTAACCAATACCTGGAGACAAAGGAGGTCATTCAGAATGATTAGGCAGAACGAAAGCCTCTATTAAAAATCCAAGATAAATTCACTTAATTTGTGGGCACTAACTTCTTTTTATCAACATTATCTCTTACAACCTCAAGCTGTCCATCGGCCCTCATAGTTTCACAGTTCACACCATGTACACATAAGTCAAATGTATGAAATCCCATTGGGCCTCTGGACACTCACCCTTCATTACAGGAAAAGTTCACAGTTGCACCAACCCCAAAACTAGTGGGCCTCTTTATCTGCCCATTGGGAAATAGTCGTGGAGGTTCACACAGTGCCTCTAAGAAAACAAGCCAAAGATGAGCAAAATATGACAAGTAACATAATAGCCCAAATTCTTAACACAGATGATTGCCAATTTAGAGTACCTTTACATATGGGAGCAACATCACTCCAGTCTCCCAAAGACAAACAGTGAATGGTGTTTTTTCCAAAAATTAAATAACCAGGTTCACAACTGTAGGTCACAGTCAATCCTGGGGCAAAGGAGGCAACACTCTCTCCTGTGTGATGCCCATTGGCAATTGTGGGAGGTGATGGACACTCCACGGGGATATCTTTACACAGACAGAAAAAAGGTCATCAGATAACAGTTCCTTCACAGTCTGTATTTTGATTTAGTACATACATCCAAATAAATGATACATGATCTATGGCAAACAGTCATTATTGATTTTCAACTCAGTCTTTTAAAGATTAAACAGTTGTGGTTTAATTATATCCATTTTATACCATAAATAGTACATTATCTTTTAGTTACACTTTATGAATTATATTTGCCATGTGAAAACCTTCAATTACCAAAAAATAAAGTCCATTTTTCACTCATACTCCCATTCTACCCTATGCTCCAAAAGTAGCATGCTGTTATTTATAAGATTATCCTGCCAGATATCAGTAATATATTTTTTTATCCTATATGTGATACATATACACACATTTTTTTATACACACATTTTTGCTTTGTGTGATGCTCAATACATATTATTCAATGCCTTGCTTTATTTGTTTAATAATCTATATCTTTCCATGTCAATACATAGAGGCCTATCTAAGTCTTTATAAAGACTTAATTGTTTTCCAGGCTTCCCTGATGGCTCAGATGGTAAATAGTCTGCCTGCAATGCAGGAGACTTGGGTTCCATCCCTAGGTCAGGAAGATCCCATGGAGAAGGGAATGGCAACCCACTCCAGTGTTCTTGCCTGGAGAATTCCAGGGACAGAAGAGCCTGGCAGACTCCAACCTGTGGGTCTCAAAGAGTCAGACATGATTGAGTGACTATCAAACACACACACAACTGTTTTCCATGGTCACCTCATTTGTGACTATCTTCAGAATGCCTCCAAGATTTTATATTTTATAGATAGAATCATATTTTGATTACTTTATTTTGATAGTACAATTTTTGTCAAATATTGCCAGTTCCCATAATTACATAACTGAAATTCAGATTTAGAGTTCAAGCAACATAAGTCAAACAAAATAAAAGTGAAGGAAGAGCTTACAGTAGTTCCTATTCTCAAAGTTGCTGTTGTTCAGTCACGAAGTCATGTCCAACTCTTTGCAGCCCAATGGACTGCAGGATACCAGACTTCCCTGTCCTTCACTGTCTCCTGGAGTTTGCTCAAACTCATGTCCATTTTCAAAGTTACTTGATTTGAAATGTTATGGCTTAGGAGATGAGTTTGGAAGATAGTGTGGGTCACTCAGAAAGTATTTATAGAGGTCAAAGGGAATGGCAGATCATTTCTGCCATACTACATTAACAGCTCTTATAGATAAATTTTAAATCCATTTGGTGTGGTTTTGTTCTAAGATCCCACATTTCCTTTCATTTGACAATATCCTAGATAGACAGTTTAAACTATCCACTTCCCACAGTCCAAACTAACTCTGGCCTCCATCGCTGTGAGACATTCCTTTCGATTATTAGGTGTGTTCAGTTAGATTTTCCCATTATATTTTAAAATTCTTTGCTCTATTGATGAATGAACATTTATATCCCTCTACAACTAAGAAAAAACAGGAAACTATAATTTTCACCCTTTCCCTTGCTTCCTCCCTCCACCCTTACCATTTACACATTCACACTGTTCTTCCTTCAGAATGATACCAAACTTAACATGCACAGAAATGCAAGGTTCCAAGCTCCTGATTCAATTTTATTTTCATTCTACTCACCACTCTCACAGATTGGTAATGGTGTCGGACCCCATGTTCTATTTGCTTGGCACCAAACAGTTTTATTTCCTTTCATGGTGAAATTGGCATAACAGGAAAATGTCACAGAATGACCATGTCTAAAGGGTGGTCTAGATGTTTTAATTCGGTATCCCCCTGGTACTATGGGTTCAGAGCAAACAGAATCTCTATTGTAATATTCACAGATAGGAGGAGCTTTATCCCAAATTCCATTCACATTGTCTTTACTTATACAAAAAAGACGTCTTTCTCCAATGAGGCGGAAGGCACTGGGACATGAGTAGGTCACCACAGCATTAAGGGCTACAGGACCAGAATGAGAACTACTGCGTCCATTTTTGATAGAAGGAGGGGGGTCACAAAAAATCCCTGAAAAGTAGGAAAGAAAATATGTGGTCACACTGATCATGAAAATAAGATTCAAATTTAGATAAAAGATACAAATATATCTCATGTCACTGTTTCAGAAATAGATTAGAAATTTGTATAATTTACTTCTTATTCATACTCATTCTGACAGCTCAGTAAGACTGGTCCCTAAGTTGCTAAATTCTTACCTTTCTCTTGATCTTTAGCAAAAAAAGCAATTAGGACCAAACAATAACAATGAAACAGAATTTATTGAATAGTTCTGTGTCTAATCAACTTTAATAATGAAACAAAAGGTAAATAGTACATGAAAATAATGTTAATGACATACTAATCACAAGTGTATAATTTGGGCTCAATAGGCCTGGTTTCAAATCCCCATGATCATTCAATAGCTGCGTGACCTTAGGCAAGTCTCGCCCTCTTTAAGCCTCAGTTTCCTAATCCAGTAAGATAAAAGTAGCTGAAAAGGGCAAGTACAATACCTGGAGCATGCTAATTATGCAACACCTATTTCAAACACAACTGGGGCTATAAGTATAGAGACCACATTCTGTCCTGTTACAAAAGATCCTGCATCCTCACAGCAAGTCAATTGTCTTCTTTTAATGCTTGTCTCCTTTGAAGAAGCCGCAGGAAATGGTTTCAAATAATATCTTTTATTTACTTGTCCTAATGGGCATGAAGAATATTAATTGTTTATAGCTGTGTTAGTATATGTACACTTTTCCTGAGTGAGTCTCAGAATAAAGGAAAAACTGCCAACCTCTGAAACTTGTGGTTGATCTCCACTTAGCTCCAAGACTTGCTCATCAGATGAGGAAGTGGCATAACCATGTCAGTGCATCAGTGCTATTCATTTTCAGTAGGAGTAACTTTTGAGAGCCTTTATCCTTCTACACATAGAATACTCAACACCATTTGTAGTCAACTGAATAAATTTAGTTTTGGCCTGCATTCTAGAACATACAGAAGAGTGGCATATATATGTTCAAAGCATATATGTTGATAAGATTTTATAACTGATAAATGCATGAGAACACACCAGAAATCAAGAGGCACGATCCACACTTGATTATTTTTGCTTTCTACTCACGTTCACAGACAGGAAACTTATTACTCCAGAATACTCTCATTCCTTCTGAGACACACTGACTAGAAGACTGGCCATTTAACCGGAACCTTAAACAATAAGGGGCAGCAAGTTATCACCAGAAGAAACCAACTCTCCATTACATGGAACTAAATACTTCTTTAAAGAGTGTGGTATTAATGGGCTCTATTTTCATAGAATTTTCCTTAAGGAAAAAGTCCAAGATTGCGAATCAGCTAAGCTACATGGAGACTTCAGACCAGCTCAAAACACAGAGTAAACAGTCCTGATGGTCTGTTCTTTTCTTGAGTTCTTGCTTTAATGTTCAGCATCCAAATGTTAAGATTTTCTTGACCATTAGAAGGAAACAACCTTAGTGCCTAATGAAGAAAACATCAAAGACTTTGTTTTCTAAGCTCACTTCAAAGAGCCCCTCTTACTGAACCCTCAACATCTATTCAGTCTCCATAAAAGAAACCTTAATTTCTGAGCCTAATCTTTGCTTTTGCAAATGATGAAAGGACAATTCCCAACTCTGGCTGACCATGCACACATTTGGAGAAAATAAATGGGATTCTCTTAATAACAGAATTCTTGATGATAAAAGGTAAAGAAAAGGAGAGAGAAAATCAGAGACAAAAAAAAAAAAAATGTAACTGTCTTTAAAGATCACACTTTGCCATGACTAGCTATGGATCACTTTGCACTCACCCTTTATCACAAACAAATGAAACCTCTGCCCCAAGCTGGAAATTAGGAGGAGCTACCACACGGCCATTGAGAAGTTGGTTTGGAATGTCATCACATGATTTCACTAGGGAAAAGAAACAAGGCTGGCACATGAAGAGTCAGGAAACAGATGAGTTTCCTTGAGATGAAATAGACCTTTATGCACCTTCACATTTGGGTACTAGATGGCTCCACGTTCCCAAGGATGTACACCGTATAGGGTTAGTTCCAATGAGAGTGTAGCCAGGATCACAGCTGTAGAACACTTCCTGCCCAACTGCAAAGAATTCCTCATCCAATTGGTCATAGTTACCATGGAGGGTATGTGGAGGTGGTAGACACCCTGAGAAGAGAACAGGACCAGAGGCCTGTTATTTCTAAAATAAGAACTTTCTTCTCTACAACCTAAGTCAATTTAGGGTTGGCAGGAGTTGGATGAAGGTGGTCATGTCAGCCCTCCTAAGTGTAAGGCAGACACTCTTTTGGGTGAGACAGAGTGGGGCTACCATATGCTACATATTTTAGACACGATGAACTTTGCATCTATCTCCTCGGAATCTTGATCTATGCCAGGAAATATGACCCCTCTTCATCATGTTCCTGTTTTACCTAAATGGATAGATATCCTCTCACTAATACTGTAGCCAAAGGAACCAAACTATTATAATGCCTTTTTTTTTTTTTTTTTTTACCACCGAAATCTCCTCTTTCTTCCTGGTCCCCACACCACTGATGAAGTGTCTAAGTCTTGGGGAAGGAACTCCCAATGGTGCCAGGTTTTTACTAAGTCAGGCATTTCTCAATAAAAGTAGGGGAAAGAGGGGGAATGGGGGAAGTGACTCAATCTTAATTCTAACCTTATTCCATAAAGGCTACATTTTTCAATAGAAGAATGTATAAAACCTACAGTAATTTGAATCAAATTCTGATCAGTCAAGTTTCCCCACTGGCCTGGCTAATGGGATTAAGAGTTTATTTTATCCTCACTTAAATAAAATCTAACCATATACAATTTTAATCATACAAAAATCTTTGATCATTGGCTCTGGTACTATCTGCTTTTTTTTGAGTGTCTTCTGATTTCCCCTAAATTAATGTATATCTAGCTATGTCCCAGAATATAGTAAACTTCTCATCTCTTCAACATTTAGGTACTACTTTCAAAGTTTACTTTTAAATTCTTTTTTTTCCCCATTTACCACATCACCCTATTTAACCCCCCAAATTGTATGTAATTATTTTATATTGTTAGGTCAATCATGTTTCCATTATAATTATAATTACCTTTTAATTTGTCTAGCTATTGATTGTGAAAACTGATAAACATCTTTTACTATTGTGATTATGCAACTATTATTCACTTAATACCACTGTATCATGATTGATCAACAGAAAATAACAGAATTCTATATCACTAAAACTGCTATTTAATAGAAAAACTTGAATTTACTTTTCAAAATCCAGATACATAGCAGAATTATTTTGGATTTTTTTTAAATAAAAATGTCCATGTATTGCTACTTTTCTCTCCAGAGCTCCAGGTGTGTTTCTAATGAGCAGATATGTTTAAAAACAACTGGACTATATGATGATCTCTTACTTTTATCTAGTTTGTTGCACCTTTTCTATTTCATATTCAGTACTCCCATTTCACTTAGTTTATGTTTTCCAATTTCTCCATCTCTTTTTTGTTGTTATTGCTGCTTTTCTTTCTCAAGCCTTTATCAAGCATAGTAGAAAAGATTTTGTAGATCTATATGTATGTAGTATTATAATAAATATATTTTAGAAAATTTATGAATCTTTGCCTAGCTACTTTTAAATTCTTTAACCAGGATATCCAGCAACATACACTGTCTTTACCATCCTTGTCTCATAGGTATCCTACATCTATCTCTCCCAAAATCTCATTTTATTTCTACATCCCCAAAGTTGCAGCCCAACTCACCCTTGAAGCACTTTGGCAGAGGAGGATTCCATTTGCTGTTTGGTTGGCACCGTACTGTGTTGCTGCCTTTCATGGTAAAGCCAGGCTTACACTTAAACATCACAGAATCATTTAAGGAAAATGAATGCCTAAATCCAGATTCCATAATTCCATTTTCAACTTCTGGAATTGGGCATTTGACTACAGGAATACACTGAGGGGCAGGACTGTTCCAGATGCCAACTTGATTATCTTTGCTGGTGCAATATATTGACTTTTCACCCAAGAGGTCAAACAGCTTTTTCCCATTCTGTCCAACATGGCACTGATAAGTAACCACCATTCCATAGTAAAAATAGTCTCTATTGCTGCTGTAAAAGTCTCCATTTAAGATGGCTGGGGGTGGCTCACAAGGAATAGCTTTGGCGGCGTGGTAGGTAGGAAAAGAGAGAAGACATTTAAATGTTATATCTTCTGCAACAAACACATGAAAAGATGCTCAACATCACTCATTATCAGAGAAATGCAAATCAAAACCACAATGAGGTACCATTACACGCCAGTCAGGATGACTGCTGTCAAACAGTCTACAAACAATAAGTGCTGGAGAGGGTGTGGAGAAAAGGGAACCCCCTTACACTGTTGGTGGGAATGCAAACTAGTACAGCCGCTATGGAGAACAGTGTGGAGATTCCTTAAAAATCTGGAAATAGAACTGCCATATGACCGAGAAATCCTATTGCTGGGCATACACACCGAGGAAACCAGAATTGAAAGAGACACGTGCACCCCAATGTTCATCGCAGCACTGTTTATAATAGCCAGGACATGGAAGCAACCTAGATGTCCACCAGCAGATGAGTGGATAAGAAAGCTGTGGTACATATACACCATGGAATATTACTCAGCCATTAAAAAGAATACATTTGAATCAGTTCTAATGAGGTGGATGAAACTGGAGCCTATTATACAGAGTGAAGTAAATCAGAAAGAAAAACACCAATACAGTATACTAACACATATATATGGAATTTAGAAAGATGGTAACGATGACCCTATATGCGAGACAGCAAAAGAGACACAGATGTATACAATAGTCTTTTGGACTCTACGGGAGAAGGCGAGGGTGGGATGATTTGAGAGAACAGCATTGAAACATGTATATTATCATATGTGAAACAGATTGCCAGTCCAGGTTCGATGCATGAGACAGGGTGCTCAGGGCTGGTGCACTGGGATGACCCTGAGGGATGGGATAGGGAGGGAAGTGGGAGGGGGGTTCAGGATGGGGAACACATGTACACCCATGGCTGATTCATGTCAATGTATGGCAAAAACCACCACAATATTGTAAAGTAATTAGCCTCCAATTAAAATAAAAAGAAAAAAAATCTTCTGGGAATTTTGTCGTAACTCTTGCAAACCAAACTTCCACTTCACCTACAATTAACCCATATTGCTGAAATTCTGTAAGCTCATCTCAAAGATGGTTCTAAATGAAAAGTAGCAAGGTAGGAAGATACATGGAACTGGCCTAATAAAACCCCCTAAATTTGACCTAATCACCAGTTCTCACCCCCAGAATACAGATAAACTCTTACAAAAGGTACTTGGAGTGCCATACACTCTGCATGGATTTAAGCTGGCAGTGTGGAGTCTTGTGGCATATTTTAGACTTGAGCACTTATTCACTGTGAACTAACTTACCACCAAGGTACAGTAGCAAAAGAAAGGGTAGTGGGGTCAGGGGCATGGAAGAAGATAAATCACAGATTTATGTCCAGATCTGCTCAGAACAAGTGTAACTTTCCTGGGTACTTATTTTGATGTGTAGACGCCCACTTTCCCTCTAGAGGGGGACAAGAGGGAAAATTCTACTCACATTCACAAAGGGGTAGGTCCGTATCCCAGGTTACAGTATTGTCTAAGAAAACACATGTAGCAGATGAGCCACCAATGAGTCGATATCTAAAGATAAAGAGATGAGTGATCATCTCCCAGCTGGACATTTTAGAAAAGCTTAGATCTTTTCCCACTGAAAGAATGGTAAAGAATAGAATATCATGGTGAAAGTAATGGTGAAAGACTATGGACACATACATAAGATTCAACAATCTAAACACAAGTGAAATTTGACCTCCTGGTCACTAACACTGAAGATTTAAAATTGGAAGAGAAGTAGCGCAAATTTTTTCTCTTCTAGGGATCCTCTCTAGTGGGTCATCCTAAACAGTTCTCTCTGGAGCATATCAGAGAGGTGATTCTTTTATTTATCTATTTTTAAGGGTGGGTGGCAATTACTCATATCTTTTTTTTTGGAAGACAAATGATTTCCATTGAAACTACTGTTCTAATATCCATGTACTCTGGAGATGTCTCCTGCCAACTCACCCATTGTCACATGAAAATGTAATTGTTGCCCCAAACACGATACCCTGAGGTGTGTGGACAGAGCCATGGAGGAGTTCTCTAGGAACCGAACATGGTTTACCTACAAGCGAGAACAAAACAGAAAAAAATTTGGGATTGGGATTTTCGGGATTTTTTTCTGCTTTTATTAAATTCCAATCTGACTGGACTTGCTGAGTAGCCTACTCATGCTTATGCAAAGAAATTTTGGACATTTAGAAAACTTCTATCTTTCAACTCCATAACACTATTTGTTTAAAACATGTAGTCTATATTTCTAAGCATGGATGAAAATATTATTTGTGGTCAACCATAATTTATAGTCTCTACTTCCCCCTTTTATACTCTGTCAGTTGATGGCAACATCTACCAAGTGTTGTAGCTTAAAAAAAAAAAAAAAGTTATCATTTCCTTTCTGTAACTCATTATTTACTACCTGTCCTTAATTCAATTGATCATCAAGTTTTCATGACTAGATTACAGAAATCTCTCCCCAAACCAATTATTTTGCTACTGCTAAAATCTCTCATTAGATCACTGAGTAATAAAATTTACCTCTCTAACGCTGGTTGCCACTGGTCCAGTACATGTTTTACGCCACTGTACACATTATCATTCAGAATCACAAATGCAGTCATGCCACTCCCCACATTCAAAAACTTACAGTCACTTACCAATGTTCATTGGAAAAGAATGTATGGCCCACCACAGTTAACGTCCAGTCCTCACCATCTACTATTTCTCACCATGAACCTTATGTTCCAACCATAATTTTTTTTCTATTTTCTATTTTCCAAAGACATCATGTTCTTCCATATCTTTATATGTTGACATATGCTGTTTTTTCTGTCTGTAATACCCAGATTTCCCTGATCTCCTAGATAGCACTTATTATTTACTTCTCTGTGATGTCATATAATTTTATCTCTATAGATATAAGAAATTATACCATAGTCCAGTGTTAGCTTAAAAGCCAGTCTCTACAAATAATATAGGCATTCCGCAAAGACAGAGACTAGCAGATTAATTTATATATCTCTCCCCAACTCCACCATCTAGCTTAATGCTTTATACCTAGTGATTATTCAAATACATTTCTTGAATTGAATTGGGTAAGATTGAGGTGAAACTAATATTAGTTTATACTTATATATATATATATATAAGTATATACTAATATATTAACTTGTAAGATCACTGTAACATAGTACACAGACCATAGAACAAAGTCATGGAGATTATAGGATAAACAGAGTTGGCCAGCTGTGATGATTTAACTCCAATACCCAATATCTAATACCCTTAGGAGTAAAAGAAAACATGAAGAACCTAGGAACCCATTCATTTGAGATTACTGACTAATTTTCTTATCTTTTATCTTGAAAATTACAGGTTAGCCCATAGAGACATGCTATAGACTCAAAGATTCTTCTATTACAGATTACTCACGTTTACAGACTTGCTGAGCATTTGACCACTTGGAGGTCTTTAGGCAGGTGACAATGAATGACTTCTTGAAATACCCAGGAAGGCATTCATATTCCCAAGTTTCGCCAACAGCAAACTCAGACTGATCACTCTGAATTTTAGGTTTAGCAAAAGGATACCTTGGCAGGGATTTACACTGACCTAGAGACAAAGATCACAGGAATATCAAAACTAAGAGAGGCTAAAATCTCTACTGTGCTTCTGTGTGGTCACCAGTTACAATGACAATTTTGATCTTTAGAAATTAAATCTAATATGTAGATTTTGGGGGGGGGGGCAAAGAAAATGTGGAGAAGGCAATGGCACCCCACTCCAGTAATCTTGCCTGGAAAATCCCATGGACGGAGGAGCCTGGTAGGCTGCAGTCCATGGGGTTGCGAAGAGCCGGCCATGACTGAGTGACTTCACTTTCACTTTTCACTTTTATGCATTGGAGAAGGAAACGGCAACCCACTCCAGTGTTCTTGCCTGGAGAATCCCAGGGATGGGGTTGCACAGAGTCGGACACGACTGATGTGACTTAGCAGTAGCAAAGAAAATGTATCTTACAGGATGAATGCATATGCAGAGAAACAAGCTCAGGAGTTCAAAGACTTTTTACGACAGACTTCAGAAGAAGAGCTGAAGAAAATGATATTTTAATAAAATTCCATAAAGACCCTGGAGTTCCACCTTTATAAAATCTCATAAATAAAAACTAAAATGGTATAAAAACTTTTCTGCAACATCACAGGAAACAAGTATATCAAGTATATCAGATCTTGTAAGCTCATCTTATGCAAAAACCTCCAAAATTATTTTTATGAATTAACATTCCTATTTTAATCTTTAAACCTTTAGGTCCTAGCAAGGAGAAAATAGGATTTTTTTTTTATTCTTCATTATTTTTTCCATTAACCTAATGGAGTAATATGCCCCCTAAAGCATTTAGTAAATACTTTCTGATGGGTACCAGATAAAAGGAGGTAGTTGTTTCAAGACATGTCCCTGTGACTTAAAGTAATTGTGATAATGATGATGAAGAAGAAACAAATCTTATTCTAGGAGATGAGAAAAAAAAAAAAACTGTAATGCCCTGATGCTTAAGAATGTACCTTGAAAATAATTTTTCTAGATATGAAAGACAGTTCAAGTTTCAACTCCAGAATGATGGTATATTTGAATATCCAACCTATAAATCTCCTTTTTCAAACAAATCTGAAATAGTTACAGGTGCAAGTCAAAGAACAAACATGGACTGACTGACACAGAGGGAAACACAGTACTCCCAAGGTTGTAGCTGGATCCAGCCTTTTTGTAGCCAACACTTCTATTGGTGGAGTCACATAGACAGGAGTCTCTGGTGGAGGCATGGGCCAAGCAACAGCGAGGGAACACAGCCCTGCCCATGCACAGATAATTGGATTAAAGATTTACTGAGCATGGCCCCACCCATCTGAACAAGACCCAGTTTCCCACACAGTCAGTCTCCCCCATCAGGAAGCTTCCATAAGCCTCTCATCCTTATCCCTCAGAGGGCAGAGAGAATGAAAACCACAGTCACAGAAAACTAACCCAGCTGTCCACATGGACCACAGCCTTGTCCAACTCAAGGAAACTATGAGCCAGGCCGTGTAGGGCATGGGGAGAGTTCTTACAAGACGTGGTCCACTGGAAAAGGGAATGGCAAACCACGTCAGTATTCTTGCCTTGAGAACTCCATAAAGAGCATGAAAAGGCAAAAAGATAAGACACTGAAAGCTGAAATCCCTAAGTCAGTAGGTGCCCAATATGCTACTGGAGAAGAGTGGGGAAATAAATCCAAAAGAAATGAAGAGACTGTGTCAAAGCAAAAGGCCCACCTAGTTGGGGACATGCCTGGTGACAGAAGTAAAGTCTGATGCTGTGAAGAACGATATTGCACAGGAACCTGGAATCTTAGGTCCATGAATTAAGGAAAATTGAAAGTGATCAAACAGGAGATGGCAAGAGTGAACATTGACATTTTAGAAATCAGTGAACTAAAGTGGCCTGGAATGGGAGAATTTTATTCAGATGACCATTATATTTACTACTGTGGGCAAGAATCCCTTAGAAGACATGGAGTCACCCTCACAGTCAACAAAACACTCTGAAATGCAGTACTTGGGTGCAATCTCAAAAATGACAGAATGGTCTCTGTTCATTTCCAAGGCAAACCATTCAATACCACAGTAATTCAAGTAATCCCCAACTACTAATGCCGAAGAAGCTGAAGTTAAATGGTTCTATGGTAACCTATAAGACCTTCCAGAACTAACACCAAAAAAAAAGATGCCCTTTTCATCATAGGGGACTGAAATGCAAAAGTAGGAAGTCAAGAGATACTTGGAGTAACAGGCAAATTTGGCCTTGGAGTACAAAGTGAAAGGGCAAAGGCTAACAGAGTTTTGCCAAGAGAATGCATTGGTCATAGCAAACACCTTCTTCCAACAACACAAGAAATGATACTACACATGGACATCACCAGATGGTCAATACTGAAATCACATTATACTCTTTGCAGCTGAAGATGGGGAAGTTCTATACCCTCAGCAAAAAAAAAAAAACAGGGAACTGATTGTGACTCAGATCATGAATTCCTTATTACAAAATTCAGACTTAAATTGAAGAAAGTAGGGAAAACGACTAGACCATTCAGGTATGACCTAAATCAAATCCCTTATGATTATACAGTGGAAGTGACAAATATACTCAAAGGATTAGATGTGATAGAATCCCTGAAGAACTATGGACAGAGATTCGTGACGTTGTACAGGAGGCAGTGATAGAGACCATCCCCAAGAGAAAGAAATGCAAAAAGGCAAAATGGTTGCCTGAGGAGGCCTTACAAATAGCTGAGAAAAGAAAAAAAAAGTGAAAAGCAAGGGAGAAAAGGAAAGATGTACTCATTTGTATGCAGAGTTTCAAAGAATACCAAGGAGAGACAAGAAAGCCTTCCAAAGTGATCGATGCAAAGAAATAAAGGAAAACAACAGAATGGGAAGACTAGATATTGCTTCAAGAAAATGAGAGATACCAAGAGAAAATTTCATGCAAAGATGGGCAAAATAAAGGACAGAAATTGTATAGACCTAACAGAAGCAGAAGATATGAAGAAGAGGTGGCAAGAATACACAGTAGAACTACACAAAAAAGATCTTAGTGACCCAGATAACCACAATGGTGTGATCACTCACCTAGAGACAGACATCCTGGATTCAGAAGTCAAGTGGGCCTTAGAAAGCATCACTACAAACAAAGCTAGTGGAAGTGATGGAATTCCAGTTGAGCTATTTCAAATCCTGAAAGACGATGCTGTGAAAGTGCTGCACTCAGTATGCCCGCAAATTTGGAAAACTCAGCAGTGGCCACAGGACTGGGAAAGGTCAGTTTTCACTCCAATTCCAAAAAAAGGCAATGCCAAAGTAGGTTCACGCTACCACACAGTTGCATTCATCTCACACCCTAGCAAAGTAATGCTCAAAATTCTCCAAGCCAGGCTTCAACAGTACCTGAACCAAGAACTTCCAGATATTCAAGCTGGATTTAGAAGGAAGGGAACAAGAGACCAAATTGCCAACATCTGTTGGATCAAAGAAAAAGCAAGAGAGTTCCAGAAAAACATCTACTTTGCTTTATTGACTGTCAAAACATTTGACTGTGTGGATCACAATAAACTGTGGAAAATTCTTAAAGAAATGGGAATCCCAGACCACTTTACCTGTCTCTTGAGAAATCTGGATGCAGGTCAAGAAGCAGCAGTTAGAACAGGACATAGAAAAACCAACTGGTTCCAAAATGGGAAAGGAGTATGTCAATGCTGTATAAAGTTACCCTGCCTATTTAACTTATATGCAGAGTTCATCATGCAAAATGCTGGGCTGGATGAAGCACAAGCTGGAATCAAGATTGCTGGGAGAAATATCAATAACCTCAGGTATGCAGATGACACCACCTTTATGGCAGAAAGTGAAGAGGAAGTGAAGAGCCTCTTGATGAAAGTGAAAGAGGAGAGTGAAAAAGTTGGCTTAAAGCTCAACATTCAAAAAATGAAGATCATGGTATCTGGTCCCATCACTTCATGGCAAATAGATGGGTAAACAGTGGAAACAGTGAGAGACTTTATTTCCTTGGGCTCCAAAATCACTGCTGATGATGACTGCAGCCATGAAATTAAAAGACACTTGCTCCTTGGAAGAAAAACTCTGACTAACCTAGATAGCATATTAAAAAGCAGAGACATTACTTTGCTGACAAAGTTCTGTATAGTCAAAGCTATGGTTTTTCCAGTAGTTATGTGTGGATGTGAGAGTTGGACTATAAAGAAAGCTGAGTGCTGAAGAATTGATGCTTTTGAACTGTGATATTGGAGAAGACACTTGAGAATCCCTTGTACTGCAAGGAGATCCAACCAGTCCATCCTAAAGGAAATCAGTCCTGAATATTCATCGGAAGGACTGATGCTGAAGCTGAAGCTCCAATACTTTGGCCACCTGATAGGAAGAACCAACTCTTTGGAAAAGACCCTGGGGCTGAGGAAGATTGAAGACAGGAGGAGAAGAGGATAACAGAGGATGAGATGGTTGCATGGCATCACCAACTCAGTGGACATAAGTTTGAGCAAGCCCTGGAAGTTGGTGATGGACAGGGCAGTTTGGCAAGCTGCAGTCCATGGGGTCACAAAGAGTCAGACATGACTGAGTGACTGAACTGGTCGACAGAATCTAAGAATAGCCTTTACTGCTGGGACCCATGTCACACTGTAGGTCTCTTGTTTCTTTTCTCAACTCCTCTGTTTTCCTCCATTAACACCTACAAATGTCTTCAAGCACATACTTTTGCAAAACAGCAAGACTCTATGGGGAAAGTCAGGGTTTGACCTCAATGAAGACCAACTTCACAACCCTGTCATTATTTGTATCAATTCACCCTAATCAAATGACTTAACCTATACGTATCCAGTGTGAATAAAAACAACCCTAAATAATTCCACAAGCTGAAAACCTATTTGAATTTACAAGATTTATTTAGTAGTGATGACATGGACTAAGATGCAACAAAGATCTTGGAGAAGCAAAATGTAGATGTTACTTTATAACATGACATTTGGGGGTGAAATTAAGTAAGAATCATACTTTCTGGATGAGAAATATTAGGAAATTCTTATCTTCAAAGAGACTTGGGAACTTTCTCTCTTTTGGGGGACGCCAACTCTTATTAGTAGGGCTTCCCCTGTGGCTCAGATCGTAAAGAATCTGCCTGCAATGCAGGAGACCTAGGGTCAATCCCTGGGTTGGGAAGATCCCCTGGAGAAAGGAATGGCAGCCCACTCCAGTATTCTTGCCTGAAAAATTCCATGGACAGAGGGGCCTGGTGTGCTACAGTCTATGGGGTTGCAAAGAGTCAGACTTGACTGAGCAAATAACACTTTCACTTTTCAGCTCTTATTTGTAATGAAATTATCAAAATCCCAGGTCAAAGGAGAGAAATTCCAAAATCATGTTTTCCACACAAGAAAAGGGAATGTTATCTATAAACCATTAAGTAACATTTTCTTAAGTTGGATCCTCTTCACATCTTTTTAAAATCAGGACTAAACATCAATATAAATAATGACAGGATCTAAAATAGAAGATAGTGACAAAATATTGACATATGCATCACATAAACCATGTTAAAACTAAGTATGCAAAGAGTTTCTAAAGAACAAAAATGTATTTAATTTTTTTTGTGTGTTTAAGGAGATTTACCTGAACTGGTTTAGAAGTCCATTTGAAATGAATAGAGAACAAATATATAGGATAGTAAAAATAAACCTGAAATTTAAGACAGATAGCAGGTAGGAGGAGAAAATATTATAGATAATGAGAATTATTATGATCAAATATCAAAACACTGGGTTTTCTTACTATTTGATAATTTTTGAATGACCAGTGTGCATATTAACCAAGCTACTGTCTTAAGTACAGAATATGCATCAGTGAACACTAGACACAAGGTTTTCACCTTCATAGAATTTATATAAAAATAGAGGGAGATAGACTATAAATAAACAGATGATATGTAAAGGAAATAAACAGAGTTATGTATGAAAATGTAATGGACTGGGAAAAGGAGGAGACCGGATGGCATACAACTTCAGTTATGATGATTAAGGAAGACCTATGAAGAGCAGACATTTGAGTTATGACTGAAGGATAAGAAGGTGTCAGCAAGGTAAAGTGCTGGGTAAAAGCACTTTAGGCAGAAGCCTAAGATCAGGGGTGGATTTGCTATGCCTTAGAGATAGACTAGGGCTTCCCTGGTGACTCAGATGGTAAAGAATCTGCCTGCAATGTGGGAGATCCGAGGGTTGATAAGATCCCAGTGTTCTTGCCTAGAGAATTCTGATGGACAGAGGAGCCTGGTGGGCTACAGTCCATGGGGTCACAAAGACAAAAGGCACGTGTGGCTGGAATTTGGTGATCAGAGTGGAACGGGATAAAGCTAGAAAGCCCAGCAGAAAGAAGTGCACAGGGCTTCTTAGTCTACAGTAGGATGTCACTAAGTTTTTTTGGGTGGATGTCATTGGAGAGTTCAAACAAGAGAATCATGTGATCTGGTTTAACTTTTAAAAAGAATAGTCTGGTAACTGGATGGAGAATGGACTGGACTTTTACTTTCAGAAGTAGGGAGTCCAGTCTGGAGGCTATTAAAGTAAATTAGACCAAATAAAACAAAGCTTGGATACAAGGAGACAGTGAGAAACAGATAAACTAGGAATATATTATAGAAATAAAATTGGTAGGACTCTACTGTACTAGATGTGGGGCTAAGGGAATGGGAGTATTCAGTAATGGCTCCAGGCTTTTTTAAACAAAATTTATTTATTTATTCATTTATTTGACTACATTGGGACTTATTTGATGCATGTGGGATCTAGTTCCCTGACCAGGGAACAAACGAAAGCCTTCTGCATTGGGAACACAGAGTTTTAACTACTGGACCACCAGGAAAAACCTAATAAATGGCTTTTAAGCTTTTGATTTGAGCTACTTGGTTGATGGTAATACAATGTATTGAGATTGGAATGGACCTGTGTGTGTGTGTGTGTGTGTGTGCGTGCATGTGTGTGTTGTGGGGAATGTACAGAATTGGTTCCACTTTAGAGTTGGTGTATTTAACATACTCAGTGGACATTAAGATGCAAATGCAATTGTAGGCACAAATTTGCCTCTCAGGAGAGAACTCAGGGCTACAGATAATACATATGAGTCATCAACATACAAACAGTATTTAAAGTCATGAGACTGGATAGTTCTCTTAGGAAGAAAGTATGGAGGAAAACAGAAGAGGCCCAGGACTGAACCCTAAGACCCTCTAAAAATATTAGAGATAGGGCAAAAGAGACTAAAGGTAACCAGAGAAAATAGGTAAAAATAGGAAAAAATAGGTTAAAGTGTCTTGCTTTGGAAGATGATAATGAAAACTGTTTCAGGAGGCAGAAATCAGTCAGCTTTTGCTGAAAGACTGAGAAAGGTAAAGATAGAAAAATTACCATTGGATTTGTTAGCAGAAGGTCAGCACTGACCCTGATGAGAAGAGCTTCAGGATAATAGTGTGAAAAGAAGCCTATCTGGAGAGGATTAATGAGAACGATAAATGTGAGAAAGAAGTCAATGAGAATTTTTGCTGAGAAAGATGAGAAAAAGGACAAAAAAGTGGAATGCCACTGGGTCATGAGAAGCCTCTTCCTGCAACCAAAGAAAGGATGCCCTGGGGCATATTTAACTGCTGGTGGGGATCACCCATGGGAGAGATACAAATGGATGATACAAGACAGGGGATATCTGCAGAGGAAAGAGAGGATGGATTGTGATCATGAATATGATGATAGGTGCTCTGTGGAAAAAAGAACATGGTTATGTGATAGAGTGACCTGGGGCAAGAACTACTTCAGGTAAGGGTCAGAGAGTCAGAGAAGAATAACTGTGGGTCTGAGACCTGAATGTTGAGGACACAGGTAAGGGGTGACCTGTAGACAAGTATTTAACAGGGGAACACCTAGTGCAATAGCTAAACAAGCGTGACTCCAATTAAGGAACAGAAAGAAGGTCAGCGTGGTTGGAACAGACGTGGTGAGTGAGGAATACAGAGAATTTCAGAGAGAGGCAGAGGCTTGGCATTGAGTTTAAGGAGCACAGATTTTGTCTCAATGTGGTGGGAAACCCTTGGCAGGTTTTAAGCAGAGGAGAGAAAAGGATCTGATTTCAGACAGAGGTAAATGATTGGAAAATGGGGGAATTTCTCTTAATGATTTTGTTTCCTTAGTGTTGGATGAGGTGAGGCTGTCAGTCAAGGTAAGAGTGAAATTTAAGAGTGTAGGAAATTTGAATTGGTTTATGCAAATAGACAAAAGGAGAAAAAACAAAACCACTCTGAGAAGGAAATTTGGTCTTTAAAACGCTTCAGAATTTTCCAGAATGCTTGTTAAATCTTGAATTCCTAGACCAACTCCCAAACATTTCTCTGGAAGGTAATATAGAACCCAGAAGACTGTATTATAAAAAGGTACCATAATTCCTCAAAAAATTAACAATAGAACTATCATATGATTCAACAATTGCATTTCTAGTGATATACACAAAGAAAATGAAAACACTAACTTGAAAAGATATCTATGCCCCCATGTTCATAGTGGCATTATTTACACATGTAAGCATAGCCAACACATGGAAATAACCTAGTTGTCCATCAACAGATGAATGAACGAAGAAGTTGTGGATGAATATATACAATGGAATATTATTCAGCCATTAAAAAGCAAGGAAATCCTACCATTTGCAGCAACATGGATGATATTTGAAGGCATTATACTGAGTGAATAAGTCAGAGACATACAAATAATGTATGATTTCACTTGTATGTGGAATCTAAAAACAAAAATACCAAACTCATAGAAAAAAGAAATCTGATTTATGGTTACTGAAGACAGAGCATGGGAGGAGAATTGGAGGAAGGTGACCAAAAGTTTTAAATTTCCAGTTATATGAAAAATAAGCATAGCAATGTAATATACAACATGATAACTGTAATTAACATGATTTTATGATGTGTGGGAAAATTGTTAATAGAATATGTCCTAAGTTCTCACCACAAGGAGAAATTTTTTTCTTTTCTTTTCATCTTGTGTTAACTAAATGGATGTTAACTAAACTTACTATGGTAATCATTCTACAGTATGTGCAAATCAAGCCATCATGCTGTACACCTTAAACTTAGTGATGTAAATCAATTATTTTTCAATAAAACTGGAAAAATACATGTATGCATACTTTGTAAAAGGAATGTCAAGAGTTTCTTAAGCAAGCTCAGAGGCAGGAACTGGCCAAGAGCCAAGGGATGGACAAGGGAGGGTACATAGTGGGAGCAAAAGTCAGGAGGAGGGCAGGGGCAGAGCGTGAGCAAGAGATCATGGGGTGAGAGATAGGCAAGATGACCAGGAAGCGGTGGGGAATCAGAAGCGGTATGCTTAAGTGAGATCCAAAGGCTTGAAAGACTGAAGGCGTCAGACTTAACTGTAATTCCACAGTCAGTAGGAAGCCCTTTCAGATTTTTAAGCAAGGGAGTGAAATCATGGAAAAGAAATTTTAATTTTCGTTTTCATGATTGGAAAGGTTAGACAGGCATCAGAATAATCTGTAAGAGAGGAGGTTGTTACAAAGGTAATCATGATGAGAATGGCTGAAATATTGGTATGAGAATGAGAAGACAAACAGCAGAAGCACACTAGTTATGACAGCTGACAGGTCAGTAGCCCTGCTCTTTCATGTGTCTGGAGTTAAGTGACTGAGAGGATACTTCTGCTCTGGTACTGCAAGGGGATGCTCTGGCATCCTTGGGGGAACAATGAATTGACAGGCTTGCTAAGAAGTTGATTTTCAGTTGATAACACCCTCTCTGAAATTTAGAAAAATGAATGGAACGCTGGCAAGAAGTCTGGTCAGGAGCAATGCCGCACAGATGTGTTAGAGAAAGTTGTCAAAGTACATTTGTTCAAAGAGACTTAATAGGTAGGCAAGAGAAGGGATGAAGATAATGGTTTGGGGAAATGTCTAATTAAGGGTCAGGAAAAAACTGAACATCAGGAAGCTGACAGAGTAAACTGTAATAGAACCAAAGTATGCAATGGCAAGTTGCAGTGGTCAAGCTTAAATGCTGACTCTATCAAAACAGATCCAGATAGTCATCTTATCACTGGCATTTAGTAATAACATCGAACATCCAACTTTCATTTGCCTAATTTCATCTGATATTCAGGGCAGTCCAGTAAGGGCAGGGCTGCTTATCACTAGCTTCCTTTTAAAGATCAAGAAACTGAGGCTTGGGAACTAAATGACTTGCTAAAGGTCACGTAGGTATTGAGGTCTGTATGCAGTAAATTTCGTATCCACTCTCCTCTGAAAATTATTAGACGGTTATACCTAGCGCATAACCAAGAGACTCCGATCTTAAATTACAATTTAAAATTAAGCCAGTCTGGAGGAAGAAAATTATAATAAACGTTGAATGAAACTTTCTGGTGCCCTTGCCAATAAATAGCACAAAGAATTGCAGTTTTTATTCACATATCAGCTTTTGTAAGTAGCTCCAGATGTTTATCATTTAGGATCTCTCTACCAATATCACATCAAAATTTTTAAAATATATGAGAATCACGCCTGGGAATCAGACATTATTCTTTTTCTGGGAGGGCAGCGGGAGGCTGGGCTGTTTTGACTAGGCAGGAGGGCATTCAATGTGTGCAGAAACTCCCGCGCCTAGCGGAGCATGCAACTGCGCTCAGCACGAGCAGGTTTCGGATAAGCGTCCGGGCATTAGCGCTCGCAGCCCTGCGGGACCCAGAGCGCTGAGCACATGCTGAGACCTGGCGGCACGGAGCGGGCACGTCACGCCACAGGACCCACTGGACAGATCACATAGTGCCATTCCGTCAGGCAGCCTGCGATGCTGGTGGCCCCAGCACGGGAGCAGCGAGCGAAGACCTTCAGGACCAAGAGAGGTGCCCCAAAGCGAGCGAGAAGCAGGCAAGGTCGTCCCACCTTCTCACTTTTGACTGCTTCCTTTGCATCGTGGCACAGAGGCCATCCCGGCCCCAGACGCGTCCCTACCTCCGTGATCCCATTCCCAGCTCACCGAGGACCCCCGGCGCGAGGAGAGTCAAGAAAACCCAGATGGGGCCCGCGGCGCCCATGCCGCGGCTGCAGCCCTAGCGACGGGATGCGTTCTGAGACCCGCGCGCCTCCGGCAGCTCCGGGAAGACACGGCTAGAGAAGCTGGCAGCTGCAGGCAGGGGAAGGTGGGCCCTTAAGTAGCATCTGGCACCACGTGCAGGCCGGGCGCACACCTGCCGGCCGCTGGGGGCGGGGCCGCGCAGTGAGGGGCCGGGGCCGGCGGGCGGAGAAACTCTGATTCACTGTTTGGCTCAGATTCCAGTCTTCCTTGCAGTCGCTTTCCAACTTTTCGGACCGCGCAGCCCAGGGCATCTACTTTTGCCGCTGGGGATCTGAAGCAAAATAGCACTACCCTGACCAACCTATGGCGCTCTCCTGTCCCGTCCTATTCTATCATCTCCTCTCCTCCCGCGTCCAACCCTTCCTCCCTCCGCTCCCTCCTTTCCCCTCCCTTTCCCTCCTCTCCCTCTTCCCCTTTCCCCTTCCCCCACTTTCTCTCTCTTGAAAATTCTGGGTTGGATTCGCTAAATTCATTTCAAAAGTTATTCATGTTTCCAACCTTCCGTTTGAAAACCGTTTACTTACAAAGGAAACTAAGGAATAGCAACCACCTCTGATGTCCTTTTCTTTTTATTTTGCAATAACTGATACAGAAAAGTTGCAAAAAAAAAAAAAAGTTGCAAAAATAATACAAAGGATCCCCACACATTCATCACCCAGATTCTCCAAATGTTAACATTTTACTATATTTTCTTCTTCATTCTCCGGTTCTCCCTCTTTCTAGATAAATAACTATGATATAGTTATATAGAGATTTAGATATATACACATATAGTTTTATAAGTGTATATGATTACAATTATATAATTTTTTTACTTTGGAACTCTTTGAGATAAGTTACAGGCATGATGCCCCTCTTCTAAATACTTCAATATGTATTTCCTAAAAGTGAGAATATAGTCTTACATAATTTCAGTACAATGAGCAAAAACAGGAAATTAATGTATTACCTAAGGGACAGACAGTACGGATTTCTCCAATCATCTAATATTCGTTATTATGGCAAAAAAAAAGTGGGGGAAAGCAAGTGCCAACTCATGCACAAATGAACACACACCCACTTTTTTTTTCTGGCGCTGAGTCATTCTAGGGTCATGCATTGCATTTGATTTCTTTTTTTTCTCATTTATTCTGATAAAGTTCGTCAGTCTTTTTGTTTTCCTGACCTTGAAATTTTTGAAAGTACACAGCAATTATTTTTGTTTAGTGACTTTTAAATTAGTTGCCTACTGCAAGTAGCAAATTATCCTTAACTTATTAATTTAAAGCAAGAATAAACACACATTGTCTCACACAACTGCTGTGTGTCAGGAATTTGAGAGCACATAAGCAAAGTGGTCCTGGCTTGAGAGCTTTGACAAGGTTGCAGTCCAGACATTGGCCAGAACTGCAGTCATCTGAAAGCTGGACTGAGGCTGGAGGATCTAAGTCTAAGATGACTCACTCACATGGCTGTAGTTTGGAGGCCAGATATCCTTACTAGGAGGACCGCACCCTAGGACTATTTGAGTGTCCTTGTGATATGCCAACTGTCTTCTTACAGAACAAGAGAAAAAAGCAGAAGTCACAATGTCATTTAAAATTTAGTCTCAGAACTCATACTATATTATTTCCATAGTATCCCGTTGGATACTTGTGATGGTTAATTTTATGGGTCAGCTTGACTGGGCTGTGAGATGCGCAGATATAGGGTCAAAAATTATTCTGAGAGTTTCTGTATGGGTGTTTTCAGATGATATTAACTTTTTTGGTAACATATATTTATTTTAATTATTTCCAGTTTTGTTGATATATAATATTGTATTAGCTTAAGGTGTATATCATAATGATTTGATATATGTACATACTGAAAAATGATTAGAATGGTAAGTTTAGTTAACATCCATCACCTCAGATAGTTGCAAAGTTTTCTTGTAATAATTTATAAGATCTATTCTCTCAGCAACTTTCAAATATGCAAAACAGTATTGTTGGCTATAATCATCCTGCTGTGCATTATATACCCAGAACTTATTTATCTTATAACTGGAAGGTTGTGTCTTCTGACCACCTTCACTCATTTTCCCCACTTCCCACCTGCCCCCTTCTCTGGCAACCACCAATCTGTTCTGCAATTATGAGCTCGTTCTTTTTAGATTTCACATGTAAATAAGATCATACAGTATTTGCCATCCCCTGTTCGACTTGTTTCACTTAGTATATTGCTTTTGAAGTTCATTCATAGTATAAAAAATGGAAAGATTCATTCTTTTTATGGTTGAATATATATATGGCACATTTTTATTTTCCCCTTCTGATGTATACACAGAAGTGGAACTGCTGGATAATATAGCAGTTCTGTATTTTATTTTTTTGAGGAACTACTCTTTTTCCATAGTAGCTGCATCAATTTATATGAGTCATTTTTATACACATCCTATCCAACTCTTGTTATCCCTTATCATGCTAGCCATTCTAACAGGTGTGAAGTGATACCTCATTTTGGTTTTGGTTTGCATTTCCTTGATGATTGATCATGTTGAGCATCTTTTTATGTGTGATACGCAGAAGCTTTTTAGTTTGATGTAGTAATAGTTTATTTTTTGCGTATGTTGTCTTTACTTTGAGTGTCAAATCAAAGAAAAAATTGTCAAGACCAATGTTAAGGAGCTTACCCCCTCATGTTCTTCCAGGTATTTAATGTTTCAGGTCTTACATTCAACTCTTCAATGCATTTTGAGCTGATTTTTGTGTATGGTGTGAGATGGTTCAGTTTCTTTCTTTTGCATATGGCTGTAGAGTTTTACTAACACCATTTACTGAAGAGACCATCCTCTATTCGTTGTTTATTCTTGGCTCCTTTGTTGTAAAATAATTAATCTTATATATATATGGGTTTATTTTTGAGTGCTCTATTCTTTTCCATTAATCTGTGTGTCATTTTTTATGCAAATACCATGCTCTTGATTTTTATAGTTTTGTGATATAGTTTACATGAGATAATATAAAATATATGTGTTGGTCTCTGCTCCTTGTTCCTGACACAAAGCTCCTAAAATCCTTGATATTTTCTAGGTGTTTACTAGGAGGATCTCTTGTTCTAATATTTGTCTTTGATTCTACCCCAACACAGCTCATAAAACCCTAGTAAATTTTCATGATAGGAGCACTAGGAACATCTTTTGTTCTTTTGAGGTGACCCTTGCAGGGCTTCTGGATGGAGACTTGTCACTAGAAAGATCAAGCCATCATTAGAAGCTTGCAAGTTTTGCCCCCTCCCTTTCCCATCCTCCAGAGAGGGGAGAGGCCAGACAAGGTGTTAATAACTGACCACCCCTACATGAGGAAATATCCATAAAATCCCAATGGTGCAGCCACAGAGAGCTCCCTGGCTGATGATGACATTCATATCTGGAGGGTGACATACCCCCAGGCCATGTGGACAGAAGTTCCTACACTTGGGTCCCTCCTAGAGCTTGCCCAAGGTATCTCTTCATCTGGTTGTTCATCCGTAACCTTTGTTATGGTGGTGAGGTGAGTGTGTACTCAGTCGTGTCTGACTCTTTGTGATCACATGGGCTGTAGCCCACGAGGCTCCTCTGTCCATGGAATTTTCCAGGCTAGAGCTAGTGGAGTGGGTTGCCATTTCCTTCTCCAGGGGATCTTCCCAACCCAGGGATTGAGCATGCTTTTCTTAGCATCTCCTTCAATGGCAGGCAGATTCTTTACCACTGAGCCACCTGGGAAGTTCATCCTTTAGTATATCCTTTAATAAACTGATAAATATGAGGCAGTATGGCCCTGAGTTTTGTGAGCTGCTCTAGCAAATGGATCAGACTCAAAGAGGAAGTTTTTGTAACCTCCAATCTATAGCCAATTGGTCATGGCCACAGGACATAAACTGGGTTTCTGAATGGCAACTGAGTTGGGATGAGAGTAGTCTTGTAAGGCTGAGCCCTTAATCTGTGGGTTGTGATGCAATGTCTGGGTATAGAGTGTCATAATTGTAGTGTAGGACACTCAGGTGATGTTGCAGAGAATTGCGTGGTGTGGGTAAGGTCCTCCATGCATTTGGTCCCCAGACGTCTAAGAAGGAGTGTTCTACTAAAGGTAAAGGAGACACACAGGGAAGAAATACACAGTGGGGAACCATTGGGGTTTTCCCCACATAGAAATAAAAGCTGAGTTTTTTTTTCTTTATGGTTTGAAATTAGGAAGTGTGATGCCTCCAGTTTTGTTTTTCTTTCCCAAGACCACTTTGGCTATTAGATTATCTTGTGGCTTCACACAAATTTTAGGAATTTCTTCTTTTCTGTTTATGTTGAAACTACCATTGAAATTTTAATTGGGATTGCATTGAATCTGTGAATCATTTGGGGGTAATACAGGTATTGTAACAATATGAAGTCTTTCAATTCATGAGCATAGGCTATCTTTCCATTTATGTATGTCTTTTGTCATTGCCTTCTCCAGTGGACCATGTTTTGTCAGAACTCTCCATCATGACCCATCCATCTTGGGTGGCCCTACATGGCATGGCTCATAGTTTCATTGAGTTAGACAAGGCTGTGGTCCATGTGATCAGTTTGATTACCTTTCTGTGACTGTGGTTTTCATTCTGTCTGCCCTCTGAGGGATAAGGATAGAGGCTTATGGAAGCTTCCTGATGGGGGAGACTGAGTGTGGGGGAAACTGGGTCTTGTTCTGATGGGTGGAGCCATGCTTAGTAAATCTTTAATCCAATTTTCTGTTGATGAGCAGGGCCGTGTTCACTCCCTGTTGTTTGACCTGAGATTAAACTATGGTGGAGGTAATGAAGAAAATGGCAAGCTCCTTCAAAAGGTCCCATGCATGCACTGCTCCACTCACTGTCCCCGACCCCATAGCAGGCCACCGCCGACCCGTGCCTCTGCCGGAGACTCCTGGACACTCACAGGCAAGTCTGGGTCAGTCTCTTGTGGGGTCGGATTAGGGTTTTCTCTAGTAGTCATGTATGGAAGTGAGAGTTGGGCTATAAAGAAAGCTGAGTGCTGAAGAATCAGTGCTTTTGAACTATGGTGTTGGAAAAGACTCTTGAGAGTCCCTTGGACTACAAGGAGATCCAACCTGTCCATCCTAAAGGAAATCAGTCCTGAATGTTCATCGGAAGGACGGATGCTGAGGCTAAAACTCCAATACTTTGCCCACCTGATGAAAAGAACTGACTCTAGAAAAGACCCTGATGCTGGGAAAGATTGAGGGCAGGAGGAGAAGGGGACAACACAGGATGAGATGGTTGGATGGCATCACTGACTGAATGGATATGAGTTTAAGCAAGCTCCGGGATTTGGTGATTGACAGGTAGGCCTGGCTTGCTGCAGTCCATGGGGTCACAAAGAGTCAGACAGGACTGAGTGACTAAACTAAACTGATGTCTTTGGTAGGTATTTTTCACGTTATTTTATTCTATTTTATTTTTATTGAAGTATAGTTGATTTACAATATTATATCAGTGTCAGATATATGGCATTCCTATTCAATATTTTTATAGATAATATTCCATTTAAGCTTATTACAAAATAATGGCTACATTTTCCTGTGCTGCATAACATATCCTTGTAGGTTATTTATTTTTGTACATGATAGTTTGTGTCTCTTAATCCTATACCCCAATTTTGACCATTACCTTACCGTCTTCCCACTGGTAACCATTAGTTTTTTCTGTATGAGTTTGTTTCTATTTCTGTTGCATACATTTGTTTCATGTTTTAGATCCCACATATAAAAGATAACATTGAACAATTGTGTTTCTCTGTCTGACTTCCTTCACCCTCTAGGTCTATCCACATTGCTGCAAATGGAAGAATTTCATTCTTTTTATGATTGAATAATATTTCGTGTATACATGTGTGTGTGTGTGTGTGTGCCATATCTTCTTTATCCATTCATCTGTTTATTCTTAGAAAATCAGTTGATTGGAAATCCATATACTTTCTACAAAAAATGCATCATAAAGATAAAGACAGGTTAAAAGTAAACGATTGAAAAGTTATAACATGCAAACAGTAACCACAAGAAAACTGGCATGTCTAAGCTAATATCAGACAAAGATTTCAAGCCAAGGAATTTTACAAAAGCATAAGAGGGATAGCATATAACATTAAAAGAAACAATCACCAGGAAAACAAACATCCTAAATGTACATACATTTAATGAAAAATCACAAAATTTAAAGAGGCAAAAACAAAGAACACAACACCAAACAACTGCTAAAATACCCGACTGCAATGAATCTTTTTTTTTTTTTTCCAGCACACATGTATCACTTGCCAAGGTAAACCACATGGTGTTCCACAAAGTAGGTCTCAAAAAAGTCAAATATTTGATCCTTTATGAAATTTATTCTCTGGTCATAGTGAAATTAAATTGGAAATCAATAAACATTAGATACTTTGAAAATCCCAAAATGTTTAAATACTTATAAAAGATACTTCTAAATAACCCATCTCCTTAAGAAAAAAATCCCAAGAGAAATTAAAATTTTTTGAAACTGAATGATATTAAAAACACAGTACAACCAATACAGTATACTAACACATATATATGGAATTTAGAAAGATGGTAATGATAACCCTATATGCAAAACAGAAAAAGAGACACAGTACAGAACAGATGTACAGATGTACAGAATAGACTTTTGGACTCTGTGGGAGAAGGCGAGGGTGGGATGTTTCGAGAGAACAGCATCAAAACATGTATATTATCTAGGGTGAAACATATCACCAGCCCAGGTTGGATGCATGAGACAAGGGCTCGGGCCTGGTGCACTGGGAAGACCCAGAGGGATCAGGTAGAGAGGGAGGTGGGAAGGGGGATCGGGATGGGGAATACATGTAAATCCATGGCTGATTCATGTCAATGTATGACAAAAACCACTACAATATTGTAAAGTAATTAGCCTTCAACTAATAAAAATAAACAGAAAAAAAAAGAAATAGAAAAAAAAAAAAAAACACAGTACACAAAAACTGCTGGGATGGAACTAGAGCAGCACAGAGATAGAAATGTACAGCATTAAAAGTTTGAAATGGCATCCAGGACTGATGTTGAAGCTGAAAACTCCAATACTTTGGCCACCTAATGCAAAGAGCTGACTCACTTGAAAAGACTCTGATTCTGGGAAAGATTGAGGGTGGGAGGAGAAGGGGACGACAGAGGATGAGATGGTTGGATGGCATCACCAACTCAATGGACATGAGTTTGGGTAAACTCCAGCAGTTGGTGATGGACAGGGAGGCCTGGTGTGCTACAGTTCATTGGGTCGCAAAGAGCCAGACATTACTGAGAGACTGAACAGAACTGAACTGAACCTGCTGATGGATACTTCCATATCATAATTCTTGTAAATACTGCTGCTATTAACATTGGAGTGCATATGTCTTTTTTTTTGTTTACTTCAGATATGTACTCAATAGGGGAATTGCAGGATCATATGATAATTCTATTTTTACTGTCTTGAGGTATCTATATATTATTTTCCACACTGGATGCTCTAATTTATAATCTCAACTATGTACTGTGGTTCCCTTTTGTCCACATCATTGTCAACTTTTGTTATTTGCAGACTTTTTGATGATAGCCACGAGTATGAAGTGATTTCTCCCTGTGGTTTTGATGTGCACTTCTCTGATGATTGCTGGTGGTGAGCCTCTTATCATGGGCTTGTTGGCCATTTGTATATCTTCTTTGGAAAAAATGTCTTTTCGGGTTATCTGCCCATTTTGGGGTTTCTTCTTTTTGATATTGTGTTGTGCAAGCTGTTTATATATTTTGGATATTAAACTCTTACCAGTCATATCAGTTGCAAATATTTTATCCCATTTATTTGACTGTCCTCTCATTTTGTTGATGGTTCCTTTTACTGTCGAAAAGTTTTTTAATTTTAATTTGGTCCCACCTGCTTATTTTTGCTTTTATTTCTTTTGCCTTGAGTCAGTTGGAAGAAAAATATTGCTACTATTCATGTCAAAGAGTGTTCGACATATGATTTCTTCTAGTATTATGGTTACATTTGGGTCTTTAATCCATTTTTAGTTTATTTTGCATATGGATACAGGAAATGTTCTGCTCTCATTGTTTTATAGATGGCTGTCTGATTTTCCCAGCACACTTATTGAAAGGAATGTCTTTCCGCCATTGTATATTCTTGTTTCTTTGTTGTAGATTAATTGACTATATGTTTGTAGGTTTGAACATTCTTTGGCTTTGCCTTTCTTTGGGATTGGAATGAAAACTGACCTTTCCCAATCCTGTGGCCACTGCTGAGTTTTCCAAATTTTCTGGCATATTGAGTGCAGCACTTTCACAGAACCATCTTTTGGGATTTCAAAAAGCTCAGCTGGCATTCCATCACCTCCACTAGCTTTGCTCATAGTGATGTTTCCTAAGGCTCACTTGACTTTACACTCTAGGATGTCTGGCTCTAGGTGAGTGATCGCATGATCATGGTTAGCTGGGTCATTAAGATCTTTTTTGTGTAGTTCTTCTGTGTATTCTTGCCACCTCTTCTTAATATCTTCTGCTTCTGTTAGTTTTATACCATTTCTGTCCTTTACTGTGGCCATCTTTGCATGAAATATTCCCATGGTATCTCTAATTTTCTTGAAGAGATCTCTAGGTTCTTCCTATTCTATTGTTTTCCTCTATTTCTTTGCATTAATCACTTAGGGAAGCTCTCTTATCTCTCCTTGCTATTCTTTGGGACTCTGCATTCAGATGAGTATATCTTTCCTTTTCTCCCTTGCTTTTCACTTTTTTTCTTTTCTCAGCTATTTGTAAGGCCTCCTCAGATAACCATTTTGGCTTTTTGCATTTCTTTTTCTTGGGAATGGTTTTGATCATAGTCTCCTGTACACTGCTATAAACCTCCATCCATAGTTCTTCAGGCACTCTGTCTATCAGATCTAATCCCTGAATCTATTTGTCACTTTCACTGTGTAATCATAAGGGATTTGATTTAGGTCATACTGGAATGGTCTAGTGGTTTTTCCTACTTTCTTCAATTTAAGTCTGAATTTTGCAGTAAGGGGTTCATGATCTGAGCCACAGTCAGCCCCTGATCTTGTTTTTGCTGACTGTTTAGAGTTTGTCCATCTTAGCTGCAGAGAATATTATCAATCTGATTTCAGTGTTGACCATCTGGTCCATGCATAGAGTCTCGTGTCGTTGGAAGAGGGTGTTTGCTATAATCAGTTGTTCTCTTGGCAAAACTCTGTTAGCCTTTGCCCTGCTTCATTCTGTACTCCAAGGCCAAATTTGCCTTTTACTCTGGTTATCTCTTGACTTCCTACTTTTGCATTCCAGTCCCCTATGATGAAAGTCACATCCTTTTCTTTCGTGTTAGTTCTAGAAGGTCATGTAGGTCTTAATAGAACTGTTCAACTTCAGCTTCTTCAGCATTAGTGTTTGGGGCATAGACTTGGATTACTGTGATACTGAATGTTTTGCCTTGTGTTCCAGACTCTGTATTCTGTTCCACTGACCTATGTGTCCATTTTAGTGTCAAACAGTGCAATTTTGACCACTGTAGCTCTTTAGTATAGTTTGAATTCAGGGAATTGATACCTCCAGTTTTGTTCTTTTTTCTCAACTTGGCAATTCAGGGTGATTCCATATACTTTTTAAAGATTTTTTTTTCAGTTCTGTGAAAAGTATCATGGGTATTTTGATAGGGATTGCATTCAATCTTTAGATTACTTTGATAGTATGAACATTTTAACAATATTAAATTCTTTAATCAAAGAACATGGAACATCCTTCCACCTCTTTGTATCATTTTCAGATTTCTTCATTAATGTTTTATATTTCTTAGAGTATGAATCTTCCTCCTCCTTGGTTGAGTTTATTTCTAGGTATTTTATTCTTTTTGACACAATTGTAAATGGGGTTATTTCCTTACTTTTTCTGGTAGCTCATTATTAGTATATAGACAAGTAACAAGTTTCTATATATAAACACTATCTTCTACATCTTAACCAAATTAATTTATTAGTGCTAATAGTTTTGGTAGAGATGCTAGAGCATTCTGTATAAAGTATCATGCCATATGCAAAGCAAACAGTGTCAGCTTTACTTTTTCCCCTTCCAATTTGGATGCCTTTTAATTTTCTCTTGTCTGATTACTATAGCTAGGACTTCATATACTATGTTAAAAAGTAACAAAAGTCAGCATCCTTTTCTTGTCTCTGGTTTTAGAAGAAAGGCTTTCAACTTCATCACTGAGTATGATGCTAGTCATGGGTTTGCCATAAATTGCCTTTATTACTGTTAGAATATATGCCAACATATACAAAATATACACCTCTATATCAGCTTTGATAAGACTTTTTATCATGAAGAGATGTTAAATTTTGTCAAATGCTTTTTCCACATCTATTGAGATGATCATGTGGTTTTTATTCTTTCTTCTGTTAATGTGATGTATCATACTGACTGATTTGCAAATATTGAAGCATCCTTGCATCTCTGAAATAAATTCCACTTGATCATTGCATATGATCATTTTTTATATATAGTTAAATTTGGTTTGCTAATATTTTGCTAAGATTTTTGCATCCATATTCATCAAACATATTGCCTGTAATTTTCTTTTTGTGGTATCTTTGTCTGGTTTTGGTATCAGGATCATAGTGTCCTCATAGAATGAACTTAGGAGTCCTCTGAAATTTTTTGGAATAGGAGTGTAGATATTTATATCTTTGAGAACATTTCCCTGCGACTCTGTCTGATTCTGGACTTTTATTTGCTGGAAATTTTTTTTAATTAAAAATTCAATTTTACCATTAGTGATTGGCATGTTCACATCGTTTGTTTCTTTCTGATTCAATTTTTAAAGGCTGTATATTTCCAGAAATTTTTCAGTTTCTTCTAGGTTGTCCAGTTTGTTGGCAATACTATAATAACTGCTTGTAGTATTCTCTTATGATATCCACAAGACTAGGAGCTGACAAATTCAGATTTAAATTGAAGAAAGTAGGGGAAACCACTAGACCATTCAGGCATGACCTAAAGCAAATCCCTTACAATTATACAGTGGAAGTGACAGAGAGATTCAAGGGATCTGATAGACAGTGCCTGAAGAACTATGGATGGAGGTTCATGATATTATACAGGAGGCAGTGATTAAGACCATCTGCAAGAAAAAGAAATGAAAAAAGTCAAAATGGTTGTCTGAGGAGGTCTTACAAATAGCTAAGAAAAGAAGAGAAGCGAAAGGCAAAAAAAGAAAAGGAAAGATATACCCATGTGAATGCAGAGTTCCAAAGAAAAGCAAAAACAGATAAGAAAACCTTCCTCAATGATCAATGCAAAGAAATAGAGGAAAACAATACAAGGGGGAAGAACTAAGATCTCTTCAAGGAAATTAGAGATGCCAAGGGAACATTTCATGCAAAGATGGGCTCAATAAAGGACAGAAATGGTATGGACCTAATAGAAGAGGTGGCGAGAAGACACAGAAAAACTATACAAAAAAGACCTAAATGAACCAGATAACCATGACGGTGGGATTACTCACCTAGAGCCATACATCCTGGAATGCAAAGTCAAGTGGGTCTTAGGAAGCATCACGATGAACAAAGCTAGTGGAGGTGATGGAATTCCAGTTGAGCTAATTCTAATCCTAAAAGGTGGTGCCATGAAAGTGATGTACTCAACACGTCAGCAAATTTGGAAAACTCAGCAGTGGCCACAGGACTGGAAAGGTCAGTTTTCATTCCAATCCCAAAGAAAGGCAATGTCAAAGAATGTTCAACCTATGGCACAATTGCACTCATCTCACACACTAGCAAAGTAATGCACAAAATTCTCCAAGCAAGGCTTCAACAGTACGTGAACCATGAACTTTCAAATGTTCAAACTGGATTTAGAAAAGGCAGAGGAACCAGAGATCAAATTGCCAACATCCGCTGGATCATAGAAAAAACAAAAGAATACCAGAAAAGCATCTACTTCTTCTTCACTGATTACACCAAAGCCTTTCACTGTGTGGATCACAATAAACTGTGGAAAATTCTTAAAGAGATGGGAATCCCAGACCACCTTGCCTGTCTCCTGAGAAATCTGTATGTAGGCCAAAAAGCAACAGTTAGAACAAGACATGGAACAGACTGTTTCCAATTTGAGAAAGGAGTACATCGAGGCTGTATATTGTCACCCCGCTTATTCAACTTATATGCAGAATACATCATGCTGGATGAAGCACAAGCTGGAATCAAGATTGCAGGGAGAAATATCAATAACCTTAGATACACAGATGATACCACCCTTATGGCAGAAAAGAAGAGGAAGTGAAGAGCCTCTTGATGAAACTGAAAGATGAGAGTGAAAAGGCTGGCTTAAAATTCAGCATTCAAAAAACTAAGATTATGGCATCTGGTCCCACCACTTCATGGCAAATAGACGGGTAAACAATAGAAACAGTGAGAGACTTTATTTTCTTGGGCTCCAAAATCACTGAAAATGGTGACTATAGCCATGAAATTAAAAGATGCTTGTTCCTTGGAAGAAAAGCTATGACTAGCATATTATTATAAAATATGAACAGCTCATTTGTAAAAGCTATAAACAGCATATTTAAAGGCAGATATTCCTTTCCCAAGAGAGGTTCATCTTGTCAAAACTATGGTTTTTCCAGTAGTCCTGTGTGGATGTGAGAGTTGGACTATAAATGAGGTGGCTGAAACTGAAACCTATTATACAGATTGAAGTAAGTCAGAAAGAAAAAATCCCATACAACATATTAATGCATATGTATGGAATTTAGAAAGATGGTAATGGCGACCCTATATGCAAAACAGCAAAAAAGACAGATGTAAAGAACAGACGTCTGGACTCTCTGGGAGAAGACGAGGGTGGGATGATTTGAAAGAATAGCATTGAAACATGAATATTACCATATGTGAAATTGATGACCAGTCCAAGTTCAATGCATGAAACAGGGCACTCGAAGTCAATGCACTGGGACAACACAGAGGGATGGGATACGGAGGGATTTCAGGATGGGGGGACACATGTACACCCATGGCTGATTCATGTCAGTGTATGGCAAAAACCACCACAATTGTTGTAAAGTAATTAGCCTCCAATTAAAATCAAAAAGTATTAAAAAAAAAAAAGAAAGAAAGCTGAGCACTGAAGAATTGATGCTTTTGAACTGTGGTGTTAGAGAAGACTCTTGAGAACCCCTTGGACTGCAAGGAGATCCAACCAGTCCATCCTATAGGAAACCAGTCCTGAATATTCATTGGAAGGACTGATGCTGAAGCTCCAATAACTTGGCCAGGTGGGGAATACGTGTAAATCTATTGCTGATTCATGTCAATGTATGACAAAACCCACTGAAAAAATTAATTAATTAATTTAAAAAAAAAAAAAAAGAACTGACTCATTGGGAAAGACCCTAATACTGGGAAAGATTGAAGGCAGGAGGAGAAGGGAACAACAGAGGATGAGATGGTTGGATGGCATCACCGACTAGATGGAAATAATTTTGAGCAAACTCTGGGAGTTGGTAATGGGCAGGGAAGCCTGGCATACTGCAGTCCATGGGGTTGCAAAGAGTCAGACAGGACTGAGTGACTGAACTGAACTGATAACCTTATCCTTTAAGCTTTTAACAGTTTAAGAGTGATCATGTACTAAAGCTCTATATTTTTACACCCTTCCACCCACAATTTTATGTTTTTCATATCACAATTCACACATTTTCTACCTTGTATATCCATTAAAAAATTATTGTAGTTATAGTTACTTTCACTACTTTTATCTTCTAACCTTCATACTAGATTTACAAGTGATTTATTGACCACCATTACAACATTGGCTTCCCTCGTAACACAGCTGATATAGACTCTGCCTGAAATGCAGGAGACGCAGGTTTAGTTCCTGGATCAGCAAGATACCCTGGAGAAGGGATAGGCTACCCACTGTAGTATTCTTGGGCTTCCTTGGTGGCTCAGATAGTGAAGAATCTGCCTGTAGTGTGGGGGACCTAGGTTTAATCCCTGGGTTGGAAAGATCTCCTGAGTAGGGCATAGCAGCCCACTCCTGTATTCCTGCCTGGAGAATCCCCATGGACAGAGAACTCCCATGGACAGAGGAGACAGGCAGGCTATAGTCCATGAGGTCACAAAGAGACATATGTGACTGAATGACTAAGCACAGCACAGTACATCACATTAGAGTATTCTTAGTTTAACTAAGATCATGGCATCTGGTCCCATCACTTCATGGCAAATAGATGGGAAACAATGGAAACAGTGACAGTCTTCACTGTTTTGGGATCCAAAATCACTGAAGGTGGTGAATGCAGCCATGAAATTAAAAAATGCTTGCTCCTCGGAAGGAAAGTTATGACCAACCTAGACAGCTTATTAAAAAATTGAGACATAAACTTTGTCAACAGAAGTCCATCTAGTCAAAACTGTGGTTTTTCCAGTACTCATATATGGATATAAGAGTTGGGCTATAAAGAAAGTTGAGAGCCAAAGAACTGATGCTTTTGAACTGTAGTGTTGGAGAAGCTCTTGAGAGTCCCTTAGACAGCAAAGAGATCAAGCCATTCCAGCCTAAAGGAAATCAGTCCTGAATATTCTTTGGAAGGATTGATGCTGAAGCTGAAACTCCGATACTTTGAGAACCTGATGCGAAGAACTGACTCATTGGAAAAGACCTTGATACTGGGAAGGATTGAAGGCAGGAGGAGAAGGGGATAACAGAGGATGAGATGATAGGATGACATCACCAACTGGATGGACATGAGTTTGAGTAAGCTCTAGGAGTTGGTGATGGACAAGGAAACCTGGCTTGCTGCAGTCCATGGGATTGCAAAGTGTCTGACACGACTGAGTGACTGAATTGATTCTGATTCTAACTGAATTAACTATATATTTATTAATATCTTTTCCAGTGAGACTGATACTTTTATATGTTTTTCTGTTCCTAATTGACTCCTTTATCTCTTTTAACTCTTTAACTGTTAAGTCCCATTAACAATTCTTATTATGCTGGTCTTATGATTACAAATTCCTTTCACTTTTTCTTGTCTGGAGAACTTTTCATTTTTCCTTGAATTTTCAAGGACAACTTTGCTGGACACAATATTCTTGATCAGCAGCTGAATATATCATGCTACGCCCTTCTGATTTGCAAAGTTTCTGCTGAAAAATCTGCTGCCGGTCTTATGAGGGTTCTCTTATACATAATACATTGCTTTTCTCTTTCTGATTTTAAGAGTCTTTAACTTTTGATGATTCAGTTATGATGTATTTTGGTTTAGGTCTCTTTGAATTAATCTAATTGGAGCTCTCTAGGATCCCAGGACCTGGAGGTCTGTTTCCTTCCCCAGGTTAGGGAAGTTTTTAGCTATCATTTGTTTGAACAAGCTTTCTGTCCTTTTCTTAAACTTTTTCCTTTCTGGGACCCCTATGATGTGAGTATTGATTCACTTGATGGTATTCCATAAGTTCCTTTTGTTTTTTATTTTTTCATTCTTTTCCATTTTTTTCTCATTACCCATTGCTTTAGTTCACTGATCCTTTCTTCTTCTTAATTTAGTCTGATGTTGAACCACTCTGTTGAATTTTTCAATTCAGTTGTTGTATTCTTCAGCTCTGTGATTTTTATTTTGTCCTTTCATATGTTATTTTTGTTGAGATTCTCAGTTTGTATATGCATTGTTCCTCTGATCTCAGGAAGCATCTTTAGGAGTGTTATGTTGAATTCTTTTTCAGATAAATCATTTGTTTCCATTCCATTCAGGTCTTTTTCTGGAGTTGTATCTTATTCTTTTGTTTATAACAGATTGTTGTTGCTTAATTTTCCCTTTCTCTGTTGATGCATGTGCTTTAGAAAAAACAGGTACCTCTTCCAGTCTTGACAGAGTGGTCTTATGAAGGAGATAAATCTCATTGTTTACCCCAGTCCTAGCTCTTGGTTATTTCTGAAAACTTTTTGCCCAAGCCACTTCTTTGTTCTCAGAGGCTCCCAGTAGATGTGAGTGTGTCAACAGCTGTCAGGGTCGCAAACAAAAGGATCTCAATCAGCACCCAGAAGCATGCTGATTGGAAGCTGGACCCTGAGGAAGCAGCTGTTACAGTATGTATGGAAACCTCTTTCAAGGGAAGCCTGGAATCTGGGTATTTCTCTCAGCTCCCTTTGTACTGAGCCCTGGGGAGATAGCTGGTTAAAAATTGTTTCTCTGTTTGCTGTAGTATTGTGGCAATGTGAGCACAAGCCCTACTTTTAACCAGAACCAGGTGATAAAGGGCTCCTGCTTGGCAACCACAAAAGCCAGAGGGCCAGACACATGTTCAAACTTATTCCAGGTAGACACTAGTGACCTGGAACAGGGTCTGCATGCTCACGGAGATGATACTTGCTAACCTCCCTGATCTCCAGAAGGATCATAGTCTGTCCCTAGATATCTACTAAACTGGAAGCCTGGCACTTGGGCAGCACCTTTTAAAGTAGACAAACAGGCTCTTTTTAGGGTGGGATTAAGAGGTGGGCATTTCTGTCTGCTCCCTATGCACTGAGCCTGAGCCTGGTTGGGTGGGGGGAGGAGAAGCTATAGTCCCGTGGAACTTTGAGCTCAAATGGTCCTGGCCACAAGAACCAGGCTCTCCAAGGGGTTCATATCCCTGAATGGTGGCTGCAAAAGCCAGGATGCCAGATGTATACACAGGCTCATTCCATGGTGATACTAGCATCCTGCGGCTGGGCCAGAGAGAGAACATGAAGATAATGCCTGCAAATGTCTCTGGTCTCTGGAGAGGATTGCAGTCTACCTCTAGGTATGTGTTGAAATAGAAACTTGACTTTCAGGTTACGTCTTTTAAGATATGGAAATAGGCCTCTTTCAGAGAAAGATAGGGAGATGGGTGTTTGGACATGTCCATGGGAAAAGGGGAGTTCAAGAGCCTCCTATGTAACCATCTTGGACTGGAATCCCTGAGATTAACATGTAATATCAGTAGACTGATAAAGTATATTGCCCTGCCTAATGTGGGTGAGGCTTATCTGATCAGTTAAAGGCCTGAATAGAAGGAAAGGCTGACCATTACTTGAGTAAGGGAGAATTCCTCCTGTCTGACTGCTCTCAGACTGGGTCATTGGCTTTTTTTCTTGCCTTTCAGACTGGAACTGAAAAGTCAGCTCTTCCTGGGGCTCAAGCCCGCTGGTCTTTGGACTGGAGCTACACCATTGCCTCTCCTGGGTCTCTAGCTTGCCAACTCATCTTGTAGATCTTGGGACTTGTCAGCCTTCATAACTGTGTATAATTCTTTATTATAAATCCGTGTTTCTGCCTCTGTCCCTCTTTCCGTCTGTCTTTGTG